>NW_026623111.1:43385345-44010345 GCF_023065955.2 Ursus arctos | reverse complement strand
TATGCATGGACTCGTACTACATTTATCAGATCAAAAAAGTCTATATATCTCTGTTTCCCTCATTGCAAGAGGTGAAAAGTTCCTTGGGACAGAGATTATGTCACAGTCTTCTTTGTGGCACCAGCACCAGACACAGTGCCTGTCCACTTCTCTCCTAGATAAGCAGCTCCTGGGATTTCAAATGGCGAGGCAGGTTCTAAGAAGATTCTGAGCAGGGAATGGGTGCTTTGGAACAAATCTATAAAGAACCAAAGGTTAAAAAAAATGTAGAGCCAAAGGGGAACATCAGAGAAAATCCAAAACTGAATTCTTAAGCAGACAGTCCAGAGTTATCCAGTAGACAGCTAAATTCAAGAATCTTGGCACAGGAGCAGGTGAAAGCCAGGCACAGACAGGAGAAAGGGAAAAAGAGAGTCATGGGTATAGCAAGTGGATTATATGAGAAAATTGGAATAGAATCTGGAACTCTTTTTCCTCACTAGGAATCAAGCTTTAGGCACCTTGAACAAGAATAGGACCGGGGCGGGGTGGGGGAAGCTGTTAAAGATACAATAATAGTCAGACAGTTGTGATGGTAACTTCACATGCAATATCTTATTTCAGCCCTACTGCATTTCTACTAAAACTAAACAAAATGTGGCTTAATGTTGCACATACATAAACTAAAGGGGACAAATAAACTAAAACCTTAGACTTCTCTGAATCCATCCAAGAAAAAATTTCAATCAATAGCACTAAAAGTATATTACACTAGTTTCCATATTATGAGAGATAGTAAACTACCAAAACAGGCCCAGAAAATGTTAAGTATATTGTTTATAATGCTTTGGAACTGCCTTTAGATGAATTATTATATGCAGTTTCAATGTATGTCAACAAATGGCAGGTTAAACTCTGAAATGTATTAAACAAAAGAAAATCAAATATGCACGTGCACACATGTAATATTTACAATACCTAAAACTGCCTGATTTGTGCTTGTAATAAACATGTGAATTTATTAAAGAGCTGAGGAAGAAAGTTAACATGGAATATTCAGAACAAGAAGTAGTTTTATTCAAGGGAATATTTCATAAGCAGATGGAAGTGAATATGCAAAATTGTTCCAGTTAAGCAAATGTTCCAGATAAATTTTCAAGATAAAACATGTTTGCAGTCCTATGCAATTTGCACTATTTTTAATAGTCTGTTACTGGATGGTTTGTTTTTTTTTTTTATATGACTTGAGTTATTTTATCATCCTACTCCTTTGAAGCAACACTGAGTATGAAAAACTGAAATATAAGAGAAGCTTCTGGCCAGGCAGTGGGTAGGAGTAGAAGTAGAATAATGATGTTTCAACAGGACTATGAAAGGATGACAGATGTACAAGGGAAAGTTCTTAAACATGTTGGAGATGAAGCCCATTAAGCCCCCAAAACTCGTGATATCTGTCTCATCACTCAGTGTGGAATTCATTATACAAATGGTTCAGTACTTCCAAGATGCATGAGAGTTAGTGCCTTAGTCTTAAAGCCTCATTCCTGGAACCATCCTATTGAATTTATGGATAGAATTTCTGGAAAAAAATTTTTGTCTGTGATCCCAAGATTAGAAAGGAATGCATACTGCAGGGGTTAAAAGAGAAACTCTGAAATAAAATTGATTCCCAGCTCTCCTAAGTGTAAGATTGTGACCTTTGGGAAACTTGTTTATCTCTGTATACTTCTGTTTCCTTACTATAAAATGGAGGTAATAATGCCACCTACCTCATAGAGCTGCTGTGAGAAATAAATCATTTGATGACTAATAAATGCTAGCACATGGTAAATCCATAGATAAGGGCAGACACAAATGGCTGAAATAATCAAACAGTGCAATATTCACATGAATGTGTTTGTATTGCAATGATCTATATGCTTTACCTATGAGTTTCTATCACCTGCACAAGCCTTTAGAATGTTTGTCTAAACTTAAACTCAATTTGCAAATGAAAGCAACCGTTCTGATTTATAGTTTGAAAAATCAATGTGTTCCACACATAGTAGTAACAATTTAAAAGAACAAAGTCTCAAATTAATTAAACATTAGCTAGAAATAATTGACTGCCAAATCTTAATGGGAAAAAAAGGATATTTTTAATACTTTTGTGATTTTACCTAAAACAGACCCAAGAAGTGGGTAACTTCTTTCCAAGTTGAATTACTAAGCAAACTCTCTTAAGTAGTCATCAGAAATTTTTAACATTCACCAAATTTCTCTGAAAACATAAATAATATTAAGGTTAGAATGGGTCTTTGCTATTAGCAAGTTCAAAGCACTCACTTACACAAGAGGAAACTGAGCCCCAAAGACATAAGAGTTGCTCATGGTAACACAGGATAGTGATCAGAGACAAGTACTAGAATCAGGTCCCCAACTACAACATTGCTCATTTCAAGACATCACATTAACAGTGGGATGTATGTACTAGTACAAACTAGAGAGGGACTCTATCCTTTGTATTTGCTTAGTATTTATCAATTTCTATTGAGAGTCAAGTATCTCATATAATATGCTGGTTGAAAAGATATGAAGAAATTGGCCATCTTCCAAAAATAAAAAAGAACAAGTTTAAGTTCTAATACAAGATTTAATCAAATATTACTGGAAGGACAGAGTTGAAAGAGAAGATAAAAGAAGATAAAGATAATTTTCTTCTTGACTTTCTTCAAGAATTTGAAAGGTCATTATCAAGGGAAAATGTCAGCTGCCTTCAAATGTAAGGCCAAAAAACAAGCAAAATACCAAGAGATTTTAGACCAGTGTGTACTTGATTGTGATTCCAAAGACAGCCACAGCAATATCTACCATTCAACGTGTTCTTTACAATATGGCCACTTCCTCTCTCCTTGAATATAAGTGGGTCCTATGATCTTTTTGAACTATAAAATGTGTTGGCCTATGGAATGTGTTATTTTCTATCTTCTGAGGCTAGGCCTTAGAAAAGCTTCCAGCTTTACTTAGAATACTGCCTTTGGAAATCCAACACCATGCTGTGAGGAAGCACAAGCAAACATGGGGAGATGTCCACTTGGAAAACACAGCTTTCTGGCTGAGAGCCCCCACGAGCTGCCAGATAACAGTGAGCACCAATTGTCAGCATGGGAGTGAGTCATTTTAGACCTCCAGCCGTCCCATCACCTCATCTAATGCCCCATAAAGCACAACTGTTCAAAAGGGCCCGCTCAAACTCCTGACCCAGAAAACACTGAGCGGATTAAATGGTTGCTATTTTAAGTCACTGAATTAAACTTCCAAAGGTCACCTTGTGTTTATTCTTCAGGCTAGATGCCTATCCTTTGTGTTCCTGTAATACACTGTTGTTGGTCCCCACCATAGCCCTTAGCTCCATCTTCATTACCTCTTCCTTATCTCTACTTCTCACTGTGCTGCATACAAAAATAGTATATATGGTGATAGGTAAATGCAACAACTGGAGAAAATACTGGGATCCTAAATATTTATGTAAATCTTGGACAGTACTCATTTCTATAGATATGATACAGTTTCTAGAATACATTAGTCTAGATCGAATGAAGTGTCAAAAATAATTATGTGAAATAATAGCTCTAGGTCTGCGCCCTATAGCCACATTTTTCCTCAATTCCTTTCAAGTAGTTCTGGGGATCCCCAGAGAGTGACTTGCAGCAAATCAGTCTTTTTTGCAATTCTACAGAACTTACTTGTTTTCTCCTTTCATGCTTCAGGTTGCTGAAGTACTATCTCATCACCAATGCTGAGATCAGCAACTTTGCCACTAAGAACACCACAGGGGTGCTACTGATACCTGTTCATGTCTCAAAATTTAGGCTGCTAAGAGCTTAACAAATTATGTTGATTAAGTCAAGTTCAAAGTCTTTGGCATTTTCTCATGCCAGTACATAGGGTGTGGTGTTAACTCCCCTGCCACAGATATTGATAAGTCATACCTTCAATACTTCACATAAATTTAAACAAAACAGTCATACTCTAGACTGAATGACATTCTCAGCACTGGGGTGCAATGGAAAAAAACATGGACAAGGATTTTGCTCTCATAAAACTTGAAAGCAGACCAAAAACAAAGATATAAAGGAAATAACTACAAATGTGATAAGCTATAAAACAACAGAATGCTGGGATAGAACAAGATGAGGGAGGTCTACCTTCATCCCTACTTTAGAGGCCTCTAAAGGCAGACTGGCTTCTTGTGGATATGATACTTCAGCTGACTTCAAAAGCTGAGACAGAAAAAAAAAAAAATAAAAGATCTAGGAGAAAATATTTCTAGGCAAAGGAAACAATATGTCCAAAATCCCTTGAGGTTAAGAAGAACTTAGTCTGAAGCTCATAGAAGAACAGATTGTTGGTTGCCTGGGAGTGGGTAGAGGTGGGGATTGGTAAAGGAACAAAATGGATAAAGGGGCCAAAAGGTATAAATAAATTCAAAGCTATAAAATAAATAAGTTATAGGTATATAATGTACAGCATGCTCTATAATTAAAATACTGTACTGCATATTTGAAATTTGCTGAGAAAGTAAATCTTAAAAGGTGTGATCACAAGAAAAAAAAAATTTGTGAATATGTAAGGGGGTGCACAGTAAGATTTATTGTAGTGACTATTTCATAGTGTATACAAATACCAAATCATGCTCTACACCAGAAACTAATGTAATGTTACATGTCAACTATACCTCAATAAAAAAATTTTTTTTGTTTGTTTTAAAGAATTTGGCCTGGGGCACCTGGGTGTCTCAGTCAGTTAACTGTCTGCCTTTGGCTCAGATCATGATCCCAGGGTCCTGGGGTAGAGCCCTGCATCAGGCTCCCTGCTCAGCAGGGAGTCTGCTTCTCCCTCTGCCCCTCCCCACCCCCTCCCCCAGGTTGTGCTCTCTCTCTGGCTCACTCTCTCTCTCTCAAATAAGTACATAAAACCTTAAAAAAAAAAAAAAAAAGAATTTATCCTGTCCTGGAAGCTGAAAGGAAGCCAAAGAACTTGGAGCCATGAGTTCTGGGATGAATTAATTCAGTGAAGTGAGACAAATAAACAGGGAGCAGATCATGCAGGGACTCATAGACCAGAGGAAAAACAAAATTGCTCTAGATGTTCAATGAGTAGCAAATGGCAGCTAACAAGAGAATGATGCGATACTATTCAACTTTTGGAAATATCAACCTGGCTACAGTGGTGAGAATGAAGGAGAATAGCCTGAAGTAAAACAAAAATAATTTTGTAAATAGTAAATAAATTATTAGTCCAAGGGGTTACTGCCCTTGCCTAGAGAGAGTGGAAGGAGAAAAACCGAAGATACTGAGACATGTATTCTATAACTTACACACTTCCTTGAAGAAATAGTGAACCTCAATTGTCCATTCCATTGCTCAGTCCTTCATATCAGTAGACTCCTATTGAGCATTTTATCTGTCCTTCAGTTCTGCCTGAAACTTCAATGGAGACAGCTTCTGCATCAGCTAACCCTATGCTACAAGGGCTCACGTTCCTAAGCAAAAATTGAAGGTACTGAATTAATGAAAGTCTGTGAACTATACTAAGGTTTATCAAATAAATCCAATTATTGGTGACCAAATCAAAGATATTGTCCTGTACACTGTAATTGTCTAAGATACCTAAATAATATAATCTACCCCATGGAATCTTATCATTCTTCTACCCCTACGTGATGTGGCAGTAATCCAGTCTTCTCAAAACATCTTTCACAAACTTCATCCTTCTTTCCAGATGGAAAGGAAGTGGCACCAGCAGCTTTGGTTTCACCCACCGTTGAGCCTACTGCCCTGCTGCAACTCAACAGGTGGCATTCTTAAGGTAAAAAGAGAAAGGAAAAAGCCAGACAAGGCAGTAAATCTGACCCAAAGCAACTCTACTAAATTCGCTGAAGTTCTGAGGAATAGCCAGGCTTCCACAGATGTAGTGTAAGAAGTGATATGAATTCAAAAAATGGATCTTAAATTAAAAGTATAATTTTTAACAATGTAAGTTATGGTTAAAAAGGTATTTTAACGTATAAAATATTGATTACAGGTTATATATACAAACAGAATGAAAGTGATTAAGAAATGGAATTTCTTTGCTAAGCCCTGAAAAAGGAGGCTACTTAAAGTGATGAGGTTTTGTTTCTTCTCTTAGGGAAACCCCTTGAAGGTATCCAGTAGCAATGATGGCACAAAACATGCGCATTGCAGATGCCTTTTAGAAAAACTTCTTCAATCCAATGTGGACCACCATGGCTAAATGAAATTCAAGTAAGATTAGAGTACCTTGTCTAAAACATCTAAGATCCAGAGAGAGGTCAGGACCACTTTGTGATTCCATAGCACCAGATGACCCAATACAATTAGCGTGAAGAGAAAAAGATTTCAACCTCCAAGGCTCTGTAGAGGGTTGAACAATAGAAAGGAAGCTTAACAGACTGAAAATCCAGTCATCAAAACAAAGTAAATGCCTTTCAATATCCAATTTGAGCTGATAATGAGACTCACTGTGCTCTTTCGTATAAAAAAAAAAGTTTGTAATAATAATCACAGGTGAGTTTCAAGAGTGGGCATGCGCATCTGTAAGCTGTTTACGTATGTCCAAACCTAAATAATAGTTTCATCAATATGCCACAATATTGTAAAAAAGACAGTCAACTCAACACAAGATCATTTTCTGCGTTATCAGCATTGCCTTTGACTGAAGCTCTGCTGGTTTCTTCCCAATGTTAGTAATGTTAGTATAATTCCTAATGTTAAAAGAGCATGACACAAATATTCTTTATCCTATGTATAAATTCAGTAAATAATTCTCTTTTTCTTCTCTTAGATAATGTTCTCTCTGAATTTCCAGATGGATACCAAGAGCTGACTTATGTTAATCCAAAGCAAATGTGCTTTCTTGCTCTCTCCTGTTCTAGCACTATTCTCTTTTTCTCTCTCTTTCTCTCTCCCTTTCTCTCTATCTCTCTCTCAGTCCCTTCCTCCCTCCCTCTCCCTTTCTCCCCCTCACAAAAACAGCACACCCACACATGATACAGGCAAAGAGATATACCATTCGTTAATGGATGCATTGCTAGAACAGAAATCATAGTGAGAGCTCATAAAGAAAAGAGAAGATAAAATGGTCCTGACAGTATACAAAGAAGCAGCTGGCTAAATGCCAACTCAGAAAATAATTCTTCAGGTCATTATTTTCAAATTGTATGCCATAATTTTTATTACTGGACTAAGAAAATGAATGTGCAGAAGCTTGGAGCAAACTGAAGGCTTTCACACTGTTTCTGGCATTCTCTAAAACTTCAAATTGCTCTCTCTCTCACACTCATGCCAATCACACTTGTATATAAACACCAAGTGCCACAAAACAGCAGGTCCCTTTTCTTTATTATAGTTGGATGTATCACTTATGAGCTATGTTAAAAAATAAAATGGTAATTTATTTGTTGCATATGAGTGTTCACATTTTAATGAATACTTCTGGTGAAAACTGCTGTTATGGGCTGAGTTGTACTTCCCCAAAATTCATACCTTTAAGTCCTAATCCCTCATACCTCCGAATGGGACTACATTTGGAGATAAGATCTTTAAAGAGGTAACTGAATTAAAGTGAAGTAGTTAGGGTAAGCCCTAACCCAATATGATTGGCGTCCTTATAAGAAGACGGAAATTAGGACATACACACGAGGGAAGGCCAGGTGAAGACAGAGGGAGAAGTCTACAAACCAGGGAGAGAGGCCTCAGAAGAAACCAAACCTGCTACACCTTGATCTCTAACTTCTAACCTCTGGAATCGTGAGGAAATAAAATTCTGTCCTTTAAGCCACCTGATCTCTGGTACTTTGTAATGTCCAGCCAGAGCAAACTAATATAGCTGCTAACTTCTTACATTTGTGGCAATAAGCACTCCCTGAATACAAATACTGGTATTACTCACAAAGAGCACTTTTCCATAAATATCACCTGTAACAAAATGAAAATATAACTGACATAATTTCTTATAAAATAAAAATAACACATTCTGTAGTTGTGCATGTGTCTCCTTCATAAGTCTGGCCAAGTGTTCCTTACCTTTTAAGTTGTGACAGGCTCATGGAGACAGAGTTGGTATGGTCAGGAAGCCCAGGCACAGTGCCATGTGAGAGAAAAGCCCAGGACTGGTATACAGAAATGGGAAAAGAAGTGGCTGTAGTGTTAGCTCCCTGGGGCTATGACAAATTTTCTCAGGTAGGAGAGAATCCGCCTTCAATCAAACTTCTAGGTTAAAGTCACCTCAAACCCTTGTCTCTGCTCCCGGGTCCCCTGTAAAACTTCCAGCCAATGTAACAATTTATTCTAGCTACTTGTTTATGTGTCTGCCTCAATTCACTGGACCAGAATTTCCTGTACGGGAAAGACCCACATGTCTGGCACATCAAAGGCACATGTGTTTCACAAGTGGATGAATAAGTAAATGACTGATTACATAAATAAATGAATGAAAATAAATCAAAGATTCATGGCATCTGAGAAAATTCCAAACACCAGGCAATCAGCAGTGCAGGCAGATGAATTGTCTAACGGCAGAGATCAGTATAATGGAGTCATTGGACAACACATATTATTCAGTCCCTGAAGTCATTATTCAATCTCTCTGTAATTTAGTCCCAAAAAGATTAGACCTAGTTACATTCAAGTTTGGTTATATGTTTATAACGGATCTAGCAAACAGTGTGAGTCAATGTTGAATCAATGAACCTCGGTCTCTCCTTCCAAGGAAAAGATTGATCCCAGAGTCCCTGGGGATGAGGAGACCCAGATTTGCAAAGTTATTTAGGAACAGAGCATTAAGCTCCTTAAGGACAAGTTATGTGTCCATGTTGTATCCCTGGCCATGGTATATTTTAGGTTCTCAGTACATATTTATTGACTGAATCAATTATGTTGATTCACTTTCAAAATATATCCAAGTTAGCTCAAACGTATAATACTTGAAAATTAATAAGAGCTGTACTATAAAGCAAATTTCACTAATTAACTGATCTAGAAATACCATACAGAATGAGTGGCATTTAGTGAAACCAGCTCCTCTGGTATCATCCCTCTGAGTCATGCAGAGCCTATCAGTCAGCCCCACACAGTTCCACTCAGTATTTGGTCTGCAGCCAGTGAAAAAGCACGTGGGTCAAACCGCTTAATCAAGATGTGTTCTGGTGCACTCACCATCCCTGTTATTTTAATGTGAGCTGAGCATTCATCATTTTAATTACATATTCACAACACCTTAGCCATCTATGTGGCAATCAAATTATTCAAAAGGTTGACTATTTGCTTTTTTGGCCCAAGAGAAAAAGTTGTAGGGAGGAAAGGGGTGAAAGTGGGGGGTGGAGCTGATAAAAGGGGTATAAAGGAACTGACGCTGAACACTTGCTATGTGCCAGCCATGATGATGGGCTCATAATATTTCTCATATCATACAGTCCTCATAACAACCTTCTGGGGCAGGTAAAATTATCTCCATTTTACAGATGGGATAAGTGAACCTGAGATTCACTAAATCAACTTAGATTAAAACAATAATCATCTATTCATTTCATGATTCTACAAGTCAATGATGGATATGGAGTTCAGCTGAGAGATTCTCCGGTCTTTGCTGAGTTCCCTCAAGCATGTGCTGTCACTGTGGGTCAGCTAAGAGGCTCTGATCTGTGAGGGTGGCCAGTTTTCAGCAAGGGACTCCTTCACATGGTCTCTTTTTGTGTGGTGAGAGGTCTGGGCTCCACACAGCCATTTACTATGTTGGCTACCTTGTAATTGGCCAAAGCAAGTACAAGGCCAAATCCAAAGTCAAAGGCTGAGGAAATATATACCACCTTTAAAAAAAAAAAAAAAAGATTTTATTTATTTATTTGACAGAGAGAGAGACAGACAGCGAGAGAGGGAACACAAGCAGGGGAAGTGGGAGAGGAAGAAGCAGGCTCCCAACAGAGGAGCCTGATGTGGGGCTCGATCCCAGGACCCTGGGATCACGCCCAGAGCTGAAGGCAGACACTTAATGACTGAGCCACCCAGGCGCCCCTAGATACCACTTTTAATGAATAGGAGGAGCTGCAAAGTCACATGGATAGAGTGGAAAGTAAAGAACTGGAAACATTTTGCAAACTATCACAGATATCAAGTAGTTTTTTCAAGATCACCCAACTAGTAATCAGTGAGACAAACTGTGAACTCAAGTCTGGAGTTTTGATCTTATACTCTTTATCCTCTCTTCCTTGTCATTGTTCTCCCTTCAAACAAGGTAAATGGAGAAGAAATGCCAGGTTCCAATTAAACTGAGATTACTCCATATCTTTCCATACTTCGGAAACCTAATCCTCACCTAGAGGTCATTTTGAAATAAACTAGCGTTCCATCTACAGAAGGATTCCTTTAGGCTAAACTGCTTTTTTGATTAATACCAGGCTATTTTTCACATGCATCAAACTGAGCAACTGCTTTTGAATCATTATATCTGACAATCATTATACACAGAAATATATAACGTCAAATTCTAAAAAACTGAACTCAAACCAAGAAGAATTTTCATTTTATAACAATAGTAGAGTCTGTAAAGCTGGTGTTATAAAATACCACTCTGGTTGTCACTGTGACTTCATTTTATAATGCTTCCTATACATGTAAAGAAGATATTAAGATTAAAACACTTGTCTGCCTTAACTCAATGCCTTATAGTCAATTTTTGATCTGTCTCCTTCCTTTGTCATATCTTATTCAGAAATTTCCAGACCTTTCCATATTTCTCTTCTCAAATATTTTCCTTCAAAATGTGTTATTCCAAGCTGACCTGTACTCTCTTAAGAGTCCAATTGCCTCACTCATTTGGTACAGTTATGAATAGCAGCTGTCTCCCTAAGCAAAGTATATTGGGCTTCCAGAGAAACAACTGCAGACCAAACAATTTTTTAAAAAATACTAAAATAAAGAGCCAAGTTTTGCTGACCCACTAGTACCCTCACAGCCTGAGGAGGGAACAAAGACAAGTAAGATTCTACTTGCTCTGTATTACAAATAAAGATATAATGCAAAACTAAAGCTCCACATACTGGCCTGTTGCCCATGCATGATATTCTACCTCGCCAACTATGGGGTTTTCTTTCATTGCTGTCAGTTTTTGGAAACAAATTCTATTTTCATCTAGGATGATTCTCAGCAACTGCCACAATGCTACATAAATAGTGGATGTTCAAGGATGCTTTTTGAACAATGAAAATAATTCCATTAACTATAATGTATACTTATTAAAAGCCTGAATTCCCAAGCTATTTTTGCTCTTCAGCTGATTAATTGCTACCAGACCTAATTTAGCTTAAAGGTCAGAAAAATAGTTTCCCCAAAAATAGAAACCAGAATTAATAAATAGTTTATGATCCTTAATAGTCTTTCCTTTTCTGGCAAGAACCTGGTAGAAATACTATATATTAACTGCTTTTGTCAGTCTATTTGTTTTGTCTGATTATCTATAAATGTTTGGTGGAAGGGACAGATTCCTTAAAAAAAAAAAAAGCCAGATCTAAAATGCATGTTCCAAAAAAACTAACCAAGTAACAAGTGACCATCCTGCAAAGGACCAGCACACAATTTTCCTCTAGGTTGAGAAAAATACACCAGCAGGGAAGTTTTTCAGAGAGAAGGTACTTTCTAGAAGTCATACCCTTAAGTGGTCACAACCAAAACAACTACACCAGGCAGGGAAGCCATCCAGGATGAGGAATGGCTTTAGAAACAAATTGATTCAAGCAGTACATGTGCTCCAACATCACCTTGGCCTCGCTCCTCACCACAGGGGTATCAATAGGCCCCAAGGGTTGGCCTAATCACAGTATCTTACAAGGGCAGGAAACTTGAACCACTAGGATAAAAGCGACCTACACAGGAAGAACTGAGGACAACTCTCTTGACAGGAAATAAGAACTCCCACAAGACTCAGAAAATAATAGCAAATTTGTCTTTCTCTGACTGACTGATTTCATGGATCATAATACTCGCTAGCTTCATCCATGTCATTGCAAATCGCAAGATTTCATTCTTTTGATGGCTGAGTAATATTCCATTGTATATATATACACCACATCTTCTTTATCCATTTATCAGTTGATGGATACTTGGGCTCTTTCCATAATTTGGCTATTGTACATAATGCTACTACAAACATTGGGCTACGTGTACAATTAGTATTTTTTTTATTTCTTTGGGTGAATACTTAGTAGTACAATTGGTGGGTCATAGGGTAATTCTATTTTTAACTTTTTGAGAAACTTCCATGCTGTTTTCCAGAGTAGCTGCACTGCTTTGCACTCCTACCAAGAGTGCAAAAGGGTTCCCCTTTCTCTAAATCTTCACCAACACCTGTTGTTTCTTGTGTTGTTGATTTTAGCCATTCTGACACATGTGAGGTGATATTTCATTGTGACTTTGATTTGTATTTTCCTGATGATCAGTGATGTTGACAATCTTTTCAGATGTCTGTTGGCCATCTGTTTGTCTTCTTTGGAAAAATGTCTATTTGTGTCTTCTGTCCATTTTTTAATTGGATTATTTGTTTCTCTAGTGTTAAGTTTTATAAGTTCATCATATATTTTGGATACCAACCCTTTATCAGATACGTCATTTGCAAATATCTTCTCCTATTCTGTAGGTTGCCTTTCAGTTTTGCTGATTATTTCCTTCATTGAGCAGAAGCTTTTTATTTTGATGTAGTCCCAACAGTTTATTTTCACTTTCATTTCCCTTGCCTCAGAAGCCATATTTAGAAAGAAGTTGCTATGGCTGATGTCAAAGACATTACTACCTCTGTTCTCCTCTAGGATTTTTATGCTTTCAGGTCTCATATTTAGATCTTTAAGCCATTTTGAGCTTATTTTTGTGACTGGTGTAATAAAGTGGTCCAGTTTCATTCTTTTGCATATTGCTAATCAGTTTTCCCAATACCATTTGTTGAAGAAACTATCTTTTTCCCATTGGATATTCTTTCCTGCTTTGTCAGAAAGAACGACAAGTACCATATGAATTCACTCATATGTGGAATTTAAGAAAAAGAAATTAGCAAAGGGGAAAAGAAGAGAGAGGATCAAACCCAAAAAAACAGACTCTTAGCTACAGAGAACAAACTGATGGTTACCAGAGGGGAGGTGGAGGGAGATGGGTGAAATAGGTGATGGGGATTAAGGAGTGCACTTGTGATGAGTACCGGGTGTTGTATGGAAGTGTTGAATTACCGTATTGTATACCTGAGACTAATATAACACCGTATGTTAACTAACTGGAATTTAAATAAAAACTTAAAAAAAAGAGAAAACAATAGCAAATTGCCAAAAAATATCATGCACTTATTTTAATTTTTTTATTATGTTAGTCACCATACAGTACATTAGTTTTTGATATAGTGTTCAATGATTCATTATTTGCATATAACATCCAGTACTCATTACAACACGTGCCTTCTAATACCATCACCCAGCTACCCCATCTCCTCACCCCTCTCCCCTCTGAAACCCTCAGATTGTTTCCTGGAGTCCATAGTCTCTCATAGTTCATCTCCCCCTCTGATTTCCCCCTTCGGTTTTCCCTTCCTTCCCCTGTGGTCCTCTGTGCTACTCTTTATGTTCCACATATGAGTGAAACCATATGATAATTGTTTTTCTCTGCTTTACTTATTTCACTTAGCATAATCCCCTCTAGTTTCTTCCATGTTAATGCAAATGGTGGGTATTCATCCTATCTGATGGCTGAGTAATAGTCCATTGTATATACGAACCACATCTTCTTTATCCATTCATCTGTGGAAGGGCATCTTGGCTCCTTCTATAGTTTGGCTATTGTGGACATTGCTGCTATGAACACTGCTATGAACATGTGCCCTTCTTTTCACTACATCTGTATCTTTGGGGTAAATACCCAGTAGTGCAGTTGTTGGGTCACAAGGTAGCTCTATTTTTAACTTTTTGAGGAACCTCCATGTTTTCCAAAGTAGCTATACCAGCCTACATTCCCACCAACAATGTAAGAGGGTTCCCCTTTCTCCACATCCTTGCCAACCTTTGATGTTTCCTGCATTGTTAATTTTTGCCATTCTAACTGGTGTAAGGTGGTATCTCAACGTGGTTTTGATTTGAATTTCCCTGATGGCTAATGATGTTGCACACTTTTTCATGTGTCTGTTAGCCATTTGTATGTCTTCTGTGGAGAAGTGTCTGTTCATTTTTTGACTTGATTATTTGTTTTCCGGGTGTTGAAATCGAGAAGTTCTTTACAGGTCTTGAATACCAGCCCTTTATCTGTAATGTCATTTGCAAATATCTTAGAATTGCAAGATAGAACTAGTAACTTTGATTCCTACCTTTTATCGTATACTGCTGTAAATGCATTTAATCCTCATACTAACTCTAAAAGGTAGATACTACTTTATCCCTATTTACAGGTAAGAAAACTGAGCAAGAGGTTAAAGAATGCTCCCTAGGTGATACACTAGTGCACAACAGTCTGATTTTGAATCTACAGCTCTCTAATCCCAGGGCCCATACCTTCAACTGGTATACTTACCGCCTCTTAAGTGCAGCCTAGGGTTCCATTTATATGAGGATAAGATGAGCATAATTGTATTCTCTTTACATGAGAGGAATTTACGTTACTGGCATACAACTAACCATAACTAATCATATATATGGATACATGGATATTTTACATAAAATAATTTTTCTAATCAAACTATGTTACATGTAAGTATAAATTACCATTTTCAGATAGAAGAGTATTGGGTACTCCTTTCTTTTTGTAAGACTACAGTATCTGTTCTCTCAACTCTCAAAATAAAGCATTAGCTTTTCGATTATCATATCTGTTATTCAAAGCATATAAAGTGTCCTTAAGTCATCAGCTCAAAATTCCAAATTACCATGTCTGCACTTGAGGGTATAATCTCAAACCAAGTCAAAACTTACTGCCAAAATTCATTCAAAATCTCACCCAAAGGGGTTAATATACTATATTATAGCCACCATTTCTTGAATATTAATCACTGTCAGATGTTTTACATGCATTGGTCCCATTGTACAGCAGGGTAATACTTTGATATTGATAAGTTATTGATTGTTCTGATTTTTTGTTTTGTTTTCATTCTTTTTACCCATAATCTGTCCCCTACCACTCAAACAGCAGCAATGGCTGTCTATTTATACTGCCCTTAGCTTAGCATTTAATACAGAGAGAAAAACAAGGCAAATTCATGGCTTTCAAGTACGTCTACAGAGATGATAGATAGATAGATAGATAGATAGATAGATAGATAGATAGATAGATAGAATGTCGAAAGCCACAGTTTGGACTTACAGAAGCCAACTAGAGTATTTGAGAAAAAAACTTTTCTTTCTTCCTCACTCTCCTTCTGTTCTTCTCTCCTCTCTCCCCCCTCCTTCCTTCCTTCCTTCTCTCTCTCCCTCTCCTTTTTAAATTCTAATCATTTGGCTTTATTTATCAAGAGCTAAATCCAAGAGAGTTTACAAATGAGAATTTACTCACTAATCACAGAGTGATTTGAAGGAAAATGAAATATAGGATGACATAAAAGGCTTATTTCACTAGGGTCATATGCCTAGGATTAAGATGAAGTGGGAGATCTAATTCCTTGACCCTTTCACCACCACTTAGAAATTAATTTCAGGTGGAGAAAAAGATGAAATGATAGAAACTGCAACAGATCATCAGGTATGTTTTGAGAGATCACAAAATATAAAAGATAATCACCTTATAAAATATGGCATATACATACAATGGGATATTATTCAGCCTTAAAATGGAAGGAAACTCTGACACATGCTCCAACATAGATGAACCTTGAGAACACTGTGCCTAGTGAAAGAACCCGTCACAAAAAGACTAACACTGTATTATTTCACTTCTATGAGGTATTCCTAAATTAGATATGTAATTATATACACCACATTTTCTTTATCTATCTATACAATGAAACACTATTCAGCCTTTAAAAGGAAGGAAATTCTGTAAACCTTAAACTTTCATCATGTTATATATCACTTATAACTCAATAAAGCTGGAAGGGAGGGAGGGAGGGAGGGAGGGAGGGAGGGAGGGAGGGAGGGAGGGAGGGAAGGAGGAAGGAAGGAAGGAAGGAAGGAAGGAAGGAAGGAAGGAAGGAAGGAAAGAAGGAAGGGTGGGAGGGAGGGATGGATGGATGAAGGAGGGCAGAAGGAGAGAGGGAAGCCCCAATGAGAACCTGAGAGAGGAAAAAAAAAACAAAAAACAAAAAATTGAGGGCTCCTAAACCCCTGAGAAGGACACAGGAGTGGAAAAAAAGAGATGGTAGTCTAGAAAGATCTTCATAGTTAACATAAAAAGTAAGTGGACTCCAAAACTGGAGGCTACAGAATATCCGAAGATATTAGAGGCAGATGCAGTAAGACCAGAAGGCAATATCTACATCTTGTTAGGACAAGTTACACCTCAATAGATGTCAGCAAGGCCACCAAACAGACTCTTCCCTTCCTATCAACAGCATGTTCTCATATAACATAAGCTTCTCTCAAACACAGGATCCCCCAGGGAAATGGGAAAAAGAGGGAAGGAAAGGGGAGAAAATTCTTTAGCCAATGTGACTATTTACTCAAAATGGACAGCTTTAAAGTACAAGTTGCTGAGTTGTTGTGAATTGATAACATTGATTTTCTCACTTATGAGTAGGAAAGACATACTCATAACTTACATTCAGTCATAAAGAAATAAAGAACAAGAGATTTTTTTCCTTTCCCTGTATTGTAAGGTGAGACGCTTTACCTACTATATTTACAACACACGTCCAAGGAAAATAGTATTATTTTCACTATAGAAGAAACCAAGTTTCCAAATAATTAAATAACTTGCCCAACTTATAATTTCTGTGATTTAATATTCATACTCAACTGTTTTTTGTTCCAAAGTTCATGTACTACATCATGGTAATATTCTCGACATGTTCTCAGTTCCATCCTTGTATCAGGCTAGATTCCCAGAAAGGCTATTCTTATAAGTATCTTATATACACACACCCTGAACATATATTACCAATAGTTTTATTCTTGGCTTCTTCCTCAGCCTTAATTCACAACTTCTGCCTCCCTCACTCTTCCTTATATGCTATTGCTGTTCTCCAAGTCTAGTCCCAGATCTGGAAGCTGCCCTGAACTTCTAACTATTGGCTGAAGACCCTGTTGCTCTGCACTCATGCTAATCCAATTCCCAGCAGTTAGAACCCTGAATAATATCTGAGGTATTCTCAGATTTTTTTTCATAGCTCACAATGAGCAGACTCTCCCCTGGCAATCACAGACTGACCCACACATTCCCGGCTGCTGTGTGCTCTCCCCAGTGGGAAATCTGGTGCTAACCATTTTAGGAAGTGTGACTTTCCATCAACACTTCCTAGCATAGTCAACTGAACCTCCAATGTTAGTTTTCTGCAGGTGGGCCAGTTCCCCAAGAAACTTAACCTATCTATGTCAAGTGGTCCTCTCTTCTCTCTTCCTGTACCATTCTGTTTCAAGAGACCACCATACCTAACATCACACTTCTGATCTCAGACATTACAAATTTTGGGAGCAAACATACACACACACACACCCTATATATGAATAGAGTTGGTTGATTGTGCTAATACAGTAAAATCTGTATTTGCTATAAAGCCATACTGGCTTATTTAATACTAATATACATCCAAAGATGGTTATGATTTTCTGTGCTTCTTAAATTTATGTAATCGTTGAACACTTTTTTAAAGAAATATCTCATGGGACTGGTTTCTAGTATACATGCTTTTGAAAATAATGTTAATAAAAATTATACTAATAAAGGAGAGATTTTGAGTTTTATCTCTGAGGTCTTCAATTATCTTTGCTGAAAACAAATATAAATCCTGAAATCATGCTACCTACTATAAATATCAGTTATTTCTGCCTTTGCAATTCCCATTCCTCCTCCTTCTTGAAAAAATTCCTTGATTTTCCTTTTGGGAATCATCCCTACCCACCAAATCAATCCAGCCAGTTTGGGTGTAGTTGATCCTATTCTCAGCTTCAAGAGCAGTCCCATGAACCAACCTGGCCAATCGACATATTTTATCCTACTAGACATAGAAATTGGCCCAGGGGTGGGCACATGATTAAAGTCAGGATGACTCTTCAGTTTTTTTGCTGGAACTCTTGGGAAAGAGAAGCTCTTTTAATAAGGGCTGTTCAACTTGTAGAATATAAACCTGAAGCTGCTGGGGGCATAGATGGAAAAGGCCAGCCTAAAAATGAAATCCATCCAGGAAGGCAGAACCAAGAGGTAGAATCTTCATGAATGTATTTTGAGTCACTGAGTCTAGCTGAGGGCAGACAATGGCTACATTGTCAATTACATTGGTCATTTTTTTTTTCTTTTCACTGAGGCCATTTGTAGTTGGGTTTCAGTCACTTATGACCTAAAGAGTCCTGATTAATGCACTGCTCTATACAGGCAGTATTGTTCACCTGGTAATAAATAGCACAGGTAGAGTGCTTAGGAAAAGTTAATTCATATTGCTTGGAAGAAGTTAATTCACTTTCATGAATCTAGCTTTACATCCTTTATCCTAATTCTAGAGAAAAAAAAAAAATCACAGGATTATCAAGAAGGAAATCTCTCTCTTCTACAATCAAGCAAATGAACCCCAACTTCAGGTTTCTACTTCTATTTCTTTCATTTATTGAGGCCTCCCAACTTCCAAAATGCTTTAAATTAAGATCCATTTTCTGAGCCTTGTGAATCATAATTAATCTTTGCAAAGCACCTGGAGATTCTTGGGTGAGAGGCCAGATAAAAGACAAAGCAACATTATTAAATAATTTAATCATGATTATTCTTTCAAGGGAAAATACAAGAATGAAATCTTCAGGGAACATGATAATTAGGGAGACAATAATGAAGAGCTGATTAGAAAGAAGCCTCCTTGTCCCTGTACATAAGAGAATTTGCCCAGAGCTCTGGGTAGATGCATGGTTTCGTGCTTCATATCCCTTTACTCCCCTTGGACCGACTTCCTCCGCCTCCTCAGCACAGACAAACACACAGAGAGACCCAAGAGGAAGAGTTTTTGTGCACATTTAAATTAAGGGTTCTGAGGAGAACATGTAATAGTTCTCACACAATGATGGAAACGTAATATCATAAGACACTTCAAAAAAAGGGGCTGCCTGACAGAGATGAACATTTTTAAAAGGAGTAATCAAACAATAGGGGAATCCCATAAATATCAGTTCTGGCCACTCATTAAGAGCTAGAAAAAAAAGTAAATGATTCTAGACAAACTGCTTATTGGATATACACAGATTTAGAATATGACTTGTTATCTGGCACATAGGTAAATGGCAGTTGTCCTATGAACAAGTTTAGGTGGGAAAAAAAGCTTCCACCTTGGCAGGTGCATCTTTTGTAACCCCCACGTCAGAATTAATTCGTATGGTGCCATATCACTTCATATAAAGGTCAGGCTCTAGCGATAATGATGAAAGGACAGGTCATCTCCTAAGAATTAATGACTGGGGGGAAGGAATTGATGGTCTTTGGCTCTACCTTCAGCCATTAACCCCAGCTGGCCATTAATCCTCAGGAAATGCCCTGTGCTGAGGATGTTATTGCTGTTATAAACTCTAAATGAAGGAAACTGCACAGGCTCAAACATTGGCACAAGAAATTTAACTTAATGAATGATGCATTTTGAAAAGCATATTCAAGATAGGTCAGAGAAACAGTTGAGCTATATGTGACTCGGCCAGCTTGCATCCATCGGCTCCTTTCAGTTAGGTTACAACTGAAACTACAAATGATGCCAAAACTAGGCTCTGAAACTGACTGGGTTTACATATGAGCACTGTGATTGATATTCCGTTATTGTCAGTGTTCCTGATTAGTGCGATATAATTACAAGGTTTATTGCTTATGTCAGTGAAATTACAGAGAGAAGATTAGCAGCTAGCAGAGGGTTTTGCAGACATTTCCAAAGGTCTGTCCGCCCACTGACTAGTTGATGGAGTTGGTATTTTGCTCCCCACCAAACTATTTGTAAAAGGGAGCTGTACTATTTCACATGCCTTTCTGACTGACATTTCCAGAACTATCATCCTTATGCCTAAGGTGATAATTCCCCAAATTGGGTTTGCATGCTGAAAAAAAAAATCTAATCCTCATAGGCTGTTTGAAATGCCATCTCTGCGGGGACTCATCTTGAAGCAGTACTTCCAGAGTGACATGAAAGGATTAAGAGGTAAATAAAGGAATTGGGCAAACTCCAAAGTCAATTCATTCAAACAGCTACTTGCAGGAAAAACAAAAACTAGAAGTAATACCACATTGGGATTAACAGTGAGAAGTAAAATTAGTTGAGGCATAATAAGAACAGTATTAAGCAACAGAAAGAAACATCCTGGGCAAATATGGAGATGTTAGCTGGAATTGGGAAATAACTCAAAACTAATTTTGTTTCCTAAAGGACACCATTAGGCGATCTCTAGTAAGTGCTAATCTCTCATATGATTCATTTTCAAATCAATAAATCGGACCAGCTCTGTCCTCCCAGATAAAGAACGGTAATGAATCTGTGTGTGGAAGAAGTCTCAGATAGGTAATGTCTAAATGTCATAACATATTTTTTATCATGTTTTCTAAATTGCTATCATCTCTAAACCTTATAGCAAGATGCAAGGAAGGCATTTTTACCCCAATTTCAAAGATAAGAAGAGCTGTGACTCAGTAATTGCCCAAGACTCCATAGACAGAAAATGAAAAACAAAAAATTAAACCTAGGGCTTTATGACTCCAGAGCCCATGCCCTTCCCACTGACGTTTTTTAGAAATGAAACGGATATATGATATTTCATCTTAGGCTAGCCTATGAACCTCATAACACAGCTCTAAAACATCTCATTGTCCAGAGCAACTTGAACAAGTTCCTACCAAGATGACTTTATACCATTCCTTAACTGTGTCCCTGTGATTCCTCCCATAACCACCATCATTCCCTATGGAGACCTGAGTCGTCATTCAGTACCCATATGCCTCCTTCACAACAAAGCTTTTATTGTGAATATCCAGGCAAATGTCATCTTTTCATCATCTGACCATTCATGTAACATTACTAAGGTACTGACTTTTGACAGACTTTCTTCTAGCGCACTAATCTGTGTATAGAAAATATTCACCATTAAACTCTAAGTTTTTAAAATACAGATTAACTATATTTCATCTTTGTTCCCCATCATTACAATACCTTACCAAACAGTTTGATGAATGAATGAATGCTACTATCTCTCACTTGTAACTTTTTTGATTATCTGATCAGTATCTGTAAGCCAAAAAGAGGCTCAATCTATAAAATAATCACGTATGAACACTCCCAGAAAATATTTTTTAAGGATTTATTTATTTGAGACAGAGAGAGTGCGTGCAAACACACGAGTGGGGGAAAGGCAGAGGAGGAGGAAGAGAATCTCAAGCAGACCCCCCACTGAGTGCAGACCCCCCCCCCCAACATGGGGCTTGATCTCATGACCCTGAGATCTTGACCTGAGCCGAAACCAAGAGTCGGATGCTCAACATTCAACCAACTGAGCCACCCAGGCTCCCCTAGAAAATATTTTTTGAAGTAATTTCTTGGTAGATTATTTGGCCTGTACCTTCCAAGATAAATCTTCACACTCTGACAAGGCCCTAAGTTCTCTGAGACTTCATAGCAATGTAATCACTGCTGTAGTCAATGATCCATATAAAAACAGTACCTCAAAAATGACAAGAGGTAAAGTTCTGCCAGGAAGACTCCAGTAGGTGAACAACTATATGAATTTATATATATCACAACCTAGTAGAACTAAGGTCAGATTTGAGCTAAATATGATATTAATGTTTCTTAAAACACTGTCAGAATGAATCTCATCTGAATCTCTGAAAGCCACACCATCATACAGACACACATCATCACAACTAATTGGTTCAACTGAAATGCACAGCATGTATTATTACACAGACTTTCTCTAAATCAGCCCATTGGACTAAGGTTTACCTTGGAGACTAATCAAAGTCGTTTAAAGAAGCACCTTGTCAAAAAAAAAAAAAAAGCGCCTTGCAAACCTAACTTAGATGATATAAGAATAAATCATGAAGTTTTCTTTGAGGAGGGCGGCAGCTGCCTTACGGTGTTCCTTGAACATATAAGAGACTCAATAAGAGTCCCTTCTTTTGATTTTGGGCCTTCTGACTCTTGAAACTCTAAACATGTACCTCTAAAATGAACTCTTTCAAAAGGTATACAGGAAACACAAGAGGCATCTATTTCTCTCTCAAGTAGAAAAGAGAAGTTTTAACTGTTCTTTCTCGTACTTCATTGTATACATTTGTGTGGTTTTGTCCAACCTTTGTCACTTTTGTCTAACGCTACATGCATGTGACTCTGCTAATGCTTCTTTTCTTTTTTTAAGATTTTATTTATTTATTTATCAGAAAGAGAAACAGCCAGGGATAGAGGGAACACAAGCAGGGGGAGTGGGAGAGGAAGAAGCAGGCTCCCACCAGAGCAGGGAGCCCAATGTGGGGCTCAATCCCAGGATTCCGGGATCACCCCCTGGGCCGAAGGCAGATGCTTAACGACTGAGCCACCCAGGCACCCCTCTGCTAATGTTTATTCTATAATAAGTTATGTTCTCTCTCTCTTATCTATAATGCCATAGAACGATCTTTTGTTAGCAACATTATTGTTTCCCCGATTAATGTCTACACAAGGAAAACAGAATGCTCATAGAAGCACTTACCTAAGAGCATAGTAGTTTTGTCATAGTAGCAATGCTTTACCAGGGGTGCATAATTTCTAAGATGTATGAGGGTCCCACTGATCCAGAGAATTTAAAACAAGCATCAACAATTTAGAAAAAAGAACCAGATGTGGGAGAGGAGAATGAGGAAGAAAAAGAGGAGGAAAAGCAGAAAATGGAAGAGAGAGGAAGAAGAAGGAAAACGAGAAAAGTAAGCTACTTAGAAAGAGACCAGTTTCTAGCAGCAAGATTGATTTAACAGCATGAACAAAGCAATTCAGGTTCCAAGTTAGTATCTTACACAGCCCACCTGTACGAGATCATAACTGCAATATCAAATCTACACACAAAGACGTCAATAGCCAGGAAAGTAATTTGTGTTATTGTAATAGGCTGACAAAATTATCTGAAAATTTAAGTAGCTCACATTAAATAAATAAAGGACATGGACATTTTAGGTATAGTTTGGCAAGCTATGTATTTTCATGTTTCTATTAACATAACATAAAAAAAACCATAAATATAACAGGAAGGATACGGACTGTAAATTTAAATATATTTCTGTGAGGTATTTACTAAATCCAGCCTGGTCATCTAATTTGTCATCCATTCTTAAAGGAAAATATTTACAAAAACACTTACGTGTTTTGATAAAGAGTCCTATGTCACTTTTCAGAGTTGCTGATTCACTACTCAGTAACTTAGAGTTGGTTTTCTTTTGGTAAAAGAAAGATCCTTTTTGATGTCACATCTCACCCCTCCCTCATATTGAATCTACTCAGCAGAAACCTCAGAAATAAGTCTTTATTCACAAATATTTTTATATGGCAGGCACTGTGCTAACACTGAAATTTATGAAATTGTAGCCACTGATGTCTTTCAGAGAAATAGCAAAAGAGCCTCATGTTCCCACCCTGAATTGTTCAATCTTCCTGTACAAGGAACTCCAGTCTTTAAGTAAAATGTAAGTCACCACTACCCCACCTCTAGCAAAGAGCTCTATCACTTAAAGGCTAGTCCCTTGGGAAATAAGACCTATTTCCTCCTTCATCGCACTTCATAAAAGGAAGGCCCAGGGATGTTTCTACTGAGGCTTTCTTAGCCCCTGCCTCTCCTAGCAAACTGTGTGTGGTATGGTTCACTGCTTAACAAATATAGGCTCTGAAGTTCGACTCCAATCTCCTGTGAGTCTGTGTAAATCAAAATTGGGTCGTAAGCACTGCCTCCAATAAAAAGCAGTAGGTCAAGAAAACCATTTCATAACTTAATGCAAGGAAACAGTCAGACCCACGTTACCATAGCATTTATGAGAAAAGGGAACAGAAAGAAAACAGCAAAAAAGTGTAAGACAAAATTCTTGTTAAACCAGAAGAGATTCTTTTTCTTTTTTTTAAGATTTAGCATTTATTCATTTCAGAGAAACTGAGCATTGGGAGCAGGGAGGAAGTTCAGAGGCAGAGGGAGAAGCTGACTCCCCACTGAGCGAGGAGCCTGATATGTGGCTCCATCCCAGGACCCCGGGACTATGACCTGGGACAAAAGCAAATACTTAACCGACTGAGCCACCCATGCACCCCTAAACCAGAAGAGATTCTTGTGCCAACATGTTATCATAGGGAAAGATTTGGTATTCAGGCATGTTTTTGCCTCAGAGAAGGAAGTGCTAGAACTCTTCTATGTGAATACTCCCTTAAGGGAGGAAATGTAGCTACCTGAGGCCAATCACAATCTATAGGGGCAAAATTCTTAACCTACAACATTTTATCTGGGTGAAATCAGATTAAAGTGAGTATATGCAGCAGCCTTAAAAAGTAAAAGGGTATAAAGATAGACCTTTGCCTGGCAGCTTGCAGAAGCAAATGTGTATCATATGATTTGATGAGGCCAAGCTTTGCGAATTGATTAAATGCTTACAGGGACCAGGCAGGAGCCATAAATGAGTAATGTAAACTGTGTAGGGAGTGGTGGAGACTACGGCCTAAAAGACAGACCATGTGCCCAAATTCAATTTTATAAACCTGTATAAAACATAGATATCTCACTTGAGGCACTGGTTTAGGATCACTGAAGTACATGATTTTCTGCAGAGAGGATAAATGGGTTTGAACCTAGGATCTTTATAGAACAAGCCCAGAAGTAACCTACGTCCCTCTTATGGGATTATCTTACACAGTAGTTCTCTATAAGCTCCAGCACCTTTAAAATCCTGGGCCCAGAGAACGCTTTGCACTGAATTGCTTTCCCTTATAGAGAGAAGGCTCTAGATCAGTATTGCCCATGTCACCCGACAAGTGCTACAAATACCTGAATCTTAAATACTGCTGGATACCAATATTTCGTGGCCAGTGTGTAAGTGCTGAGCCGTTGTTTCACTGTGCTCACAGGGGGCCTCATCTCACAGGACCATTTAAATGCATTCTCTGCTGTGAATAAAATTCCTCTGGCATCAGCCAACTGGCACATAAATGTGTGCAACTGATCTCAAAAGGCTTGGGCAGGAAAGCGTCTATGGATCTGAGTAAACAGTCTTCTTTTAGTCCTCATTCTAGACCTTTAGGCTACATCTTCCTCTGTTCTTTATGTTTTTATTTAAATTCTGGTTAGTTAACATACAGTGTAATATTAGTTTCAGGTGTAGAATTTAGTGATTCAACATTTCCATACATCACCCAGTGCTAATCACAAGTGCCCTCCTTAATCCCCATCACATATTCTCCTCTTCATTAAGCCTCCTCCTTGAAACTATAGGGTTGTTTTGTTTTGTTTTTCTGGAATTCTTCTTACTTCTTGGTCCTTCTCTGCATCCCTCATGAGATATTTTTCCTCTTCTACTCTTAAACATTATGGTTCCCCAGGGTTCTTAGTCTACAGCTATTCTACAGACTCTCCCTGCATTAGAGAAAGGAGAAAAGTAATAAGTCTGTATACAAAGGGGAGAAAAAGAGTTTACAGGAGAACTAGTAAGAACCAAAGCTCATAAGAGGAAATATGCAAAATGGTGTTAAGAAGGAAAGAAATGAGCTTCCTGAAGGTAGCATGGAAGACAACTCAGAATATGAAGGTCGTACATTCCAACATCTATCATAATGTTGAAGTGATAATGTTATCATGGATTGAGTTACTACCCTGTGCCAAGCATTTTACATGCATTATCACATATGTAATTATCAACTCAATTCTACCAGACATTATCCCTGCTTCACTTTACAGAGGAACCTGAGACTTTTGAAGCCTAAGAAACTTCACCAAACCCCACAAGTAAAGTGGATGACAGGGATTCATATCAGGGCCTGGCTAAACGCAAAACTGATTTTCTACATTACATGATGACAACATCTCTGATAGTAAGAATTAATCTTTCTGCTTCATAGGTGAAATCTCTAGCAAGTGATAACTCTGTGATTCTAGGAGACTTCAGCACTCAGATTTTTGGGAGCAGCATTAATAATCGTGAAAGGAGACAAGTCTTTTCCTTCTCATACCTTTACCCTTAAATCCTCCCTTATTCTACCCCAGTGAAGAGAGTTTGTAATATTATTGATCAAAACACAGAATTTTCATGGGATTAGGTTTTAGAAGTGACCTGGTTAACTCTGCTTTGCAATATTATATGAATTCTGATTATCTTTCCCTTCTTCACTCCTGCTTTCGTGTCATCAACTTATCTGAGAATGGCTTGCTATTTAAATTTGGGGAAAAGTAATGAAAAGCTTGAGCCTAACTAAGTAAGCCATGTTGGTCAACCCAAGATAGAACTTTGTCTGGACTTGGGTATTATCTCTCACACATTTAGATTTTGGGTAGGAAACCCCCAAGAGAGATGAAAGATGGTAAGATTTCCAAGGTCCTACAAATTCCTCAGAATGTTGACGCTGTGTTAACATATTTTAAAATGGCAGCATGAGCTTATATACAGGGTGAAAAAGCCAGCTAAAGTCAATAGTAGAGAGGAAGTCTAAGCTGTTTCATTATGGATATTCGTATTTTAGGCCTGATGCTGAGATTAGGAATCAGTCACACTATTTAAGACACCCCCTATCTACAATTCTTCTACTTCCCATGAGCTCTTTCTCCTGTGGTGCCTCTCCTCAAAGGAAACTGCTGTTTGCTTCCCCTGCCAATAGAGAAGAAAGAAAGCTTGGCAGGTAGTGGCAGCTTTTACTATCTTCCTCCAGCTGCTCCAGAGCCAGCAAGGACCTGCTGAGTTTCCTGCACAACACAAACTAGAATTACCCAGCCTTGAGGCAGACTGAGATGTGTGTGGAACCTGGGAAGGGAGGCCTAAGTGCTTCTGCTGCAAGAGCCAAGAGTTGTAGTTTAATTGGGAGAAAGGCTCTCTGAAGGAAAAGGTTTAGGGCAAGAGTTCAGAGTGCCATGAACACTGGGTCATCAATAGTCAGAGCTCCTGTGCTGCCCTGTAATGTCCAGATCCCCACCAAAGAGCGGCTCCTTTGAAGCCTTTTATATATAAAACACAAAGAAAAAGGCCTGTTGAAAATAGAATTCTGTAAGAACTCTTGTTACTGGTTTTATCTGCTTTGGCACCATGGTTCTGATAGGTAGGTAGGATTCATACAGTTCCAGACATCTACATGTATGTAACCCACACTGTTAAACTGGTGGTTTTCAAAGTCAGTGACCAAAACAGATTTGATGATTCTAGATGGCATCTCAAAGAAAAAAATTAATAAATAATCAATAAATAAAAAGTTATGAAAAGAAAAATGGAGAAAAGATTTGGAGAGGATTTCTTTGGACGAAACTGTGTCAAAAGCTCCACTCCAAGGTCCCCAGGAAATGGATTTGGTAAGGAGGGCTGTCTCTCCTTTCACCTCAAGTCTAGGGAGAGGATGCTCAAAGGAAACTACTTGGAGAGTTTGAGATGTGCTCCCTGGAATTTGGGGTGTGCATTATGGTGTCAGATACAAGCCTGGGGAATCATCAGAGGAGAGGCTGGCTAAAGCAGTGTAGAAGGCTGTGTCTAAGCAGAAACTGCACAAGACCTGACAATGTCCAACCAAATGTGTCTATTAGTTTCCTAGGGCTGTCATAAGAAGCTACCACATACTTGGGAGCTTTAAGCAACAGGAATTTTTTTCTCACATTTCTGGAAGCCAGAAGTCCAAACTCAAGGGGTCAGCAGGACTGTGCTCCCTCCAAAAGTCCTTCCTGTCCTCTTCCAGTCTCCAGTGACTCCAGGCCTTCCTTGGCTTGTGGCTGCCTAACTCCAATCTCTGCCTCAGTCTTCACATGGCCCTCTCCTCTGTGCCTCTTCTCCCTCTATCTTTCCTGATAAGGACATTTGTCATTGAAATTAGGTCATACTTGAATAACCCAGAATGATCACTTCTCAAGATCCTTAATTACATCTGCAAAGACAACTTTTCCAAATAAAGTCACATTTACAAGTTCCAGGGGTCAGGATATGGATATATGTTTTTCAGGGTCACCATTCAACACTGGCCCACAAAGAACTCTGCAGAAGCAAAATCTAGGTTGATTTTAAAAGGGATCTTTACAAGAGAGCTTCAGCGAGAGTGTGAAGAAACAATGGAGGGTCTTTATAGAAAGGTAGGCAGAAAAGAAGAGTGGATGGAATATCAAAAGCAGGAAACATGACAGGAGATGCTGTGTTGCAGGAATGGTCAGTGGCTGGCTTAGATGTAGAGCTTCCAAAAAATCTCATAGAATCGCCCAGAGAGAAAGTGTCAACCTAACGCTAGTCCAGCAAGAATAAGCACAAAACCAGCTTACTAACATCCTAGTCAATGAGACTTTTCTGCATCCTCTTTCTCCCTCTCCTTCCCCTACTCTGAACCTGGCTGAAGAGACCAAACTCCTCAGTTAACAAATTGGGAGAAGAGAATTGGGAGCGAGACAAAGGATCATATACACCACCTTCTCCAAAGGCAAAGGCATAATCCTCAGCTCTCTCCCCCTGGGAAAGGGATTCAGGAATCTTACCTTTGAATAAACATTGAAGACTAAATCAATAAATAGAGTTAGAAATCCTAATGTCTAAGCCATGGCTAAACTGAACACAGGATATTATACTATCTGAGAAGATTCAGAAAAATGTTAGGATTGCCTAAAATCTCATCCAGAGGCTTGAAAGACCTTTCTCTACTGAATACATTTTTTTATGTTTTTTTATTATATTATGTTAGTCACCATACAGTACATCCCTGGTTTCTGATGTAAAGTTCCATGATTCATTAGTTGCGTATAACACCCAGTGCACCATGCAATACGTCCACTCCTTACTACCCATCACCAGCCTATCCCATTCCACCACCCCCCACCCCTCTGAAGCCCTCAGTTTGTTTCTCAGAGTCCATAGTCTCTCATGCTTCATTCCCCCTTCTGATTACCCCGTTTCTTTATCCCTTTCTTCCCCTACCGATCTTCCTAGTTCTTATGTTCCATAGATGAGAGAAATCATATGATAATTGTCTTTCTCTGCTTGACTTATTTCACTTAGCATTATCTCCTCCAGTGCCGTCCATGTTGCATAAAATGTTGAGAACTCGCTCTTTCTGATAGTTGAGTAATATTCCATTGTATATATGAACCACAATTTCTTAATCCAGTCATTTGTTGAAGGGCATCTCGGTTCCTTCCATGATTTAGCTATTCTGGACAAGGCTGCTATGAACATTGGGGTGCATATGGCCCTTCTCTTCACTACATCTGTATCTTTGGGGTAAATATCCAGTAGTGCAATGGCTGGGTCATAGGGTAGCTCAATTTTTAACTTTTTAAGGGACCTCCACACTGTTTTCCAGAGTGGCTGTACCAACTTGCATTCCCACCAACAATGTAGGAGGGATCCCCTCTCTCCACATCCTCTCCAGCAATTGTTGTTTCTTGCCTTGTCAATTTTTGCCATTCTAACTGGCATAGGTGGTATCTTAGTGTGGGTTTGATTTGAATTTCCCTGATGGCTAATGATTTTGAACATTTTTTCATGTGTCTGTTAGCCATTTGTATGTCATCATTGGAAAAGTATCTGTTCATATCTTCTGCCCATTTTATGATTTATTTATTTGTTTCTCGTGTACTGAGTTTGAGAAGTTCTTTGTAGATCTTGGATGCCCGGGGTTAAGATGGCAGAGGAGTAGGGGACCCCATTTTCAGCCGGCCCCCTGAGTCGAGTTGGGCAGGTACCAGACCATCCTGAACATCCACGGAATCACCATGAGATGCAGGAAGATACATCTGGATCTCTACAAATGAACATCTCCAGAGCTGAGTATTGAGGTACGAAGCGGGGAGCTGTGAAACCGTGCACAGATATCAGAAGATAAATGGAAGGGGAAGGGAGCTGCCTGGTTTGGGCGCCGGGAAGCGGTAGCCACCTAAACGGGGAGCGGGCGGACTTGCAGACCGGCACCCTCGAGAGAGCCGACTGAGACAGTGAGCTGGGGAACGCGAGCGACCAGACTGAAACGGAGCTCCGGTGTGCTCACTGGAACCAGACTGAGACCGGGAGCTCCGGAGCGCGTGGGGGCGGCTGGCAGCTGGCGGTGTTAGAAACACAAAGGACAGAGACGCACCGGCCCTGGAAGTGAGGGCTGGGACACCGGCTGTGGGGCGCACATCCCGGGATGCTGCAGGGTTGAGCAGCACCAACAGAAACAGAGTTAAAGTGGCCAGAACATCAGTGGAGAACAGTCCGCGATCCCTCTGTTCTGAGACAGTGGCTGAGATTCGGCTACTGCTGCTCTGAGTCTCAGAAGAGGCACAGCAAATCGCCAGGGAAAGCCACCAGAGAACAAAAGCCTGGAAATACCAGATCACAGTGTGCCCATCCCCATCCCCCCTCACAGGGGACATGGAGACTCTACCCAAACAGGGTAGCCTGAATCCCTCCCCCAGAAGGCAGGCTGAAAAATCAAGAAGCCAACATCCCTAAGATCCCTATAAAACAAGTGCACACTGCCTGGGTCCCGGTAAATAATTTGGGCTCTGGACAACACCGCAACCTCTCCTCATCAGAATGACGAGAAGGAGAAATCCCCCCCAGCAAAGAAAAGACAATGAGTCTGTAGCCTCTGCCACAGAACTAATGGATATGGATATAACCAAATTATCGGAAATGGAATTCAGAGTAACAATGGTCAAGATGATGTGTAGACTTGAAAAAAGTATTAACGAAAATGTTAATGACACTATAGAATCTCTAAGGGCGGAAATGAGAGCGAATCTGGAAGAAATTAAAAATTCTATGAGCCAAATGCAGTCAAAATAGAGGCTCTGACGGCCAGGGTGAATGAGGCAGAAGAGCGTATCAGCGAATTGGAGGATGGGTTAGTAGAAGACAAAGCTAAAATAGAATCTCAAAAAAATCCATTCTCAAGAATGTAGGTTACGGGAGATTACTGACTCAATGAAACGTTCCAATGTCAGAATCATTGGCATCCCCGAGGGGGTGGAGAAAAACAGAGGTCTAAAAGAGATATTTGAACAAATTGTAGCTGAAAACTTCCCTAATCTAGCAAAGGAAACAAGCATTCGTGTCCAAGAGGCAGAGAGGACCCCTCCCAAGCTCAACCACGACAAACCTACGCCACGTCATGTCATAATGCAATTCGCAAATGTTAGATCCAAGGATACAGTATTGAAAGCGGCCAGGGCAAAGAAATTTCTCACATACCAAGGCAAAGCTATCAGAATTACGTCAGACCTGTCTACACAGACCTGGAATAAGAGAAAGGGTTGGGGGGGGGAGGCATTCTTAAAGCTCTTTCGGAGAAAAACATGCAGCCAAGGATCCTTTATCCAGCAAGGCTGTCATTTAGAATTGATGGAGAAATAAAGACCTTCCAGAATCGCCATTGACCAATTTTGTAACCACGAAACCAGCCCTACAGGAGACATTAAGGGGGGTTCTATAAAGGTAAAAAGGCCCCAGGAATGATACAGAACAGAAATTCACAATCTATAGAAACAAAGACTTTACTGGCAACATGGTATCATTAAAATCATATCTCTCAATAATCAGTCTCAATGTAAATGGCCTAAATGCTCCCATAAACGCCACAGGGTTGCAGACTGGATAAAAAGACATGACCCATCCATTTGCTGTCTACAAAAGACTCATTTTGAACCTAAAGATACATTCAAACTGAAAGCAAAGGGATGGAATACCCTCTTTCATGCCAATGGACCTCAACAGAAAGCTGGGGTAGCAATTCTCACATCAGACAGATTGGATTTTAAACTAAAGACTATAGTTAGAGACACAGAAGGGCACTATATTATTCTTAAAGGATGTATCCAACAAGTGGATATGACAATTGTAAATATATATGCCCCCAACAGGGGAGAAGCTAGATACACAAGCCAACTCTTAACCACTATAAAGAGACATATAGATAAAAATACGTTAATAGTAGGGGACCTCAACACTCCACTATCAGCAATACACAGATCACCTAAGCAAGAAATCAACAAAGAAACAAGAGCTTTGAATGCCATACTCGATGAGTTGGACCTCATAGATATATATAGAACACTACACCCCAGAACCAAAGAATACTCATTCTATTCTAATGCCCATGGAACATTCTCAAGAATAGACCATGTTCTGGGTCACAAAACAGGTCTCAACCAATACCAAAAGACTGAAATTATTCCCTGCATATTCTCAGACCACAACCCTTTGAAATTGGAACTCAACCACAAGGAAAAATTTGGAAGAAACTCAAACACTTGGAGACTAAGAACCATCCTGCTCAGGAATGATTCGATAAACCAGGAAATCAAAAATCAATTTAAACAATTTATGGAGGGGTGCCTGGGTGGCGCAGTCGTTAAACGTCTGCCTTCGGCTCAGGGCGTGATCCCGGTGTTATGGGATCGAGCCCCACATCAGGCTCCTCTGCTATGAGCCTGCTTCTTCCTCTCCTACTCCCCCTGCTTGTGTTCCCTCTCTCACTGGCTATCTCTATCTCTGTCAAATAAATAAATAAAATTTAAAAAAATAATAATAATAAATAAACAATTTATGGAGACCAACGAGAATGAAAACACAATGGTCCAAAACCTATGTGATATGCAAAGGCAGTCCTAAGGGGGAAATACATAGCCATCCAAGCCTCACTCAAAAGAATAGAAAAATCTGAAATGCAGTTTTTATATTCTCACCTCAAAAAGCTGGAACAGCAACAGAGGGACAGGCCTAATCCATGCACGAGGAAGCAGTTGACTAAGATTAGAGCAGAAATCAATGAATTAGAAACCAGGAGTACAGTAGAGCAGATCAACAGGACTAGAAGCTGGTTCTTTGAGAGAATCAATAAAATTGACAGACCACTGGCAAGACTTATCCAAAAGAATAGAGAAAGGACCCAATTTAATAAAATTATGAATGAAAAAGGAGAGGTCACAACCAACACCAATGAAATTGGAAGAATTATTAGAAACTTTTATCAACAGCTTTATGCCAATAAATTAAGCAATCTGGAAGAGATGGAGGACTTCCTGGAAACCTATAAACTACCAAGACTGAAACAGGAAGAAATTGATTTTTTAAACAGGCCAATTAATTATGAAGAGATTGAAACAGTGATAAACAACCTTCCAAAAAACAAAACTCCAGGCCCGGATGGTTTTCCTGGGGAATTCTACCAAACATTCAAAGAAGAAATAATACCTATTCTCCTAAAGCTATTTCAAAAAATAGAAACAGAAGGAAAGCTACCAAACTCATTCTATGAGGCCAATATTACCTTGATCCCCAAACCAGGCAAAGACCCCATCAAAAAGGAGAATTACAGACCAATTTCCCTATTGAATATGGACGCCAAAATTCTCAACAAGATTCTGGCTAATAGAATCCAACAGTACGTTAAAAGGATTATCCATCATGACCAAGTGGAATTCATCCCTGGGATGCAAGGGTGGTTCAACATTCGCAAACCGATCGGTGTCTTAGATTTTATCCACTGAATACATTTTTAAAGAAGCAGGAGAAATTAAAACAAAACAAACAAGCAATTGAGTTTCGACTACCTTCTACAAGTCTTCATTGGTCAAGGTACTAGTTACACTCATAGAACAATATTTGAAAGAGTTCCTTGATTCAGAACTTTATTAAGATAATAAATGGTATTGATTTGCTATTGGTTTTCGCAGAGAATCACTCCCCATAGTTTGGAAAAGGAAAATGAGAATTAGATTCAGTTTACTCTACAGACCAATATACCCCCAATTCATTCTCATGGGGAAGCTATATGGAGAGATCTAGTTTGGCTTCATCCTGTGTCCCCTCCCCTGTGTCACAGACTGACACTATCCAGTAGTAGAAGGACCAGTGATGACCTATATGGAAGCTCTGCTTCTTGCTTCTACTTTCCTGCTTTCCCTTATACACTTGATTGCGCATATCTTTAAATAGTCTTTGTCAAATAATTTCAAAAGAATTCATTTTTTCCCTCTGATATTCTGTAAAAATACAAATTAGGGCTGCTACTTCTGTAGCCCTGAGCAATCCATGCTGGGCTGTATGTGCATTTCTCTGTAGCCACGTTAGCAGTGCAATTCTCTCTATGGGGGGGTAGTATTCTTCTACACTAAGAGAAAGTGAGCTTAAAACACAATTTTTTCAGAAAATAATCACTTCTTGTTTTGAATGAACTATTAAAATATATCTTCCATTATGCTAAAATATGGTGACCATGATAAGTTCTATCCTACAAATATGCCCCTGGCAGAAGCTCAACCCAGAAGAAGCTCAAGAGAATGTTCACATAATAACTTTCTGCCCAGTATCATTAGATTACATTTTTTAAATAACTGTGAAAATTCAAATGGCAAACAACTACATATATGCTCATGGATACAAACAAAACAACAGATAAGATCTTATTTCACAGAGTATCTGGTATCAAAAAATTGCTGGAAGTTTGAAACTGAGGAATATGGAAATTTTGGAATATCAACACCTGGGAAGTTTAATTTCAATAAACTCTTAAAAATATATTAAGAGCATTCTCTGAATATTAAAACATGGGCTTTTGGAAAGATTGCATTCAATGCCATCTGTTAGCCAGTGACATGCTGTATACTGCCATCCAGAAAGAAGAGGGAAATTCAACTATTTCCTAATTGATTTACTATAACATGAAATGAGGAGAATCATTTGGTCATTAATCAATAATTAATTTAAAAAATACTACCTATGTGAATAGAGCTTATATACCAGAATCTTAGGGCACTTTATATGTTATACCCTGATAAGACTCTCAGTGTCCCTACAAAGTCAACAAGACCAATTAATAATGTCCCTTTTCTAACTCTAATAATTATATTAGCTAACAGTTCTACAGCCTCAGTCTACATCAGGCACCTGCTAAGTGCCTAAAATGTTCTGTTTTATTTAATCTTCCCATTAACCCAAAGAAGCGAAGCTTCCAAATTCATACAACCAGACAGAGACACGATCACAAAAGATTTCTCCTTTCTCCCTAAATCCTGGTCAAAGGCAGCTGAGTTCATTGCTCACTTTACTAAACCATTACCTCTTAGAAAAAGATGGAGGCATTAATTTATTTTTAAGTAAAGTGATTACTTCTCCAAAGGAAAATTAATTACCCTCCAAGTACCACCATCTGTTTTAATGTTTTCTAGCCTAAACTTTAAAGACAGACACAGTAACTTGAAAATGTCCCCAGTGGCAGGGTCCGAATGACCTTTGTCATTAAGAAGGCAGAGAAGAATCACCCTTCTTTAAGAAACTGAGTATCAAAGTGATGTTGTACGTGGGGTCCGGGAAGCTGCCTCCAGAGTCTATGAAAAGATCACCCAAAACACAGCACAGCTGATTTATATCTAGAGGAGGTCAAAATACTGCAGAGTTGAATGGCCCACATATACCATGATACTAGAGAGATATCACAATCAAAAGAACTGTCATAACAACAACAGATTCCAGAAAAGTAAGATGTTTGCATTTCATAGGAAAAATGTTTATTTACCAACAAACTTTCGTTATATATTTGCTACATGCAGTCATGCTACTTAGAGAGATACAATGGTGAACAAGAAAACATGCCTGGCCCCAAGAAGCTCATAGGTTACTAAGGGAGATGGGCAATTAAATAATAAACTGTGATAAATTCTGGGATAGAAATGTGTATGTGGCATGTGCAGCACCTTCCTATCAATATTAATAATATTAGCTACTATTTACTTAACAGTTGTTATGTATCCAGTCTCTACCAAGCACTCTACGTAGATTTTCTCCATTTAACCCTCAATCGATCCTATGAAATAAGGATTATTATCGTATTTCACAGATGTGAAAGCAATGGTTAATATGTTCAAGATAGTCCCAGCTTGTACATGTTCTGCTATGTTTAATTTAAAATTGCTATTGCTACTTAAAAGGGTACAGAGAGGTATTTGAAAACATGATTATGGCTTTAGTCAAAATTAGCCCCAGTTACATTTGCAAGTCTTAGAGCTGATATTTGACCTCAGATGTGGCTGACTTAGATCCTGGGCTCTTAGCCTCCAAAACCATAATGAGCTTTTTACATGCCCAATGTTTTGGATAATTTTAATAAAACGTTTACTTAAAATAATTTTAGATTTACAGAACAGTTGCAAAGGTAGCAGAAAGAATTCCAATATACTCCTTACCCAGTTCCGTTTTTTCCAAATGTTCTCATTTTATATTTGATACATCTCAGGAACCAACATTGGTACATTACTATTAGTTAATAATAACTAAACTCTAGACTTTATTCAGATTTCACCAATTTTTCTATTAATGTCTTTTTTCTCTTTGAGGATCCCACCCAGGATATTATATTGCATTTATTTATTTATTTATTTATTTATTTATTTATTTATTTTAAGAATGGAGTTTAGATTTTTTATTTATTTATTTGAGAGAGAGAGTGAGAGAGAGAGCAGGGGGAGGGTCAGAGGGAGAAACAGACTCCCCGCTGAGCAGGGAGCCCCAGGCAGGGCTCAATCCTGGGACTCCAGGATCATGACCTGAGCTGAAGGCAAACACCTAACCAACTGAGACAGCCAAATGCCCCACTACATTGCATGTAGTTGTCATGTCTCCTTAGTCTCCTCTGGGCTATGGCAGTCTCTCAGACTTTTCTTACTGTTCACTGTCCTGATAGTTTTAAAGAGTACTGGTCAGGTATTTGGCAGAATATCCCTCAATTTTGAAGGTTCTTTTGATCTAAAATCCGCATTAACTCAATGTGAAGTATGTCAGTGCACTTTTATATATCACCTAGATTCAGAGAACTTTGAGAAGGGACATGTGCTGAAATACACTAAGAAATAATATGTTTATGGAGGATAAGCACAGTGGAACTTTCTGGAGTGATGAAAGTGTTCTGTATCTTGACAGTGAGTTCATGTGTGCATGCAGTTTTGCTTCTCTGGTGCTCTGGGTTAGTAATTCCAAAACCATATTCTACGCCTTCTAGACTTGAACAAATGAGTAAATATATTAAAGGAAACGGAAGCCAGGTTTCTTGCAGTTGGAGAAGGGAGTCATAAATAAAAAGGAGGGAAAGAACAGAGTGCATACAGCAGTTTCCAAAGTTCAAATAGAAAGTGGAGATCAAACAGTCCTGACCTTCAGGTCAGATTCCATGTTAGCTCTGCATTGCTTGAAGCTCACAGTGCTGATCTCAGCATATTTTGTTTGTCTTTATTAGTTGGTAATACATTTTGAAAGCTGACTCTTGGTTTTGCCTGAGCAATGGGGTGGGTTTCAATATGCTAAGGAAGGCACGGAAGCCCAGGCCTATGTCCTACACTCATATGTGGCATTTGCTTACCAACTGTTCTTGCCTTTTCGAGACAGGCCATGAGCTCTCTTGTTTACCTCAGTTCTCCACTTAGACCCAACCCCTTTCTTTATTTGGCTTGTCTTCCTGTCCTGGGTAAGTCATTTGGTTGGTAATCCCTAGGAAAGGCTTTAAAACTACTAGTTCAACCTTAGCTAAATGAGCAAATTTCCCTTAAAATGAGGTGCTGATGAGAGAATAATCACTCTAGGGAAGAGAAGGAGTAAGCCAACATAAAATATGCCCAGACAGGCACTACTAATGTTTCCATAGATACAAATGTATTTGAGTGTTTAACGGTTACACGCTTTCACTCTCCTTGGCCGTTTCCTAAATACTTCCTGTCAGTAAAGTCCTCACCAAGAAACTGGCATAAAGATAAAACAAATGAGGTGCCTGGGTGGCTCAGTCAGTTAAACAGCTGCCTTCGGCTCAGGTCATGATCCCGGAGCCCTGGGATCAAGCCTGGCGTCAGGCTCTCTGCTCAGTGGGGAGCCTGCTTCTCCCTCTCCCTCTGCCTGCCTCTCTGCCTACTTCTGCTTTCTCTCTCAAATAAATAAAATTTTAAAAATATAAAATAAAACAAGCTTTTGTGTGTCATCTGTCCTTGATACTACAAAAAAATATCGTCCTCACTCATGTGACTAAATTTGCAGAGTGAAAAGGATTTATAATGAAGTCATATTGCTTTCTCTGCTCTTTAACAATCAGTATGGATGGGTTCTGTGACATCTCACTGTTAGCCACCCCCCCCACACACCCAGAGATAGGCCACTTGCTTATGAGGAAGTCTAATATTTAAAGAGTTTCCACTTCTCTGCTGACAACCTAGAAACTCCCTTCTCTATGCCCACTTTGGAAAAAATGTGCTACATAAAATAGAAGAAAGGGTAATTTCAAACCACAAGGGTGCTAATGCAGATGAATCCTGATAAAGGAAAATGACATGGCAGGATACCCTTTATGTTTCTAAATGAGTCTATGTCTGCTTCTTATGGCTATCTAGGTAGGTTTCAGATATGCAAAGGAGGTAGATTTGGGGAAGAGAGACTGGAGAGAGCTGAACTGTGCTGACCAATTTAGTGACAAATTCCCAGAGGCGGTCCAGAAGAAGGGGGTGAGAGAAGCATCACAAAATGATGGAAGGGAGACCCTCAGCAGGCAGTGTGACCAGTGAAAAAGCCCCACAGTGAATTAAGAGCAAGAACAACTAATATGAGATTCCAACTCTCAATAATACACTTTCAATAACTTGGTTCTGCTATGTACAACTGACTAGTATCCATGGTTGCCTTGTTGAGGGATAGATAAGAGGTGGTGTGTCTATTGAGGTCAGGTCAGAGATAAAGGAACAACTGTAAGACAGTGCCAATGTCAAGAAGTCAGTAGAGGCAGGACATCGGAGTCAGGTGACCATCCAACCAGAAGTCTTTGAGACTTGACAGGAATCTTAGAAAAAGCAATAGACTTTCCACATGACAAAGAATGAGAGTTGAGCTGGTCTTACCTAAATCCTAAGGGGCAAGGTGACCCCAGTTCACATCTCAGTTACAAATTTATTACTCATTCTGTGCAACTGGTATAACCAAAGACTTATGAGCCTTATCAAGAGTTGAGATTTTCTACAGTTCTAACCATCTGCTTTCAAACATCTCTGTGCACCTTCCTATTTTTAAGCCAAGTGGTTTGAAATCAAGCACAACAGTAAATCTCTAATGATCTACCACATTTATATCATCATCCAGGCCATCCAATCACTCCAATATGAACCCAGCACTGAGCCTCAAGAGGCTCATATTAATGCAATTAAGTAGTTAATTTTTCTCGGATGTGCACAGCTGTAGTTGTTAATATTCGAATACTCCTCATACTGCAGTGTCCGGGAAAAATCAAAGCAGCAGTATATAAAAAAAAAAAAAAAATGTCAGTGAACTAAAAACTGAAGGCACAGAGAAAAATGCCACCAGCTGTAGACAGTAAAATCTATTCTACCTGACTAGCTACATGTCAAAGAATCAATGCCTGTCCTGAGAAATGAACATGAGTTAGTGCGTGAAGAGCTCCGTGTTCAAGATTATTAAGATTACCAACTAATAATTCATGAAACACTGAACCCAGAGTTACAGTCTTGCTTTCCTCCCAACATTCAGTTCATGTAAAGGAATGCTGTCCTTGACTTACAAGTGCAAATATCTGCTTCTGTACTTCTATGCAGGAGCAGAGGACTCTTCTAACAAACGTTCAGTAAATATTTACAGAATGCCTATCATGAGACAGACAGACCACGTGTTAAGATACAACAGTAAGCAATGCAGAAAATTATCCCTGCCTTCAAGGAGCTTACAGACTCATAGTGAAAGGCAATTACAGTTCAGGGTGCTCTGATAGGGACAGAGGAAGGAAGGTGAGAAATGATATGCATTCCAGTATGATGCATGCATAATGAACCATATGAACAAAGGGAGTAATAGGAGATAAAGCTGGAGAGGCAGCCACAAACTCGATCATGAAGTGTTCTGAAGATGAAGCTAAAGATATTGGGCCTTATTATAAAGCCAAAGAAAGACATTGTTCTGGAGTAAGAACACACTGGAAGATGACAGGACTAAAACAAGACAAGCTGATAAAGAAATTGTGGGAGGGTCTAATGTAGTAGAATGGCAATGGAAATAAATGGACAGATAAATAACAGATTTTACCTGGGTAGATGGGAGGGTATGATATTATAGGAGGAGTCAAAGAAAATCACCAGGCTCAGTGGTTTGAATAAGTCATGCCATTTCCTGAGCTATGGAGGGAGAAGCAGGCTTGGAGCTGAGGGTACTGTAAGGGGTGAGAGAGAACCAGAAGTACATGAATAGAAGAAGAAATGTTCAGTAGGCAGCAGGGTGTTTCATTAACTAGGATCTTTTTTGTTAAAACTGACAGATTTCAATCAAGCTAGTTTTAACAAAGAACACGCTTTATTACAAATGTGCTGGGACAGGGATGTAACTGTACCTCAGTGACCAGAAGATGCAGAGACCTAATGCCTTCAGGACACTGTTGTCATTTCTCAACTTGCCCCTCTCTCTCATTAAAAAAAATTTTTTGAAAGAATTATTATTGAGATATAATTCACATAAAATAAAGTTCACCATCTTTGATTTAAAGACTGGCTCTCTCTGCTTATTTGGTCTACAGAGGAGTACACATGGCTACCTGCAACTCCTGGGCTTTGTACCCTGCAAGGAAAGGTTATTCAGAACTCAAGGGACCTATCATGACATTGATGCATGTGACCTATACAGGATCTCAAAGAGAGATCGTCCTCATCCCAAGTCTCAAACCCAGAAATCTCAGGGCACAAATTTATCAGCCAAGTTGGATCAAGCACCCACCCCTGGACAAAACGTGTTACAGGGAAGGTTCCCAAAGTAACACAACTTCAACATATGGATAGAAAGGGAGGACCATTTCTTAAAAAATGGGTGCTCATCAGATAACCCCCTTAGATGTTTATTATAGACATCTAAGTCTGATATCAGGAAAGACACCAGCTTTGGGATCCATCAACATATGGACAGTAATGATGTCATGAGAGGAGACAGAGATCATCTAAGGAAAACATAAACAGAGGGAATAGAAGGCCAAACTTCTTTAAGGCCAAACCTTTAAGCTCTAACATTAATGACAATGGGCAGAGTAGAAGTTGCCTTGACAGAGAATGAAAAAGAATAACCAAAGGGACAGGAAGTAGACCAAAAACATACAGAGAGGGTATATTGTCATAAAGCCACGGGAAGAAAAGGGTTCGAGATAAGGCTCTGCAAAAATGCTTCAGACAAGTCAAACATCCTCTGGCATGAACAAGAAGAGATCTTTGGGAGCTAAAACAAGAGCAATTTCAATAGAACTGCAGGGCCATGAGCAAGACTGTTCAGCGTGGAGGCGTGAGTGGAAGGTGAGAATATGGTGCCAGCATGTTACTGTCATACCTCAGAGCAAACTGTAAGCTCTTCTAATGCACAGAAGATTATTTTCGTGTATGTAGAAATATGATTAGTGACATTTGCCACAGCTCTGATTGTTTTTATTTACAGTTTTTGACACTTGGAATCATGAATTCTAGTTCTATACCATGTTTTATGCAAATAAGAACTTCCCAGGCTTATGTTCATCATAAATATAGATTGTTTCTACCAAGGCAATATGAACTATGGAAAAAGCACTATGTGTAGGAAAATCATCAAATGTCATTAAAAGAAATCATATTTCATATTACTATAATGTGTTTTAATTCTCAGTGCATTTTTCTTTTATATCTAATTTCATAAGCTGTTTCTAAGTGAGCAAGAACTCCTTCCTTCTAAGCAACTAAATAGCCCTAAATACCATGAGCTGTTCCTCTGACATCAACCCACTGACAAGATAGGACCCCTCAATACACAACAGCTACTGAGAGCTAGAGTTTGCCAGAAGCAGTTTATTCAGAGAAGGCTCACATTTTCTCATGTAACAAACTTCCATCTCTATGTAACAAGTAAAATAAACCAAAATACTGATTTGGGGTTTGGGTTTTTATTTTTTTTAATTTTATTTATTTATTTGAGAGAAAGAGTGAGAGAGAGAGAGAAAGAGAGAGAGAGAGTGAGCACAAGCCGGGAGAGGGGCAGAGGGAGAGAAAGAAGCAGGCTCCCCACCAAGCAAGGAGCCTGACATGGGGCTTGATCCCAGGACTATGGGATCACAACCCTAGCAGAAAGCAGATGCCCAACCAACTGAACCACCCAGGTGCCCCTGATTTGGGGTTTATAAAATTCAGAGTTTGACTCCTCAAAATTGTTTATGACCTAATAATTTTAAATGTCATATTCCCTTTCATTTTCTTGTGACTGCAGGATTAAGTTTCTTGGACAGTTTTTGGCTACAATACACATATGGGATAAATAGAAACCAAGCTAAAAAAATAGAAATGTTACCCAGCACACCAGGCAAAGTCCAATTTACCCAAACCCAGAATATCCAAATCCCCTAATGGGATCCTCAAAACCTTCTAAGACTGGTACTGGAAGTGAGGAATAACTGGAAAAAAAAAACCCTCTCAAAAGTCACACAAAAATCCTATCAACTCAGTACAATTCATTTACCCTTTTCATGCAAGCCTAATAAGCAAATGCTCAGAGGCTCAATTTTCTACCTCTTCAAAGGTGATGGCAGCCACAGTAATAGAAATTTCTTCCTAGATCAAGTTATTTCAGTAGTAGCTAATTTTTCTGGATCACCAAGTTAACCTCAATGCAATAGGCTAAATACTTTTTATTTGAAATTAAAAACATCATTGTCTCATATACAGTCTCATATTAATTAATAACTGAGTTCAATTCAGATTATTAATTATCCTGAGATCAATTTTGTCTGAGATATTAAATCTTACAGGGAATTCCATCTTCACCTCGTCAAGTCACTTGAAGTAGACAGGATTAATAGCACATCACTGAGGTAACAGAGAGGTATTTCCAGTTGTCAGGTAAAGATGTTTAAGTATATACTCAACAGGTAACGTTAGGCATTGAGCCTAAATCAAATTATTGTGCATTGTGCAGAGTCAAATATTTTTGCCCTCCGAGAAACAACAACAACAAAAAGGCGGTTGAACACAAAGACTGCTGCACATTTGTGGATTTGAAGTTAATGTAACATTGAATCCAGGCCACATGATGCACTGAAATAAACAGAATCTTTTTTTTTTTTTTCTGAATGGTGTACGTGCTTCCAGTCCTACAGATGTCCAATATTCCTCTGTTCTCCAGACTGTGTCCCAGAGGCATAAACAATTCAGAGAAATTAGTTCATTCATGTCCAAGATAACGACCACTGTAGATTTATTATCTTAACAGTGATGATAATTGCATCTCAATTTATTTTAAGGCTAGTATCCCTGAGACCTTGTGTAATTTGCAGCAGAGAATTTCCATCTCTGCAGTCCTTTGGCATTACTAATAATGTGAGTACTTAACACTTGACACATACCCACAGGGTTCTGAACAATGCAGAAAAAGTACAGTTAGCCCTGTAGGGAAGAAATAGTGACATGAGTGCAAGGTTAGTTGAGTTTTTCCTTGCGAACACAAAGAGTTGAAAACACAGGCAGAAGCCCTGAGTCTCTGCATGAGAAACTGGGCTATGGTATGGCCTGATGGTTGGGGGTGAAATGGAGAAAAGGAGAGAGAAAAAAAAAGGAAAAGAGGTTCTCCAAGAGTGGCCTGGAGAGGCTCTACAAATACGTAAAACAGGAGTGTGTACTGAGGTAACTGTCAGGATGGTTCATAGAAGACCAGCATTTGCATCAGCTGGACCAGGTTAAGCAAAGACATAGAGGTAGAGTAATTTTGGAGAAAAACAAGAAGTCTAAATGGGTTGCTGTCGAAGACATGTTGTCTTCTTTCTTCTTAGTGGATGATACACAAATCACCACCAGATTTCAAGGATCCTTAAATTACTTTGACTCATAAGCAGTGGGGAGCCAAGGAGTACTTCCGAACAGAAGAGAAATGAAATCATAGCTCAGTTCCACCAAGGAAGGCATAGATGGTAAAAGATTGTGGAAGAAGTTGATTTGAGATTTGAGAGTGAACAGAAGTTCACTCTAGGATATGCTAAATTAAGGATGGTTTTTAAGGAATTTTTCATACCCTTAAAAATATGACTTTATGAAAAAAGTTCTGATCAAGAGCTTATAAAGCTTTTAGCAATTTGCTTCCACCTGAGCAAAATATAAATTCTTCTTCTGATCTACTTGAAGCCTCCTTCTTCAGTCTGCTCAGGCAAAAATCAACTCAACTGAAAAAAAAAAAAGAAGAAGAAGAAGAAGAAGAAGAAGAAGAAGAAGAAGAAGAAGAAGAAGAAGAAGAAGAAGAAGAAATTGTCTACTTGGCTGAATTGACCAATCAATTAATTCAAAACAGTCAACCAAGCAGTACCATTCAATCTAGAGACATGTCCCTTCAGGTCCATAAAAGAAGAAGGGTCAAGACCTCTTCTCCCAAGGTTACCATTCTAAAGGATGAAATAATGCTTTTATCAAACAATTAGATCTCTCAGCAAAGTCAATTACTGATTGTATCCCAGATTCCTGGGAGAACCACATCATAAAAAGTGGTCCTTTGTAAGTTGTCCAGGGCAAGGACACAGTGGTTTAAAAATCTTTTTTGATAACCATAGTGGTCATTAATGCATGCTTTACAAAATGAAATGCTTTGATCTTTCTATTTTCTGAGAAAATGAAAATTTACAGCAAAGAGATGGTCTAATTTTTTTTAGGATAAATGCATTCATTTAATGATTCAGGAAGAGATTTTGATATTACTTCTTAAAAGGGTTGGTAACATGAGTGATTCTTCCATCATATATTTCCTGATTCCTATAAGCAACAAGGTTTTAAAATATCACACTTCCCAAAGCAAAATCCTTAATGCCAGGTTGAGGAGGCATGGTTTTCTCTGATTTTAAAAAGGCTGTGGGCACTTGAAGTGCAGACATAAAATCCTCACTTCCTTAAGAGTAAGAAAACACTGCTTTCCCAGAAATATAAAAGTCAAGCTCAGACCTTGTGATTGTTCTTCTTTGTGTCAATTTTAATTTTTTAGGTGTAACAGATTATCTCCCCTTCTCTTTTTTCCAGGTAATTGAAAGTGGGAGGTATGTTTTAATTGAGTAAGTGATTCCCAGGAGGAAGACAAACCTTGTTCTGGTGAAGCTTGTTATGGATTTGGTGTCAAATGTTGTAGTTCTGAAGTAAAATTGCCCCTTTAATTAATGGTTTCCATCTCAAAATCAGAAAATACTAGTAATTTTTTTAAAGTCACAACTACTCTTTAGAGACTATTGCTTTAGGAAGGCAGTGGAGAGAATTAGGTTTCAACAATGTAACCAGCGTTTCAGTTCAGAGTGTTTTGTTCTAGCCAGCAGAAAACTTACATATTGAAAAAGGAATATGGATGTCTTTAAGCAATTCTTTGACTCCATTGTTTGCCAAGCCCCTACGGACCCCAACATTCCCCATTATGTTATACTCAGCCATGTCTCCTGTATTTTTATTTACGGCCTATTACTAAAGGCATTTTAGTTTTCTGCTTCTGATGTTGTTTTCTCCATTTTCAACTTTAGAACCAACTTAATCCACATGATCTGATCTCCAAAAAATTATTTCATAAGTCTGATTATCTGAGTACTGAAAGAGAAGTACTACAGGAAAAGATTGAGTTGTCTTTTAAGTTACTTTATTAGGAGCATTTTATTTTATTTTGTGTGTGTGTGTGTGTGTGTGTGTGTGTGTGTGAATTGAAAACATACATTTTTCTTTGTTGCCTCTCCATTGCCAGCAGATGTTTTGTCAACCCATCGACAAAGATGTAGACATAGTCATTACTGCACTTGCTTGATTTTAGGTAGAGTTAACACATATATATTTGAGTTATTTCTTTAAGTAGGTATAAATTACTAGGATATCCAGTTTATTAATCCATAGAACATGAATAGAGTTATACAAAACCTTTAGGAATTAATTCCAAAAATTCTCAGAACATGGATTAGTAGCATTAATCTTGAACCATCTGAGTCAAGAGATGAGAGTCCCTTGGAATAGGGCCATTTCTTTAGATTCAATGTTGAATACTCCTTGGCTGGCCCAAAGTTTTATTTAGAGTAGGTACATAATAAATAAGTGTTAAAAAGAAAATTGAATCAATGAATGAGCAGGGCATCCTTTTGCCCTGTCTCTAATCAGCTGCACTGCAATTCACTGAACCTCTTCAGGGGTGCAAACTAGACTCCTTGGGTAAATATCCCATGGTCAGATTTTGTTTGGTGAAGCAATATTTTTGGTTTTAACACCTTTATAAGAGACATGCATTCTTCAGTTCTCTATCGAATTCACCACTCCCTGCTATTGCAAAACTCAATGGTTTCCCCATTAGTTTACCTGCCTGGTCCCAGAATTCATCTGGGTTTGCAACCCCTGATTATTTGCTAAGTTTCCCTAATACTCTTATTTTTTGAAAAGTAAAGTGAAATTGAACTGCATCCTTATTGAGAAAGGAAGAATATTTAATATTTCTTGGCAGTGCATCAAAAAAAAAAAAAAAAACCCAACACTAACAACTGAATTACTTTATGAATTGAACAGTGTTAGTACCAGACAAAGTATTTTTTTTCTTCAACAAAAAGTATATCCAGAATCGCCTTGTTACAAAATGGAGTTTTATCTATTACTCATGAAACTGTACATTGCTTCATTAACAATTTTTGTGTATAAACAATACATTGCAGAATTTCAAATACATAGTTTAAGATAGTCTATGTGCAGTATACTTTGGGAGTATGTCCATGGGTAACTTCTAACTATTTTTTCATTTTGGAGGCACATGACAAACTTCTTCTAGGTGAAATGAACTGTTAGGAAATTATAATTTATTGTGAATTTCTACCAATAAAAAAATGTAAGTTGCATTCCCATAACAAAAAAAAAAAAGAGATCATCAAATAATTACCAATATTTTCCATATATGACATCAAAGAACTATGAAAAGTATTTCACACTGTATATTAAAGGAACAAAAATCTCCTATCATCTTTATCTACATATTCATGTATAAGCACCACTAATATTTCAAGGCTTGCTTACTTATTTCTTAACTATTTAGATTTAAGCAGAGCAAGTGAAAATTTTTCCATAAAAAGTATATATTTCACATTTATGCATATCGATAAAAATTTTCAGAGATAAAGATGTACAGTACCGAAGTTTTAAAATCTGTTTATATTTAATATACAGTTTAATTTTCTTATTCACATTAACTGATTTCATGCATTTGACCCTGATAAATTATATGAAAAAAATTAGTGTCTTAAAACAGATCACACATGGACTCAAATACAATTACAAAGAAAACATGGAATAGATTCATCCATTCTATCAGTAAGAGTTCCCTACTTGATACAGTATTCTTTACCTATATATATATATATATATCATTAACCCTGAAACAATTAAATTTCAAAAACATCAACCAAATTGCAGCTAAAGCACTTAGCATGAAAAGCCACTAATTACTCATTTTCTTTGTTTCAACGTCTAGAACAATACAGGAGTACACAAAGCAGTTGGGCTGGAGATGTACCCATTGTCTCTATAATTGAAGTTCCAGGCAGAGTGCTGTCAGGAACATACTTATGACACGAGCCTACTTGTCCACAGACTTAGAGTACAATGAACCAAACTGCACACCCTGTTGTTCTCTTTTGGCATTAACTTAGCTCTTACTTCTCGGTTTGATAAAGGGGTTGATGGTCTCCTGGCTGAGCACGGTAGATGCCTGAATGCTGTAAGACAACTGGAACCATTTATCACTGGGCAAAAGCATCTCCTGCTAATGGAAATGGCAGATGTCCAGACCTACCCTTCCAGTAATATGAGTAGCTAATTTTTGTCAGCTACAAGGTGTTGAGCATGATAGTACAGTTTAGACTTGTTTGTTTTAATAGTGGCTCCTTCTCTATTGTGCTAATATACTGCAGCAAGTCTTCCAAAAAAGATAATTGTGAAAAGTTTCTGGTAAAAAAAAAAATAAAGATGAGTATGTCACTTAAAATAATGCAATGAGAAAAATGGGTAAAGGACATTCAAATATAGAGAGAAATCTAATACATTTTCAAAATAAATAGGAAGGATATATAAATATTTTCAATATATTCACATGAAAAAAATTAGTGGGTTCTGCAGTCTCATTGATTTGGGTTTGAAACCCCTTCCATTTTTCTAATTATATAAACTTTGGCTAGTTATTGAAACTCTCAGTCTCAGAAAATTTGTTTGCTTACTTTGGTTTGGTTTGGTTTTGGTTGGTTGCCTAACATAAACTGCAAAAACAAAAGCAGATCGCTGCAAGAATTAAACTAGGTAACACAGAGCACAGTGCCTGACACATAGTTGGCATAGCTAGTACTTTTTGAGACAGCCCTCCCTGCCACCACTTCAAGTAGATATCTTCTGTCTGCCTCAACTTAATATATTATTTGAAGCTTCCCAGGTTTCATAAGGAGAGGGAGAAAACACTAATCCTACTCTTCATTGAAAGACGGTGTAAAAACGCATGGCAGTGGGAAATTCTCTGGCCCATACAAACCACCTGGCTTGAGCTTAGGTTGTGTCCACTGCTGAGAGTCAGGTATGTCTGGCCATGTCTGGTGGAGCAGAAAGGTGGACCAACCAAAATATGTTTGTATGGGAGTTAGAAGCCTCATTGCTGAGGCTATGGTGAGTCTGGAGATGAACAGTCATTCATGACTTAGCAAAGGAGGTTTGTCAAGTCAACTTGCATGGGGTCTGAAAAACCTCATGGATGGTTGGTCATTTATTCCAGGGGGACATAGAGGAAGGCACAATGAACTGACTTGGTAACATACCCACGGATGGGCAAGTTGATTCACTGTAGCTATCAATGACCCCTATCTGTGTTCCAGATCCAGGAACATGTTTGGGTTCTAGTTTAGAGAGAGAAAAATATGTAAGCAAATACTGCAAGGGTTTTTCATATTGCAACATTCTGAGGAACAAGAGCAACCTGCCAAAAACTCTGAAACAATCTAACAAAGAGAAGAGAGACATTCCCTCCCAACTCACCAGGGATCCTGCACAATTTGGGCACTGCAAGGCCTGGAGTACGTCAGTCACAGGGCCTGATCAAGCAGTGGCAGCACCCCCCTGAGACCTTGGGGTCTGGCAGAAAAGCAGCAGAGCTGCACAAGGGGTCATGGTGTCAGGCTGAAGACTTTGCCTTTGCCTGGAGCCTCAGTAATAAAGGCTAAAGCAAGAAATGATACATTCTGCCTGATCATTGTTACTGTGGCCCCATCAGGTTGGTAAAGTCTGGGCAAACTGGGATGATAATTTCCAATGTGCTTCAAGCTTGATATATCTCCTGTCAGTTCTCCCTTTCGTTACTCACCCTAATTCTTCCCCCCACCAAAAAAAAGGGAGCAAAAGAAAAGTGAAATAATTGAGGGTTTCCATTTTTAATTTTTTGTTATATGACTAATTAAACTTCAAACACTTCATCTAAAGTAACCCAAACACTGTTGTGGTTGTTATTTCTCATCACAGAATCATGTTTGTTTTTTGCCTTTTTTTTTTTTTTAAGTCAGGTACTCAGTCTCTTTTATCAGCAAAGAATCTGAATTGCCAAGAAAAATAGAGTGGCTTGCAAAGTATTTTACTAGTGAGAAGAGCATAACCCACGCTTTTCTGATCATCATCCAGCAAGCTGTCAACTAAACAATACAGCTTTTCAAAATGAGTATTTTTAAGCAGAAGCTTAAAATTCAGCAATTAGTTCTTTCTGGTAGGGTTTTGTTTATTACCTTTGAATGTGCAAACTTTGGTAATATATTACCTTTTACATTACATTTATTTTTACAGTATCACTCATTTGCTCTAACAAATCTTGCATGTAAAGGATATAAGAACACAAGTACTTCAGGCAGCTTTCGGATTTCTCCTGCCTTATGTTTTATTCAGTCAATCAACTTGGCTGCCATTCTGTATTCCTAAAATACAAAGATGTACAGTGATCCTGCAGGCAGCTAAGAAGGGCGCACACACCCTCTAAGCCCTAGGATGTATCAAGGAGGAATTGACTCAAGCCAAGAAGCATCACATCCTTTAAGTCCTTTAAAGTCATAGGGTGACATTTCTCATAGTGTCAAAAGCCCTTAGAAGATGCTGAATTAGCAGCACAACTTAATGAGGATTAGGCTAATTTGACAGAAGATGTAGGACACTTTCTCCATACCTCCTCACTTTAATTTTAATCTGATAACCAGCAGCTAAAGATAAAGGAGTGAGTGACCTTTACCAGCAATTCTGAGTCACCAAGTTGACAGAGCAGAATTGCTCTTCTTCAGACGTCAGAGTAACCACAATGCATGATGTTGATAGGGGTCAGATTGCCCAGGATATATATTTTCATTCACTCCTTGGAGACTGGACCTGACAAAACTGTAATAGCTTATTGAGTTCCAAATGACAATGACATACTGGGTATTTTCAAGCAGTTTTATTTTCCTTACTTCCTATGACTATCTAGAAAAGAAAGCCCATTATCCCACAAAATAATAATCCTGCAATGTTTCAAAATAATTTTTTCATAGCATATAATTTTATAATACAGTTGTGTCCCTTCCTCTACATTGCAAATACATGTAAAGTATACGGCTGCTTTTCCACAAGTTCAACTAGAATCTATCTGGAGCTCATTCTATATAAACAGGCATCATGAATCCAGATCAGGAGCCAGCAAACTTTTTCTGTAAAGGACAAGAGAGTAGATAGTTTGAGCTGTGGAGGGCATAATGTCTCTGTCCAACTACTCAACTCTGCTCTTGGAGCATGAAAGCAGCCATACACATTATATAAACAAATAGGTTTAGCTTTCTTCCAATAAAACTTTATTTATGAACACTAAAACTTGATTTTATGTAATATTCATGTATCATGGGGTGCCTGGGTGGCACAGCAGTTAGGCGTCTGCCTTCGGCTCAGGGCGTGATCCTGGCGTTATGGGATCGAGCCCCACATTGGGCTCCTCTGCTATGAGCCTGCTTCTTCCTCTCCCACTCCCCCTGCTTGTGTTTCCTCTCTCGCTGGCTGTCTCTATCTCTGTCAACTAAATAAATAAAATCTTTGAAAAAAAAATATTCATGTATCATGTAATATTCTTTTATTTTTTTCAATCTTTTGATATTATGAAAACCATTCTTAACTCAGTACAAAAACAGGGTGTTGGCCAGATTTGGTCCAAGAGTATAGCCTAGATATCAAGTGTAAAAAAAAATTCTGAACTTTCATCTTCTTTCAAATTCTCTAAGCTTTTGATAACATTTAATGATACTGACATTTGAGTATCTGTAGAATTTTTTAACCTACTGACACTTAGGGCCTAGAAGAACACCAGGTCTGTCTCAACTTTAATGTGCATATGATTCACCCAGGAGATCTCCTTATAATGCAGATTCTGACTCAGTGAGTCTGGGGTAGGACCCGGATTGCACATTCCTTACAAGCTCCCCAGTGATGCCCCTGCTTTTGGTACCTGATCCGTACTTTGAGTGCCAAGACTTAAAGTATATACAATTAAAATTCAACCAAACGCTCTAAGGTAAGGCAATTCAATCAAACAACAAGGACTTATTGAAGATCTACTAAATTCCCACTTCTGTGCTAGATGCCAAAGGAGATGCAGAAAAATGTAAGACAGCTTATAATTAAGATAAATACACATGAAACAGTAAGAAATAAAAAGGGCTAAATTAAGGAGATGTTAAGGGACAAGGGAGCTCAGAGAAACAGAATGATGAATAAAACCCAGGAAAACACAAGAGAACAGGTAACCACAAAGAATGTCCTGAACCACAAAGAGTGAACAGTAAAAAGAGAAAGGGAAAGTGTAAGACGTCAGCAAAGGTACAAAAGCAGAAATGCAGTGGTGGCTCTGAGTGTCTGGGAAGGAAACTCTTGCAGGAAGCCATGTGGTTGGAAGGGGTAGTATCTGAAGTCATTACTTAGATTATATGCTTATTTCAGGAGGCTTGGGAAACTGTTAATGGAAACGGAGAGGAGGTTTGCCAAACCCCCAGTAAGACATCTCTTGGTGCTACTCTACAGCCACCTCACAGCAAATCTCCTCAAGGTTTGGCTCTTTCAGAGTATTCCTTTAGGAACACGATTAGTTATCCTATGTTGTTATGGTTGGGTTAGAGTAGAAGCCAAGAGCTTCAGCCGTTTACTCTGGGAAATGACATACTTCAAGTTTTCAGTGCTAAGTGTATTTATCAGGGCTGTCTCTCCTAATAAGAAGGGATTTAAGTATTACCCTCTGTCATTTAAGCAAATTTTTGCCTGAAATCCCCCTTTAAGAAACTGCTTATTTTACATTAAGACCATGACTCTCAAATTTGGAATATACAACGGTATACAGAAAATATGGAAAGTCACATGCGGAAAAAAAATAAAATGGTGCCTCTTCTCAGCATGTCAATTGCATTGATTTAGTGAAAGTAAAAGCTAGAACAATTTAACTGCAATCCAAAATGTTATTTTTATAGTAAACAAACATGGATATATTAGGAAATAGAATGCAAAGGTCATATGATTTCTTTTTAAATGATAAATCAAATTCTTTTAAAGAAATGTGGGGCTTGAACATAAAGCTTTGGACTCCACTTTGAGACACTGTGAGAGTGTAAATTCACTCCCTCAACCTTTAGCAGTTTTTGGTAAACACCCGTGAAAAGGCTGGGTTGATGTCCACCTCTGAGTGCTACATAAGCAGTTAAAGATAAGGAGCTAGAACACAGATAACAACTTAGCTGGATCTTAAAAAACATCCTGTGAGTGAAAAAGGAATGAAAGTGAAATGAAATTAGTACATAGTGTGCCATTTACGTATAATACATGCAAATAAAAAATACATAATCTACAAAAATGCAAACGGAAGGACACACATTTAGTACACTAGAGTGGGTACTACTGGACTATGGGAAATGGAAATGTTAAAAGACTAAACAAATAAGTAACAGAAAAAGTCCTCGTATGTGTAATGAATTAAATATCATAATTAAATCAAACCTCTACACTTGAGGCTCAAGAACTAGTGGGCTAAGTCATCCACAATTATGGAGCTTCTCTTTTTAACTGAAGATAGTTTTAGACACCTGCCATTAAATCTTCATTAACAGTTAGGGAAGAATTATCAGAGAAACTTGTGAGAATCTGAGAATAGCACCAGGAAAAAAGAAAAAGAGAAAAAGAAAGAGGAAAAGAGAGAGGACACAACAAAATAACTGGAACTTATTTTGTACCTAAATTTTTCCAAGTATATGAACTAAGTCTTCTCCGTGCATGATCTGAGGTAAATATTATTATTACCCCCAGTTGACAGATGAGGAAACTGAGACTTAGAGAGCTCCCAGAAGGAAACTGAAGATCACCCAGTGTAAGGGGCAGACAGTTTTAAGACTTCGATCCGTCTGCCCCATTATCCAAACTCCTAAACACTGCTGAACACTGCTTAGCACAGAAATTATTTGAGGGTAACACAGGGTCAGGATTCACCAGAGTAGAGATATGGACCCAGCATAGGGAGAAGATTGCTAAAGAAGGGGGCATAGAAGGGACATAGAGGGAGACAATGGGAAGGCACTGAGAAAATTACACTTCTCATAACATTGTCCTTAGACAGCCTTCAAGTTTATGATGGCTTTTCAAATTCAACTATAAGTCATATAGAGTTCCTTCTGAACAACTAAACATCATTATTTCTTCAATACATTCATACCAAACATTTTTACAACAACCTCTCTTTAAAAAAATTTGAGAAGCGCCTGGGTGGCTCAGTCAGTTAAGCTCTGCCTTTGGCTCAGGTCCTGACCCTGGGGTCCTGGGATCCAGTCCCTCTGCCTCTCCACCCCGCTTGTGCTCTCTCTCTCTCAAATAATAAAATCTTTAAAAAAAAACATGAATTTGAGACAAAGTGAGAAAAACTTCTGTCATTTGAAAAAATAGGTTGTTTTTGCTGTTTTCATGGGGATTTTTTTAAGAACAAGTGCTTGAGGCTAATACTCAAAAGTTCGGGGAGGCTGGCCTACAGTTTTGTTGTTTACAATGGCTCCTCACGTTTCAAAAAATAGCTTAGTGTCTACACTTTTGTTCCTTACAATTCTTAAAAAGAGAAATTATAATCACTTGTTAAGAGAGGGAAAGGATCAAAGAGGAAGTGCTTTATGGTGCTTTGACAAAGAAAGCCCTGTGTATTAACTCTGCCGAGAGTTCCGACAGCATTTTCTTCTCTCCTCACTCTATGCCAACCTCAACCTCTGACAAGGAATTTCAGTTCCTTGTTCATGATGACAGCCACCTCCAAGAATCTACCTGAAAGACCAGCACGAGGTCTCTCAGTTTTTCAAGAGAATTGATAGTGTTTTCAATGCTTCTGAGGTAGCTTCGGTCTCACGGCAGTGGCAAGAGATTCAGCGGAGCACTTAAGTCAGCATGAGCTTCCATTTAAATTCAGTCTGTGGGTTTCTGCTTTGTTTATCTATGTTAATAATCATATCACTTGGTCCTTATAAAGAATTTTTTACTGAAACCTCTCCAGCATGCTCATCAAACAATCTTGGCTTGGATGTGGGGGTTTTTTGTAGGGGAGGGTCGTTTTTCTGTTTTTGTTTTTGTTGCTAATGAGCATCATTTGATATCCAAATGCCACATGCGTTTTTTAATTCTTTTGAAAAAAAATGTATACTGCCTAGAATAAATGGTATAGAACTAAAGATTCGAGAACTGCTAAAAATATCTGATTTAGAAAGTCTAACTTTCTAAACTTGAAGAAGAACAATATCTAGCAATGAACAAAGGAAGGGTAGCAAAATACTTTTTTTCAAGTTGTTTAAAATCTTTAACGCAAATCTTAAAAATTCATATTTATTGATATTTCTATGCTAGAAAGAAATACAATGAACATTTAAAATTCTTTAATAGATGGTGACATTTTATTCACAGTGTGTCTATGATTTACTTAAAAAATTTCAGACTTCTTAGAGTAAAAACATAAACTAAAGGCCAGCATATACTCAAAACAAAATAAGTTCTATCTTTTAATAACATGTACGGCCAAAAATAATACTTAATGGATTGAATTGCATAAGAATATTAACATTCAGCATTTCACAGGAAAAAAAAAGGCAAGCAGATTTTGAATTGACACTTCTGAAGCATTTGTTACTTCTGTCAAATGTGAAGTGAGCAGGGCTAATCATAATTAAAGTTACACATTTAGCTAATCTGAGAACATCATTCTGAAATAACAAATCAGTAGTTCATCTGTCTATCCCCAACATCTTATACTTAACATTACAAGTGCTTCAAGTTGAGCAGAATGGAAAGCTATTGGCAATGACTGACATTTATGCATTAAACATCTACATACATAAAATAATTCTCCCATTATTTCTTTAGAGACTCAACCTTTCATGTCAATTTGCTTTCCTTAATAGCTTTTTTGTTTAGTTTCCCAGATTTTTTAAAGTTATTCACAGTATAAAGCAACGTTTAAAGATGTTTGTCATCTTAAATGCTCCTTTTTTCACTTGTTTAACACTTAAAAGTAGAACGAAATTTGAACATATTAACTAAACTGTGTGGTTTTAATAAATTCAATTAAAAAGGATATTGCTTGGGGACTTAACCATTCACTCATCCATTCATCCATCCAACAAATTGTTTTGAGCACTTACTATGGCATTATACTAAGATAATAAAACATGATTCCTACCCTTAAGGATTTCCAAATATAACAGAAAAAAATACGTGAACAGTAATTACAATGAAGTCTGTTAAGTGTCATATTAGATTTGTACATAGCATAGGAAATAGGAATGAAAATTCTACCAGTTTTAGGAGGAATGGTTAAGAGGTTTTTGAATGTAGTAACTGAACCTGTATGTGTAGTGTTTTTTCCTAGGATATAAAAATATGTTTTTCATCCTCTCACTTAAGATTCAACTCTGACTTCAGAAAATGAGATTCTAAAAGAGAAGATTATAAGGAGTTGTAGCACTCATGAAGAACACTCCCAAGGAGGTTATTGCAATTGACCTTTCTATTTTACCTTTTTGACAGTCCCAAATAGTTTTTTCCATTAATTTGAAGATAAAGAAAATGCCCCTACCTTCAAGATCCTCAGTTTAGCTGGAGATTCCTGCACAACTATTCATAATATATTTATAGATGCAAAGAAATATAAAAACACAAGGGAGAAACATGATACTTTTTCAGGATGAAAAGACAAATGTGAGTAATCTGGTAAAGCAAGAATATAGATTACATGAGGAGTAAAAATGTGAGATAAACCTGGGAAAGCAGATCAGAACCAGATATAGGATCTTGAATGCCAGGATAAGAGATTTTCACTTTATTCCATAGTCATCTAGGAATAATCAAATATTTTTAATTACTGGAGTGATGTCATGGTATGCTTTAAAAAGATAATTTAAGTGGATAAGTATAGGGTAAATGGAGGAATTAAGAGTTCAGTGTATGAAAGCACAACAAGGAAACTCTTGTGATAAGGAACTAAACTAGATCAATACAGTAAAGACAGAAGAGTAGAGAATTTGACAGACATTCCTAAAGGAGTGATGGCATCTGGTGGTGTTCAGAGAGGTTGATGCATCCTTCAAAATCAGGTTTAGAGGTAATTCAGGTAGACCAGAAGTCTCTGTAGCTGAGCACCTCATTCCCTGTGGAGCAAGATTAATATTGCACTCAAAGCAGGAACGATGGGAATCTACCTCTACAGAAATGGCCAGTACTTCATGGTTTTGAGAAAGCACAAGGAAAATTATAATAGTAACAACTACTCTCCTGAACGCTCACAATATCCTGGATACTACGTTAACTGCCTCATGTACATATCTCATATAATTCTTATTAAAGGAATAATTCCCCCCCCATTCTACTGATAAGGAAACCTATGCACAGATAAATAAATGATCTGCTAAAATCCCATGGCTAGCATACAGCACAGCTGGACTTGAAAACCTAGATCTGTCTGACTCTAACACAGGGGTTGTCCATGGACCAAATCTGGCCTACCACCTATTTTTGTAAATAAAGTTTTATAGGAGCACAGCCATGCCCATTCATTTACATGTTGTCTATGTCTGCTTCACACTATCTCAGCAGAGTTGAATAGTTGCAACAAAAACCAAAAGGCCCACAAAGCCTAAAATATTTACCATCTGACCCTTGACAGAAAAAGTTTGCCCACCTCTGCTCTAACACCCTCACTCATAACGATTAAACAAGTATATGTTGAGCGCCTATTATGTTCCAGGCACTGGGCCAGGCATTGTTCCTTATAGCCACTCAAGCAAATTATAGACGTGACAACAACAGGAATGCTCCTGACTCTAAATACTTGGCATGTTAATAAATTGCCCATCTTGACACTCTTCATCTTAAATGGCACTGCTAGGCAGACCAGGCCATAAAGAAAAGAGAGAGCAGTGGTTTCACTATTGCTTCTGTACTTGGCCCAACACATACAGTAAGCCCTTGAGATTTGTAAGAAATACCACCCGAGTCCTTCACAGATCCTCAGTTGTCAAATATAACTATAGTGAAAATTAAATTGCATCATATATAATTGAACACGTATAAATGGTTTCTGCAGATCAATAACAGTTCTATAAATACAAGGTTACTAATGAATTCTGTAAGTAAAATAAAATTAACAAATTATATTCTGTTTAATAGGATATTACCATGGGACTCTCAATTTCAACAGATCAGAAATGCCTGTACTTAGAAAAGTGAGTGTGAGTAAATTCTGCCAAGTGGAATTTACAAGGAAATGTTCAGAGCCTATTTCCTGACTTTTTACACCCTTCACTCATGAACCGTTCACCCATTCCAAGATATGGTGCAAGAGAGGGAAGTGGGGGAGGAGGCTTTTGTGAGGGAGAAGTCTTCAGACATGACCATGTTGTCCCACCCTCTTCTTACATCACGCGAGTTGCCACTACCAGGGACCTAAAAGGAGACTCTAAAAATGACTTGAGGGAAAGAGTCAAATCTAAACAGTGACCATACCCAGAGACCACAAAAATTTTAGGTAACGAGTTCAAGTTCAGCACAAGAAAATTCTTGCCCTCTATTCTATATGTAATAAGTCACTCTGACCTAACACAACAGCAACTTTATTAAGCTCATGGATTCTACAGGTCATGAAGTCAGAAAGGGCAGAGTGGAGATAGATTATTTCTGCTCCATATTATCTGGACCTTCAGCTGGGAAGACTCAAATGACTGGGGAGTACTTCAAACATCACTTCTGCTACACTTGAACAAGACAGTCACAAACCTTCCAAGATTTGAAGGTATTGCCTCTATACCTTACCTCTGAATGGGAAGAGCAGCAAAGAATTTCTGGCCATGTTTTGAAACTACCACACCCCTTCCTTCCCTCTCTCTCCATGCACCCATCCCAGAGGGGCCTGAAACTTTATTTACTCAGCTGGGGTAGGGGTGGGGAAAGAGAAAGAGAAAAGGGCTGCCCTCCTCTCCAATTGCAGAGGACCTGTCCCCAGCAGGAGGACAGGTCTGGCTGGAGGAGGATAAAAGATTTGATTTTAAATAAGTTCAGGGTTTTGATTATTATCAAGAGCAGGACATTCTAATTTCTGAAGTGAGTGCAGCTTAGAGAAATGGTAAAACTGTCGATTAGCCTAGAAAAACAAGAAAAGCCAGGGAACATCACCAAGTTTTCATTCAGAAATAAAATTTATAGCAGAAGTGAGAAATAAAAATAGTCATGCTTTGGTCATATTGCAGTAAGACTTATTCATCAACTTGGTTACATACATCATTACTAGGATAATATGAACCATAAGCTTTCCTGAAACTACAGAACTGTGGCATGGTTCTAATGTATCATGATGGTACTTCTCGTTTAGTCCATGCAGTTTGAGAACAAAAAAGGCCACACTGAAATTCATCTACCTTTGTAGCAAGATGAAATCAGGAGATCAAAGTTCAGCAGGGCCCCCTGACCCTGTGACAAGTCATTGATATTAATGTTGGTAAAGAAGTGGTGAAATAAAGGATACAGAAGTGAAAGGAGGCCTCTGAGAGGCAGAGAATGAGGGACCAGCCAAGGGAGCACTAGCAGAGGAAAGAACATGATGACCGGCAGCCTTTTTTTCCTTGCATATAAGTCTCTAAGACTCACTGGAGGTTTTAAATGGAGGAGTGACATGATGTGATTAATGTTTTAGAACTGTTATCCTGGCTGCTATGTGGAGAGAAGTGGTAGTAGAAGGGATGGGGGGAGTTACAGAGGTGAGCAAAGGTGAAAAAAGTGAAGAAGCCAGGGGAATGGTTCAGGGGAAAGATAATGGTAGTTGGGACTAGGGTGGTAGCAATGGGCACAGTGAGAAGTGATAATGAAAATGTAGTGAAGTAGTCAGAATATGGATATACGTTGAAGAGAAAGCTAAATGACATGCTGATTTGTCAGATGAATGGTGTGATGTGTACGACACTCTTTAAGGAAGAATTTCATGTGGAATGAACAACACGTACTGCTCTTCAATGGGTGAAATGAGTCTAAGCTTTGGCACATGTGAAAATCCTTAGGCAAACCAGTTTAGTTTTACATGAATATAATAATATTCATAGCAATTAATATTTTCATAGTAATTTTACAGGTTAGAGCACTATTTCACTTGGTCCCTGAAATAATTCTGACTATACTCATTAAGTTCATGACAAATAAATAAATTTTAGTCTTCAATAGAGAACGTAGAGCCAGAAAAGAAATTAGAAAGTTTGGCTTTCTCTCTGCCCTCTCTCAACATGATACTATTCTCCCTGAGTTTGAATCTGTCTCTTTCTTTTTGTTCAGCTTAGTCTAAACATCCCTTTCAGGACTTTTGTAGTTATTAGCATTTCTCACAAAGTCTTGCTGGACTTCAGTCTTCCTGACCCTGTTCTTTAGATATGGGACACTCTTTTGTGTTTGTCCTTGGCATGTGCCTCTTTTGTACATGATCATTTTATGTCTAAGCTCAAAGAGCTCTCTATACAGACACATTGATCTCTTTCAATGTTTCCTCAACTTCCTTCCTGAGATCAACTATGATTGCACAGTCAAAAACTCTTGTCTTAGAACGCTTCATTTCTATTTATTATATCTGCCCATAGACACCTTCAATATTTTCTCCAAGGTTTCAGAAACTGCTTTCTTAAAGTTGTGGGGTATTTTTTAATCTTGTCAATTCATCATTGAATTAGGTAACGTATCATTAACTTTTCTCCAAATCTTATTTCTGTAAGAAGATAACAAGAGCAACTTCATTATGCATACAAATATTTCTGTTACTTGCTATTCCATTTTGTTATGGTTTCTAACAGAGGATTACATTTGTTCTAAAAGCCTATAACTGGATTTTAGTGATAACTGGTCAACGACTGTCAGATTCCAAGTTTGCTGCTTATATTGACACACCACACACACACACACAAGGTTAAAAGCAAAGACTTTAGGGAAATCAAACTGATTTTCCAAAACTAGCAACGTTACTCATCAGGATAGCATTCAAATGGCTGTAATATTTCTTCTCCCAGGTTTTCTCTCTACGTAACAAAGTTTTTGTTTTGTTTTTTAAGATAAGCCATTTTGAAATGATGTTCTACCCCTAGTGGGGTATTAACAGGGGTGTCTGCACTCGTATTTTAATCTCATTTCAACTAAAGTCAACCTTCACCAAACTGATTCAACACTCAGTCTTTAAGGTTTTCTTGTTATCAGCTTTCATGCCCAAAAACTCCAGGAAATTCTGTGACCAATGTTAATGATCACATGCTCCAAAATTACATTATACGCCTAAATTTCCTTTATCTTTTATTCAAATAAGTCACTTAAAACATTTTGACCCCAAGGTATTTTGTTGCCAGGTTACCTCTTATATTTTTTTTTTCTCTTGTTCTTTTTAGATTTTAATTATTTCCTATGCTCTGGAAGATTCACACGTGTTCCTACTCATTCTTTATCTAATTGATCCTTTGAGTTCAAGAGCTTGAGATGTCATGCCAATAAAGCAACTGAGACATTAATTTTTCAAATCCTCCCTTTTTTATTTTCTTGAAAATACCAAAAAAGGTAGTTGTAAGTTCCTGTACTTTCCTTAAACAGATCTCCAAAAGAAAACAATGTCAGTAAAAGATGCTTATTTTCAAAGTCACAGCTTGATATTCCATAGGTATACATATATGTGTATATATACATATATCTAGCATATTACGGCTTTGAGTTTCCAATACCTAGTTGTAACACATTTTTGCCAGATTTTCCTTCCATTTATTTTAAAATACAGTAAAAATAATTTGACAGAGAAACTAAATGATTTTTTAAAAAATACCTTCTACTTTCACGGTTCCCTTGAAAATGGGCAAGTTATAGATAGGCAAAACTTAATAACCAATAACTCAGGATTTCTGCTCTCTTTGTGAAGCACAACTGTCATAAAAATATACTCTCCACTTACAGATACTGTGAGTAATCGATTATAAATGACAAAGAGGAAAATGGATATACTCCCTAGCCAAGCATTTTCATCATTAACAATAATAGAAATGTTTCCAACAAGCCCTTGGGAATTGCTAGTACTTAGAACCTGAAAGTAATTGCTCATAGATGGGGCTTACCTGGCAGGAAAAACTCTAAGACTTTTTTTTTTTTATTCTTAAATGATGATTACATAAAAATGGCTCAAATATTCCTTAATGAAACATTTGTGAAAAGACCAGGTATATTTCCTGCTCAAAGAAACTACCTCAGGAGACAAGCTGCTATTTCAGGATAGACAGATAGATGATAGATAGATAGATAGACAGATAGATAGATAGATAGATGATAGGTAGATAGATAAAGTAGTCTGCTATAGACGTTCATGGTATAAACCCTTTTGGGTTAGGTAACTGTCCTAAAAATAGTTTTTTAGTCTAGTAACTTAGACTTATTTGTGGTAGCATTCTGTATGCTATGGGTTGGTTACTTGATTATCTCACTTCCATACAGTGTTTTGAAACTAAACCCATTCATTATGTCTGTGACAAGAGAGAGTCTGAGGTCAGAGAAAGAAATTGCACGCTCAAAAGTTGCAAGGTTAGTTTCCAGCAAGTTCTCTACCTGTTGCCCCCCTCTTCTAACTCTTCCATGTTACCTCAGTGACGTGCACTACCTCTTTAAGATTCAAATAGGGCAATAAGGGCCATGTTATTTCCCCTCTAAATGACAGCATGAGTAAGATGAAGGTTTAGAGTGGAACTGTTGCTCTTACTTGACTGTAGCTCCTCCACAACATCTTTTTGTTCAGGACCTCATTACACTCAAACTACTGAGAACCCAAAGAACTTTTGGTTATGTGGGTTATATCTTTGGACAATTTACTGTGTTCATAATTAAAACTGAGATTATATTTAAATACTTATTAATGTATTAAAACAATAAATTCATTGTTCATTAATATAAATTACATATTTTTATGAAAAATAACTGTATTTGCCTTAAAAAATTTAGTCAAATGAGTAGCATTAGTTTATATTTCTGCAAATAACTTCAACTTCTAGCTTGCTAAAAGACAGCGGGATCCTTATATTTGCATTCCATCAGCTGTAATATCAGACTCTATCAGATACTCATGAGAAATTGAGAATAAAAAAAGGCAAATAAGATCTTAGTATTATTATGAAGATAGTTTTGACCTCACAAACTCCCATAGCAATCTTTGGGACTCTCAAGGGTCACTGGACCATATTATGAGAACCACTACTCTACAAAAAGTCTAACATTATGGAAATAAGATTGAGAATTCAAATTGCCTGTGGTAGAACCAGGAAGTTAGAAACAAACTATCTCTTCAGTTGGAGGAAAATGGGAGACATTTAAAAATTATCTGCAGGAATATAAGTTGGCAAATGATATAACTTCTTAAAGTGTGGTAGGTAATGATCTACAGCTCATGAAGGACCTAAAGTCCAACTTCACTTAACAGTGGAGACTTGCTTCTAATTAACAAATACAGGGTTCTAAAAGCTTACTGGGAGACCAGTGACTCAGACTGTAGAACATAAGAACATTCAAGTTACAAGGGCCCACAGAGGTCATCTTTTATCATCTTTAATTTTTTCATTTTAATTATATTACTATTGGGACCCAATCAGACCAGAGACTTCAACAAGACAGGAGAACTTATGTTTCCTAGTTCCTAATTAAGCAGTTCTTTATTTTGTACCATGCTTCAATACGGAAAAATAACATTTCAAATATGGCCAGCACTGACTAATTGTTCTTAACACTTGGAGGAGGGGTGCTTAGTGACTTTGAACATTTAATAAAATCTAAGAATCCATTCCCCAGAAAAACAGACTCATGCACATACACATAGGTCCCTGAAGCCCAACCATGAACTAACTAGAACTCAGTGTAGCCCTAGTTAAGAACCTCCAGGCCACTGTAAAAACATACAATTCTGGAATCCATACATTTGGGAAGCAAAAAATTAGAGAGCAAAATGTAATGAAAGTTGTAAGAGCTAATGTTATTTAATGGACCAAGTTTTCTTAATTTCATATGGATTAACACTATATCAAAATGATAAATAATAGTAATAAACCTCTTCCAAAGTAGGATTTATTCATTCATGCACAAATATTTCAAGTGCCTACTGAATGCCAGGCCTTTTTCTTAGGTCCTGAAGATAAATGGTGAGAATAACAGACACATTCTGTACCATAATGGAGTTTTCAGTCTAGTGGGAGAGACAGACATTAAATAAGAACACAATATATCTCAAGAATAAAATTATTAAACTTTTCCCACCTAAACTCTCAGCTGCTATAGCTTCTCCCAAGTTGCGTCCTAAGAAGCTAAGACCATACCACTCAAACACCATCCACCCACAATTCCAGAAGCTAATTAAGACAGTATTTTAGCTACTATATGGTCGGTGATACAAGATAAGAAAATAAAAATATTTTTTTTCTTTCAAGTGTAATGATTTATTTGACCATAGAGCATTTTTTTAGAATGTTTCCCATCAAGACAGGCCTATGGCTGCCTCTTCCTTTATGATAAAAACCCTTTCCAAAAGAAATCTTTGGTCTTCAGCTTCATGTAGAGGAAGCTCACCTCCCTGACTCTCTTTTCCTCAGATTGGAGTCTCTCTATGCTGCATTTGGTAGTAGAGTGATGAGATCTTAAAGACCAAGATCAAGATGTGAATCTAGAATAGTATGATGGAAATGCTCAGTACAGTAGCCATCAGACATATGTGGCTATTAAGCATTTTAAATGTGGCTAATGTGGCTAAGGAACTGAATTTTAGGGGCACCTGGGTGGCTCAGTCGTTAAGCATCTGCCTTCAGCTCAGGGCATGATCCCAGGGTTCTGGGATCGAGCCCCACATCAGGCTCCTCCGCTGGGAGCCTGCTTCTTCCTCTCCCACTCCCCCTGCCTGTGTTCCCTCTCTTATTAAATATTATTTAATTAAAACATAAATTGCATTTAATTTTTAAAAAATATTTTTTATTTAATTTTAAAAAATTAAATAGCCACCTCTGGCTAGTGGCTACCATGTCAAATAGTGCAGAGAAAGGGAAACACAGAGGCCTAATTTCAGTCTGTTTTAGGCTATAAACATAAAAGGAGTCCTTTTGGTTCATAATATTCCTTCCCAGTTCTCAAAATCTATATTCAATTTCACAATGGAACATTCACTACACAGATCATATTCTGGGCCATAAAACAATCCACAACCAATTTTAAAAATTGAAATAATACAAAGTATATTCTCTGTAATATAATTAAGCTAGTAATGAGTATTAGAAAAATATTTGGAAAATATCTAAATATCTATAAATTAATATACTTCTAAATAACTCATGGATCACAGAATAATCAGAAAATATCTGAAAGTGAATAAAACTTAAAACATAACATATCCAAATGTAGAGCTCAAGGAGGCTTAGACTGAAATTTATAACATTAAATGCTTACATTAGAAAGCGAGGTTTTTAAATCAATAAGTTAGGCTTCTACTTTAAGAAGATAGAAAAAATAAGAGTAAATTAAACCCAAGCATGGAAAAGGAAGAAAGTGAAAAATAACAAAAGTCACTAAAATTGAAAATAGTAAAGAGAGAAAACAAATAACATCAAATATCTGCTACATCTCTACACCCCTCCCCTAAAACCTACTTCCCTCTGAAAAATGTGTGTCATCAACAATATATCTCAGATATGATTACTACTGGTATCCAAAGGAGGCCATGGCTTTTCCTTAAAAGTAGTTTTTAAAAAATGATAATGTTTCCTCTCTCCAAGGTAATATAGATGAAAGACTGGCCTCATTTCCTATAGGTAAAAGGATGGATTATGCCCCTTTGAAAATTCAGTTCCTGACATTGAATCAGTGGTTCATAGTTTATTTTCTCCTATGATTTAACACATGTCAATGATATGCACTTTAGTCAGCTTTCTCAGAAACTCTTCTAGTGATGAAGTGATAGATTGTGATCAAATCAAATTCCCTGTATAAGAAGCACACCTTGGAAATGGCAGAAAAATAATAAATCTCAAACAGTCAAATATGGAATTCAGCAACAATAAACCATCATGTCCCTGTATTTGGTCATTTCAAAAGGGAAATATTAGAGGTGTTAAAAAAATTATTAAAGAAGACAATTTAGGTGATACACAGTTTAACACTTCATGGATTGCATAGTCTTCTTTCAGAGAACTGGAAAATGTGGCAGAAGGTAAGAAGCTTTTACAGGATAAAGAATAAAGAACAAGGAAGAGAAAAATAAAAATATTTGATGGCTAGGGCTACATAGTCAACCTTGTTGGGTAAGAAGGAACAAGGCTGAGTGAGAAAGAACAAGGAAGTAAATATAGAGTCCAGAGGTGGCTTGGTATTTGGGATTGGTTGACTGAATTTCTAGTCAAGAAGAGCATTAACAGGGACACAAAAATTACCTAGGTTTTGGTTTGCTGATGTGGCTAAAGGAGTGGCTCCATCTTAGGACTAGTAAATTATTTCAATAGTCCCCCCAACATTTTGATCACCCTCCTGACCATTCAAGAGGTTTGATCACAAATATAAGTCTTTGTGTGACTCTCAGCCACTATTGCCTCTCCAGGTCTTAGCATAATATTTACAAGAGACAATGTCAGGCTCCTGTTCTTAGACCTGATTACATTCTTCTGTTCCCTTTTGTTGTTCCAATTGAAGAGAGACTATCTGTCAGCCAACCAATGGCTGTTCACATGCATTTAAAACTTTTGAGAGAACACAGCATACTGGGAAAACAATAATAATTATTATCAGCAAAACAATGCCCATGGAGAGCTCCCTAGAGCCAGGGACCCCATGACCCAAACCAGCTAGAATCAAATAAGACAAGAAATGATCCTGAAGACCGGAATACTTCTTTAAGCCAGTTGGACTATTTATTATCTCATGTAACTGTGTCTCCATTTCCTCAGAAGTGTTTATCCAAAGAGTTTGTTTCAGAAAAACTAAGGCATTGGAAATCAGGGAGAAGTGTGTAACAGGCAGAAAGAACTACAGGATCACCAGCATCATAGCCAATTCAAAAGTCAGTTGGAAGCTGGATTACCCTCCTTTGCAATTGCCTGAGAAATGTGAACAACGGCATTATCTTTTCAGGACAGGGCAAGGATAAAGGTAAGCAAAAGAATCATGAAGACCTTCACTGTGTAAGAATTAGGAAAAGTATGGTCGCAGAGGGAAGAAAAAATAGAAAGAAACATTCTTGATCCAATGTTTTGGGATGAAGCAGTCTACCCTGATGTTGGCTACTCTTCCTGGTCAATTTGATTTTGAGGTCTCCAGCATTAACACATGACCACAGACCAGATGTCTGGTGGAGCCTTCTTCAGTTGTGAAATATCCACCGAAGGTTTGACACCTTGTCATCTGACAGTGGTCACTGGTCAAAAGTATTTAATCTCACTTTTGCAAAAGCATCAGAAGAAAACACCATCTATAAATGACAAAAGATTTTTTTCAAAAGCATCAGAGAAAAACACTGTCTATAAATGACAAAAGATTTAAAAACGCCCATGGTTAAAGAACTGATAAGAGTTCAATATAATTGAATGGAGAAGGAAATTTGGCTATTTCTGTGGCATTCAATATTTTAAGATAATAACTGGAAATATGACTGATAGCATTATACCAAGACATATCAGATGTCCCGGAATTTCATACAATTTCTAGAACACTGATATTAGTTACACACATCCATATAAATATAACCTAAGAAGATTTAGCATCACTTCTTATTTAATAATCCTTCCCATGTAATTTAACATACTAAATAAAAATAACTAGTTTAACACCTGAGTGAAAGATAAATCCCTTGAGATTTACAAGGGACCCTCTGGGAAATCTTAAAGTTAGTTTGAGGTTAAAAACAACACCAACAACGAACTCCCTTTAGAATTTGATTTGGGGAAAACATCAAAATGTCTAAACATACAGAGATGTTAAATAGGATCACAGATCATTATGAAATAATACTTAGTTATCTATTTAATGTGACAAAAGAAGTTTTAAAGGAAAATGCAGAAGGTCTCATAGTTGTGAACAAAACTTAGCTCTTCTAACACTGACAAGACTGGGTTTTCTTAAGTAATCAACCATCTGATAATGACAACCCGAAGCACAGTAAACTATTTTGATAAGACACAAAATCATTGCTTTCCAGGTAGATTACCCAAAAGGTAAAAAAGCTTTTCACAATCCCTTATCAAGAACAAACCAATAGTCAAAAAAAGCTTTGTCCTTTTAACACAGAGAAAACCAAATTCTAATTTTGTACCAGTGTACTTTTGACATTAAAACTTAAAAAAAAAAACTTAAATAAATCCATTCTAATCTTAGCTTGAAAACACAAAAAATTCTTTTCCCAAGATTCCTTTTCCACAAACTGCTACAACTATTTTATATCCATTCAAATTTTGTCCTATGTTTTTTTCCTCCTCCTTCTGGAACAATCAGTTGTTTTATTTTAAGACAAAATTATTTTCTTTTTCTCTTCACAAAAACACCTCTCCACACCTCATACCTTTTCTTATTAAAAACACATCCTACTTTCCTTGTACAGAGATGTTTCCCTTTTTATCTCTAGTAATTTTAGTTACATTAATTAGATTTTCAACCCTTAGAATCCTTTATTCCTAGTAAAAACTAAGAAATAGTTTTTACTGTCACACTAGCAGTCTGTAGATTGTGGACTGTCATACTACCAGTCTGTAGATTGACAAACTTATAAATGCATTTCATAATTTCTAAAAGTATATTCTTCTTCACAGTAAAATTTTCAATGTGGCATTAACATGCTTACTGGTAGACCCAAGTATCCTTAGTTCCTCTGTCAAAGGAAGTCAAAATGGTAAACCTATGTTCAGTAATTAATGTTTCAGTATTTTATCTTATTCAGAAATGACCTAGATATTCAATAAATATCTAGCATTTAACTTACCTCAGTATCACTGTAAGGCTCCAAGTTACCAAAAAGATTTTGGAAACTATTTTTAAGTAGACATACCATAAAATATAATTATTGTTGAAAAGTTCATTTATAAACTTCTATCTTTACTTATATCTATTAAGTTTACTTGTTCTTAACAATTACATTTAGATTACTCATGAAAATTTCATAAGACATTAGCAACTAACCATCATCTTTATTTTTCTTGCTCTTAAATTCTGTAACAGAAATAACATAACCTTATTTGACTTTTAGTATAAAAGTATAATAAAAGTATTATATTTAATAGTGATAACTATAAAAACATGTCTGCTTCAATTAAACCAATAAACTAGCTTTCATTTACCAAAGGTTATCATAGATAATGTGAATTTGAAAAACATCTGTTAGTTTCCCTATTTCTGAGAGTATATTGATCTATATAGATGTTCAATTTTCTTTAAGCCAATTAAATAGAGCTCTTTACAAATTAATTGTCAGGACCATCAGACATAGAAAAAAAAATCCCACAACTATACCATGTATATAGACATACATAAACATACAGACGCACATAGAGATCTTACAGCTTTTGCTTTAAAATTTTAGCTGTGAGACAGGTACAATAACGCAAAACTCACTCATTTAAAAAAAGCTGGGTCCAAATCATATTTCTAACAGATCTAGTAAGTTAAGGTTGTTAAGAGTAAGCAGCTAGTTAGGTTTTAACAGGATGCTTGGAGGCCAGCAAAGGGGGAGTCAAGGCCCATTATCAGGAAAGTTAGTGACCTATTGTGACAGCATTCCACAAACAAGGCCACAAGAAGCCAGATTAAACCAGACATGACCAAGACAAAGAGCACCAGAGATCCTGACCAATTAAGGGAGAAAGGCACAAAACTTGCTCCCAAAGAAATCCCCTCCCTAAATAATAAATATTCCACGCCCTTGTTAACAACTATCAGTAAAAGACAGAGACCCAAACTGGAGCATAGCTCTCCTTTGAGCTGGCAGGCTCTCACATCTCGAGGGTATACTCTCTCCTATAAACTCTTCACTTGTACCACTCAACCACTATCTGGTCCATCCTTGAATTTTTTACTTGCAAGGGGACAAACACCCTCTGGTAACATCCCAGGAGGGGTTAGGCAGAAGCCTCAGGGCCCAGAGGTCTCCCTAGTCCACCAGGCAACAAGGTTACTTGCTCACGTGGATTAAAGTTTTTACCAATATTTATAAAAAAGACTTTCAAGAATTCTCATTTGCCTAGTTCTCGAATAGCCTTTCCCTTTTCTTTCCTTGTTTTTTTTTTTTTTTAAGATTTATTTGTTTATTTTAGAGAGAGTGCATGAGCAGAGGAAGGGGCAGAGGGAGAGAGAGAATCCTCAAGTGGACTCCCCACTGAGTGTGGAGCCTGACTCCGGGCTTGAGACCATGACCCTGAGATCCTGACCTGAGTCCAAATCAAGAGCCAGATGCTCAACTGACTGAGCCACCCAGGCATCCCTCTTTTTTCCTTTTGATAAGAATTACCTCCTTAAAGTTTGTGTTTCAAACAGATGGCCCTCAGTTCCTGGAGAAAACAGAGTAGAATATTTACATCCCAAAGGCACAGAAAAAATATGCAATTTCTTCTAAGAAGGACTTTTGTTGCCTAAATCCATAAATTTTACAATATTACAAGCCTTTTGAGATGAACAGGGGATGTTTTGTGATCGGTAAAAACAACAGGTGGGCTTTTTCTGTTCTTGTAAAAACTCGGTTTGTAAGACAAGCTGTAGAAATTGTCTTCAATGTGTAAAAAACAGTTGTTTTTAACTTCTCAAAGAATTGGGTTGTAACCGGAATGATATCAAGGTTGTGACCCATCCATCTTACTACATTATCTTCAATTAAATCAAAAGATTCCTATGTTCTAGATTTAGAGCTATCTGTCTCAAAAAGGTTTTCTTTCCCTCTGGGTACACAGTGTCATTTAGCTTACGGATGAAGGCCTGAAGAGTAGTTTCTCTCAGGCTCTGAATATCAGCTTCTAATCTGGCCAACTTCTGACCACAGAGTTACTTTAAAAAAATCCTTTCCAATATCTTGTCAGGTTTCAGTTCGTATAAATAGTAAACACTCCCAGCAATACTGAATGACCCCACGGACAGAGGAGGCATCCCCAAACAGGGTGCAAAAGATACTATTCTCCCAATATCCAGAGTCACTCCCAAAGATAACCAAGAAAAAGACATGAACGATTCCCTGAGAGCTGGCAAGAGTCAGTGAGACTCTCCACAAATGAAGTACAATGCACATTTCTGTCCAGCCATATCTTTGAGCCCCCAACCTGGCGGTGGAGCTGCCTACACACACAGGAACCAACAACCTGTGTGCCCCAGGTAGACAGAAAGCCAAGCCAAGTTCTCAGGACAAATTTGAGACACACAAGAAGGCAATAGCTAGGTGTTCCTGAGAGAGAAACCACTGGGCACCCCAAAACCAAATTCACGAGAGTCTGGATTTGGGAAGGAAGCAACAACATGAATTTTACCTTTCTTTCTCAACCAGGCACTGCAGAGATCCAGGAGAGCTGACTCTGGTTGGAATTCTCACACTTTACCAGCTTCTGCAGATTCAGGCGGCTGGCCTGTGCACATGCTTGTCCCATGCGCCATCAGCAGTCAGCTTGGGATCCCATTCTTCTTCACCAAAAACTGTTAAAAATTGATTAAAGAAAACAATTTAGGTGATAAAACAAACTTTATTTAATAATTCATAAAGAAGACAGTCTCTCAGAGAACTACAAAATGGTGTGGAGGCAAGACAACTTTTGTAAGATAAACGATAAAGAAAAAGGAGGAGGAGAATAGAAAATAACAGGACTGTCTGGAGCCATGTAGTCAACTTTGTCTGGGGTGAGAAGGAACAAGAAGGAAGTATAAAGCCCAACACTGGCTAGCCATTTGGGGATTAGCGGACTGGATATACTACATTTCTGGTCAAGCAGAGCATTTACAGGGACACAAAAGTTATCTAAGTTTTGGTGTGCTGATGGGGCACCCCAGGCAGAAGTGACTACATCTTGGCCCTAGAAAGTTATTTCAACACAGGTAAATTCCACTAATGTACAAGAACTATGTAAGATAATGTAAGAACAACTGTCTAGACAGATGATGGTTTCAGTTGCAGCAGTATTATCCACTGGGGGCATTCCCTCTATTTCTAAGTATTTCAGTTCAGTAGATGCTTATTGAGTCTACATTGTGTGCAAAGCACACGCGCTAGTGACAGAATTCATGTTAAATCACAATATTTAAGATGAGATGTCATCTAATCTAACTTTTCTTTTATAGATTAAAAAAAAAAAAACAGAAACAAGTGAGTTTGGTGATGTTTTGCAGGAGGTCAGGTGAATTTACTAAAACTTCATGGCAACACCAAAAAGAGAACTAGGTCAAGTGTTCTCACCATGGTGCAAGCCAGCCAATATTTTTCACCTTTTCTGGGAAACCTTCCCTGACTGTTCAAGTAAATCTGATCATTTATCCTCTGTGCTACAGTTGGGCCAAGTACATACATCTATCATTGTAATTAATCATACTATTATAATTATTTATATCCATCTCCATTTATATGGTATAGAAATTAGGAGTATGGGCACTAGAGCTCTACTCTCAACAATGACAACCTGTATGCTACCTAGGGGAAATTTCTTTACCTCTCCATGCTGCAGTTTCATTACCTGCAATAGGGGAATAACATTGGTATTTAACTCAGAGGTCTATTAATGAGATTTAAGTGAGAAAATCCATATAAAGTGTTTAGTACAGTGTCTGTCACATAGGAAGTGCTGAAAAAATATTAACCATTGTTATTCATAGAGTGCCAACAATATTTCTAGTGTCAGATATCCCTTGTTTGTTCAATAAAAAATTTTATTGAGTATCTAATATATCCCAAGTGCTCTTGTTGAGCAGTGGACTTCCAAACATTGGTAAAATACAGTAAATAGTGTGATCATAATTATAACTGAAATAGAGTGAAGCCATAATAGTAAACACAAACAAAAGAATGGTTAACAAGACTAGGGGCAAAGTAGAGGGTGAAAACAAGCTTCATAGGAAAGAAGACTTCCAATAATAACTCCCCTTTCTCCTTCATTTCTTTTACCATTTCAGAGAAAACAAAAATTTTCTCTATACCTCTATAAAGGCTGAGAGAAATCTGAAGCAAAGAAAAGTTATCTGGGCATTATAGCACATGTTGTCAGCTAATGTCTATGAACTAGGTAATGTAATAGCAAGAAAGGACAAATTCACTATTAACTTAAGGCCAGGAATATTGTTTCATAAAAAAACAGTCTAGGTCAGATAAATTACTCATACAGATGAGAGAGAACAGTCTTTGGGGAAAAAATGGATATCCCCTCTAATAATATGTGTCCTATTTCAGAAGGAAACTAAATAAAACCCATTTTCAAAGCCCACCATTTTCCTTCCCTCCACATACACCTACTTCCGTCTACAGATCAGACAGCTCCCTTCTCTTGTGGCCCAGATACTCCATCTCCCAGAGCCATTAGATCATGCCACTGTAAGTATATCTTCCCTCAGTCACCTGGGTTATATTACTTTTAAAACGTAACTTCTATGATCTACTAAAATTGTGTATACTTTTATTCTCTTAACACACCCAAAGTATAATTACGGCACAAAGAATACTTGCGGAAGCTATTCCAAATAACTGCATGGCAAAGTGAGTATCACACTAATCATTGATGACGACATTGAAACATGAGTCACACGAAGTTTTAACTGAGATACTTGAAGCTTGAACACTGGAAAAAACTCAGTGGTGGATTTTATATGTGTATCTGCTCAGGTGAAGATGAGAAAATGCAATTAACTCCTTTTTTATAGGCCAGGGTATTATTCCCATGATCATTACTTAGCTAAGCTACTTAAGGATAACTGTCCTTTAAAGAAAGGACTCTGATTCTCATTAACTAGATTTCTGACCCATAGAGGAGTTTCAACATTTATTTTCAGGCCCTTTAATTTTTTTTTCAATTAAGCACTGCATCAAAATTTTAAGTAGTAGTGTGATTTAATATTGTTTTGTCAAAAGTTCTTACTTAATAAATCTAATCAGACCATTGACTTAAGTCCAAAAAATAAAGGTCGAGCTCCTTGACATTACTGTTCTCTAAAAATTTACAGATATAAAGAATATAAGCTGAGATACTAAGTAGGTACTTTGAAATTTAGAAAACCAAAATAAGCAATAATCATCCTATCTCTGAGAGATAAGAAAAAAAAATTAGTTGAAGTCATATATGTATGTCATAAAGATGGTTAATAATCCGATGTGAAGGAGAACTATGATATAGTATGTATCAATTATCCTAGATAATGGAACCAAGGGTACTGTACATGAGATAAGAAAAGAGTGGGTTAATAAGGAATAACTGGCCTTTCCATACAGCAGAACGAATGTAGTGATTGCAGTTTTGCTGAAACCCTTAAGAGTGGCTTTAGGATTTATCAATACAATATTTTCAAAATAAAAAATATAGACCTAAAGCATGTCTTATATTTTTCCTATAACTTAAAAAAATCTAGGGGTGCCTGGGTGGCTCAGTTGGTTAAACGTCTGCCTTCAGCTTGGGTCATGATCCTGGGGTCCTGGGATCAAGCCCCACATGGGGCTCCCAGCTCAGCAGAGGTCCTGCTTCTCCCTCTCCGTCTGCCTGCCTCTCTCTCTCTCTCTCTCTCTCTCTCTCTCGCTGTCAAATAAATACTTTTTTTAAAAATTAATAAACTAAAATTCTGTATTTTTGTAGCTCTTCCATATTTACTTTAAAATTTATTATCAGTTACAAACTTCAATGTGACTACTAAGATAACTGAATCCCCACAGCCACACCAAAAGGAAAAGAGTATAGGGTGGGGAAAGCATGAGAAGAAAAATGGTCTCTCATAGATGTTCTTTGGAAATGAAAATACTACAGTAAGTTACTGCACTTTGCCTTTTCCCCAGGTCTGCAGGTCTTAAGTAAGGAAGTCACTACTAAGACCCTATCAAAGCAGGAAGAAAAAGATCGAAGGCACATTGGCAAAGGCCCAGAAGTGACAGAGGTAGAGCACAGCCATATTCATGGACAGCCAAACAGTTCAGAGTGGGAAGTGTCAGTTGACAATAGGGCTGCCACGATATGAGGTGAGACTGAGAAGCCTGTGTAAAGAGCATCTGACGCTGCCTCTGGAGCTTGGACTTTATACTAAAGCAATTGGGAGCCATTTAAGAGTTTTCATTACAGGAATAATACTATCAGCTCTGTGCTCTAGAAAGATCCCTCAGGCTGCTGTGTAGACAGCAAGGTAGACGGAACAATATTGGAGGAAGGAAAACCAATTGGGAGGCAACTGCAGTAATCTTAAGGGAAGATGAAGTTGTTATCAACAAAGTTTATGACAGTGAGGATGGAGAGAAGCAGCTGGCTGTGAGAGAGTTAGGGAGGTCAAAGCTGCCAGACTTGGTGATTGATCAGGCAACAATGAGGTTGAGGCATTAAAATGACATGCAAGTTTCTCCCTCAGGCAACAGGATAAATAATGGTGCCTGAGTTTCCTCTGGAACATTCAGGAGTGATATCCACTAAACAGACTGATACACAGGTCGAGAGCTCAGCAGAATGACCTGGGCTAGAGATAAGGACCCCTATAGAAGAGGCATTTCTTCTACATTTCTGTAGCAAGCTGAATCTATTTCTCGGATATTGACCACATTATTCCAATTATATGTTTACTCTCCTTTCCTCTACCAGGCTGTACATTCACTGACAGCGGGGATCATTTGTATTCATCTTTCTATCTCTACTGCTCAGCAAGCAATTAAAAGGATATTTACCAGGCACTGTTTTTATTACATGCATTAATTTATTTAATTCTCACAACAACCTATGAGGTAGTAGTATTATTATACATATTACAGATGAGGAAACTGAAGCTGAGAATCAGTAAATAAATTTACCAAAGCCCTGCTGCTAGTAAAACAGACCCTAGACATAGATTGTTCCTTTAGGGTACATAGTAGGTACTTAGTATCTGTTCATTTAAATAAACTGACCTAAGAACTATAGGGAAAATGTTTTACCTAAAGAAATGGAGGACGGAGAATAGAGAAGCATTCAGGCACCAGTTGAAATACTACTTATTGTTAAAATCTTCTCTAGCCCACTGACTAAGTCAAATTCCTCTTATAAGTCCCCAGATATTTTCCTTTATAGCATTTTGTAATTGTATGTTTCTTTATAGAGCTTTTTATTTCTCTTTCTCCCACTGCCTTTCCCATAGTAATTTTCTCATCTTCGTATCCCTAGTGCCTAGTGGTGAGTCTGGTGCGTGCAAAGTCCTTAAATACAAGGTCTATCTGACTTCTGCTCAGTGTTCTTTCTTGGTTAGACTTTTGGGATTTCATAGGGCCAGGCCATGCCTGTTTTATCTTATGGCCAGTTTTCTCAACCTTGGCACTACTGACATTTTGAACTGGATAATTCTTTATTGTGGGAGGCTGTTTTTGTGCATTGTAGGATGTTCAGCAGCATCCCTGGCCTCTACACATTAGATGCTAGTAGCACTGATCTCCCAAGTGATGAGAATCAAAAATGTCTCCAGTCGTTGCCAGATGTCTCCTATGGGTAGAGATGGAGAGCCAAATTACCCCAGGAGAACAAATATCTCAGGGGCTGAAGTGAAAGGGAGCACAGAGAAAACGAAGAAGATTCAACTTAGGAGGGATAGAATCCTCCTTCAGCAGCTCCTGCTGCCCAAGCCATGCACAAATTGGTGACTGGTTATTTTCCTTGACCTCAGATTCTCTTGAATCTTTTATTCTAGATGTGTTCATGTTTCTATTCTTCATTTGCCAAACCTTGGACTTTCCTCAGTGTTTTCACTTCAACCTCAAAACAGTTGTGTTCTCTTGCACCAAGGCACTGAGTTATGTATTGATTCAATGTCAAGCTCTCCCTGCTCCTACCTTCCTCTCTCTCTCTTTCTCTCTCCCTCTCTCAATCTCTCTCTCAATCTCTCTCTTTCTCCCTCAATCTCTCTCTCAATCTCTCTCTCCTTTATCCCTTGGTTGCTAGTTACTAACTTTAGCTAGGGTCCTTTTGTTGAGTCTGCAATTCCCTGTATTAGTTAACTAATGTCACATAATCACTGAATCATAAACTATACAAAAACTCAGGGGCTGAAAGCAACAATCATTTGTTTTCATAGAACTGAGGGTCAAAAGAGGTTGGCTGCTCTAAGCTGTGTCTGTCAGGAGTCATTTGGCTCTGCTCCATATCTCATCTTCCCAGGAGTACAAGACTAACCAAGACATGTTCTTGTCGTGGTGAATGTGGAGTAGAGCAAACCCAAATGAACAAACACTTTTCAAGTCTTCAGTTACGTCACACCTACTAACATGCCATTGACCAAAGCAAATTGTATGGGCAAAGTCACATAAGGAAGAGAAGAAACTGAAAATTCACATAGCAAAGGGTGTGGTTACAAAGAGGGAGGTAGAACTGGGGGTCCACAGTAATCTACATCATGCCCCATTTTAATTGTCATTATTTCCAATCTTTCTATCAATCCCCTGAGTCTCAATATATGTACTTTTAAGAGTAGGCCTGCTTGTGCCAGTAAATGTGGTAATAAAATAATGACCCAGTGTTCAGACACTAGGCCTTACTTATTAATATTTGATGCAGGTGCTAAAGATCAACTTTTAATTTATAAATAGGATAGATTTGTTCCTGATACTGCTGTGTAATTTCACTCAATTTTCAGAATAGATAGTGCTTTACTCCTACACAAGAGATATAATTACGACCATTTTTTTAAAACTTTGATTGCACATTTTGCCTTCTCAAATCAGTCACTTCCTACAAATGGGAAGATTAGGAATGGCCAGAATATATAATACTAATCAAACACATAATGAAAGAGCAGAGTGTTTCATGTAAAATGTTCCTTTATTAAATAAAGGAGGTTGACAAAACACATAGCAATGAAAGAGGGCAGGAAATGAAATCCCTTTTGAATGATTTGTAAGACACAGTTATGCCATATAATCATGACTGTGACTCAATGTGCCTAAATATTAATTCTATTAAGACAATTAAGACAGAATGGCTTATTTCTTTCTAGACTTAGGTTCTTTTGTTATTGGGATTCTGGATTATCCAAGTTGAAATTGTCATCTGTTGTCCTGAATTTCGAAGTTGGAAAAAACCAGCTAGTTAAGCCCATTCCCAGTCTAGTGGTCCCTGTAAGCAATCAGGCATGCACCTGGTAACACCACTGCCCATCTGCCCAAGCAAGAGCAATGGAAAGACTGCGATCAGCAACCTACGGCACTCCAGCCCTCCTGCACTTACCTGATTTTTCTTAAGCTTTATCCAGTTCATAAAGCTGTCCATAAAATACTACTAGCTCTATGGCAACCTGGAACATTACAGAGTTAATCCACTTAAATCCTGCTTCTTTAGTATCTCCACTTCCATGCATCCCAGACACATAAAATTGATTGTGTTCAAACAAAACATGATCTTCCAGTCAACTTGCTCTTCCTTCCGTGTTGTCTATTTCAATAAATAGGTCTACCTACATTCCTATTGCTCAAGAGTAAAATTTCTCAATGACTCCTTTTTCCTTAACTTCCACCTATATCCAAGCTACTCCCAAATACATTTGATGACATTTTCCAAATATTTCGTGATCATCCTTTCCTCTCCATCCCACTGCCATCACCTTAGTCCAAATCACTATAAACTTTCACAAGGAAACTACAGTACCTTGCACTAAATCTTTTCCACTCACCATTTTGCAGGCTGTAGGGCCAAAGGTAAATGTAGGCTTAATACTTACAAAGCCTTTCCATTACTCATAGGATACCATTCAAAATCTTCCATCTAAACTTTTGGCTTTTTTCACAATGTAACTGTAGTGATAGGGAAAGAAAGCAGTTTACTAAAGAAATTTATGGTGACATAAATGGTTTCACTGATCCCTATCAATCAAATGCTCACTGTCCCAAGATGTCCACCTCTCCTCAGAGGAAAAGGCTACCTTTCATGCTCTCTTCCCAATAGGTACCGACTGGCAGAAAAGGCATTTGGAGTTCCCCAGGAAATTGTAAGAGACAGATGCTCAAGTCCACCTGCCATTACAGTGCCTGACACATAACTGGCATCTAATAAATACTTGTTTAATTAATTTAAAACACTGTAACAAAGATACCGCCATCATTATGTTATGGAAAAGGAAATTAAGGTCAGTTAAGAGACTTGCCAAAGACCAGAGAGTTTGCAAATCACTGAACCAGGTTTGTATCTTGCACTTTGTCCATCTGCAGATCTCAGGCAGCATCTGCAAGGTTCAGTGAGTCCATACAAATACCCTCCAGCTCTAGTCTCCTTTACACTGCCCAGATGAAGCTGGAAGGAGGAATTAATAAGAGGGCTGTATCCAGATATCATGGAGCTAATAGTATTTGAAGTTAGGGAATACTGGGGAATTTAAAAAGTAACTTCAGAGAAACAAATTGGAAGATAATTGAACAAGCATCTGCTAGAAGCTGGGAATACCAAGTTGAGGAAGACAGTAGTCTGAACCATCCAGACCTCACACTGTTGTAGAGAAAACAAGCATGCAAACAAATGACTATGATTAAATACCATGAGGCAGTAAAGTAATATAATGAACATATAACCCACACTTTCATCCTCTGGGAGGTAGGGGAACTTTAAAAATCTGACTTAAAAATACGAGAAATTCTATAGCTCTCTTAGGTAAGAGATTGCCCAAACTAGACCAATCTTGGCCAAGTTGTGAGGTTTTGAAGAGAGGTGATTAACTCATGACTTCCACCACAACCTCACAAGATAACTTGGTAATTCAGCACACAGGCTCTGTTCTACTACTTACTAGATACACAACTTTGAATAAGGGGCACTTTTTAAGCCTCAGCTTTCTCATCTCTTACTAATTGGAAAAAATAATGATAAATAACTCATAGAGTATTTTTGAGACTTAAACTACAATAATAATTAACTTTCATAGAGGTTTTGCAGTGTGCCAGACAGTTTTTGGTATATTATCTTATTTAAATTTTGTAAAACCCCTGTGTGAGAAATACTGTTAGCCCCATTTTGCAGATGAGAAAACTGAGGTACAGTGAATTAAGTGATTTGCCCAAAGTCATATAACTAGTAGGTGGAATGGCCAAGTAGTCTGGCTCCAAAGCCTGCATTCTTTAGCTATTTTTCCATTTTTAATTTACCTCTGAAATTAGATGATGCCTCTAAAGCTTTCAGGATAGGACTTGTCACATGAATTGAATCAGCTTAGCTTTATAATAGAAATTAGATTTAAAATATTGAGTCCATGTATCTTTTACTCTCCTCCTGCAGCCATTTGTCCATTAGATGACAGGGAAGGGGAAAGGAAGAAGAACATCCTGGAAGGAAAAAGGTGAATTCTCTCCAGGGCAGAAGAGGAAATGAATATAAGTGGGAAAAGAGAGACAAAGGTGGGAAGAGAAATCACTTACCCACTCCAAAGCAAAACCCAGGTTGGGAGGATCAAGGAAAGAATCAGAGAATTTGATATGAAGGCTGAAAACAGAGGCTTGCTCTCCTCCCTGTCTAAAACTCTGAAGTGAGACTGACACTGAAGGAACAAAAATGGCCAACAGTTCTCGTTAGGCTGAAGGGCAGCCTAAGTTCATGTCCTGAGCCTGTCTTGCCTTCTACATGGTGTAGAAGGAATCCTAAATTCTACATGCCCCATGGGCAAGTGAAATTCAAATTTAACTAGGCATCCCATATCTTATCTGGCAACCCTAGTCTCCATGTAAATATTTTTAGGGGAATCTATGCCTTATACAAAGCAAGTCACAGCTCTGGAATGGAAGCTTTGAAGCAAAAATAATCCCCCATTGAGTCTTTTTTCCCTTCAAACATGGAGACAAAATATAGGACAAGAAACAGACAGTAGCTTCAGATTAGGGAGGGAAATGGTTAGATCAGCCATGCTATACTATTTTAAAAAACTACAAGCAAATATTATAAATATATGGCAAACCCTGAGAAAAGTTTCAGATCAAAATCACAGCCTCCTTAGCAATGTAAAAGATAAAAAGAAGAAATATGGCATCAAATAAAAGACTATATAAACTTTTTAGCAAAAAGTCAAAAAATCTTCAGATAAGCTATACGTATGTTGCTTCTATTACTGCCATTTTCCATAAAAGTCAGATACTCAGTAATAGGGTTTCCTTGAATTTATTGCCCTAAAGCACAAGTTGCTATTAATATAACCAATATTAAAGGCAATATAATATAATGGTTAAGAGCACAGATTTTGGAGTCAGACTCAATTTTTATCTTGCTTATTCCATATTGCCATATTTGCAAAGCTACTGAACTTCTTCAAACTTGGTTTTAAACTTGGATGAAATAATTTCTAACTCATGTGGTTATCCTGAGAAAAAAATTAGCTACTGTAGATATATTGTAGGTATACTGGCATATATAGTAAGTGCTCAATAAGTGATGGCTCTCTATTTATCTAAAGCTAGACCTAGATATGGATATACGTCTAATTATTATTAGAAAGATAGATAGATGATAGATAGATATGTATAAGACTTACATATACTTAATCATTTCATAAGCATTAATTGTTGGTTCTTTTTGCCACTTCACTGACCAACTGAAAAAGAGAATCAATCCAGGAAGGAGAATTAAAGGAGATAGAGGGGGAAGGTAATGAGCAGTTCTCACATGTATTATTCTTAGAAAATGCCTGAAGCTCTAGGTTATGAGTAAATTGGTCCATATAAACCTTCCTCCTCGAGAGAAGAGTTGGTTCTGATCTAAATGCAGAGGACTCACTATGCTCATCTCTATTTCAGTCTTTACCTTTCATCTTAATGCTTCAATCACTGGGACTTCGACACACAGAATATCAGAGGTGGGAAGATTCAGAAAGGAACCTGCTATAGCCCTTCATCTCCAGAGACAGGAATGGGGTCCCTTCTCTAAGTTCCATGGGAAAGTTATTAGCTGAGCAAAAACAAGATCTCAGTGTTCTGAAACCAAACCAGGGCCCTTTCCACCTTATCCTGCTACTTCCCCCAAGGGCAGAGGGTCAGTGTGGGGAGAGGTGACCTGCGTGACACATCTCCTCTCAAAGAATCAGGGCCATTCACTGTTGTAGCCCCCAGTGCTTGATCCTAACTTTAGGCCTCTTTGTTTCCCACTCCACACATTGTCAATGAGAGAGCTCATTAATCCCTGCTTCTACAGTGATAGCTACCAAACCAGGACCTCCAGCTCAGGTGGTCCCACTAAGCTACACATTGATATATCTACCTGCAAGTCCCATGGGCAAGAAAACTACATTCAAAGTGAAAATTTTAACTGCCCCTCCCACTCTTGTTTCTCTTCCTATGTTTATTGCTTTGTGTAAGGCAGCAGTAGCCACCCTGTGAGGCATTCTTGATGTGACCTGTATTTAAATGAGATTGATTCCTTCTAAAATTCAAATTGATCACATACTCATGAGGAAACAAAAAATCCTCCAATGATCCCACTTACTTCAATATATATTCCAGACTCCTTAGAATTCTTTGGCTCTCCTTCCACTACCCCCCAACATCATGCTCTAGTGAGTTCCCTCCAATTGTTCCTCTTGTCTACATTGCACAGCTCTATCCAAGTGGTATCACGTGGTTCTGTAGCAGCTACTTCTCTGGCAATTTCTTCAGTGCCAGGAACAGTGCCTGACCTACAGTTAGTGACAATCATTATTTATTAGTTAAATGAAGAAATGAATGAATGAAAGTCCAAGTCTTAGGAACACTGTTTACTGCCTGTAAAAGCTTGGACAAGGTAATCACTTAACCACTCTTTTGTCTGAAGGCCTTCATCTCTGAAGTGACATTATACCCATTGTACCAAGTCACTGTGAGGATTAAAGGTCATATATGTGAATGCACTTTGTAACAAATAAAGTACAGTATAGTAGCAGTTATGTCAACTTTGGAACTTTGTAAGTTTATTTGACCAGTTTAAGACTGCTAAAAAGAAATTTTCTCAGAATCTACTTAACTCCGAAGAATAAGCCCTTGAAAATATCTTATTGAACAAAATTTGGAGACAAAGTTGTAAGCGCCAGTGTCATCAGTATCCTTAATTATGGAGTTATAAGAAGTGGATGAACTGTCAAGGTTATAAGAGCCAATTTCTTCCCACTCCACCACTCTATTTACATAGTAGAGCTCTCATGTACTTGCAGTTTGGTAGGGGGAGAGAAGGGGTAAATGTACAAAGTATTATAACAAAGTCCACTTTTAAATAATTATAACTTAAGTTAATTACATTGACATTTCTCAGCAAGGATTAAGTAAGTCAGAAGGGGAATAAAAAGGTGTAAGAGAAAATAAAAAGCAAGGGTTGGACTACAAGAGCATCTCTTTTGTCTTTCATTCAGGAGTGTAATTAAATTAAGTAGGATTGATTGAGTGTCAAACATCTGTGGGAGTCATTTCCTAACTTCATTAATGCTATTGTGCCTGAAGAAGCCTCAGTGGTAATTTCTCTCACAAGTATCTAATGAGAGCCTAGTGATGTGATATGAAAGCATTACACCGAGCCGCTGTGCCCTACGCCGCTGCCTATCTGTATGTGACGAATTTATTAGAAATGCTGGCCTGGCAACAGCAAAGCTACATTATCTACCTCAGCAGTGGGAGTGGGACAGCAGGCAGCAGTGAGCTGGGGTAATGGAGTCATAAAGTTGAGAGTTTAGACAGCAAGCATAACAGAATAAAAACAGGACTGCTAAGGAGAACTAAATGATCATAAAAAAGATCATATATAATGAGGTACAGCAGATAATGAGGTGCATTTATATGAAAAACACTAAATAAAAATTATGACTGTTTCCTCTTTAACCCCATAACCATCAGAGCTTCTCCCAGCAGCTAGATTTGCAAGGTAAACTAAGGAGAGTAAATTAATTGGAAGGAAAAAATACATATGTTGGCCAGCTTAGTTCATGATTATAAGCATTGCTTATATGTACAGAGGACCCCGGTAGAATGTGAGGCACTGGGCAAAACATTATGAAAGATCTAGAACTCCTATCCTTTTTGTAGAATTATGATTTTAAAAGGTTATAACACTATTAAAATTATAGAGTAATTAAATGAGGGATAAAGATAAGGCTAGTTGTTTTATTCATTTTATCATTGTGGTTAGAAGCTGTCTGCTCCCAAGCTTTGTTCATTCATTCATTTATCAGTCAATGAGCATTTCTTGTGTGTGGGGAGTTCTGGCCAGCTTTAAGGGTGCCAAGTTGCATAAGGACAGTCCCTGCCTTTGAGGAGCTTTTAGTCTGGTACAGAAAACTTCCAAGCAATTAAATCAGCAAAATAAAAATTTAAGTGGCAAAACAGAGCTGAGGACTGAGTGTCATGGGAACTACATGTGGCAGGGCTCAGAATACTAAAAATGAACAGAAATTTGGAGTACCGAGGTAGATGAAGGAGAAGAAAAAGGGAGGATGACAGAGTTTCAATGTGAGCAAACATTTACAAAAACGCCTAGCTATAAGATGACAAATTTAAAGAAGGACTGGGAAAAGAAGGCTGATATGACCTGAGGTCAGAGAGGCCAGGTTTGGGACCATAATGTGGGGCTAAGAAATCACTCTGCACATAGCAGTGGGGACCATTGAGGGCTACCGGGCATGAGTGTGCTCATTTACTACTGCCACAAGCACAACATTTAAATATAACTTCCCACTACTGAATTCTCTCCCCAGTATGATTCAGTAGGGTCTTGTTGAAAAAAAAGGAAGTCTGAAAGAGACAATATATAATTTTATGAAATGAGTGATTTAAATTTACACAGCTAATGTCCCACTGTAAGGGATGCCCATCTTTCAACCTATCCTATGCTTCTATGGCAAGGTGGTCTATACTTGACAGGACTAATACCGGACACTTAGCAATTTCACTGAATTCTAAGTCATCTCTAGGCACTAAATCCTACTTGAAAGCTTTTTTGTAATGCAACGATATATGGTGCTAAAAGGAACAAAGCCGCTCTGAAGTTTTATGAAGTTATGTTCATTGAATATTTCACCCTATTTATCAATGTGAGTTTTGACCCAATCAAAGGGGATATTGTAATTCAAAATTAATTTATTTTCAAATCAGTATCTGAAAGGGATTTAATAATCATATTAATATTTTTAAAAACACCTTGAAAATTTAGTATCATTGTACTGCTTATATTGCAATACAGTGTTTATATTTCTGGTCATTGTTTGTGTGTCAAGCTTCCACTGTAAGTAGCTGTTAAGATCTGGAGAGTTGATATGAGCTACGATTGAACCAACCCTGCTCATTAATAATCTATTTTGTAACATGGCTCTATGGCAATGATTTGGCCTGGAGTAATAGCTCAGCAAAACTTACCACCTTAGAAAACTAACATATATGTGGTCAACTTAACCAGACTGTGAGCATCTTGAGGTCACAAATCATCACATTCATCACTATCTGGCCTGACGGAGGCTCAGAAAATATGTTAGAATGTTGCAAACCTGATGTCATTGTCATTCCCATCTATATTATCCTGTTTGTTGGGGGGAGGGAAGGAGGAGGCGTTATGGAGAGACTACACTTCCCAGAATTCCTGTCCCCATATTATTCTAGGCTAGTGTCTTCCAGGAGAGGAATCTGCATATCCTGGCAAACTAAAAAGAAGAAGCCATTATTCTGGTAGCTGCTGAAGAAGAACCTGCTTGAGAATCTTCTACTTTAGTGTAGATACCATAAGTAGTGGTTTCCCTGACTTTTGTGTCCCCAGCCTACCCAACAATTATGAAAGCTTCTATTTTCCTGCATTAAAACCCTTCCCGCTTGGACTATTTAAAGTGGCTTCTGTTTTCCTTACCTAAGCACGGCTGAAATGAGCATTTTAGTGGAGAAAAGAAAAGAACACAGAAAATAAAGAAAAGGAGAAATGAGGGTAAAAGAAAGAAAGGAACAGATATATGAAATCGCCTCCTCGGTTTTACACAGCTAAACAGAGCAAAGGGTAAGCCTCGTTCTTAATTCTATGTGCATTCTGCCTCCTCCGGAGAGGAGTGTGAGTTTTCCCATATTTTGGAAATATTAAAATATCAGGAACTGTGACTCCAAGCCAGCCTTCCTCAGCATCCATGGACACCAATAATGTAAATTACTGAAGAAGAGCATCATAAGAAATTGTTACTAATTCTCTAAATTAGAAAATGTGAATATGTTGTCATATTAATAATCAGAGCTGACAGAATAACTGGGCCAATCAGAAGAAAGACTGGTAGAGCAGTGAGATCATCTATGTAACCATGCAAGGAACTTCCGGGGAATGATCCATATCAGTCAAAAACAAAAAGAAACTGTTCTTTTGAAGATTTTCTACTCTGAGAAAGAATAGGTGCAACTATTCTTGTGAGCAAACTAAAGCAATGAAGGCGTCTGTGAATCAAATCCCTAACTTCTTTGTTTTACTATTCATAAGCCAAATGTGAGGGGAATAAAAAGCAGAGTATGTTTGAGGCATATGTTAAACAAAGGAAAGTGTTAAACATATGGATTTTGACATATTTAAATCTGAACTAAAACAATTATTGCTTGTAATACATCCAATTTCTGAAACTACTAAATTCAGTATGACAATTTCTTCATGCATGTGTATGTATTCATTTTCCATGAATACATGGAAAGTTTTCTTAAAAATTTTTTAGCTATTCAAACATTTTCACTGACCCACAAAATGTAACCAATCCTTCCCATATTCATTGTTGTCAGTGAAGTGACAACAACAACTGTTAGTAATTTAAGCCATATAGTAACAGTTTTTAAAATCATCTTTAGACAGTGTTTACTAAGAAAGCAATGAATTTTCAGCTGAATCTCTTAGAACTTGAGTCTGGTGGCCTGTGCTAATTTACTTGGCTACGTACATGTTTCTCAACCCAAAGTTCTTTCCCCAAACTACCTCCGCCTAACTTCTTATTACCATTCTTTAGTCACCTGGACTTGAAAACGTAGAGTTCTGGGGTGCCTGGGTGGCTCAGTCAGTTAGGCGTCTGACTTCGGCTCAGTCCATGAAGTCAGGGTCCTGGAACTGAGCCCCACTTTGGGCTCCCTGCTCAGCGGGGAGTCTGCTTCTCTCCCTCCCTATCCTTCTTCCCCTGCCTCTCCTCTCCCCATAAATAAAATCTGTAAAAAAAAAAAAAAAGAAAGAAAAGAAAAGAAAAGAAAAAAAGAGAAAACTTAGAGTTCTCTTTTGATTCTTTATTTTGCACATTCAATCTGAAACAAAAGAGCATAGAATTTTCTAGCACCTTTCCCTTCTCTTCTCATTCCTGCAATACTGTACAAACTGGCTTTGTCCTTCATTCCACTAAATGGGGGAAATTATTTAACAAACCTGTAGAAAGTTTTTGACATATGGTGGATTTTCAATAATGTTAGTTCTCTTATCCTTCTTTCCTTTCATCCCTCTGGTCTAAACTCTAAACCATCTAAGGCACAATTCTGGTCAGATTATTCCCCCACTTAAAAATCTCCATGGCACCTGTTTTCTAAAGCATGGCCCACTCAGCCAGCATTCAGAGGTGTCTGGTTCGCATTCACCTTTTCAATTTTCTCTCACTGCTGTCTTATACACAACCCTTATGCTTAGCCAGATTAAACCATTGGCCAGTAACATACATAAACATGTCTGAGCTCCAGCCCTCACCAGGCAAGCCTCCATTGGAAATAATTAAATTACCAGTTATTTACCTTCAAAACACCAGAGACTGAACCTAGTTATCTTAACATCAAGTGTATAGCCTTGGGTATTTAACTTAACTCTAAGAGGAGAAACATCAACAATGAATATATTACATTCTCATACCCCAATAAGCCAGAGTACTTAACTGTCTATGCCATGGATCGGCAAATTAAGGCCCACAGACCAAATCTGGTCCATGTTATCTTTGTATAGCATGCAAGCTAAGAATGTGTTTTACACTTTTTAATTGTTGAAAAAAATCAAATGAAGCATAATATGTCATGCTACATGAACACCATATGAACCTCAAATTCCAGTGTCCATAAATAAAGTTTTATTGGAACACAGTCATGCTCATTTACATAGCTGCTTTTATGCTACAACAGAGTTGAATAGTTACAACAGAGTCCACACGGCCCACAAAGTCCAAAATATTTATTATCTGAGCCCTTAAAAAAATATTTGTTGACCCTTGATCTATACAATGAATTAGGAACTTGCACTACTTAGTATTAATATTTATGCTTTATTTATATTTATTTCCCAACTTCTCTTAAAGGCCCTCAAGAATAGAAATATTTCTGCTACTTTCTGATACTCTAGCCTATCACAGATTTTTTTTTTTTTACATAGCTGATTCTCAATAGATACTTGTTAGTGACTCTGATGCTAGTTCTACAAATAGGTATAGATAAGCACATAGACCTTTCTGGACCAACTGGGGAAACAAACAGCAGGCTATATTAACTACAGTCTTAATTGCAGAAGATGTTGTTTGTTCTCTCATTAAAAAAAATAGTTGTCATATGCTAATATTTATTTGAATTTTTCCCCGGAAGTTCTTTCCCATCTCCCTTGTACCTTAAAGTACACTTAGAGGTACCACAATGCCATTGTGCCTCTTGGCTTATAGTGCCATCTCTGTCACTGAAATTCTATTTTGGCCAAACTACCCCTAACAAAAAAAAACTATAAATTTGGGACACAGCTCTTTGAATGGTAAAATTATCAAACCCAAATTGTTCCATGGAAAAGGGCATGATGTTCCTAGATGACACCAAAATAACTGGCCAATTAGTTGATTCTGTTCAATAGCACAGTGATTCTATGACATAAAAAAGAAAACTAATCGTTTGACTAAATTAACTTAATTCTATCCAAATAATCTACCTAGTAGCACTGTGTAGAAAGTATATATCCTGATTATTCAAATGCCCAAATGCCCCTCTATCAAATACTGTGTGTGTGTATGTGTGTGTATTCTACTTAAGGTGACCAAATAAAGAGCAAAACTTAATATAAAACATCACCATGAAATATATTGCATATTTTTTGGCCCTTGTAGACTTTGCCAATTTTCTTCCCTCTGAATCTCTAAGATCTGTCTGAGCTGTCAACAATGCAATGTCAATTGTTTACAAAACAGAGCTCATTCACGGGGGAGACAGAAGCCTGATTCAGTACTCAGAGACGCTGAGAAAGAAAAAAAAAAAAATAGATGAAATACTGACAGTTGCGGATTTTCATTTAAAGTAGTAAAATCTAACAAATAGGATGTCAGCACAACCTAAGACTTCTTTTTTTTTGGCCATAGGTTTATATTAAGGAATACGGGCACAATATTCTTTAGACATGAGAAACATTTTTAATAACACGATTCTTGGAATAAGACGAAACTGTTACATAATGGATTGTATAACTTCAGCATTTATTGTAATTTCCCTTTGTTTCTTTCATTGCGTTCTCTTGTCCTTTCCACGTTTCTCAAAATTTGGATAGCAATTTTAATGTGTTAGGACCATGTGTTGTCACTCAAGGTATTTGAAAAGTTTCAAATGATCTCTGTTGGTCTTTTCTCAATAGTTGTAAAGAGAGTTATAAATACATATACCAACAGTTGTTCCAAGTCCATCATATATATGATATTTGGTAGTTGCATTGTCATCAGTAAATCTAATACACAGTTGAGTTGTACAATGTAGTATATTAAAAAAATTTTTTTAAGTTTCAAATGAGGAAGAAGTTAGTAGTTTGGTCTTGCAAAATATTAAATCTCTTCCTAAACATACTTTCAGAAGAAAGTACTACAGGGTCAGAGTAGACAATTGTGATTTTTAAACTCCAGAATCCATGCATCCTAATCTGCTAGTAGTACCCCAGTCTTCATATGGGGACTCGTAGTTCCCTCATTCATAGACCACATAGTTGCTGCAGAACTAGATTCACTTCCATTTTCTGGGATGACATGATCCCAGCTGGGTCAGGCAGATCAGCTCCTTCCCCTGGTGACAGGGATTGATTTATGAGCACATGGCTCAAGATGAGTCAGTCAGATCCAGCAGGGCTGGCCTTAGAACCTTGGCCTGAATGACTGACAGCATACTAGAAGTCACACTTGAATCTGATAAGGTGGGAGGCTGATGCTGCATCATAAAGGCACAGTCTATCAGTGAATGGAACCAATGCCTAGAAGACTGTATGAAGAAACAAAGAGAGCAAATGCTGTCCTGATGAAAATTATTTGAGCCCTGTCTTTCTCAAACCAACTTTATTCCCAGACTCTTTATTTTTACGCACTAACAAATACCCTTTATATCAGTTTGAGTTGGGCATTCTGTCACTTGCTGTTAAAAAAAAAGAAAAAAAATCCTGATATAAAAATTGGTGACTTTTGGTTTCCCCTGTATCCCTCATAGGCATAGAGGGTAAAAACTTAAGTGTTTTCTTACACCTCCATTCAGAAATCTCAACTCCCCATTTCCATAGTGTAGGAAGCTTCCAAGAACACAGGTTAAACAGAGCTCTCCATTCCTAAGACATCTCTGGCAAGGAATATTGCTGGCTCGCTCCAAGGACTTATACTCAAATTCTCCAAGATCAGCCACCAGGTGGGAAGAGTAGAGATTTGTGTGAAGAGACTAAAATGAAGGGGAATCTCTAGGAATGGCAGTTGGAAATTAATGTTTAGTCATCCCTCACATGTGTATAGCCAGCCTTTAGCATCAGTCTGGGAGGAGCTATACCTTTGGTGCTTGATTTTAAAGGAGATGGTGAATTTCCATGCAAAGATAACCAGTGATGGAATTGGTCCACTTACTTCAGTAAATGGAAGTATTAACAATGAAATACTGGACTGGTCTGGGCTTGGTGAGCAGACTTTGAAAAATGTTAAAAATAAATAACTCAGAAGTTGGGTTTCCTTTGATGAACAAGGCATGATGTCTTCATGCCTGCTTTAAAATAATGAATATCTAAGATCAGATTTGGAGATCACCATTCAGAAGGGAGGTCCATGGGTCAACAGTGTCAAATCCCAGCTCCACTGCTTTCCTAATCTCCTTTGGTTTATTCTGTATTCAACTTCCCCACCAGCCACCCTTGCTCCAACTTTCAAAGACTCAACTCTAATAAAAGGTCATCGTCCTTCCTGTGTTCCTCAGCTCCTAAATGTGAGATTTTCAAGCCCAGAATCTTAACTTTGTATACTCCCACACATTTGGGTAGGTGGGGGGGGGGGAACCTTTTCTAAAAACCTCACCAGAAAGATTTTTAGAATAGGGGCTTGGAAATGTGTATGCTGAAAGCAGCCTTCCTGAACTGAGCAGAGAGGGCTGGGGGCTACTTCTCTCCATTCAGGAAGTCTCAGTGAAGCTTCCAGAGGAGAACAGAGCAGCCGGCCCTGAGAAGGCCCCGCAACCAGCTGGAGTGGGGGGACAGCTGGGGGCCACTGCACTGGCATAGGCTCCACTGAAGCTCTGAGTCCACTTACATAAGGAGCCGTCCCCACTGTCCTTTCAACACAAACATGAAAACCCTTATAAAGTGATTTGAATAAGGGAAGTCTATTTCCAATTCACACCTAAGAAGTTCTCACTCTGCTTTATAGAGAAGCCTGTCTGTCAAAATCACACTTAATTTCAAAGAGTTACTACACTGAAAGATGCTTCCAAAAACTGTGGAATGCAATGTGAAAAACACTTTCTGGTCCATGTGGCCAATGTATGAACAGAGCAGATGGAATGTACTTTCTGGTGATTTAGTATGGCTGAAGATGAAGACTTCTCTTGCCCACACCTTAGGTGTGTGCTCCAGTCCCAGCCCAATCCTAAAGGCAGCTAGTCAAACACAGGAAATGCTTTATTTTTTAAAATACTTTGATTCATTCACTTTTAAACCAGTTTCTCCTCAGCTACATGTATTACTATCTTTATACTGTTGGGTTAATTCTTTAGAAAGAGCATTCTTTACAAATTCAGATTCCAAATAGATTAACTCCCTTGTTTCACACATTATGCCTAAATATATAGTATTTTTGATTAAGCTATAAATATGAAGTATAAATTTATTTCTAAAGAGAGTAAAATATTTTCACTAGTAGATAGAAATCTACTTTCACTTGAGATAGAAATCTCAAGCATGTAATTAAATACCAACATAACACATGCACTTAATTTAAATCTTCAGATCATCTGAAAGTATTTTTAATGGAGTAAAATAATCACAATTTACCATATTTTAAGTAAAAAAGAAGTTAACATGTTAGAAAATATTATAGTTCAGTAAACTGGGAGATTGAACTTGGAAAAGAAGCAAACATTATATAGCTACATATATATGTATCTCTATAAAACAAAAAAGGTACATAAGATGTATAATATGTAATAAATCATATATATAAACAAAAAATATATATATTCTATATGAAATTAATCAGACAAGATTCTTTAAGATGAAGACTTGGATTTTTTATGCACTATACATTCCTCACTTTTTTTTTTTTTTTAAGATTTTACTTATTTATTTGACAGAGAGAGGCAGCGAGAGAGGGAACACAAGCAGGGGGACTGGGAGAGGGAGAAGCAGGCTTCCCACCGAGCAGGGAGCCCGATGCGGGGCTTGATCCCAGAATGCTGGGATCATGATGCTAGCCGACGACTGAGCCACCCAGGTGCCCCTATACATTACTCACTTTTAAGTTTTGTCAGTACTATTGAAAACACAGAACACTTATAAGCCAAAAACAAAAACCAGCTGGATGTCAACTGTTGAAACTTACCCCTCTTAGTCAGGAAACCAAACATGTTTTTCCTGCTAATTTACACTTTACTTTCACAGTTAAAGGTACCTTAAAAGTGTTAAAGATAACAGTCATTCTGTGATCTGATTAAACTTGAAAGGGCACTGCCTTTCCTCTCCTTATGCACAGATCAAGTTGAGAAAGGCATTCCAAACTAAGGTATTCACAGGAGCTTTTTACAAGCAAAAGATTTTACTTCTAACACTGACTGCACTATTTACATCGACTGCAAAGAGAGCCACGTTTAATTGATGACAATAAAACACCACTGTCTGCAAAGGACTGAACACAGCGCCGGCCACGCTAAGTACTCATCACCTGTCAGTCATTAGAGACCCTGGGACAGGGCATCTCATGATCCAGTGGCATCTAAGACAACTCCTGGACAAATTCCAGCTCTCAGAAAAATCTTGCTTCATCTTGTACTCGCCAGCTGCAGAGAGGCTGTTAGAACCTCTGAGGTGTCTCACTAAGTACCAAGTCTCATGGCAAACTTCCTCCTCCTGTTCCCAGTCCTGAAACACCAAGGATCAAAGTTAACACCACAGAGGGAAGACTGAGAGAAACACAGACCCAAGGAATGCATCACTAACTCACAATCTGTCTTTTGCACACTGTTTTACATCTATAGGCAAATGGAACAGAAGCATTATATAGCCTGGGACTGCCCCAGATTACAATTTCTAGAGAGTGTCCCAGATAGTCTTTCTTCCTATTATTTTTCCTTCTTTGAAACAGTAATGTATTGTCCACTCCTAGTTTTCATTATTTTAATTCAAATATAAGTTTTATACAAATATGCACTGGTCTTACTATCTTCACCCTATTCAAACATTCCCCTTCTCTTCTCCCATTGTCAACACTTTACCCTCCCCTCAAAATACTATATTGCTGTAACCTCCAAATTCCCTTGTAGTTTTCAAGTTTTGAGTTATTTTCATTTGCTCTCTTCACTCTTCTTCACACAACCTCCCACAAACATTGAAATTATGTCATTTTTATCTACCATTTCCTCTCCACTCGCATAGCCACCCAGCCCAGGGTCCTCATCAGCCCACATCTGAGTCGCGGTGATGGCTTCTGAGCCAGCTTCTCTGCCTCCAGTCTCTTTTCATCAGATCCCACCTACTCACAGATGCTCTAATGATTTTCCTCTAACTTCATTTTCTTCAGGTCCTTTGCCTGCTCAGCAGTCTCTGGTGCTCCAGTGGCACTTATTATGCACACCCCAAGACTTCCCTGGCCTTCGGCGCTTTCCACTAATATTGCACCCCCAGGATCCCATCCCACCTTCATTTTTCATTACCTCTCACCGCAGCCTCTCTGCTCTCCCCAGCGATAGCTGCCTGCTATCTCACATAAGTGATATGCTCATTTTCATCTCTGTATCTTTCCTCATGCAATCCCCCCCCCACCCACTGGCCAAAAAATTCATTTCTACTCTCTCCATCGATATCTTGTTTCCCTTCAAAATTCTGCTCATCACTCCTCTCTTCAGAAATTCCGCCTTACTTAATTGCTACCAAATACAGGATTCCTTTTGTCCTTTATCCCCTCAAAACGGAGCAATCCCCTAGAGTTGTTGAGGATGGGGACTTGGGGACATAAAGAGATTCAGGGCATGTTGTTTGGGTGCCAAATGCACAAACAGCTTGGTCTAAATTCATAACAAAGAAAATATCTTGCAAACAAAGAAAATGATCAAAGGTCTAAACAAGCACTCTTACTCATGATGGCTTGTATAAGGGAAATATCCATGCATAATAACAACAGCTACCATTTATTAAGGGCTTTATTTTATTTCTGATGAAGACCTTATATATACTAACTCATTTAATTTTTATTATAAACAAGATAAGCATTGTTATGGTCATGTTACAGAGAAGAAAACTGATGGTCAGAGAAGCAAAATAACTTGCCTGAGGTCACACTGCTAGGAATAAAGGCAGAATTTGAACCCAGGTTTGTCCTCACTCTAAAATCTATTGCCTATTGTCTAAACTACATCAGCTACTGCAACAAATTCCTAACAGCATTCATAGCATTCTGTTCTGACAGTTCCTGGGGGGGGGGGGGGGGGATCACACCTGAGCTGACTAATTTCACTTTATCAATTGCCACTTGATACTGACCACATTTTTTACTCTCTCTTCCTATACAATTTCTCCTTCTTCCATACTAAACCCGCCCCTTACAACAACTAGAAAATTGGAGCCATCACTTACAAATCCCTCCTATTCCCGCAACTCATCCTAAAAACTGACCAAACTTGAATGACACTTCTCTTCTCTCCCATTACAGTGTACCTCCCCATAAAATGTCAATCCATTGGACTAATCCACTGGTGCCTTCGTATCAATTCCCTCTCTTCTTCTCAAAACCTGTATCCATCATTTAAACTCCAATCTCCTGCATCATTAATCTTTTTCTTCCTACTGTACCATTTCTATTATTTTCAAATATGCTATGGTAGCTGCCATGATTTTAAAAATAAATAATATATAATAAATAATTTACTTTTTCAATTCTCATAACCCCATATATTGGTTTAGATATGGCCTGATTTCCTTGCTCCTTTCCACATCAAGCTCCCCAAATGGGTTGTTTCACAGCATTCCCTACTTCTTTATTTCCTATTCATCATGAATTCCTCTAAATACTGGTTTCTTCCTCTTTCCACAGGAACTGTTCCAGTCAAGTCTCCAAGGACCTCTGTGGAGGTCAAATCCATGTTGTCAAGTTCAGTGGGAATGTTCTTTCCTTATCCCACTTAATTTCTCAGCACTTTTCAACAAGTCTTACCACTCTTTTCTGAAAACACTCTTTTCTTTTCTGAACCACGGTGACATCACTGGTTGTCTACCCATCTCTACTGCTCCCTCTCAGTCTCCGGGGCTGGCTTATGCTTTCTTCTATCTACCTTTTGAGGTCCTTAGGAATGTGCCTTGTGCTCACTTTCTTCTCTCTGCATTCTGCCTAAGTGATCTCATTAAATGCCACGGCTTTAAATAAAATTATTATGTCTATGATTCTCAAATTTATGCCACCTGCCCAGACCTCTCCTTTGACTCCTATATTTGGTTTCCTCTTTGCATCTCAAATTCAAATATGCAAAAAAAGAACTCTTTTTTTCTTCTAAAACGTGTTTTCTCACACACACACACACACACACACACACACCCCAAACCCACTCTTTCCTATCTCAGTAAAAAGCCTAACCAACTCTCAACTACTCAAACCAAATCTTAGGAGTCACCCTTGGCTCTACTCTTTCCATCAATCTTTCATATCCATTCAAAAGTAAGTCTTATGGGGGCACCTGGGTGGCTCAGTTGGGTAAGCATATGCTTTTGGCTCAGGTCATGATCCTGGGGTCCTGGAATCAAGTCCCGCATCGGGATCCCTGCCCAGCAGGGAGTCTGCTTCTCCCTCTCCCTCCACTCCTGCCCACCAGCTTGTGCTCGCTCTCTCTTGCTCTATCTCAAATAAATAAATATTTTTTAAAAAAATTAAAAATAAATACAAAATTTTTTTAAAAAGTTAAGTCTTATGTACTCTATTGTGGGACAGGCCACAATTAACTCTCATCTGGGCCACAGTAATTGTCTCCTAAAATAGCCCTACTTCCATTCTTGTCCTTCTCCAATCCATTCTGCATTTATTTATCAGAGGGATCTTCTTTAGATATAAATCAGAATAATCTTGTTTTCTTGCTTAAAACTCACTGAAAGCTTCTCATTGTTCTTAGATTGAAATCCAAAATATCTCCACATTCTGTATCAGAAATAGACAAACTTTTTTCTTTAAAGAGTCAATTGTTAAAGATTATAGGCTTTTTGGGCTAGATGGTCTCATTCAAACTATTTAACTCTGCCACTGTAACATGAAAGAAAGCAATCACAAACAATATATAAATGAATGAGCAGAACTGTGTTTCAATAAAACTTTATCTTTGAGGAACTAGCAGAATTTTGCCAAATTTAGCCCATGGGCAGTAATTTGACAACCACTGTCTATATGGTCTTACATGAATCTTATCCCTGTGCACTCCTATAACATTTGTACCATTCTCCCCTGCATGTCATGCTGTCTTGGCCACACTGGTCTTTAATTCCCAAAAAACGCCTATGCATATACTATATTCTTACTGCCCAGAATTCTCTTCTGACCCTTTTACTTCACTTAACTATTCGTTCCATCTCATATGCTACTTCTGAAAGAAGATTTTCCTGATTCCTGATCACCCTGTATAAACTAAGTATACCACCTATCATTATTTTCTACTCTCAAGGCTTGTTTCTTGTTTCTCCTACAAAAATTATCCACTAAAAATCATTACACTTATTTCTTTACTTATTTTTGTCTGTTTTTTCCTACTAGAATGTAGATTCTATAAAGACAAGTAACTATGTATATTTGATCATCATTTTATCCTCTTGCGTAGTCCTGTGTCTAATACATAGCAGCTGTTGTTCAATAAATATTTCTTGAAAGGAAAAATGAAAAGGAATCAAACAGATACATTTACCCAGTCACATAATATGAGTTGATTAAAACACTGGTCTGCAATTTTTTATTACTATATACACTTCAAGATAAAAAAAAAAATATTTGTATGGTCCCCTAGTATACATATATGCTTCCTTATAAATAATACATACACTATAGTATAAATATATTATGGTACAAAACATCCACAAAAATATCATGAAAGAAAGAAAGAAAGAAAGAAAGAAAGAAAGAAAGAAAGAAAGAAAAGGAGGAAGGTAGGGAGGGAGGCAGGAAGGAAGGGAAGGAGGGAGGAAGGAAAAAAGAAAGAGGTGCCTTGATGTCTCAGTCAGTTAAGTGTCTGCCTTCAGCTCAGGTGATGATCCCAGGGTCCTGGGATCGAGTCCTGCAACGGGCTCCCTGCTCAGTGGGGAGTCTGCTTCTCCCTCTGCCTCTTCCTCTGAACACTCCCCCCCCCACCGTCTTGTGCTCTCTCTCTCAAATAAATAAATAAAATCTTTTTTAAAAAAGGAAGGAAGGAAGGATGGGAGGGAGGGAGGGAGGAAGGAAGGGGGGGAGAAAGAAGAAAGAAAGAAAGAAAGAAAGAAAGAAAGAAAGAAAGAAAGAAAGAAAGAAAAAGAAAAGTTTATTTCTTCTTCATATATATCAAAAGATATATTCCTTATCTGTGGCAACTCTCTTACAAATGGTTCCACAATCTTTAACACATGACTTTTGGATGACATGCCTATGTCATCCATCAAACCAACAGAAGGGAAAGAGCATTTACGAGAACAATGTGGGTTTTTATGGGTCAGGCCTAGAAGTCGAATACATCACTCAGCTCACCTACTATTAAATGGAATTCAGTCATGTGGATGCACCTAACTGCAAGGGAGTTTGTGAGATGTAATCTAGCTGTGTGCCAGAAAAAAAAAATTAATGATTTTGAGGACCTGCTAACCTCTGGCTGCCATAGCCATGTAAATGGAACTTCTATTTTCTTCTATCTCTTTATCTTGTGTTATCACTGGAGGAACCACAACCCACTTTGGAAATCACTGGATTAGTTATAGGACCATTGTAACATCTCTAAATGGTCTTTTGACCGAGGGGCAATATTCACTAGTAAGGAAGAACTGAAGTTATTCTTAACCAAATGACAATTCCTTAAGATTGTCTATCAGCCAATAAAAGAAATTGGGGCAATAGTAATAGTTTGTCTTATCCTTAGGATATTGTCCTCAGCCTGAACGCACATCATTCAATGTTATTGAGTGCTTGAATGAATTTCACAGTTTCAACCGTTTGAACTCCTTCCCAGAAATTATTACTAATATGGGTGCCATTTTGCTTAACAGTCCTGAAAAAAGAAAGAAATGACAATCATATCTGAGTCAAAGAGGTGACACATTCTTATTGGAAATGATCTCTTAAAAGTTTTTTTTTTTTTTCTAAAAAGAGATTATCAGAAACACTGCATTGTCAAATTTAGTTCTCCTATACATTACAATGGTATCAACTTTTTTCCACCTCCTGTCAACAATGCTTCTGCTCTGGAATCTTTTTGTCCCTTCAAAATCCATATGTTAAAGCTCTAACTCCCAATGTGATGGTATTTGGAGGTGGAGCCTTTGGGAGGTAATTAGACCATGAGGGCTCCACTCTCATTAATAGGATTAGTATTCTTATAAGAAAAGGCATAAGTAAGAGAAATGATATCTTTCTCTACCATGTGAGGATAAGCTTCAAGAGAGCCTTCTGCAAAAGAGCTCTCTTTAGGAACTGAATCCGCTGGCACCTTGATCTTGGATTTCCCAGCCTCCAGAACTGTGATAAATAAATGTCTGTCATTTAACCCACCCAGTCTATGGTATTGTTATAGCAGACAAGGCCAACATACACATGCCTTTGAGATGTCACCATACACCACAACTGCTTCATCAAAGTACTTCTTTCAGACAACACTTGGCCCAAGAGAAATTCTGACAAATTTTCTTCAAATCCTTATATGTTAATGAAAAATAATTCAAGTTTTCATTTTATCCTTACTATTTGGACTTCTCTGTAACACTGATCATGAGAAAACTATCCCTAGTTATGCTTATTAATAAAGCAGTAAATTTCAAAAATTTCAAAAATTTTGACCAGCGTGAGCATAAGTATTGACATTTCACAAAATGTAGTTGCTAAGAAATTAAAAATAAATTCTTTTTTTTTTTAAGATTTTATTTATTTATTCGGCAGAGAGAGAGACAGCCAGCGAGAGAGGGAACACAAGCAGGGGGAGTGGGAGAGGAAGAAGCAGGCTCCCAGTGGAGGAGCCCGACGTGGGGCTCGATCCCAGAACGCCAGGATCACGCCCCGAGCCAAAGGCAGATGCTTAACAACTGAGCCACCCAGGCGCCCCAGAAATTAAAAATAAATTCTTAAGGACGTTTTTAAATGACTATCTAGTAAGAGTCTGAGAAATCACATTTTGAAAAAAATTTATTTATTTATTTGAGAGAGAGTGTGAGAGAGAACATGCATTTGGGGGAGGGGGCAGAGGGTCAGAGAGAATCTTATACAGGTTCATCACTCACTGCTGAGAGACTGAGTGTGAAGCGAGATGGGGGACTAGATCTCTTGACCCTGAGATCAGGACCTGAGCCAAAACCAACAATTAGATGCTTAACAAACTGCGCCACTGAGGCTCCCACACATTAGAGGTAAACTTTGTATTTCTGAAATAGTTACTGTGATGTTTGTGGCAGAGAATGAGAGATTCAAAGTTTAGGAAGTGATTCTAAAGTTCACAAGAATTTGGCTTTTTTAATAAAACAGCTCCTATATTCTTAGAAGAGAATATGCCAGAAGAAAGTGCCTTTCAAGTGTCTGATGGAATATTATAGCCCACTATTAAGAAAGGTTACACTGCTTATTTACACTCCGGTGATTATATCTTAAAATATAAAGCACTAATCAATTAGTATTAAAGATTTATGAAGGGACAAGTTAATAATTTTCCACTCAATTCCTTCCTACTAATTAAAGATTTTTCACCATTAATCTCCATCCTTTAGGATTTAATCTGAAGTAATGTTTGTCCTTTAGCTTTAGAATTAATTTTAAATAACATCTTTAATTTTGATAGAGAACTATTTCACAATTGCCTTTCAGATTAAATTAAGAAATCTCTAAAACTCTCCCATTTAATTTTATATATAAAATGTCATTTGCATTAATCTGATGATTTTAAATTATACATTTGGCTCTCAATATCTAATTAATTTGGCAAGAGAATTATGGAAATAATAAAATTACATCCAAATTTCAAGGAACACTTCATTTTTAAATGCCTAATTAAATGTATCTTTGTAATAAAAGAAATCATTCTGAAGAAATATAATAGTATTTTAATTTCTGAGTAATAGGTATGCTGAATATTAATTTGCCCTATATTTGGCATCCACAGGAGACAAAAGCATGGCCTCCTCAATGCCAAAAGCAAGTAGTACATTCACACAATCTGAAAAAGAAAATAAAATCAAAGTTGTTTGGCAAAGGGTACAAGGGATGACTTGAAAAACTGAGTGCTTCATTTAAAAAAAACTAACTGGCAGATGATTATTTTTAGTTTTTATTGCATTTCAGTCAAGAGACTAGTGAAGAGCAGTGATATTTAAGATTAGCATTTTAGTTACTTGTTTCTTCATTTATTTATTTTGTGATGCTGCTTTTCTGATGGGTGCTACTTCTGACTCACCTCAATAGCCCAAAATATTCTAACGCTTATGTGTTAGCAATGAAGTTGGATAAAGAAGAAAAGTCACTCTGCTTCTTTTCAAAAGTGTTTCCAGCTCTCCTGCCTGCTTTTTCCCACTCTTAACTTCAAATATTAAAATCAATTTACACCTTAACTTCTCCAGTGAATGGCCCATACTTATCCATTTTCTCCTTTCTGCAATTATGCTATTCTGTACTTCCTATTTCTCTGTTAAAGTCAATTCAAAATCTTCTTACTTCTCTTTTTCTATTTTTCAAGTTCAATGGCATTTAAAAACTATGCCAACTCTATACCCCATGCCACAAGAATAAGATAAAATTTGACAAGTGTGATTTTTCTAAGCACCAAATATATCTTTAAAAAATAGAAGTGTAATTTTAAAACCAATGGGGTCAAAGTTAGATACTGCTTGACTAAGACTCTATGACATACCTGCATATTAGTAAGCATTACAATAATTCTAAAAGATATGACAATTATTAAAAGAAAAAACAATATATTATATAAATGCACCCATTAACCTCCAGGGTATTTGGAAACAACTTCTCTAAAGTTATCCTTGCTGTATTTTGTATGCAAATATAAAGAGCTGTGGCTCATGTTTAAAATTTCATCCTTCTTTAGAACGGAAAGGTAACATTCAAAAACTGAAGCAGAATCAAACCGTGCCATTTAGAAACATCTTCATCTCTGTGGATTATCAGGGGACTATACTCCTCGTGCCTTGCCATGCCAGAGAATCTCTGAGTATCACTGGTTAATATCAGGCTTCAGGCTCCTGCAGTTTTCCAAGTAAATGAAAGGTCAATAATGCCTGCTACTCACAGGCTCCAGGCAGACAGTTTTGCCTACCAATTCAGCATTGCCCATGGTACCACTGCTGTAGTTACAGTGACTATCCCAAAGGTACTTACAGCTTGTTCCCTATTCATTCTAGCATAATCCTCTCACTTGCTGACCATTAGCAGTGTAATTAGTGGGCATTTTCTGATCGATGTACCCTTACAGATAAGTGTTATAATAAAGGGTGATTACAGTGAAGAATAATACAGTTGAAAATCAGTACCTAATCGTCACCACTCATTGGCAGCAGTGCCATAACAGAATCAGACAGTGAGACCAGACTGCATAGAAATTATATGAAATAAAGTAATTCTTTCAATTTATTGCACTTTTAATTATGCCATCTTTAATTTAAAGAACTACCTTGCCCCATACAATGTAGTCTCCAAGCTAAAGGGAATTAATCTAAGGCTAACTAATATTCACTCCCCAGCACATTTGAAATCAATTTTACCTTAAGTAAAATGTTTTATGAGTCTTTAGTTTACCCTGGGCATTATGCATCTTCATAATTTTCTAATGAGCTTAAGATATCCATGAGCAGAAGCTATGAATCACATTTTTGGTAGCCCTTAAAAACAATTTTTTTTCCAATCTGCTGTAAATTAAAAGAGATGTGAGAAAATGAGCATAAAATCTCATTACTACTGACAACCTCACAGCCCAATAAACCTGTTTTAAATCTTATTAAAGGGTCAGTTATTTGTCATTTTTAGTAACCTTCATCATCATAGCCAATACCATGCCATCTGATCTTTCTTTAAAATACCAGGACACAGAGGTCACACAAAGAGCTGGGGCTATGAAAATCATTCCTGAGAGTGAGGTAAGGAATTGGAGCTCTTTCCAGAGGTTTCAATTTAAATATTGACACACACTGCGCTGTGATATCACACAGAAGGGTCAGGGACAAAGGTCCAACGAACAAAACCTGAAAAGACCCTGTGACTCACTGATTTCCTGATGACCAGAATCAGAGGGGACGTGATGACCATCTCACAAAAGCCAAAAGGAACATATAACCAAGATGAGGCTTAATCATGGCTTCTTGGATAAATAAAAGAGAAAAACCAGATCTCCAGCAGCCACAGGCTTCACGTAACAACCAGTTTTCTACATACAGATTAAATTTATAGTGGATTCTCCTCGGTTGAATTTTAATAACAACAGACCAACTTCTATTATTGGTCAGTAGTTTTTGAAGCTGATTTCTTTCTCTAGCCCTGGGTATGTTCATGGGACAACAGAATTTTAATAATCTAAATACATTGGATTGAAGAGATATATATGTTACCAAAAATAAAAACAGCAAACAACTATTTTAGTAATTTAAGCAAAACATAGGTGATTTCTCAAAATTCTGTAGCTAGATTGTCTAAAACCAATTCTTTTCCATTTGGCAAGTAATGTAGGTGATCATAAATAGAGGAGAGCCTCGTTCTTTAAAGTCATAGCACATTTTTCTTGATTTCAGCTTATGATAAGACAGTTTGTAGGCTGCTAGCAAGAATTAAATGGAGAAATTTAAATGAAGAAATTTCTATGTTCTAGAGGAATTTCAAAGAGGTTTTCTTGTGTTTGTACCCAGGTAGGCAGAACTCCCTACAAAATAGCTATACAAGCCCCACTTAGTCCCACCGTTCTTCAGTTTCACCCCCTTGTCAGCACATCCGATATAACTGAACTTATCCCTCATTTAAAATTCTCAGGTTCTAAAAAAGAGGAAGGAGGTATGTAACAAAATCAAAGGCACTGAACACACAATTTTACTTACAGTCCCTTAGATGTAATTATCACCACTCCCAACAGCTTGCTACTCTGATTTCATTCATTTTAGGAATGCTAATCTTAGCTGGAGTTTTATCCTGAATTATTTCAAATAACTGGTAGTAAAACTTCTCATCCTGCTGTAGCTTACCTCTGAAGACATTCTGATGTCAACAAAGTTCACTATAGATCAGTGTGCATTGATTTTCCTGAGACTTTATGTACTGGTCCACTCAGGGAGCCATAACAAAATACCACAGACTGGGTGCCTTAAAAAACAGATATTTATTTTCTTACAGTTGTGAAAGCTGATCTACAGATCAGGGTACCAGCATAATCAGTTTCTGGTGAGGTCTCTTCTCCCTGGTTTGCAGAAGGCCACCTCTTGCTGTGTCTTCACAGGACAGAGAAAGAGAGAGCTCTGGAGTCTCTTCCTCCTCTTATAGAAAAACACCACTCCTTTCAGATTAGGAACCTACCCTATGATCTCATGTCACTTTTATCACCTCTTCACAGGCTCTATCTCCAAATATTGGGGATCACATGAGTCCAGTCAACATATGGATTTTGGAAGGATACAATTCAGTCCTTAGCACTTTATGTTACAGAAATGTCAAATCTGTTATTGTTGTCATTTAGAATGTCTTTATAGGACGCCAAAACAATCAGCTGATGCAAGAAGAGTTACACTGGATGTTTCAAATAATATATGCGATGGACACACTATTCGAGCTATAACCTTATTTTCCACTATTACTATGTGTTTCCATTTCTGTCTCCTGGTAGAAAGAAAAGTATAGTCACTTCTGGGATTTTTTCTTCCCCTCCACTTCCATGGATTGAACATTCTGTCAAATTTAGGTAGGATCAAGGCATTGAGGAGTCTGGGGGGGGGGCATCTGATTTTTGGCCAGCCTTTATCCACAAAAGCTTCTCATCCTCTTAAGATCTCAGCCCTGATGCAAACTTCTCCTGGACCCAGGCTTGAAAAGGACATGGGGGCTGGGAGGAACAATATGAAGAAAACATAATTTATGATCTCAAACATTATCTTACCACATGAAGAGAAGTTGTAAGTTTGACCCTTTTTATCCATCCAGGGTCAGAGTTAGAAAGGGTTGTCGTGATTTTCTACTGCATTACCATAATTTTGCAGATGAAGATGCTGAGGCCCATAGAGGTGACATAACTCATGCCTGGTCCCATAACAACCTAATGGTGGGTCACAGACGAGAAGCCAGGTCTTCTCATGACACCTTGCCGCCTAATTCATAATGTAATTCAATTCAACTAAGCCCACATGACTGTAAGAAACTATGCCCAGCAAGTACCCTGAGAGGAGTAAAAAAATGGTATCTACAGTTTTAAACAGCACTGGGGCTGAATGGAAGGAAGTCTCCTGATGTTGCTATTGCTTCTTGCTGACATGTTTTCAGAAATGTCTACTGAGGAGCAAAATATAAAGAGGACTTCGGTAGACTAAGAATACCCTGAAAGATTTCTTGCTTGAAACATTTTAATTAGTAGAAAAATTTACATTTTTCTCCTCCGTTTCAAGTCACCTACAGTAAAAAAGCACTGCTGGACACTGCGATAAAATCTTATTAAACACTCTGTTCTATCAGCTTGGCTAAGACTAGGCAGGCCTCAGAATCAGGGATACTTTGAAGTGAAAGACGTGGGATCTCTTATTTCACTTCTGTGGAAAAAATTGTCACACCCTCCCATCTTGAAGAAGAGTGTTTCCCTTCTTTGATTTTTTAATTAAAGAACTCAAATACATAAAGATAGACTATACAGATTAAAATGATGTTATATGCTTCCATCAAGAAGCACATAATGTTTGGTTTTTTACTTCTTGATATTAGCAGATATCCATATATCATTAGGGCTTATAAAACCGATGACATTTTAAATACTATACTATCCCTTTTCATATATTAGCTGGATATAGTTCTACATTTCTGCAAAAAGAAGCTTCCCCTCACCAACTATTTGGTTGTCCTTAAGTACAATAAAAGGATATCTTTTAGTCTCCTGCTGTTCATTTCTTGTGGCTTGTTTCTTGTAAGATGTTCTCTCTGAATCTGCTTTAACAATGCACGTGTCTCCCGATACTTGATCTGCTTCTTATTCCCTGAGGTCCCTCTACCCAGGGTTGTTTGTAGTTAGCACCCATTAAGGTAGTCAAGTTCATGAATGTACCATTTCAGCAGTGCAATATAGCAAAATGGTACCGTTTTGAAATCTGGGATTTCGAATAACATTCAACCTGGAGACTTCTTTCTGAAATATAGTTTTTTTCATCTGGAACAGGGAGTTATAACAGTACTTGCCTGTGCCAATTATCATGTCATCACTCCAAATCCAGCCTTCTTTGCCATGCTCTTGACACTGGAATCTGACCATATAACACTTCTTTGCTAAGCTGACACAATGTAAAGCTGTTCTCAGTGGAGGGGACTAGAGGGACCACAAGAGCAAGAAGTTTGTTTGCCTTCAGCAGCCTGCATGCAGCTCCCAAAACCCAAGTGAGGGGCATCTTCATGAACATGCAACTTGCATAGTGGCTCTGATGCTGCCATCTTGAAATTTTCAATAATTCAACAAATTTCATTTTCATCTTGCACTGGGCCCCATACATTGTGTAACTGGTCCTTCTCTGAGTTATGAATCTCAACCTGGGGGTGGGGGTGAGGCTCCTCCACATTCTTAGTTCCTTCCTGCTCACTCTCCCTCAGAGGTAGTGGCAGCTTCTGAATTTATTTTCCCTCTAATTTTTTAAGTTTTTATTTTAATTCCAGTTAGTTAATATACAGTGTTATGCTGATTTCAGGTGTATAATATAGTGATTCAAATATTCCACACATCTTCAAGTACTTATCATGACAAGTGCACTCCTTAATCCTCATCACCTATTTAACACATCCCTCCACCCCCGCCCCTCTGGTAACCATCACTTTGTTCTCTATAATGAAGAGTCTCTTGGTTTGTCTCTCTTTTTTTCCCCTTTGCTCGTTTGTTTTGTTTCTGTTTGTCTTTCTCTGACTTATTTCAGTTAGTATTATACTCTCCAACATTACTAACAGCAAGATTTCATTTTTTTATAGCTAAATAATATTTCATTACACACACACACACACAACTTCTTTATCCATTCATCTATTGATGGACACTTAGATTGCTTCCATAATTTGGTTATTGCAAATAATGCTGCAGTGAACATAGGGGTGCATGTATCCCTTTGAATTAGTGTTTTTGTATTTTGGGGGGAAATACCCAGTAGTGCGACTACTGCATCATAATATAGCTCTATTTTCAATTTTTTGAGGAACCTCCATACTGTCTTCCACAGTGGCTACACCAGTTTGCATTACCACCAATAGTGAATGAGGGTTCCTTTTTCCTCACATCTTTCCCAACACCTATTGTTTCTTGTCTTTTTTATTTTAGCCATTCTGACAGGTGTGAGGTGCTACCTCATTGTGGCTTTGGTTTGCATTTCCCTGATGATAAAAGATGATGAGCATATTTTCACATGTCTGTTGACCATCTGTATGTCTTCTTTGGAAAAATGTCTATTCATGTCTTCTGCCCATGTTTTAATTGGATTATGTCTTTTTTGGTGTTGAGTTTTATAAGTTCTTTATATAATATGGAAACTAACCCCTCATCAAATATTCATTTGCAAAAATCTTCTCCCATTCCATAGGATGCATTTTAGTTTTGTTGATTATTTTCTTTACTGTGCAGAAGCTTTTTCTTTTAATGTAGTTTATTTTTACTTTTGTTTTCATTGCCTCAGAAGACATATCTAGAAAAAAGTTACCACAGTCCATGTCAAAAAGTTTACTGCCTTTGTTCTCTTTCAGGATTTCTATGGTTTCCTGTCTCATATTTAGCTCTTTAATTCATTTTTAATTTATTTTTGTGTATGGTGTAAGAAAGTGGTCCATTTTCATTCTTTTGTATGTTGCTGTCCAGTTTGCCCAACACCATTTGTTGAAAAGACTGTCCTTTTCCCATTGGCCATTATTTCTTGCTTTGTTAAAGTTTAACTTACCATATAGATGTGGGTTTATTTCTGGGTTTTCTATTCTGTTCCATTGATCTATATGTCTATTTTTTGCACCAATACCATACCATTTTGATCACTATGGCTTTATAACATAACTTGAAGTCCAGAATCATGATGCCTCCAGCTTTGCTTTTCTTTTTCAAAATTGCTTTGGTTATTCAGGGTCTTTGGTGGTTCCATACAAGTTTTAGAACTGCTCGTTCTAGTTCCATGAAAAATGCTGTTGGTATTTTAATAGGGATTGCATTAAATGTGTGGATTGCTTTGGGTACTATAAATATTTTAACAATATTTATTCTTCCAATCCATGAGCATGGAACGTTTTTCCATTTCTTTGTGTCTGCTCCAATTTCTTTCATACGTGTTCTGTAGTTTTCAGAGTACAGATCTTTTACTTCTTTGGTTAGATTTATTTCCTTAGGTTTACCTCTTTGGTTAGATATCTTATTATTTTTGGTGCAACTGTAAATGAGATTGTCTTCTTAATTTCTCTTTCTGCTGTTTCATTATTAGTGGGTAGAAATGAAACAGATTTCTGTACATTGATTTTTATATTCTGTGCCTATACTGATTTTGTTTATCAGTTCTAGCAGTTTTTTGTTCGGGTCTTTAGGGTTTTCTATATACAGTGTCATGTCATCTGCAAATAGAGAAACTTCTACTTCTTTCTTACCAATTTGGATGCCTTTTCTTTTTGTTGTCTAATTGTTGTGGCTAGGACTTCCACCACCATGTTAAATAAAAGTGGTGAAAGTGGACATCCTTATCTTATTCCTGACCTTAGGGGAAAAGCTTTCCATTTTTTTCCATTTAGGATGATGTTAGCTATGAGTTTTTCCTATATGGCCTTCATTATGTGGAGGTATATTCCTTCTAAACCTACTTTGTTGAGGTTTTGATCATTAATGGATATTATACTTTGTCAAATGTTTTTTCCGCATCTATTGAAATGATCATATCATTCTTATCCTTTCTCTTATTGATGTGTTGTATCACATTGATTGATTTACAAATATTGAACCACCCTTGCAACTGAGAAATAAATCCCAGTTGATCATGGTGAATGATCTTTTTTAATGTATGGTTGGATGGGGTTTTCCAGTATTACATTGAGGATTTTTACATCTATGGTGAACAGGGATATTGGCCTATAGTTCTCTTTTTTAGTGGTGTCTTTATCTGGTTTTGGTATTAGGGTAATGCTGGCCTCAAAGAATGAATCTGGAAGTTTTCCCTCCTTTTCTATTTTTTGAAACAGTTTGAGAGGAATAGGTATTAACTCTTCTTTAAATGTTTGGAAGAATTAGCCTCTGAAGCCAGCTGGTCCTGGACTTTTGTTTTTTGAGAGTTTTTTGATTACTGATTCAATTCTCTGCTGGTTATCAATCTGTCCAAATTTTCTATTTCTTCCTGTTTCAGTTTGGTACTTTACATGTTTCTAGGAATTTATCTGTTTCTTTTAGGTTGTCCAACTTCTTTTCTTTTTTATAATAATTTTTTATTATGTTAGTCACCATACAGTACATCCCTAGTTTTTGATGTAAAGTTCCATGATTCATTACATGCGTATAACATCCAGTGCACCATGCAATATGTGCCCTCCTTAATACCCATCACCAGCCTATCCCTCTGAAGTCCTCAGTTTGTTTCCCAGAGTCCATAGTCTCTCATGGTTCATTCCCCCTTCTGTTTACCCCCCCCCTTTATTCTTCCCTTTCTTCTCCTATCGATCTTCCTACTTCTTATGTTCCATAAGTGAGTGAAACCATATGATAATTGTCTTTCTCTGCTTGACTTATTTCACTTAGCATTATCTCCTCCAGTGCCGTCCATGTTGCAGCAAATGTTGTGAAAGCGTTCTTTCTGATGGGTGAGTAATATTCCATTGTATATATGGACCACATCTTCTTAATCCAGTCATCTTTTGAAGGGCATCTCGGCTCCTTCCACGATTTAGCTATTGTGGACAAGGCTGCTATGAACATTGGGGTGCATATGGCCCTTCTCTTCACTACGTCTGTATCTTTGGGGTAAATACCCAGTAGTGGATCATAAGGTAGCTCAATTTTTAACTTTTTAAGGGACCGCTGCACTGTTTTCCAAAGTGGCTGTACCAACTTGCATTCCCACCAACAGTGTAAGAGGGATCCCCTTTCTCCACATCCTCTCCAACATTTGTTGTTTCCTGCCTTTTCAATTTTTGCCATTCTAACTGGCATAAGGTGGTATCTCAATGTAGTTTTGATTTGAATTTCCCTGATGGTTAATAATTTTGAACACTTTTTCATGTGTCTGTTAGCCATTTGTATGTCTTCATTGGAAAAGTGTCTGTTCATATCTTCTGCCCATTTTTTGATTTGATTATTTGTTTCCCGTGTACTGAGTTTGACTTCTATGCATTCGATTTTTCATAATATTCTTATATTTCTGTGGTGTTGGTTTTTTATTTCTTCCCTCTCATTTGGGATTTTATTTATTTGAGTCTTTTTTTATGAGTCTAGCTAGAGGTTTATCAATTTTGTCCATTTTTTCAAAGAACCAGATCCTGGTTTCATTGATCTGTTCTATTGTTCTTTTAGTTTCTGTATCATTTATTTCTGCTCTAATCTTTATTATTTCCTTCCTTCTGCTGGCTTTAGGCTTTGTTTGTTGTTCTTTTTCTAGTTCCTTTAGGTTGAGGTTATTTGAGATTCTTCCTTCTTGAATTAAGCCCATACTGCTATAAACTTCCCTCTTAGAACCACTTTTACTATATCCCAAAGGTTTTGGACATTGTATTTTCATTTTCATTTGTTTCCATGTACTTTTATTTCTTCTTTTATTTCCTGGTTGACCCATTCAATGTTTAGTAGCATGTTTTTTAACCTCCATGTATTTCTGGTCTTTCTAGATTTTTTCTTTTAGTTGATTTCTAGTTTCATAGCATTGTGGTCAGAAAAGATGCAGGGTAGGGGTGCCAGTGTGGCTCAGTCGGTTGAGCATCCAACTCTTGATTCCAGCTCAGGTCATGATCTCAGGCTCCTGAGATCCACTGACTGTGGAGCCTGCTTAAAGATTCTCTCTTCCTTTGCCCTTCCCCCCAGCTCACATTCTCTCTCAAATAAATAAATAAACATTAGAAAGAAAGAAAGAAAGAAAGAAAGAAAGAAAGAAAGAAAGAAAGAAAGAAAGAAAGAAAGGAAGGAAGGAAGGGAGGGAAGAAGAAAGGAAGAAAAGAAGCATAGCATGACTTCAATCTTTTGTAATTTGTTGAGGTTTGTTTTGTGACATAATATGTGATATATTCTGAACAGTGTTCCATGTACACTTGAAAAGAATGTGTATTCTTCTGTTTTAGGATGAAATGTTCTGAATATGTCTGTTAAATCCATCTGGTCCAGTGTGTCATTCAAAGCCACTGTTCCCTTATTGATTTTCTGTTTAGATGACTTGTCCATTGATGTTAGTGGGGTGTTAAAGTTCCCTACTATTTTTGTATTATTATTGATTAGTTCCTTTATGTTTGTTATTAACTGTTCTATGCGTGTGGGAGCTCCTATGTTGGGTACATAAATATTTACATTATTATACCTTCTTGTTGAATTGCTCCCTTTATTATTATATAGTGTCCTTCTTTTTACTCTTGTTACAGTCTTTGTTTTAAAGCCTGTTTTGTCCAAAATAAGTATTGCTACTCTGGTTTTCTTTTGACATCCATTTGCATAATACATATTTCTCCATCTTGTCACTTTCAATCAGCAGCTGTCTCTAAGCCTAAAATGAGTCTCTTGTAGGCAGCATATAGATGGGTCTTGTTTTTTCATCCATTCTGTCACCCTGTCTTTTGATAAGAGCATTCAGTTCATTTACATTCGAAATAATTATTGACAGATATGTATTTATTGCCATTTTATTGGCATTTACCTGTTTAGTTATTGTTTCTGAAGATGTTCTCTGATCCTTTTTTGTCTTTTTCTCTTTCATGGTTTGCTGATCTTCTTAAGTGATATATTTGGATTTCTTTTTTATACTTCGCATATTTATTAGTGGTTTCTGATATGTGGTTACCAGTAAGTTTGTATATAACTTCTTCTATATATAGCAGTCTATATAAGTTGATGGTCATTTAAATTTGAACCATTCTTTTTTCCTCTACTCCCCACATTTTGGGTAAATGTTATTATATATTATATCTTTTTACTTTTTGAGTTCCTTGACTGATTTTTTACATAAATAATCATTTTTACTGTTTTTGTGTTTCCTACTTTTATGCTGTCACTTTTGGTCTCTCCTTTCCACTCAAAGAGTACCCTTTAATATTTCTTGCAGGGCTTAGTGGTCATGAACTTTTTAGTTTTCATTTGTTTGGGAAACTATCTTTCCTTCTATTCTGAATGATAGCCTTGCCAGATAAAATATTCTTGGATGCAGATTTTTTCCCCTTCAGCACTTCAAACATATCATGCCACTCCCTTCTTGCTGGCAAAGTTTCTGTTGAAAACATCTCCTGCCAGCCTTATGGGTTTTCCCTTGTAAGTTACTTCCTTCTTTTGTCTTGTGGTTTTCAAAATTTTTCCTTTATCACTATATTTTGCCACTTTAATTACAACACATCAGTGTGGGTCTGCTTTTACTAATTTTGTTGGGAGTTCTCTGTTCCTCCTGGATCTGAATGTCTGTTCCCTTCCCCAGATTTGGGAAGCTTTTAGCTATTATCTCTTCAAATAAATTTTCTGCCCCCTTTCTCTCTTCTTCTTCTGGGACTACTGTAATACAAATGTTATTAACATTTGATGGAGTCACTGAATTCCCTAAATCTATTCTCATTTTGCACAGTTCTTTTTTTCTCTGTTCAGCTTGATTACTTTTCATTACTCTGTCTTCCAAGTCACTGATTTGTTCCTCTGCTTCTTCTATCCTGCTGTTCATTCCATCAAACACGTGTCTCATTTCATTTATTGAGCCCCTTTTTTCTGCTATGCTATTCCTTATCTTTGTGTTAAGGGTTGCACTCATGTCTTCCACTCTTTCCTCAAGTCCAGTGAATATCCTTATGATCATTGTTTTAAATTCTCTCTCAGGCATGTTACTTGTATCTGTTTTGCTCAGATCTCTGGCCATTGCCTCGTCCTGTTCTTTCATTTAGGATAAATTTTTATTTCCTCATTTTGCCCACATCTCTATATCTATTTCTATGTGTTAAGAAAGTCAGCTATATATTCTGCTCTTTAAAGTAGTTACTTTATAAAGAAGAGGTCCTAGAGTGCCCTAGAGTGCAGTGTCTCCTGTTCACCAGAACCTGGTACTTCAGAAGAGTGCTCTTGGTCTGAATCACTTTTCCTTTCAGTGCAGTCATCTACACTCATTCTCTGTCTATTGCGGGCTGTGCTGTGCTTATTCTCTGTGGTATTAGTGGGATCCAGACAGACCAGCTCTGACAGGGCATGCCCACTGGGGAACTTTGGAGTACTCCTATGTTGGACCCCCAAAAACACTGTGGAGTCCGGGGGCTATGCACCAGGGTAGCCAGGGGGCAAGGCTGAACATGGCAGGTAGTGACTGCTGGGCACGGCCAGGCCCATTGGGCAAGGATGTCTGGGGGCCTGAGGCTGGGCAAGTCATGGTGGCTGTGCAGTGCACACGGTGCAGGATAACAACTGTGCACCTAATGGCTGGGTGGGGTGTGGGCAGGGCCACGTGCAGCTTTAACAAAATTTGCCCTGAGCTCAGGGCCTAGACTAGCAGGCTTGAAGTGGGTGAATCCTTAAGAGAACTTAGCATGGCACACTGCTAGTAGGTTAGGTAGCAAGTGTCTGTGCAGTCCCACCTCCCAGAGATGGCCCTGTGTTTATACTGGGGGTTTGGGGGAGACAAAAGGCATCTGTCCCCCAACACACTCAGAAATCAGTGTGAACAGATCTGTCTCCTGTTTGCCCCCCATGTTGTATAAACTGCTCTTGTTATGTTGCCTCTCCACACAAGCTGCTATCTCTTTAAGAACAGCAACCCAACTATCACTTGCCCTCCAGGCTAGCCCAGTGCTGAGTCAGTTGACTTTTAAAGCTCCAAGTTCCAAGTCCCACCAGTTTTACAAACTCACAAAATTCAACCCCTCCTGTTTTTAAATCCAAATGTTACAGGGATTAGTCTACCATGTGTGAGCTCCCTGGTCTGGAAGCCCATTTCTCTCTCTGTGCACACAACTCCCTCCCTCCTGGGGACAGCCTCCCTCTACTTTTCTGAACTTCATAACCTTTCAGATGCAGCTTCTTCTCTATATTTAGTTGTGGAGTTTGTTCTGCCAGTCTTTGGATTGCTCTCCAGTTTATTGACTTGGATGTGGATGATATCTAGTTGTAAATGTGGAACAGGGTGAGCTCAGGGTCCTCCTACTCTTCCATCTTGCCAAGTCCCTCATCTTCCCTCTATTTTTTAATGGCCTCTTTTACCCCTTTTAGTAGTTAATCACCTTTTGCTAGTTTAATAATTCTTTAGATGAGGGGCGCCTGGGTGGCACAGCGGTTAAGCGTCTGCCTTCGGCTCAGGGCGTGATCCCGGCGTTATGGGATCGAGCCCCACATCAGGCTCTTCTGCTATGAGCCTGCTTCTTCCTCTCCCACTCCCCCTGCTTGTGTTCCCTCTCTCGCTGGCTGTCTCTATCTCTGTCGAATAAATAAATAAAATCTTTAAAAAAATAATAATAATAATTCTTTAGATGAAATTACTGGTGTGATTTCTAACTCCTGATTGGACCATGATTGATTTACTGCCTCAGAAAGTTTCTGGGAAACTAAAGTGAAGTACTTCACGTAATAATGCAAATAATACCAATGCCTGGCACTTACTAAGGGTTAATTAATCCAGTTGTTATTCATTATGATAATACCTCTACAAAGCCACATGTGAAAACCCTTAATGTGGTTTGCCTATAAAGGTATGTCACAGTAAGAAAAAATACGGATTGCTCTCAATTCTACCACTCAACCTAAAAATGAGCTCAGAAAAATGTCACCTTTGAACAGGAAGGCCAGCAGAATGCTATAGTGAAAGCAGAATTGTATTTGGAGTCACAAGACCCAGATTTGAAATGAGATAAACATTTCTATTGAACCATGACCAAAACCAATTTACCCATCACATCCCTGGTTTTTCCCTCTACAAAGTGGTAATAAAAATACCTATCTCAGGGTTTTCTAAGGCTTCAATGACAAAATATACAAAAAGATATTATATTTTACTAATGTTATTTATTATTAAAGATATCTGTTGCTGCCTTTATGTCTATAGGGTTGCCAAAGTCTTTGACAATGCTAGTAAATATTTATTATTATTGTACAACTACCAGTCAACAGCCTATTATGTGCCAGGCCTTTATGAATTATTTCATTAACTATCACAGCCCTACCGTACAAAAAGCATCTTTGGTGTCATCCTTGTTTACTATTAATCTCACACCCCACATTCAATCCAACAGTGAATCATCTAAAATCTACCATCATAATACAGTCAGACTCTGTCCACTTCTTAGAACCTCTACTCTACCATCCTGGCCTAAGAGACTATCTTATCTTCCCCGGATTCTGTAATCAATTCCTAACTGGCTTTCTGGCTTCTGCCATTCCTCAATCTGCCACTAGCATACACCTCACCCAGTCTATACTCAAAACTATACCCATATGATCCTTTAAATCATGTCACGTCACTTCTCTACTCGTAACTCTTCAGTGGGCTCCCCTCTAACTTAGAATAAAGCCAATATCCCTACAATGGTTTCCTGACCTTTCACAATATACCTAACTCACATTACTTTTCTGACTTTATCACCTACTCTCAATTTGTTCCCCATAGTCCACTCATGCTGGCCTCCTTCCTGTTCATAGAACACACCAGGCAGAGCCCTACCTCAGGCCTTTGTATCTGCTCTTACATCTGCTAGGAACACTTGGCTCCCAGATGATCTTACATCTTGTTCACTTGCCTCCTTCAGGTCTTTGTTTCAAGACTGCTTTCTTAGTCAGCCCATCCTGACTTCAGTTGTAGTTATTCAGCACCCTCACTGCAATACTTTCCCTCCCCCTTTCTCTATTTTACTCCATATTGATTGTCACTATGTGACAGACATGTCAGATACAATATACTTATAAGATAGGATTCCTTATTTTGCAAATAACAAAAGCATGATTTAAATTGGACTAAACAAAAGGGAATCTGTTCACCCAGGTAACTAGAAATTCCAGAGGTAGGACAAGCTTTGGAAGTATATGATCAAGCTCAGTCTCTATTTCCTGCCATTCACTTTCTACTTCTGTATACTAGCTTTATCTTCCATGGCAGTAAAAAAGTTGCTATAGAATCTCAGACTTTTCAACTATATACCACACCAATCAGAGCAAGAACAGTGTGTATCTTATGCAAATGAGTTTTACATAGTTCTGATAGGACCAACCTTAACCAATCACAGAGGCCAGTGCAATGCCATGCACTGACTTAGGCTCATGTCATTGCTCATCCCTGAACCAATCTTTGTGGCAAGGGATACTACTGCCTTATGTCAAACACAGGCTATGCACAGAGCTGGGAATGATGTCAAGCCTACTCCCAGGGAGGAGAATAGATGCTGGAAAAGCAAGTATAATGTCCATTACAGCACTGTGTCCGTACCTAATTCGAGAAAACTACATCTCAAAGATCAAGAGACATAGCCAGTAAGTGGTAGAGCCTGTACTCGGAGCAAGATCTAGCTGAATCCAAAGCCAGCACTGTCAGTTAAACTACATCTCAGTGACCACACATCACCATAAATTCCTCATAATCCCTGATATTTTCTCTCTATTAAAGAGGAAAAGTGTGTAAATGAGTTGATCAAAAGCAAATGTTCAGGCAATAGGATAAACATTAAGGGGATTCATAAGGACTAGAAAGATAAGATTTCTTCCCTTCTCACACTTTTTATCACTTTCTCTCCTCCTCAGTGGAAAATAGTGGGATTTCCGGCATAGTAACACTCCAAGGTTGTGCTATTAAAAAGACTACAATTTAGTAAGAGCAAAGTTGATTTGTCTCATACATGCACCATTCTGATTAACTTTGAAAAACTTAAATCTGCTAGGTGAGCCCTCCCAAGGATTATCTTAAACTGACACCTTCTTCCAAGGGAGTTAAGACCTAGAGATGAACAGAGAGAGGCAGAAAACAGTGGAGGCAACTGATGTGAGGTGAATACATTGTGCACTGGAGTCTGCTTCTGTATGAACTGATGGGAACCTCAATGCAGCATTCTCAGAATTCTATTTGTGTTCCAGATGCAAATTATTATTAATTATTTTCCTTCTGGTACCTGCACCCCCTTTCAGTATCACAGAGGCATAATGAGCCAACACTTGCCGCTCAGGTCACCTAGAATTATTTCTCAAACAGCACCATAAACAAGGTATATTTGTTTATCTGGAATTTTTTTCTTTAGGTTTTTCTTGAAGGCAAACAACCAGAACCACAAGCAGTTTTACAAATGGTAGTATAGTCCTTCTAGTTTTATTTTTACAGTCTGGTTGTTTCTAAGGCCAATAATTCAGCAGGTTGAGATACTCAGGGTAGATGGCAATCACAATCATTATCCAAAGGCAAAACTGCTAGCTCAGAACCTATCAGGCTATTGCTAGAGTTTTTTTTCATTTTTTCTAATGATAGTACCCTATTCAGACATATATACCAGGATTATCTATTACTTCTATGCTGATTCACACAGGTTTAAAAGGACTTTCTTTAGTTTTCTCTGATAATCCTAGCATTTGGCCACCTGAGGAACTTAATGTCAGGTGCAAAACCCAGAGATTGTATCCTGCACTCCCTTCCCTGGAACCATATGTTTTTCACATCTGCATTAAAAGGGGACTATTTATTATCTTTGTTTTTTTTTTTTTTTAAGATTTTATTTATTTATTTGACAGAGAGACAGCCAGCAAGAGAGGGAACACAAGCAGGGGGAGTGGGAGAGGAAGAAGCAGGCTCCTAGCGGAGGAGCCTTGTGTGGGGCTCAACCCCAGAACTCTGGGATAATGCCCTGAGCCGAAGGCAGCCGCTTAATGACCGTGCCACCCAGGCGCCCCTATTATCTTTGTTTTTAAGCAGAGTAATCACTGTAGTGGGAATGCATTTTGTGTTTGATACTTGAATATATAGTCAAGAGAAGGGCACATTTACTTCAGATGAATTTAGGTCTAGAGCACCTTTCTAGATCAATTATTGAAGAAGAATTCATAAAACGAAATTACAACAGCTGCTTGAAGAAAATGAAGGCAAAGATTAAGAAGCAGATGAGCTAAAATATATGCCAAGTATCTTATTTACTTTAGATGTGTTAACTTGCTTAATTTAACAGCAATTCTGTGAAGTAAATATATTCCCCAAAAGAGGCATCTTTGACTCAGGAAGGACAAATATGTTACCCAAATAATAGAGCTAAATTCTAACCCAGTTTCAACTTGACTTCAAAGCCAGTAGGTACTGGTAAGTATCTCCCAAAGCATGTTTCAAGAAACAATAGTGCCACGGAAAGTTGAGAACCAGTATTTGCAAACCCAAACAAATAAGTTCAGAAGACCCTGGGTTAAACAAAGTTAGTTATTCTTTTAACTGCAAAATGAGACATTTATATACTATGATGTTAGACGAGATATATTTATACAGCATTTCCACAACTCATTTGACCACTGAAGCCCTTTGCACAAGCATCTTGGGATACTAATATGTGTTCCATGGAATACTCTGAGAAACAGTCTGACTCTCTGCTCTAGCACTCACAAACAGAATCAATATTAACATTAGAAACTCAGATGAGCTTTTACGCTTACAAGTTTTCATTAAGCTTTGCATATGTAGATCAATGAGGATCAAGCGTCTAAACAGAAAATATGCTAGCCCGTGTTCTTGCTGTCTATCACACAGTATAGTGGACCATTTTAAGTCAAATAGACAAAATGGTTCACTTGCCAAAATAAAGGAGAACATGCAACAAAGGTCCATAGTGTAGTAAAGTGAAATAAAATTCTTGCCAAGTCAACCTTTGCAAAGGAAAAAAAAGAGAAGGAAGATGTGATGATGGTAAACAGCTCTATCAAAGAGTTTTAGGAAAAGAATTTAATAAATTTTCTATTGTAAATAATGTACAATAAAGCAGGCTATTTGACCTTCTCCAATGATTTTAGTTGAAGAAATGTAATCCTGGGGGACAATGTTCACGGAAAACTGTCCATCAAGATGACGGTATTCATTATATTCACCAAAGTGTGCTTGAGGCCGAACAGAACATGACTTACACAAAGCAAATCCCACAGCATCCTTTCCTGGAACAAAAGCTAGCTGGTTTTAAAACTGAATTGGCAGAAGGTACAATGGTAATCACTTCAATTTTCAGATATGGGGATATTTTACAATTCAAGCCAGTTGTTTTATATACATATATACACGTGTGTGTGTTTATATATAGGCTTATATACATATACATATAAGCACACACACATACACATTCTGCTTTCTTTCTCTCCCTTCTTCCTTTTATCTGGAAGTTCCTGTAAGACCTCAAGCTGGCCCTTACTGAAGGAAGCTGATGTTTTCACTTGTCCATAAATCATCTTGAATAAGGTTATTCTGAATTATTTCTCATAGGCTGTGCACGACAGTTGAGCTTTACAGACTTGGATTTGACTCCAAGTCACAACACAAAATAGTTATGAGACCTCACTCAAGTTATTTAACTTTTTTAACATTCAGTTTCCTCTCTGCAAAAAAGACTTGCTGTGAATATCAAATTATATGTTATTGTAAAATGTGCAGCAGGGTTTTGGGCATATAAGAAATAGTAGCTATTACTAAGTTCTGACTGTTGTGAACATGAGCCCATCTAACATTGACAAAGGAAATCTACAGTACTGTACTGTTCTTCTCAAATGTCTTCACAGAGGTATCTTTAACAACAAAGAACAATAACTTATATCCCACCACTTACATTCCCAAGGTACTTGAGTCCTTAGGCCCAACACAGAAAAATGAAGACATTTCTTTAGTATGTTTTCATTTTCTAAAACCATGTAAATTTTGTTTTATATTCAATAATACATCCTTGTTTATTTTAATATAAAAATACTTTCAAATTACTTACCACTAAGGAAAATTAATGGTTGCAGAAGACACCACGCAGCAAATAACAGCGTTTGAGAAACACAAGTTTCACGAGTCTATTTTAGGTCATACAATCAGTTTGTAGTTAATTCCCCTTCACTGTAAGCTTGGGCTGTGTTCTACAATTTCTTAATCGTAAATATTTATTGAATGTTGCCCTGACTATGCTCACGGGGGTTGGATAAGCCTAATAAGAACCCTTCTCATTAAGGGTTTTAATGAGAAGGGTGGTGGGTTGAAATAGTATCATAAGAAGTAGAATAAAAATCATAGTCAAGAAAAGGAAAAGAACAGTTAAGCAAGAGCCTTGAGTCAAGTAGAAAATAATGAGGTCAAAAGAGAAGTTAAGTATACCAAGAAATGGATCAAGGCAAGCAAATCAGGAAGAAGGCTATGAATGACAGGTTCCTATACTGACTATGTAGCACGGGAACAAGTAAACTAGGGCAATGCTTATCACAACGCTAGGTGCCATAATCTACGCAAGCCAAAAAGGCAAGCTCTTTATCCTTTAAAATCTAACAATTTTAATGTAAAGTTCGATGATTCATTAGTTGCGTGTAACACCCAGTGCACCATGCAATACGTGCCCTCCTTACTACCCATCAGAAACCAGGGATGTACTGTATGGTGACTAACATAATAAAAAAACATTAAAATAAAAAAATATATAACAATTTTAAATGAGACAATAAAGACAAACATAAAATATTTTTATCTTTTCTCTGTTTTAGAATCCAATACTAAAATAGCTAACATCTACTGAAACAGTACCAGGCATCGGGCCCTTTTCTAAACACTTTACAACCACTAACTCAGTTAATCCTTAACAAAAGTGGATATAATCAATTATTTCATTTTACTGATACAGAAATAAGCTTAAAGAGGTTAAATAACTTGCCCAAGATTATATATCTAATAAGCAAAAAAGCCAAGATTCAAGTTCAGGTAATCTAGTTCGGTGTCCTTATACTTAACCACCAAACTATCATGCAATTAGAAAGTGGAATAAGGGGGCACCTGGGTGGCTCAGTCATTAAGCAGCTGCCTTTGGCTCAGGTCATGATCCCAGGGTCCTGGGATCAAGCCCCGCATCAGACTCCCTGCTCAGCAGGAAACCTGCTTCTCTCACTCCCACTCCTCCTGCTTGTGTTCCCTCTCTCGCTGTCTCTCTCTGTCAAATAAATAAATAAAATATTTTTTAAAAAGAAAAAGAAAAGAAGGAAAGAAAGTGGAATAAGGACTAAGAAAAAAAATGAGATCACAGGGATTGGTGGCTGAAATATCCTAGAGAAGAATGATATATTTGTCAGAGACTTTCAGTGCAAGGGAAGGAACACCAACTAAAAATAGTTTAAGTATAAAAGGTTGAATTAATCCATGAAACTGATTAATTCAGAGGTTACTAGATTCAGACACAACTGGATCAAGTAACGCAAATTATGTTATTAGCTCTCTCTCTCTAACCTGCCCCATCTCTCAACTTTGATTTTCTCTGTGTATTATTCTAATTCTATCGTATTACAAATTTACCCATGGATTTCCTCAATGCATCCAAGGAAGCTGGCCCATCATAAAGCTCATCTCAAAAATCCGTAGAAAAGAGAATGTCTCTCTCCAATCCCAGGGAAGGATTATGATTGATTCTGCTTGGATCCCCAAACAAATTATTCTGACCTAAAAAAGGAGAATTAAGCTTGGCCAGGCCTAAGTGACAATGGACGTTCAGACATGGGTATTTTTTATACAAGGGGAGGGGAGTAGAGGGATAAGAGAAAAAGAGATCTGTTAGCTAGAAACAATAGCTAGTAATACAGTCCATTACAAATGGCATATGGAATTTGCTTGTCTTGAGTCATGGGACAATATGGTAGACCTAGTAGTTTGGCTGAGCTGAGACAGGCAATTGACTTTCAAACTAGCCCTAATAACAATCATAGTGATTTCAAGACTAAGCAATTATGCACCACTTTACAGTTGGAAAGCATTTTCCACACATTACTTCTTTTGAAAAAAAAATGATTTACTTTCCTTTCACTTTTGCCAGAAGATGGGTTCTCGTTTGCTGTCATCTCTTTGGAGATTTACTCTAAGAAATATTGATTAAAATGTCTAATGTTTCACTTCTCCAAAACCAGCTTTATAGGATATGGATGATATAAACACTCCAGAAGCTACACCATTTAGCCTTGATCTCAGCAACTGCCCTTTAACACAATACTCTGAACCTCCCACATCTGAAGCTACTCTCACCGAGCCATTAGTCAACATTTAAGAATCTACTGGGCAATGCCCTACTGATAAAGCTAAAGTAAAATTTTTTAGTGTCTGAAATAGGACCCATTAGTCTCGGCATATAAACTCATGCATGCTATAAATGTAAGGTTGAGACTATAAAAAGAGTGCTGATGTCAAAACTATTTTAAATTTATAATGTTTACATGAAGCATCTCAATGCGGAAAATTAAAGTAAACTACAGGCATGGATACCAGCAAAATGTTCAGCGTGTTTCGGGTAGTTAACACAGATTAACAACATGAGTAAAGTGATATATCTAGCCTGACGCAAACATCAGTGTGGGCGATGGCTGCTGCTTCCCTGGTGTCCACACTGGCCACCCAACCACTCTGTCCCGCACAGAGCTATTGCCTTCCACCTCTTGGTAGCTGGAAATAAAGTTGTTGTCACTTCTGGAAGGAAGCTGGCCCAGGAGATCAAGCAGGAAGTACAGCAGCAGATGGAAGAATGGGTGGCATTGGGTGACAAACGGCCACACCTGAGTGTGGTTCTGGTTGGTGAGAATCCAGCAAGTCACTCCTACGTCCTCAACAAAACCAAGGCAGCTGCAGAAGTGGGAATCAACAGTGAGACAATTGTGAAAACAGCTTCAATTTCCGAGGAAGAACTGTTGAATTTAATCAATAATCTAAATAACGATGGTAACACAGATGGCCTCCTTGTTCTGCTGCCTCTTCCAGAGCACACTGAGGAGAGAAAGATCTGCAATGCTGTTTCTCCAGACAAGGATGTTGATGGATTTCATGTAATTAATTTAGGATGAACACGTTTGGACCAGTATTCCATGTTATTGGCTACCCCATGGGGTGTCCGGAAAATAATTAAATGAACTAGCATTCCATCCCTACGGAAGAATGTGGTTGTGGGTGGGAGGTCAAAAAATGTTGGAATGCCCATTGCAACACTACTACACACAGGTGAGGCACAGGAATGCCCTGAAGGTGATTCCACTCTTATGATATTTCATTGATACACTCCCAAAGACCAACTAAAGAAACATATAATTCTTGCAGACATTGTGGTCTCTGCTGCAGACAGTCCAAATCCAATCACAGCAGATATGATCCAGAAGGGAGCAGCAGCCATCCACATGGGAACAGAGTTCAAAGTCCCATAACTCCTAAACCCAAGTTGGTTGGAGATGTGGATTTTGAAAGAGTCAGAAAGAAAGCTAGTTACATCACTCCAGTCCTTGGGGGTGTTGGTCCCATGGCAGTGGCGATGCTAATGAAGAATAATTATTGCTGCAAAAAAGGCACTGAGGCTTGAAGAGCAGCAAGTACTGAAACCTAGGGAGCATGGACTAGCAACTCCATGGAGGAAGGTAGGAGGAACATTAATTAACTGTTGTGTCTTCTGTCATGAACAACACTCCAAGCCAGTTCAAGAGGCAAAACAGGCCAATAGATATGCAATATTTTTTTTAATTTATTTTACTGAAATGGTTTAAAATGCTTTGTATTTACTGAAAGCTTAAATGGGTGGGTGTTTGTGCACATAGCTCTGTAGTACCTCACCACGGAGCATGCCAGTACCATGCTGGCTGGTGTGATCCAGCAAAGAGAAGCCATTACCCTATTGATTAACATGGAGGACATCGTCATGTTGAAAATGGATGCTTACCTTTGTCAACCCACTTCAGTAAAAATCTGCCTTTTCTAGGATTGCATTTCCCAAGTGCTAGTCCAGTAAGAACTGATACTCACTTTAGGTTCCAAATCTTTACAAGTTCAACCGGTCAAACCAAAGGAAAAATGTTGCTTGAGAAAATTAGGGAAAAGGTAAAAAGGAAGAGATGGAAATTGAGCAGAAAAAAATTACTCTATTTTTCACATATAACATGTAAAAACTACATGTTAATAGTGTCCTTAGCTGTTATGCCATGGCTTAGTCATTGGGAAAATGTTCAGGATTGTTCCATATACTGTCAGCCTCATTTTATGTGTGTTACATCCATGAGGTTTCTCCGTTTTCTTCTAGGATTAAAAGGCTTATTTTATAGATTATTTGTGTATTTTATCATATTTGGCTTTTCCTACACCCTTAAACTTCATTGTTACATCTTTGTACTGATGGGACTGTCTATATTGGTACAACCTGAAACCTATTTTTGATAAACAAAACTTGGGCTTGATAATCATTAGGGCAGCTTGTATAAGTATGCAACTTAGTTTTCCACCAAAGACTTGTCAGTAGCTGCCTGCTTTTCTCTGATGTACCTGTTGGCTTTTCCCAATGGGTTTTTTAGAACTCGAGTTAATACTGAATTTAATAAGACCTTCTGATTAAAAGGGTTTTTTTGTGTTTGTTTCACAGGGTTTTTTTTAAATAAAACATTTCTGGGGGCACCTGGGTGGCTTGGTCGGTTAAGCATCTGCCTTCGGCTCAGGTCATGATCCCAGGGTCCTGGAATCGAGCCCTGCATCAGGCTCCCTGCTCGTGGGGAGCCTGCTTCTCCCTCTACCCTTCCCCCCTGCTCATGATCTCTTTCTCTCTCTCTCTCAATTAAATAAAATCTTTAAAAAAAAAAAAAAGAAAACATTTCTGACTGGTTTGGGGGATGAAAAAAGATATATTTAGTTAGTTTAGGAGCAAGTATTTCTTGAGTGCCTGCCATGGACCAGGCACTGTGTTTGAAACCAGGCATAAAAATATAAGTAATATCTCTGTACTTGAGGCACTTAATATTTAGGAGAGAACAACACATACACATAGTGGCAATATAATAGGGTATTTGCTGAGCAAGAGGAACACTCGGGGTATTAAGGACGACTCAGGGTACTAAGACGGTACAGAAAAGGGGGAAACTGACCCAGTTTGGAGATCAGGTATAGGCTTCCTAGAAATTATAATGCCTGAGGTGAGTTCTGAAAAAAAGGGTAAGAATATCCATGTGAAGGAAAAGTAGTAGGAACATTCAAGGCAAAAGGAAAAAAAGTGAACAAATGTGTAGAAATATGGAACAGCATGAGGTATGCTAAGACAAACACACAGTTCCGATCTAAGTGTAAATTATAAGTCATGAAGTTGGGGGAGATGAAGTTGAAGAAGTAGTGTTATGGACTAAATGCTTGTGTCTCCCCAAATTCATATGTTGAAGCTCTAACCCCAAATGTGATAATATTGAGAGATGAGACCTTTCAGTGGTAATTAGGTTTAGATGAGGTCATGAAGGTGGACCCCTGCTGCTGGGATTAGTGCCTCCATAAGAAGAGGAGAAGACACCAGAACTTCCTCTTCCACCACATGAGGACACAGCAAGAAGGCAGCCATTTGCAAGGTAGGAAGAGGGTTCTCACTGAAAACCAAATCTGCTGGCACCCTGATCTTGGAACTCCCAGCCTCCAGAACTGTGAGAAATAAATGTCTGTTGGTTAAGCCACCCAATCCATGGTATTTTGCTATAGTAGCCCAAGCCAAATGAGATAGGTAGGTAGGAATTAGTTCATGAAAGGCCCCAAATACTTTATAGAGGAGCTTCCACTTTACTTTATGAGCAATGGCAAGTCACTGAAGGGTTGAAAGCAGAAGCAAAAGTCAGGGTTATATTTAGATGAGTTACTGGCAACTATGCTGAGCATGATCACAAATCATATAGCAGAGTCACCCACGAAGAGACACTGTAGTTAGTGAAGGAGAGAGGGGTTTACAGCTTGTAGTGGTATAAACAAAAAGGGATAAAAATTCAACCAATTTGTAGGAAGAGATAAAAATAATCAGATTGTGGTAATTATTGTGTGGGCAGTGAGTGGGCTCATGAAGAGTCAAGAGTCATACCTGATTTTTACACCTAGAGAAATGGGTAGATCGCAGTAAAAATGAAGGATATCAGGAAAACAGGAAGAGGAACAGGATGGGGAGCAAAGAGGAGAGGAAAAAGACATGTAATGTTTAACATGCCTGCAGAATATCCATGTATATCCAGCAAAAAGTTGTTTTCGAGCCTCATTCTCAGTAGAGAGGCAGAAATGCAAATCTGTATAACAGGAGAGACAAAGAGATTTCATAAGCTTCTAGAGAATAAAGAAGAAAACCCACGTAAATAATCAGAAATCATAATGGCTTTAGACCTCTTAAAAACAAGAATGAAATTCTAAAGACAATGAACCTGAAGGCTGTGGTCCCGCATACGTCTCATATGCAGTACCTGTAATTAAGTCTAGAAGGAGAGGCAAGTCTTGAAAATAATTGTGGGTGTTGGTTTTGTAAGGTGGACTAAAATGGAATCTAATACATACAAATCCAATCAAGAGTGAGAGCTGAACTGGCAAGAAAGTCACACCCTAGACTAAAAAGAAGTGAAACTGCTGAAGAGGTAAAACACCCCAAGGGCTCTTAACTTGCTAGAGGCAGAAAGCAAGCTATGAAGGCCGCTCAGGCACCAAAACTGGTGTATTCCAATGCTCTCTCTTTAGAAATAGTCAAGGACAGAGATGGAAAAGGAAGAATGACTCAGAAGGCGGAGGAAATCTTACAGAAACAGAGTTAAAAAAAAAAAAAAAACAAGGGGGAGAAAATATTAGGAAATTAGAGAACAAGTATACTGTAATAGGAGTTCCAAAGAAGGAAATTGGGGGGAAAAAATGGAGATGAGGAAATCACTGAATAAATAACTCAAGAACATTTCTCAGAACTCAAGGACATGAGTCTGCAGACTGAAAGGGCCCACCATATACACAAATAGACTAGTACTGAGGTATATCATACATTTTCAGAATATGGGAGGAAAGAGAAGATTCTACAAGTTTTCTAAGAAAAAAAAGCTTATATGAAAAGGATAGAAATCAGAATGCCTTCAGACCTCTCACAGCAACACTGGAAACGAGAAGAGTGGGAAAATGTCTGCAAGATTATGAAAAAAAAATTATTTCCAATCTATAGTACAATACTGAGGCAAACTATTGATCAAATGGGATATGGGCACCTACGTGGCACAGTCTACTGAGCGTCCCACTCTTGGTTTCAACTCGGGTCCTGGTCTTAGGGTTGTGGGATTGAGACCTGAGTCAGGCTCCATGCTCAGCATGGGGCCTGCTTGAGATTCTCTCTCTCTCCCTCTCTCTCTGTCCCTTGCGCTTGTGCTCTCTTTCTCAAATAAATAAATAAATCTTTTTTAAAATGTGAGACTAGAATAAGATTGTTTTTAGATATTCAAAGTCTGAAAAATATTTACTTCCCATGCACAATTTCTCAGGAAGCTACGCCCTACCAAATGCAGAGAGTAATCCAAGGAAAGGGAAGTTATGGAATATAAGAAATAGAATATTCAACACATGAGAAGGCAAAGGAAATGGTGAATGAAGACCCCAGGAAGACAGCAGTATGCTAGCTGTATAGAGGGCAACTAGTTCAGGTCTGAGTAGTGTTCTCTAAGGTTACACTTGCTGAGTAAGTTATGATATCATTACCAAAATGGTTGAATGGACCAAATGCTGAGAATATTCATTGCACCCTCAAAGAAGTTCTGCTTTTGCAAACCTCTGAGAACTAGAGGCTGGCTAATGTGAATTTGAAATCCAAAAAATAAAGAGGACTATATTCCTATTAAAACCAGAAGTTGGCTCAAGACAACTCTGCCCATAACCCATTGTGGTGAGACCTACATCTTCCAAGACTAATTCATGATCTTGCCCACTTACCTTTCCAGGAATGCCTAAATTCTCAGAGAAGCAGAAGCCAGATTATGACCTGGAAACTCTATTTATAGGTTTTCTTCTGAAAGCCTGCATCTATCAATGGTAGTATTATCCTCTCTGGCATAGCTAGGTTTGTACTCACTACTATCTCTTTATGTTATCACCCTTCACATTTTTTTACATGAAAATAATCATAAATAAAAATAATAAAATATTAAACTGAGAATAAAAGAGAAAAGGAAAACATCTATAGGGATGTAGATCAATCTTATCATAGTGGCATATTTTTCAGAGTCCAGTCAGCAAAACAGAAAACTAATTTATTACATTGCAAACACAGGAGTTATTTAACACAGGAGTTAGAAGGCTAAGAGAATGCAAAGGAAACACTAAGGGAAACCAGAAGTAATAACTGCAAGAAAAAGCTACCATATTCTTGGTCCGCGCAACAAAGGGGAGATGGGGTTACAAGAATCCAGATACATAAAGCAGGGGCCTGGAGGAGTGAGTTCAGTTATTTGTAGGGATCCTGTCTGTTTCATCTGTACTTCTGAGGAGTCCCTGAGGCTGGTTCCGGAACTGCCACAAGAACATGGAGACTGGAGCAAATTACCACTGCTGGGACGAATACTGAATGGAATGGGAAAAAACTGAGAAGTGCCTTCTCCCTCTCCCCGCCCCCCATTGATAAAAACCTTCCAGGAAGCCATCTGGTAAACCAATCTGGGAAATGTCATTGGCAGAGGCACAGCCCCAGCTGCCCCAGCCACAGCATCTCAGAGTAAAGGAAGGCAAACTTGTTGCTGAGGACTCCAGATATTAACTAGCTCAGCTGGCTACATCTGGAGATGAAACTAAAGGTGGGGAAGGGTTTTGCTTTTTCTCTGTCATTTGAATCTTTTACAAGATATACCTACATTTTACTTGAAATTTTAAAATGAAAGATCTTTAAAGGAAGCTTTAAGTTGATTATCAAATGAAGTATATTTATATTTGTCCAATACACTCATGAAAGGAATAAAATTGTTTCATAAGAAAGATAACATTTTCTTTCACATTACGCAATATCTACTACAGTGCCATACGGCATGAAGAAATTTCTAAATAACTAATTTAAAACAGGTTTTTTATATTCAAATATATTTTATGGTGAATAACTAAAAATAGAAAATGCAAAGTTCCCATGCTTTGTCAAAGGACTGAAAATGTGCTATATATTGGTCATGAGGAGTTAAGGTCAAGACACTGAGCCCAAAAGCCTTGGCCTTGGACTCCTGCTCCACCACTTACTATTTGGGCAAATTGCTTCATCTTTCAAAGACTCAGTTTCCTCAATCTATAAAATGAAGAAAAGATTCCCAGATGAAAACATGGCAGCATCTTAACTGAGAATAGATTAAATGGTTGCCACAAAAGAGAGCACAAAATAACAGGATTTTAGAAATCATTGATTGAAAAGATTGAAAATTATTAGAACAGATAATTTTTTTCACCTAAGATGTGTATTTCTCTAGATCTGGGTTGATTGCTTTTCCTAAACTGAGAACACAAGCAGAGGCAATAAAGGATTTGTTCATTAGAGATTTGATGCTATTATTTGAATATGTCTAATTTATGGAAAGTATAATATGCTGGATGCTGTGTTAATCTCCGCCTAAGAAAAGCTTAACTGGTTGGCTCATACAGTCATAAACTCAAGACACCACCAACACACACACAAGCTAAGTATGTCCTTGGCTTTGGGACCGCCATTGCTATTTGCAGAGACTAGTGATGTTTGCCTGATTCCAAGACAACACGAATTACTTCAGTCTTTGTTCAAATTTCATCTTGGATTGCTGTGTATCAAGTTTTTTGGTTTGCTGACATTGTTTTCCAGCCCTGCACAGTTCTGTCATGTTTTAAGGCTGGGTTTCCATTTGTCCTTACATTTTCACTGCCACCTTGTAGCTACTCACTAAATTCCCCAATGTTTCGGCTAATCAGGGTGTATATATATAAATATCACTAGATATGATGGTAAACCTAAGCATTGGTTTTAGTCATTCACTCATTCATTCTTAAATTCATACATTTATTGTCTTCTAAATATTGATCCCCATGCTTGATGCTGTATATATATAAATAAATAAGGCAATATACTTGACCTCAAAGACATCTATCTAGAAAAGGAAAAGGACACAGAAACAGAAAATTAAAATACACTGAAAAAGATTTTAAAACAAAGAGACTTCAGAGAGGTAAGAAGAAAAGATAGATCCTGGAGGAGGTCAATTTTATATTTATAACAACTCCAGAAATTTTAGCAGTATGAATATTAGATGCTATCTACTCTAGGATCCGAAGAAATCCTAGGGTGCCTCGCTGGCACAGTTGGTTACACATCTGACTCTTGGTTTCAGCTCAGGATGTGATCTCAGGATTGTGAGATAGAGCCCTGTGTTGGGTTCTATACTCAGCACAGAATGTGCTTAAGAGTCTCTCTGCCCATCTACCTTCCCCTCTCTCTCTCTCAAATAAATAAAAATAAATCTTTAAAATAAATACTTACATACATACATCCATACATCCCTAGCTAATTTTGCATTTTCCCTAAAAGACTCACCCAAACCCCACTGCCTTTTTTATGTGTGGCTAGTGTTTATGTGTACATGCGGGTGTCTCTCTGTGAGTTGCTATTGTTGCATTACTAATACTGTTGTTGTGTTGTTTTTGTTAATATTTTCCTTTTTGTTCTTTGCTACACAGATACATGAATTTGTTAACTGCCCCCCACCCTGTATTGCCAAAGAAGTCCCGGGTCATGTGAAATGTTCCCTTTGAAATCAGACCTTGGTCACCAACTGACAGTCAATATCCTACTACTAACTCAGTGAAGAGTACAATTCACAATACTTGTTTGAGATAAATACTTTAAACTGACACAGGTCAGAATGGCTAAAATTAACAACTCAGGAAACAAAAGATGTTGACAAGGATTCAGAGAAAGGGGAACCCTCTTACACTGCTGGTGGGAATGCAAACTGATGTAGCCACTCTGGAAAACAGTATGGAGGTGCCTCAAAAAGTTAAAAATAGAACTACCTATGGCCCAGCAGTTGCACTACTAGGTATTTATCTGAAGGATATAAACATAGTGATTTGAAGGGGTACATGCAACCCAATGCTTATAGCAGAGCCCAGATGTCCACTGACAGATGAATAGATAAAAATACAATGGAATATTACTCAGCCATCAAAAAGAATGAAATCTTGCCATTTGCAATGACATGGATAGAACTAGAAGGTATTATGCTAAGCGAAGTAAGTCAGTCAGAGACAGACAAATAACATATGATTTCACTCATATATGGAATTTAAGAAACAAAACAGATGAACATAGGGGAAGGGAAAGAAAAATAAAATAAGATAAAAACAGAGAGGGAAGCAAACCATAAGAGACTCTAAACTCTAGGGAACAAACTGAGGATTGCTGGGGGGGAAGTGGGTAGTGGGATGGGGTAATTGGGTTATGGGCATTAAGGAGGGCACTTGATAGAATGAGCACTGGGTGTTACACAAAACTGATAAATCACTAAATTCTACCCCTGAAATTAATAATACATTATATGTTAACGAAATTGAATTTAAATAAAAAATTTTTTAAAACTTATTTTGAAACATGAAGAGGTGTACTAACCTCGTTCAGGGCTTCTCAATCTAATCTAATCTCACTACTGAAATTTTGGGCCAGGTAATCCTTTGTTTCAGGAGGCTGCCCTGCACATTACAGAATGTTTAGCAGTGTCTGTGGTTTCTCCTGGATGCCAGTAAAAGTCATGACCATCAAAAATGTCTCCGGACATTGCCAAATACCTCTTTGGAGGCAAAATCACACACAATTGAGAACCACTGTCCTAGTCGAAGCACATATGTCAGTTTAGCTGACCACTCGAGAGCCGACTCTCCAAACAACTGTCTTGCAGATTATAGAGATATTTGAATAGTTCTGGCACTATTTGCTGGGACTTTTAAATTCTTGAGATGGTTCCCAGTTGTGAATGGATCTGACATGAGGATACATACAAATAACCATAATTACAGATTAAAGCAATAAATTATTGAGTATCTGAAATTTGGCAGGCAGTGCAGCAGCTGATTTACATGACAGCAGTGTGCACTGAGCAATTACTATGTGTCCAGTAAATAAGTTATTACATTCATTATCTCATTTAAATTTTACAACAACCTTATGATATAGATGATATCTTTATTCCAGTATTACAGATAAGGAAACTGAGGTTTAGAAAGGTTAAATTGGAACTTTTAGTCAAAATGGTCAGCTAAACTGACATAGGAAACCAACACCTTCTATTACCACAAAAACAGAATTGCTGGATTTAGAAAAAATATAGTTCTTAATTTAAAATTTATAGTAAAAACAAACTGAGGGCTTCAGGGGGGGATTGGAATAGGCTGGTGATGGGTATTAAGGAGGGCACGTATTGCATGATGCACTGGGTGTTATATGCAAATAATGAATCATGGAACATTGCATCAAAAACTGGGGATGCCCTGTATGGTGACTAATATAACAAAATAAAAATTATTTTTAAAAAAGTAAAGAAATAAAATTTATAGTAAAGATTCAAAGCAAGAAATGTTATTTTGCAGGTGCCAGAAGTGAGAAGGGAATACAGCTGTAAAAGAATATTGAAATCAGATGGGTATAATGAAATCACTGGGGTCTGAGATACTAATACTCTGACAGAAAACTGATATTAAAGTCTCCGAATAAAGTCAGAAGTCAGGAAAATCCCTTGGCAAAGTTCTACCTAGTAAAAATATGGCATGATTATAAGCCATCTACCCTGAGCCTTGGATGGAAAAAGTCTACCTCAAGAGATAAGATTCTCCAGCCTACATCTAGCAAAAGTGTAATATCCAAATTTGTTCATGACTTGCAGGGAGACCCAGAGCTAAAAAACTAACATAAAAACATTTCCAAAATGAGTGAATATATAGGACTACATCAGAAGCAGCTATAAAATGATCAATAGGGTCACTTCCACGAATAAAAAAAAAAAAAAAGAAACCAAACAACAGAGTTCCATCAAGAAAAATTAGTGTTAAATTTTAAGAGTGGCAATTTGAAATACTGAATTTTCTACTTTAACTCTCCAAGTGACACATATATTAACCTCTATACAACTAGTATGTTTATAGCAATGAATCCGTAATTTTCTATTTTCTCAACAAACATTCTAGAGCGTCTACTATATGCAAGGTGCTAGGCTGACAGTACGGTCCTCAAAGAACTCACATTTCAATTACTTGCCTTTTTAAAAAATGTATTTATTTTTAATGTGGCAAAATACACATAAAATTTATCATTTTTACCATTTTTAAGTGTACAGTTCAGTGGCATTAAGTACATTCACACTGTTGTGCAACCATCACCACAATCCATCCCCAGAAGTTTTCCATCATCCCACACTGAACTTCTGTACCTATTAAACAATAATTCTTCAGTCCCTTCTTCCCCTGCTCCCATTACCACTAGTCTACTTTCTGTCTCTATTAATTTTACTAGTCTAGGTACCTTATATAAGTACAATAATACAATATTTGTTCTTTCATGTCTGGCTTATTTCATTTAGCATAATGTCTTCAATCTCCATCCAAGTTGTGACATGTGTTAGAATTTCAATCCTTTTTAAGGCTAAAATAATGTTCTGTTGTATGTATATATTACATTTTGTTTATCCTCAATTACTTTAATTTTAAATAGCTAATCTCTCATTTTATTTCTTTCAAAGAGATAGCATAAGGCTTTTAAAATTACTTTTTCAAGCTAGTGTCTGTAGCCTCACAGTAGCTCCCTAGATGCAGTTTCCTGCTTTTGCTGCCACCCCTCAAAGTACAAGGTGCTCTCTTCTATGATTTTAGTTTTTGAAACAATTCCTGACCCTCTGTATTTCTCTTTATAAGAGACAGTTATACACACTTTCAGGTGTCTTTTTTTGAAGTAATATTTTCTAGCTTATGTATAGTCAGAAACATTTCATTAGCCAATTTCAGGCACGTAAAGAATTCAGTTTGGGGATCAGTTCTTACTGGTTTCTTCATTTGGGTAGTATCACTAGTCCACCTGGGACTATTCTGCCATAGTTCATTTTGCTCCAGGACCAGTGTGCCTAGCTCTCCAATCTGTTTAGATACCCTTCTCAGTTTCTGACTGTAGCTCATTCTCTCACGTTTTATTACGTTCATTCTTTTTTTGTCTTAAAAAAAAAAAAGAGCTGACCAAAACTATAAAGCATTTAAGAAAAATATTGCCTTGGGGCGCCAGGGTGGCACAGCGGTTAAGCGTCTGCCTTCGGCTCAGGGCGTGATCCCGGCGTTACGGGATGGAGCCCCACATCAGGCTCCTCTGCTATGAGCCTGCTTCTTCCTCTCCCACTCCCCCTGCTTGTGTTCCCTCTCTCGCTGGCTGTCTCTATCTCTGTCAAATAAATAAATAAAATCTTTAAAAAAAATATATTGCCTTGAGTAGTCAGCAGAGACTGAAGAATCATTATTAACAGAGCAATCAAGAAAGACTTCAAAATAATACAATTGTCATTTTATAATATCCAATGGGGGGGGGGAAGGAAATGAAACCCTAAAGAAAGAATATCATTAAAGGTGGATGTGGGGAGTGCCTGAGTGGCTCAGTGAGTTAGGCAGCTGACCTGAGATTTTGGCTCGGGTCATGATTGCATAGGTTGTGGGATTAAGCCCTGTGTGGGACTCCACACTCAGGAGGGAGTCTGCTGAAATTCTCTCTCTTCCTCTCCCTCTGCCCACCCCCCCACTCTCCTTGTCAAATAAATAAATCTTTAAAAAAAAGAGGTGGATGTAGAAAACAAAATTCTTTAAATCTAAATATAGTCATTGAAATTAAAAAAAAAAAAATCAATACGATAAACAAAAGATTCCCCTGAGAAGAGAATCCCTGAACAGAAGTGAGCTCTGCAGGAATCATCCAGAACATAGTATAAAGGGTTACAGAGAGAAAAATATGAGAGCTTAAAAGACATGGAAGATCGAAAAAGAAATTCCTACATTCATTTCGTAGGCATACTAGAGAGGGAAAAAATGAGAGAATAGAAGTAAATATTTGAAAAAGATGTTGGCTGAGAAATTTTCAGATCTGAAAAAAGGTATGAGAAGACATGAGTCATCAGACTAAACCTGACTCTAAACACTATGCTATATAGCACATCCTCACAAAAACTTATACAATAACCACCATCATTTATTGTCTACTGTTAGCAGGTCAGTTGATATCAATGCTTCTCAACTAGGAACAATTTTGGCCCCCAGAAGATATTGGTGATGTCTGGAGATAGTTTTTGGTTGTCACAACTGAGAGATGAGGGTGGTAGGGAAAGGGTTTACCTCAGCATCTAATGGATAGATGGCACTGATACTGCTAAAAAGCCTACCACGCACTGGTTAGCCTTCACAATGAAGAGCTCTCTGGTACAAAACGTCAATAGTACTGAGGCTGAGAAAACCTGCTTTACATATATCGACACTAATACTCACAATCCAACAGGAGATATTATTCCTGATGAAGAAACTGAGAAAAAAATGGCTTAAGTAACTTGCCCAAGGCCACGCAGCTAATAGAGTAGAGCTGAGATCCAAATCCACATTGTTCTTACTCCAAAACCCATAGCCTTCAAACTGTATTTTGTGCAGGAGTCCAAGTGAGCAGCGACTGCTACTATGAATGCATGGAGCAGCTGCAGCAGCTAGGATGCACAGAAGCTGACCACTCTGGTCAAACACTCTAACATGGTAGCCTGCGGATTAGCTCACTAGACTCGTTTTGGGTTTTGTTTTTTTTTTTTACATTTTTTAAAATTTAAATTCAATTAATTAATATATAATGTGTTATTGGTTTCAGGCCTGTGATTCATCACTCTTATATAATACCCAGTGCTCACTATATCACAGACTCGTTTTTCTTATCCCTCATCCTGCTCTAGCTTTGTGTGTATTCATATCCCACAATGGGAGAGATGGAGGCAGCTTTGTGCTCCTCTAATAAATTACAGTTCCTATAATAAATGCTCACTACCACTCTAATGCCCCCTGCTAACACACTTACTGCTCGTGGCCTAAAATTTGAAATGTACTGGGCTTTTAAGGACTCTCTGGGCCACCTAGACTTAAATCCACTTCTCAGTATGACTACATTGGATAGTGAGTATTTTGTACTCTCATTTTTACATCAAAAGGGCCCTCCAGATGGTCTATTTCTTGTTGGCTCAGCCCAAACACACATGCATAAATCAGCAGCAAATCTGGTAATAGGACACAACATTTGGAATCAAAATGATCCACTGACATGATCATGCTGTGTTTCCTAGCCATGCTTTGATCTCTCAAATCATAGCGAAACTCACTTCAAAATAAAAACATGTCTAAATATGCCATTCCAATTGTATTCAAAAAATTAGATTCATGAACACTTTTCAAACAAGTATTTTATTATTTGGTGTAGAAAGTGTATGTGCTGTTGTCACTATGGGTAGCTCATGACTCTCATAAGAAATCTAAGTTCATCTTAATGTGATTCTTTTAAAATTAGAAAGGGTCTTCTTAATTGATGAGGCTGCTGTAATCTTTTCAAAATCTTTTTCAAACGTAGTTTATCTTATTCCATAATTTTTCTTATTACTGTTTTTAGACATAAGTTTCCTTAGAAACAGGACTTTCAATGGACTTTAGCCACAAATAGGCTAAAAAATTGCCTTTATACATTTATCATTTTATTGTAATTAAATCTATATGATGTGGTCTGTTCTCATGTATGGTGTCTTGTTTCCATGGTAACTGAGATTTTTTACTACCCATACTTTGAAATGCCTTCACAGTATTTCTTGATTAACTCATGAGCCCAAAATTGCATTTTGTAAACTTACATGCACTGGAACTTATAAAGAAAGGCTGCAAAAAAATTATCTTGTTTTCTATTTCTTTGAAATTTACTTTTGTTTTTATGATTCTTTTTCCTGATATGCCATTCTCCTAGAGCAACATAATTTTGTGCTGCTAAGAAAAGCAAAGTCCATGACTAAATTTAGTAAACCCTATCATTTTTGTGGTTGGATTGCCATCTACAGTTCTTAAGACCCAGTGGCTGAGTGAAAAGAAGATCAACTATGACATTTCCACAAAATGGAGAAAGCAAAAAGGATTTGAGTAGCAATTTTCATTCTTTACTATTATTTTTAATAATTTATTGTTACAGCTAATCTACCAATAAAGGAAATATCACACCTGCAGTTTTTGCCATTAACACAGGCCTCTGTTTATTCCAGGATTTCAGGACAATTCAGAAGGGCTGTAGTTACTGATCATATTCCAAATACTGGAGTAAGACTATGAATCTGTAAATCCCACTATTGTGTTAATGGCATTATGAAAATAACAAAGCTCTTATTCTTGCTATAGGGTAATAACAAATAATAATGAACTATACCTAGAACCATGCAACTGTTCAATAAATATTTATCAATGGCTCACCATAGCCATTCCAGGCTCTGGCCAGTCTTAAATCCTAATAGCATTCAATTTGACAAGCTCATGGTTCTAATGATTCTCTTGACCTGGGGTGCTAAAAGAGCTAAGCTCAAGTAATATCTACATGGAAAAGTTATTTCTGAAACCACAGACTGAAGTAATTCAAAACTAATCGTATGAAAAATGGATGGAAGAGAACCTGTTCAAGATTGAACTACCCTACTAAATCCCATTTTATGAGGACTGTATTAGAATTCAAGCCATAGAAGGATCATGTGCATGTTTTGCATGCCTTCCCTTATTCTCTGAATATATGGATATAACTAGTATGTACTTCAGAGTCATTAATAAAATTAGAAATTCCCTAGGGCTCTAACTGTGGACCCAGAATGTGAAGAACCAAACTACTTAAGGAAGACCTATTCTATGGGAGACACCCTTAATTTCCTTAAATCCCAGTCTCATAACAGTAAAAAAGGGATAACAGTCTTATAGTACTTACTTTACAAAGCTGTCATAATAAATAATGAGATAAAATAGGGAGATGTTTTTTAAAAACTCTAAAAGTATGATACAAATGTTGGATATTAGTATTGTCAAGATTATTTGGTGATATACAGGGGCAACAAGGGTTTAAACCTGCCAGAGATTTAATATGAGGAGCCAGGAGCTCTACACTGAGGATTGAGGGAAGTCAGAATTCAGCAGCAAGTAAGCTTTGACTCTGGCCTCTGTAAGCCCACAGCCCCTGCTATATCAATGTATGTCATTCTTTGGTAGATCCCCAGGGAGATGCTTGAATCACCTCTACAAAGTCCCACTAATACAATACTGTTCTCTCACTTCACTGTTTCCCCTGGGTCTGAGTGGACCTTAAAAGTTTAATGTTGCTGACTGCAAACAAAATGAAGATCCAAAGGAAAACTTGGTAGAGTTGAATTCCCTCTCCAGAGACTGAACAGTCAAATAAACTGCATGAATGAGAAAAATCTCCACTGATGGGCAAATGGAAAACTATGCTATCCTTTCATACATATAAGCAATATTTCAGGAATCCTTTAAGAGAAAGAAAAGAAAAGAAAAGAAAAGAAAAGAAAAGAAAAGGAAAGAAAAGAAAAGAAAAGAAAAGAAAAGAAAAGAAAAGAAAAGAAAAAAGAAAGAGAGAGAGAGAGAGGGAGGGAGGGAGAGAGAGAGAGGGAGGGAGGGAGGGAGGGAGGGAGGGAGGGAGGGAGGGAGGGAGGAAGGAAGGAAGGAAGGAAGGAAGGAAGGAAGGAAGGGAGAGAGAGAGGAAGGAAACACATCTAATGTTCTGTTAATAACCTAATAAGGGACAACAAGAAATATTCAGCCCCAGAAATGCATCCTGTGAGAAATAATAAGTAACAAAACTCACAATGCTCTGTAACCATTTTCCATCTTACCCTTCAGGGGAAAAATCTGAAAAAAGATTTTTAAAGATAAAGCAATTCTGCAATAAAAAATATAAATAAAAATTAAAATAGAATAAAAATAGATAATAAAAATTTTAAATGTTCAATTGTTTTCATTGAAAAAATAATTTGTTGCCCTTCTGCAGAGATAAGGATAAGCCTACAGACTGAAAGAAGGGTGAGGGAATCCTTCCAGGGAGTGAGAAGTACTACATTTTGATCAGGGTGGGAGTGAGGTTGTAAAAATTCATCAAGGTATACATCTAAGATTACACTTTGCCTAAAGTTACATCTCAATTTTTCTAAAAATGGAAAAAAATTATTTTCCCATTTGGAAATACAACACATAAAAGTGACCATGTTGAGTCCATAGTTTATGTCAATGGTTTGTCTGAAGAAGCACTGAAATGTCTTACATTTCCAAGGGAAAAAAAGTTCTGGAAATCTGCAACATGATAACCTTTGATTTCTCACCACACAACTGAGGAAGCTGTTCAATTTATTTGATCAAACCCATACAGAGATGATACCACATAATTAGGCTGATGTGTTTATCTTTCACTATAACAATCAATTGAACTATTTGGCTCTATTTGTTTTCCAGAGATTTTTTTTTTAAGTCAATATATATGATGGTCTATGTTTATGGCTAAAACCAGAAAGCAACCATAGAGCCCAAAAGACCGAGTCTTTGCAGTAATAAAAATGAAAGCTGGGGTAAGAGAAATGGACCTAAATAGAGAGGTTCAGTAAATTGATTAACATAGGTGGGAAATAAAGCCAGAAAAAGGGGGGCAGAGAATTTCTAAAAAGGAAGCATGATTCTAAAGAAAGCCACTAAGTTTAAATTGATGTTGCTGGTAATACCAACACGGGTAAAAAAAAAAAGTTTATGGTCTTTACTGAGCATGACTTGACCCTAAAATATTTTGTATTGGCATAAACTAGATTAATAATGTTAGGTCACTTTTAGTATCAATAATCTATGCCTTAGGTCTTAAAACAAAAAATAAAAAAACCTAGCAATGTGTGCAAATGTAAGGTACTAGAGAGAATATGTGTAAAAGCAAGCAGATTCCCAGAAAATGTCAGCACCTTGTATGATGAGCTCTGGCAGCCATCTCAGTGTTGACAATATGCTAGAGAGGCTGGGAACATAAATCAATCTACATTTGTTCTCACAGGGACTAGGAGCTGGAATTACTGTTTCTGAAACTTGAGCCAATATTGTCACGGCAATATAAATGATGGAAACTTTGCCACTGTAGTTTGCTTCACCCATTGCATGAACCTCCTGGCAAAGAGCGCCCTGGAATTTCATTAATTAGTGCTAACTATGATTGGCACTGCCAGAGAGAACAATAAAACAACCAAAGTGTTTTTATGAACATATGGGTGGCAGTGTCTCTAGCTGGGTAATACAAGATTGGTTTCCAACTTATTAAAGCTTATTTATATTGCATATAATTTACCTAATTTTGCCTTTTTAAGCTAATTTATTGTATTTTTTCATTTCTGCAGATTAAATTATTGAAGTATAAACTGTAGAACTAGTATAAGTTATTATAATCTTCATCTCAGTGAAAAACATGAGAGTTCAGATTGGGAAGGACCCATTGAAATGACCTAGTTCAACACTTATTTTATAAATGAAGAAACTCAGTCCCAGGTGAGTTAAGTGATTTTCCCACCCTCACAAAGTCAGTAGTAGAATTAAGGCTAAAACCCAGATATTCTGAATCTAGGGTTTACCCCTCTGTATCACATGATCTCTTAATTGATAATTATTATCAGTAGATTAACACTGAGTTGACATGTAACAGATTTGGTTGACATTTACCTGCTTCTTCGATGCCTTTTAACTAAACAAATTACATCAAGTTTTCCATTTTCATACAACATTCTTCCAAATAAGTTCCTAATACAGGTTCCTTCATAGGTTCAAAGAAAGCATCCATTAGACTCACTCCACTCTATCATGTTTGTTTCATCTGGGATGACAATTTGGAATGTTTCTTATCTAATTCATCTCTAAATTGGGGAAGTCATTACCAGGGAAAAGCTATATTTTTCCTCTCTTTGTATCAGTAAGCAAAAAGGAGTTTAGTGAACTTTTCTGAACAGGGTTCATAAAAGTTTCCTCCCAAACACTTATCTATTGTATTTGAGAAAAGTAAGGATAAATCATAAAATCCCAGACTTACAGAATCAGGAGTCTAGGAGAGGTCAGATAGATGTCCAAATCACACCTGCTCTTTCTGTATTTTGTTAAAAAGGAAAAAATATATTAAAACTAGAATCACCAGAGCCTCTTTCTCCAGTAATTTCATGAATTTCTTGCCTTCAAATATTCCTTATTAGCTGCCACATCAGCTACATCTACCCTTCTTATTAATAAAAATAAATAAATCCCTTCACTTATTTAAGCCTCTGAAGGTCACAGCAGCAAATAATGTCTTCTGCTGAGCCTCCCCTCCTCCTCCCCTCTTCCTTGGACATACAGACATGTGCCTTTGGTATTGTGTTTGGATGGAGAGGAAACTCGTAGGAGGGCATTTTGGTTGTTATTTTAATCTTGGAGATACAAAAAAAAAAAAATGAAAAGTCCTTTTTCTGAGTTACATTTGCCTAACAGACTTCTAGATTCCATTGCATGGAGGATGCCATGTAGCCAGGAGAATCTCCCAAGTGGATCTTGTTCTTCATTGAACCAGGAACTTAAGGACCTGCATTGGCATTTATATGGGAATGCCAAACAAGTGGTATTATAATAAATATTCTAGCCATTCAAAGCAACACAGGTCCAGATAGGTAACACAGAACTAGACATTCATTTCAAGCAACCATCAGGGAGTTACAAATTCAGAACACATTGTTTTTATTTCACCTTAAAATTACTTTTAATGAACACTTTGTCTTTATAACTTAAGACCACATTGAAAGATCCTATAGGAACAGCACCACAATATAGTCATGGTGGACATATCCTCGAAGCAGCTGTCTATTCTCTCACACAATATCCTTTCATGAAGCTTGATCAGATACAGTACTCTAGGTCTCAGCTCAGGAAAATCAGTTGCCCAGAAGCAACAGGTTTTATTATTCCCATGGGCACCATAAAACCACAGAGAGGTATATGGTTAAGATACATTTGTATATTTATTTGTTTAAGGTAGGATGGACTTGATGAAGGTCACACGCTAAAGAAAAATGTTGAATATAGGAGGAAAAAAAGGGAGATGGAACAAATAATCTATGTGGGTGGTAAAACTGAAGTTGTTTATCTACTTTCTCAAACCAGCCTTTCCGCCCCTTGAGACACAACTTAGCATAGAGTTTGAACCTTGGACTTTGGAGCCAGACCATCTAACCAAACCAGCTCTATCCCTTATTAGATCAATGACCTTAACCAGCTTAATTAGCCTCAGGTTTCTCATCTGTAAAATGCAGAATAGTAACCTACTTTGTAGGATTGCTGCTCAAAAAGTCAGTATATATACACCTGGAACAGCCTCTACAGCATAGCAAACTTCCAACAATTTATCATGATCATCATTATCATCTCTACCTCAGCTCCACCTTCTCAAAGAATGAGGTATGGGATTAATTTAATTCAGCAAAATTACTAAGTATCTATTGGTAAAAAGCACTATAATAGGTAGTGAAAAGACAAAAATGAATCTCCTTCTCTCAGGTACTCTTAGCATAGTAAGTAAAGAATTGCACTGCATATGTTAGTATAAAAAACAATAACATATGAATCCAGATCCCCAGGTTGCGCCAGACAGGCAGCAGAATATGGAATGAAAAACTCCCAGAAAATGACTTGTATGTTTTTGGAACCTCAGGGTCTCCCCCTAGAGGCTGAAAGAGACAGACATGAAAGCAACTAACTCCTCCTAGCCCAGTCTAGCCATAGAAAAAGACCACCCCTCCCTGCCCCTCAGGGGCTGTGGTATGTGAGATTGGAGGGGAGGGTGGTTTCTAACTCTAAACTCCAGGAGATTAGGATTGTATAATTTGTATACGTGGAAAATATGCAGCCAGATGAATGGTGGTAGCAGAGCCAGCCCATGCACTAGTCATATCTAGAAACAACATATTAAGATTCACCAAAAATAAGAACCCTGAGCTTTCATGACTATCTCCTCACTCTCCAAATGCTTGAAAGTCAAGTCTGTGGACAGAGGATCTGAACCTCACTCTGACAAGTCTCATGAAATCTCCTCCATTGTGATGGTCAATGCAATAACATTTACAAAGGCAACTAATGAACCAGAGCAAACGCCCACTTAGGTACGCGGTACCTTAACTTTGCTGTCTTAATCCCAAAGAAATATGTAATCCCAAAGAAATATGTATGATGTATGCAGTTTGTGCATAAACAAGAAGACTGGGTTTGATAGTTGCTATCGTAAAATATTGTATTATGTTAAACAGTTCTACATTAAATATAATTTGAAGAGACTACCTCTAGTCCATTTTTACTTCGCATATCAAAGCCAGTGAAGTAAAGACAATGCAGTTCAAAGTAGATCTTAGGACCCTTTCTAATTAGCCCAACTTTGAAATAGGTTGTGTTCCTGGAAGGGCTTTCCTCCAGCTCTCCCTTCCAACCCCAGTTGGTGCCTTGTCTCTCCACAGTGCTGGCTCCCCACCACCCAACCATAACCATGATCCATACCTCACTTAGCCAAATCCATCCATTTCCTCCAGTCCAAGGACAGAAGAGAGGAGCTCTTTGTGTTGTATACAGAGGTACAAAACAATGGAGAACCACATTAAATTTGGTATCAGAACCATTTTTACCAGTATGCCACTGAGTATTAGAAAACACAAATAAGGGAATAATTTAGATCTTTGACACATCTTTTGTTTGTATTGTCATGACACTTTTAAGAACTTAGAAGCAGAGAGGGACAAAAAATTTTAAATAATATTCTATTTCATTGTAAAAATATGTTTACATTCTTTCTTTTCCTCTCAAATCAATACTTTGTTCAGGTGTGTGCCTTCTTGAAAGACAAGGTAAACTCAAGGCTTTCAGGTCTCTCAAATAAACTAAAGATTCAAATTAAAGATCTTGCTCCAAGAGGAACTGCAAACTGGTATTTGAAGTCCTCGAGCATTGAGTCAGTCTTCCCATCAATAAGTCTCAGGATTGTCCCCGATTTTCTTATAGCTGGAATATTTTGGTCAAGAAGTCTAGTTGAGCTGACATACCCTCCAAAGAGAAACGCACAGGATTCTCACTCTCAGTTTTGCCACCTAAGGCAATGTTATTTAAAAAAAATGCACACCCTAAAATTGGTTATTCTTTTATTATAACAATAAAAATTTTTATTTGTCCTAAAGCCACCCACTTCTCTGGCTGTCATTTTTAATTCCATGGTTTCCCCTACCTTTTCCTTTCCCTGGTCTATTGTGTTTTACTCATTATAGCCAAACAAAAAACAGCCAGAGTAAGAATTTTTAGTTACCCAAAGAGTTGTTAAATTATAAATTGAACCAGTCATTCAGGAAAAAAAAAAAGTTCTTCCTCTGCTTTGTCAGCTTTAGCCACAAGCCAAAGTTTATGAAAAAGGTTATATATACTACCCTCATTCCAACCTCATTGTCACTTACTGAAACCCCTTCCCCATCACTCCTTCATATTTCTTAAGCATCTGAGTTGTCTTTCATATTCAATTGCCTCCTGTCATCCTGAGTCATTTCAATGTATATTTTGATGAACCACCCAACACCCTGACCCCATCATTTCATGACATCCTCTACTACAAACCCTTACTTCTGTTCCAGAATTCATTCCCATTGATCTTGTAATCAATTCTTTCACCCCTACCAATCTTTAGAAACTCTGCTCTTTGATCTCATCAGGCTCTCTATTGACTTCCTACCTCATTTTCTCACATCACCCAGTCTCTTCTTGTTTTTACATTATTCCCAATCTTTCCTGGACCCAAGGACAACCATTTTAAATAAATGTTCAGTATCACCTTAATTCCTCCATCTCCTTCTCCTGGATCTTTGTGCTGATCTACAATCATTCATTTACTGCCCCTGCCCATTAGCTAGAACCACATATAGTTTTGCAGCAGGTACCCTGCACCGTCATGTCTTGCACAAGATTGTTTAGGCAAGGAGGAGTGAAAAGCACTGCTTGCCAAGCTTAGGTGTTGCCTTCAATCAGAGGGAGAGGGTCATTTGTCTAACACACACAAAAGTCACTTTTGCTCCCCAAGCCCTTTTTCTATTTCACAGACATGAATAGTATGAGCTAGCCATGGCCCATTGGGTAGCTGAGCACAGTAGGAAAAAAATAGAAACATGTTTTTATCCAATATGATTTCCTTGCAATTACCTGTCATTATTGACCACTCCCTGTTCTTGAAACTCTTTTCTGTATTACTCTCCAACACACTACTTTATTCTGGCCTCTTTTAAATTTCCTTCCCTGGATCCTCTTCCTTAGACAGCCTAGCAAATGTCAGAGGCTCATTAGATTGCTCCCCTGTTGCACTTCTATTTCCTCCTTACACCTGTCTACACGTTCTGTCTGGGCGGTTTCATTACCTCGAACTGTCTCAACTATTATGTAAGTGGCATCCAAATCCATTTCTCCATGGCTCTGATTTCCCCTGGGTTCCAAATCCACCTTCCAATTGTCTACTGGATATTTTCACCTAACCATCCCATAAGCATCAAAAACTCATCATGTCCAAAACTAAATTCAGCATTCCCCTAAATCCCCATTTCCCTCTACTTACATCCCCTATCTTTGCTAATGGCATGCCCACTCACCCAGTCCCCCAAGACAGAAACTTCAAGGTCAGTTTGGATTTACTTTTTAACTCAGTTCCACATCCAGTCAATCACCAAGCCTGACTGATTGTCTTACTGAAATACTGTTCAAATCTATTCTTTTCCCCCACTTCACTGTGCTTCAATATTCTTTTATCTAAACTATAACAATAGCTTCTTAATCCATTTCCCTTTCTCCAGCTTGTACCATTTCAGATGTATCCTTTACACTGCAGAGACTGATCAGAGCATTGTCCTGCTGAAAATCTTTGAGTGTTTAATGAAATCCAAAATGCACAGCATGATTTACTTGCAAGCACCTTTTACAATATAACTCCAACTCACCTTCCAACCTTCCACTAGCTCCTTCCCCTACTCTGGTACTCTCTTATAGCCACATCAACCTGCTTAATTTTCCCTGAACACATCATGAATGCTCCTATGTTACTCATACATTGTCCCTACCTATTCTGGTCCCTCTCCTAAAATGTCTATCACTTTTTTCTCTCTAACAAACAGAGTCATAATCATTCTTAATTGTCCAGCTCTAATGTCCCCTTCTCAGTAGAGTTTTCCCTGTTGTCCCTTTCTCCAGATAAAAATTAACTGCCCCATCCTCTTTTCTCCTATGGCACTTGGGGCTTTTGTCAGCATTTAGTATCTTGCTGATAAATTGCACACCCTATAAAATGTGAGACTATAAATTATTCAGGACTTTAGAATCAAGTTTACCTGGTATACAGTGAGCAAATCAGCCATTACTCCTTCACTCTATGGTTTTCTAAATCCCTGTAAATTGTATGTTGTGTTTTGATGTTTGTTTGTTAAATTGTTAATTTCATGACAAGGAATTGTTTTGATGAGAAGAAGAGAAAGTTTGGTTCAATTCAATTGCTAATATTAACTTCTGTTTCTATGACTGTTGCACAGATTGGCCCAGTCCCCTGGGCAGTAAAAGGAATCCATGGGGAAAACACAATTCATGTTATAGGAGAAGGTTCGATGTAGACTAGAACCCTATAGTACCAACATCAATTGCCCGAGGTGAAAGCAGGAGCAAACATCTGAGCAGGCAGGAAACAGACTCACTTTCAACTTCAATGGTTTTAATTCCAATGACATATTTTCCCACTTGGATCAACATCTTCTGGATTTTCAGACATCACCACCCTAATCAAACTCTTCTTGCCATGCATTGGGATATATCCTATCTCTTATGTACAATGCACCCCAACCCTACAGAGCTGATCTCTCAAATCCAGAGGAGGACACCCATATGTACCTTTATTCATGTCATACCCTCTTCCTTTTTCCTCCATCTTCACAATGTGACAGTGTGACTGTCATTTTATCTTCTACCTTCCATGCTCATGATTTGCTCCTTCACCCTTGCACCCTTAATAGTCAATATGCATTAGTTAAGAAACAAGAGAGCTTAACAAAGGAAGGACTTGGTCCTGAGTGTAACATATCATCCACCTGAGAAGAGACACCAGCTTGCTGGCTCTGCAAATATAAGTGACTTTTTTTTTTCTAGCTAAGTCTTTCTGGATATAAAATGATCACATGACCCAGGAACATGTCAGCAGATTATTGGTTTCCAAATGAAAGCTTTGATTGCCTTCAGGTCAGATTCTTTTTCTTGAAAGTTCAAGGAATCAGAGGTCACCTGGGGGTAACTATAATTAGTTTAAAAGGCTACAAGGGTTTGTGTTGAGCAGATGATTATACTCCTCTCCCAAAGGAATTTTCATTACAAATAGCTACATGGCACAACAAACTCATCATTTTTCAAACAGCATTTCTACAGTGCTTCTTTTTCACTTCAGGTGAGCTTTGAGTTGGGAATGGTATCTGAACCATAGAGATTCTCAGGCCCTTCTACAAAGAGCGAACTCCTACTCATGACTTCCACCAAGGAGCCAGATCTGTGGAATACAATGCTGTGTGACTTCACTCCTCACTATCACCAAATAAATTGTTAGCTTTGTCATGCAATGGCATTCCCCAGATTTATGCAAATGAGGGGGCTCTAATTTCACAATGTTAATTCAATCTTTTCAGAAATCATATCTCTGAGCTCATAATTTTATGTTATGACTATGTTGCATACAGATGAGGGCTATGTTTTGCTTCTTGCCATTCCTGCAAACATTCAGCAATTCTTCAACAAATAGAAACATTACCAAATTGCACTGCAGCTACCCAGTTTAGCTATACAAGCTGTTTTGTTCAATCAAAGAAGAATGCATAGAAATTCTGTTTTAAATCCTATCCCTCTGTCCTTAGGTGGTTGATTTTGGAAAGAATAACCCAACATGCTAAATTCAGCGACTGCACTTGTTCTTTGTTGAATAGAAAACACCACTTTGTGCTTATACTTTATTAAACTTTTGCATATCCAGAAGGTAGCTTTTATATTAGCAGAGATTCTGTTATATGGAAAATTACAGTTGCCACTCAACCATCAACCTCATGCTGATTCTTCTTCCTCACCTTGATGTTCTTAAACCGTGATAAACTCAAACTAAAAGATTTATTTTAAGAACCTAGGTACAATGAAACATTATAACCATGAAGAGAATTGCTGCTGTCACAATTTCAACAATTACACTGGCTTTATCTTTGAGGGAATGATGTAGTATTTTTTTTTTTCCTAAGGATCTACAAAAGTTCTCCTGATGAACCAACTGGATAAACTTCCCTGAAATACCAAACTTGATGAAAACCATTTGAATCTCTGCAGCCACTGATAACCGCACCTAACATTTCTGAGTGACAATAATATGCCCAGTGCTTCAAATATGCTGTCTTTTCTGATCCTGACAACATCCCTGCTGGGGGTGGGGGGTGGCATTTTCTTAATTTCTCTTTTATAGATGAAAAAAATGAAGCTAAGAGAAGTGGCATAGCTGGCTTGAGATAATGCAATTAGAAGGTAATGGAGTAGGAAAATGGAATTCTGATTACTTGCACCACCATGCCAAAGAATCCCCTTGACAGTAAGTCTTTGTGGGATATTTCTGCTCCCTCCCACGTTCAGATTACGATAATAAGTGACTCATCTTTCTCAGATCAATTTAATACACCAACCCTCCATAGGGCCAGGTGAAAAATACCATATGGCAGCCCTGCAAGGAATGAAAAGAACTTCCTAAACGGAAGGGGCCTCTCTAGTCCGCTAATGTTCTGTACTTTGTATTTAACAAAGAAGGAGAAGACACTTGGTGAAATCTCTGTCAAGAATTTCAATTTAAGCCACTAGCAGTTACATTTTTGACTGAAAGCTAGAAGAGTGTGCCAGCTGAAAATTCCATAAAGAGACCAACTGATCCCATCAAGTCTCTTTTCAATGCTTATAAGAGCCATTAAAAATTCTTATATGAGAAAAGGACCCAGTTCAGTGTTTCTGCAAAGATATTTCTTCCGTGTTTTTTTTTTTCCAGTAGAGTTCATTCATACTATAGAGTGTCTGATTTCTAAATGTCTTCACTAACCTGTCATATTACAGTGGCACTTTGTCAAATTGCCCATTCTTTTTTTCAATTCTGCAGGAAGACTTTTTTTTTTTTTTTTTTTACTTAGCTAGGCTAATTTCTTACTTCTTGATTGTGGGTAAAACTTGGGAATATTAAGCTGAATAAGTTCAATTTCATCACCTTAAGTGCTGATGAATTCCTCTACCAACTCCAATTTCTTATTTCTTGATTGTGGGTGGAAATTGGAAAAGGTTCTCAAGTCCCTCAATATCTGTAAGAAGCTTCAATATACTTGGTCTAAAGGAATTCTGTGTACTGTTTACAGACTTGAGCTTTGGCTACAGTTGAATCAATGAAATCAGGAAAGTCTTCCCTGTATGTGTTTTCACAAATACACACAGAACAGTAAGTTCCACGTGTTAAAGCTAAAGCTCTAAACTAACCATCCTGAAACAGCTAGGGAAAAAGTAAGAAAACTATTGTGCTAAAAAGACAGATCTTTGCAGAAAACTCCATGAATGGTGAAACAAACATTGTGAACACTACACTCTATTACCAACACCAAGACTTCAGGGATGTTACAATGTACGCCCATTTGCAAACAAAACTATAATTCAGTTAACTTCAACAGAAAATTATTGTCATTAAACCTCCTACTAAGCTATGGTTATGGCAGGTTCTACTTTAGCTTGATGGGGAACATAAGTTATACATGCCGGAAAACCAGTTGGAAGGGCCTCAAACTGTAAATTTGATACCACTGAGCTGTGTTTACTTACAAAGAATATAAAGTGTACTTTCCACCCACAGTATTGCACTTTATGTGGGTCCATCAAACTCTCAATCAGTTTGGTGTCAACACTGGAGGTCAATACAAATAGACTGGAAAATACTATAGATATACAATTGGTACTTACAGTCATGGGAATTTTGAAGTTGAAGGAGACATTAAAGATTATATGGTTCAGAGTTTCTGAAAACAGTTTCATAAGCCACTAGTTCGCTAGTGTGTTAAAATATGTTGTCTCCTCCATTCTTCTCCAAAAGGGCATCCTTTGGTCAAAAATTTAAGAAGAACTGGGCCAAACAAAGTTAGATAGGTGTCTACTGCAGGACATTTTGGAGCCCTGCAACTTGCCAAGAGAGGAATATACTTTGTAGCATTTCTTAAACTTCTTTAACTACTAAGCCCTTTTTTATAGAAACTGTCTAGAGACATACTTTGTCGAATATCAATATAACTCAATCTCTCCATTTAGTTATGTAAACCAAGGCAAAAGGCATGGTGATGGTATTAGAACTCAGGTCATTTAAGTCCAAAAACTGTCCTCTTCTCTTACCATGAGAAAACTGCTCAACATTATGCAGCTGTTAGAGTAAGGACAGCATAATGTTTACAAGTGTCCACCCCAGAGCCTGGGTTTGGAATCCCCCAGGTCAGTCACTTACCAGCTGTTGACTTCAGTTACTTCATCTATAAAATGGAGCTGATGATAGAATTGTGAGGGTGAGTGAGTTAGTATACGTAAAGCACTTGCAACTTAGCACCATGAGAGTGTTATCTATATTACTATCACTACTATTATTATTATTAACCATCATCACCCCTGCTTAAGTATAAGTAATCAGGGGCAACAACAATTTCCAGAGACATGTTCACACTTTCTGATACATTCACCAGCCTTCCACCTCTCTATAGTGATCATACTGGAAAGTACGAGGACTATCTCTCAAATGTAACTGCCAAAGAATTAGAATCTTGGGGGAACCCAATAAAAATTTTGAGTTATTTTGAGAATTTTTTAAAGAAATACAAGTTTACTATACATAATAATGTAAAGCTAACCAGAGTTTCCTTAAAAGAAGATATTGTTTTAATTGGTAGTCGTGTCAAAGGACCAACTTAATGATGCTAGTGATTATACTGCCTGGTGATCATTTTAACAGTTCTTGGATAGAAGTCTTACCTTGTCATTTAGAAAGTTCATCAGCATTTATAGAAAAATATTGAACTAATGAAATTTATATTAATAAAAAAGTGATTATGTAATTACTAAATCATTGTAACTAGGAAAAAGTCTATCCATTCCTGGCATGTGCTTCCACAGTCCCCTCCAATAATTGCCTTTTTTATTGTTTGTCTCCCTTGTGAAATCAAAAGCTCCATGAGGATAAGGACTATGTCTTGATTGTTCAGTTACATTCTGAGTAGTATCTTGCTCAGAACCTATCGCACAGTAAGCACTCCATAGTTATTTGTGGAAGAATGGAAGGGAGAGAAAAGGGAACAAGAGACAGAGGAAAAGAGAAGAGTGAGGGAAGGAGGGTAGGAGACAGACTGGCTAGAGGGAAGAAAGGAAGGAAGGGAGGTAGTGGGAGAGGGAGGGAAGGAGGAAAGGAGGAAGGGAGGAGGGAGTCAAGTACAAAGTCAAGAAGAATAAGCTGATAGCTAATAAACTAAATGAGGCCACAGTAAGCCTCTCAGTCCTGATTGGACTAAAGATGAAGTCAATGAGCACACACCATACTCAACAGATTTTCAATTTCAACCCTTTGATAAATCTACTAATGTACACTTTGTTCTCATTATAAAGTTTCCCCCATCATAAATTTCTCCTGCCATAAGGCTCTTGGACCTTTACCCCCTACTTCATTACTTCCGCTCATATTAATTATCCACCTTCTGATGGCAGCATATTTCTAGGCAGACAAGTCCTGAACTCCCAACGGCTGTGTTACAGGAAGGCTCTAATCTCGAGACTTATAATCAGATGTTGGCGGGATGTCATCCTGCAGTGGAGGGCGTATGAGTGTTAAACTAATGTACTGCATTACTTTGCAGATTGAGTGAGACCTGTAATGAGTAACCTCAATCAAACTGAAAGAATTTCTACATTCTGAATTCACTTCTATAAATTTTTAAGAAAAAATGAAGAACAAAATGGAAAGGGTGGAAATATTTAAATCAGAAAGAAAAAGGATGTTACTGTTTCAGCCAGAGGTGACATGACCATTTTCAAAATAATCCAAATGCCATGAGAATACAGATCAAGAAAAATGGAATAAGCCATATGGAAAATGGTCAGAAGGAAGAAAACCACAATGTGAACAGATAATACAACAAAATAATAGCTTGAATTATTCATGGACCAAAAAGGACCAGAAGCCAAGTATAAGACATAACCAAAGGTACAAAGGTTATTTTGATGACTGTGAAATCTCTTCTGTAAATTTATAAGGACACTGACTGGGGTTGCAATGCCATAACCCTCCTTGTATGGACATACTACGTTATGTAGAGCTACCCCAAAGAGACCCGAAAGCCCTTGCAGATAATAAACAATCAGATCACTTGCTCCATCAGACACCCTAGTAAGAGATAGCAATCACCCAGAAAACTGGATCTCAGATGGCAAATCCTATGTATATTTTCTGTATAAGGATGGAGACTTTGCATGTCTTGATCACCATTGTATCCCTGACATCTACAGCAGTAGTCGGCAAACTCTTCCTTTAATGTGCCACATAATAAATATTCTAGGCTTTGAGAACATACTATTTCTGCCACAACGACTCAACTCTGCTATTGTAACACAAAAGCAGCCACAGACTACATGTAAACAAATGGGTGTGACTATGCTATAATAAGAGTTTATTTTTAACCTGGGCTGGTGATGTGTAGTAAGGAGGGCACGTATTGCATGGTGCACTGGGTGTTATATGCAACTAATGAATCATTGAACTTTACATCAAAAACCAGGGATGTACTGTATGGTGACAAAAATAATATAATAAAAAATATTATTAATAAATAAATAAAGTATGGATTAAAAAATAAATAAAATTAAAAACTTTCTTGTGAAAAAAATAAAAAATAAAAATAATAAAAATAAAAAAATAAAAACCTATTTTAAAAAGCAGGTAGCAGATAAAATTTAGCCCTGGTCTAGAACATTGCATGACACATGGATACCTAAAAACTATGTGTTAAAATCATGAATGTTACCCTTACTGAGACCCTACCTCCTCTCTAGTTATGGCAACATAACAGGGACAAAAAAAGGGTTGAGCTTACTTGTTAAAGACCGTACTGATCTTGATGCTGAGGCAGTATAAACATATAACCATATGTTTATACTAATAACCATAAACATATATATATAATGCTGAGGCAGTATAAACATATAACCATATAACCATACTGATAACCATATCTCCTGCTCTGTGTCCCGTAGCAGCATATAATAAGTCCGCTGATAGAAGGAGAAACAAAGTGGCAAAGACAGAATCTTGATTATGTTCAAACATTCTTAGTCCTGTGCTGGAGACTGCAATTTGCCCCTGCTATCCTTTCTCTCATCCCTCCTTTCAGTGCAACAGAATTCTCAAGTTTTAGTGGGACGCATCAGCTAGAGACTATAATTCCCAGCCTCTCTGGTAGCAATATGGCTAAATTCAGAAAAAAAAACAAAAACAAAAACAAAAAACACGTGAGCAGAACCGATGTGAGTAACTTTTGTTTCACATTCTTATAAGGAAATAGCTTGCTCTCCCATTTTTTCCCAATCCCAAGGGCTGGAGCTTAGACCTGACAGGAAGTAATCCAGAACAAATCATGCAAAAAATATAACACACTTAGGTATGGTAGAATAAACAGAGAGAAGGACTTTGGACTCCAGATGACATTGATCAGGTAACCTTCTCCCTCCAAACTGTCTACTCACTCATGCTTTTACATAAGAGATAAATAAATCTTGTGTCTTAAGCCATATTATCAAAACAGCTGAACTGATATCTCAACTAACAAAATCCCTGAGGAAGTTCCCCAAATTCCTGCCTTCCAAACCTTGATTGTTCTTCAATTCCAGTAATTCTCAAAATTATATCTTTTAATAAGTCATCTTTTGATTGATTTAGTCCCAGCTGGGTTTCCATCATTTGCAACCAAAAGATTCCTGAATAATACAAGAAATAATGTTAGTGTCCAGTTGTTCCTCCCATGAAAAGATGTTGTCAGTCTTCACTGTCAGTCTTATAAATTTAGGTTTTTATTATATCAATCAATGTGGCAATTTCCTCACAAATACATTCAGCAAACTGAGAGCAACTGTCCTAATTATAATGGAAGACTCTGTCAAAGCCAATGATCTCTCATGAACAGAGGAGAAAATAATTTCAAAAGATCTGAAATAAGTATATTTCCTAAAGAAACAATTTTCAAACTATTCATGGACATTCCTCTAAGTATCTTCAAGGAGCATCTTCAAATAAAATAAGACCATGATGAATGTATTTAATTTATATGTGCTGCATGACCTTTAGGAAATATCTATCACAAGATTTTATTGGCAAATGGAGGTTGTAAGCTGCACACAAAATCACACATACACACAGAGAAATGAACGCAGATTACATGGACTGTCAATCAGTTCCATAAACATTTAACTCATGTTTTGTCATATAAAATGGTTTATCATATAAATGTTCTATAATGCTTTATTATATGTTTTTATCATATATCTTGACCCAAAAAAACAACAAATAATTATTTCCTGAAGGAAACGTTAGCTATTGAGTGAAAACTAAAATTCTCCACTGAAAACAAAAGCTAAAAATAGACGAAACATATAATTTGTGATAGGGAGAAAACAAAATCATTAAGAAGACAATTTGAGCCAAAAATATCAAGATCTGTCAAAGAAATTTAAGGAGTGAATTCAAAACACCAAAGAGACAATCTGAGATATTAAAGGGGAAAAAAGTAGTGTTCCAATAAATAACAAAGTTGGTATCTTTATTAGCAATGAGGTAGAGTACAAACAAGTGTTAGAAATCCAGACATCATCTGGATATTGAACCCAATATTTAAATTATGCAACCTCTATTCTCCCCCTCAACCAAAATAAAAAAAAATTAAAAATAAGCAAATGAACTTAAACAACAAGTAAACTATTAAAATTTAGGTGAATTCACAAAATTAGATCAGGAAAATTCTTACAACAATTACAAGTTGATGGTTCAGCAAACCCTAATAATGTATACGTTACCTTGAGATAAGAATTTATATTATTTATCATCGCATCCATATGCACTGGCACACTCTAGCTGCCAAATTCACTTGATAAATAAGTGATGAATAAATAATATGTTTACAGAAAGAAAAATACATGTAAGATTTTATTAGAACTCTTTTACAACTTTTATATTCAGCATCCCATGTTTTCTTTGGTACGTTGAAATCTAAATTTATTATAATTTTACTTTTCTGGTTATAAAGGAAGACAAATTATAATATATTTAAAATACACTCAGCTTATCTTGTTTTCAGAAGAGAATACTGTCATGTCTGACATATTCTTTTTTTTAATTTTATTTTAACTCCAGTATACTTAACATAGAGTGTTATATTAGTCTCAGGGGTAAAATATAGTGATTCAACACTTCCATACATCACCTAGTGCTCGTCACAAATGCCCTCTTTAATCCCCATCACCTACTTCACCCATCCTCCCAGCCACCACCCCTCTGGTAACAAGCAGTTTGTTCTCTATAGTTAAGAGTCTATTTCTTGGTTTGTGTGTCTCTCTTTTTTTCCCCTTCTTTGTTCATTTGTTTTGTTTCTTCAGTTCCACATATGAGTGAAATCATATGGTATTGGTCTTTCTCTGACTGACTCATTTCACTTAGCATGATACTCTCTAGCTTCATCCATGTTTTACAGAAGAGTTTATAGACTTATGAGATGTATAGACCAAAAATTATTAGCACCAATGACTTTTTAAGATGAAAAAAGCAAGTAAGTTCCAGGCAGAGATATAAATAAAAACCCATATTTGCAAATGGCACTACAGATAAAAGACTGGTATCCAAGATCTATAAAGAACTTCTCAAACTCAATACACAAGAAACAAATAAACAAATCAAAAAATGGACAGAAGATATGAACAGACACTTTTCCAATGAAGACATACAAATGGCTAACAGACACATGAAAAAATGTTCAAAATCATTAGCCATCAGGCAAATTCAAATCAAAACCACACTAAGATACCACCTTATGCCAGGTAGAATGGCAAAAATTGACAAGGCAGGAAACAACAAATGTTGGAGAGGATGTGGAGAAAGGGGATCCCTCCTACATTGTTGGTGGGAATGCAAGTTGGTACAGCCACTTTGGAAAACAGTGTGGTGGTCCCTTGAAAACATAAAAATTGAGCTACCCTATGATCCAGCCATTGCACTACTGAGTATTTACCCCAAAGATACAGACATAGTGAAGAGGAGGGCCATATGCACCCCAATGTTCATAGCAGCCTTGTCCACAATAGCTAAATCGTGGAAGGAGCTGAGATGCCCTTCAAACAGATGACTGGATTAAGAAGATGTGGTCCATATAGACAATGGAATATTACTCAGCTATCAAAAAGAACAATTTCTCAACATTTGCTGCAACATGGATGGCACTGGAGGAGATAATGCTAAGTGAAATAAGTCAAGCAGAGAAAGACAATTATCATAGGGTTTCACTCATTTATGGAACACAAGAAGTAGGAAGATCGGTAGGAGAAGAAGGGGAATAAGAAAGGGGGGGTAAACAGAAGGCGGAATGAAGCATGAGAGACTACGGACTCTGAGAAACAAACTGAGGGCTTCAGAGGGGAGAGGGGTGGGGGAATGGGATAGGCTGGTGATGGGTAGTAAGGAGGGCACGTATTGCATGGTGCACTGGGTGTTATACGCAAGTAATGAATCATGGAACTTAACATCAAAAACTAGGAATGTACTGTATGGTGACTAACATAATATAATAAAAATAAATTTAAAAAAGAAATAAAAACCCAAGTTTCCTGACTCTTAGTCTATCACTATGAATTAATAAGATAATATAAAATGCCCTTTATTCATAGATGCTATGCATACCTATATTCTGCCAGCCCCAAAGTTGAGAAAGAAAACAAATCATAGAACAAACTGTTAGAAATATAAATAGGTGTCTTTGCTTTAAAAAATTCTTCACAGGAGCAAATAAAAAAGACAACTAAAATAAGGGAAGAAAGTAGTCTAACAGTGCCTATGGACAAGAAAAACTAAGGGAGTTAGGAACAATTAGAGCGGTTTGTCAATGACAAGAGTAAAAATGTTGCCAGTAAAGCTAGCAAATTTTCTTCTGAGTAGCAAATATAAAGAAAATAGTGCAGAACCTTTCCCTTTCTATGTAACTCTATTGAGAACAGATATGAAATAATGTTTTTATCACTGTCAGTTCTTTACTTGTAAAATGAAATGAGGAACCAACACCTGTGTCTTAAATTTCCTATGTATAACCTACTGCTTCCTTAACGCTACACTTGGCCCCTTCCCAGCTTCTCTACTAAAGTTGCTATACCAGTCTTATGTTAATGAACAGCACAGTTCAAGGAAGAAAGGAGAAGCAGCAGAAGGGAGGAGGGGGTGGAAAGAAGGAAGGAGGAAAAGAAAGAAGAGAAAAAAAAATAGTTCACTGGTTTTTTAGACCTTAATACTTAACCTCATAGAAATATTAAAACACACTTAATGTTAGCATGTTTTTGATGAGAGTATCAATAGTCAGCCCACCAGGACAGGCAAGTTAATTATTGGAGCATTCTTGTCAACATCTCTCTAGAGAGAAAATAAAAATGCTGATTTGCAGAACCAGTGAATGTGCCCACCAGAAAAGCACTGACTTTTAACCAACTGACTGCCGGGAGGATAGAATTAGGTTAGAAAAAGTTCAAAAGATAACAGAATTGATTATAATATTGATTTAAGAAAATAAAGAAGCAAAACCAACGCTTTAAGTAAAGATTCCTACAGGAGTTTTCCCTACCACAGCACAAATAGGTTTCAAATAACAGAATATAAACCTTCATAAGCAATTGCTCCCACAACCACTCAATGCTCATAATGTATCTAGAAAGATCCCCTCAGGAGGGAAAAAACAACAACAGAAGGGAGTACAACTTTGGAAGGGAAGGGATTTGTTTTGAGTTTGGGAAGCCTAGCAACAATGTAAGGCCCATCATCAAAAAGACCACTTAGTGCCAACTATAAAAGTTGATCATCATCCCAGGAAAACATGAAGATTTTGTACTGAGATGTCATACAAAAGGCCAGTAATGGACCAGTTATTTTTAATCAGCAATTTTTTCCACGTAAAAGACCAAACTAAGCCAATTCAGATAATTAGGTTATTCTTATTCTTTCTATATACTTGCATTTTCTTCTTACTGGGGAAAAATAGAAGGTTATGATGACAAACAAGAATAGACAAGAGCAGCATTTCCAAAGTATGTTCTAAGAAACACCAACTATGTAAACCATGGGAGGGAAGAGAAGTATAGTCAAATAAGTTTGGGAAACACTGCATATAATATGCCTCTATTGGAAATGTATAATCCATAAGAGTATGCTAAAGCCTCTGAGAAGTCCTGCAGTAAAAACACTATTTGAATATATTTGCTCTAACATTCGCCAAATTTTTTGACACAGAATCTCTTTTGAATATAAAATTAACTTAACTTATCCTGTGGATCTGGTATTCTACAACACATACCTTGAGAACTACTGAGCTAAAGAGTTTTGATATATAAAGCTTGCCAACGTTTTCAAGGGAGAATATGCTGGCTTTTGTTCTTTCCAATATCTAGCTTCCATGTGATTATTATGGTGTGGTGAGCTTGAAAGTGTGAATGTCAATTTAATCAACTACAAGGCATGTTAGAAACAAATAAATTGTAGCCTTTGCAATGCCGGTGGACAATGTTAACTTGATTAAAAGCAATATAGCCTTATAATATGAGAAAATGTAAGCTACTTTATGTTTGGAACAAACTAAAGGGAATTTAGATTTTTACATGAACTATGTTTATTAATACAAAAATTTCATCAGAAGAAAGTGAGGTAACAGCACTGGTATCATCATTTATTAGCTCTGAGGGAATAGCATTTGACTCCTCATCCCATTAATGAGAAACTGATGACAATGAAGTCACCAATACGTTTCAACACTCTCAATTGCTTCCTAACCCCCTGTGATTATATTATAGAACTTGGAAAAATCTAGAAGCTCCATGAAACTTAACAAGAGGTATAGACTATTACAAATGCCTGGGAATCTGTGTAGCAAGGTGGCAATTCTGTTTGGAGGGAGTGGGGAACTAGGTCATGACTGATCCTGAAAAATCCACCACCAACCTGGAAAAAAATGATGCTAAAACCCAAACTACACCATGTACAGAAACAAAATATTAATGCAGTAAGTACCTAAATATAAAAATAAAACAATAAAACATTCAGAAGAAATTTTAAGCTAATACCTGAATAATCTTAGGGTGGGGAACAATTTCTTAAGTGAGAGAGGAAACCTAGAAATCATAAAGGGAAAATTAAACCTATTTGATTACATGAAGAATTTAGAATTTTATGTGAAAAAAAATATGCCAAAAAGCACAATAAAAAGACAAATGAACTTGGGGAAATATTTGCAATACATTTAAGACACACAGGGTTAAAATGTCATATATAAAGAAACAGAAAAAAGAAGGAAACTGAGACCAAAAAATCCAACAAGAGTCTAGAAGAATGCAAATGACTAATAAACATGAAAGGCTACTCTATCTCACTACTGACTAGGAAAATGTAAATTATACTCAAAATAGCACCCCTTTTTTCACAACTGGCAATTTGTGAATGGTAAAAGAGGGCTACTATCCAGGATGAAAGAAAACAAACACTCTTCCATATTTTTGGTGGATGTGTGAATGGCAGAAGCATTGCACCTAAGGATGCTACAACCTTTTGGAAAGTTATTTATAATGTTTATTAAAATGATAAGTATGTGTTTATTTTTTCCAGATATTCCAGTTTTAAAAAATCTACCCTATTAAGCAAAAAAGACTGGTACATAATAATATCTATATAAGGATACTTAATATAACATTGTTGGCAACAACAGTAAAAGTGGAAAATATGTAAATATTTATCCATAGGAAAGAAAATTTGTAAGATTACAAAGTCATTTGTTAAATCATCTGGTTCTGTGTCTAAGATCTGAGGAATAGCCATGATTCACTAACATGTAAGCTTTACAAGGGCAGTAAGTTAGCCATCTTGCTGACCTTCATATTCCCAGGGCCTAGAACATTGCCTGGATACACAATGACAACTTTTGAATGGCTATATTTTTACAAAATATAACTGTGAAGAAGAACATACAGTATTTCACAATAGCACCAAAAATCATATGTTATCTTGTAATTAACTTAACCAGAGACGTAAAGGATCTATATTCTAGAAACTACAAATCACTCTTGAAAGACATTGAGGAAGACACAAAAAGATGGAAAAATATTCCATACTCATGGATCAGAAGAATTAACATAGTTAAAATGTCTATGCTCCCCAGAGCAATCTACACTTTCAATGCTATCCCAATCAAAATACCAATGACATTTTTCAAAGAGCTGGAACAAACAGCCCTTAAATTTGTGTGGAACCAGAAAAGGCCTCAAATCGCCAAGGAACTGTTGAAAAGGAAAAACAAAGCTGGGGGCATCACAATGCTGGATTTCAAGCTGTACTACAAAGCTGTGATCACAAAGACAGCATGGTACTGGCACATAGACCAATGGAACAGAATAGAGAACCCAGAAATGGACCCTCGGCTCTTTGGGCAACTAATCTTTGATAAACCAGGAAAAAACATCCAGTGGAAAAAAGACAGTCTCTTCAATAAATGGTGCTGGGAAAACTGGACAGCTACATGCAAAAGAATGAAACTTGACCACTCTCTCACACCATACACAAAGATAAACTCTAAAGGGATGAAAGACCTCGATGTGAGATAGGAATCCATCAAAATCCTAGAGGAGAGCATAGGCAGCAATGTCTACGACATCAGCCACAGCAACCTTTTTCATGACACATCCCCAAAGGCAAGAGAAACAAAAGATAAAATGAACTTGTGAGACTTCATCAAGATAAAAAGCTTCTGCACAGCCAAGGAAACAGTCAAAAAAACTAAGAGGCAGCCCACGGAATGGGAGAAGATATTTGCAACTGATGCTACAGATAAAAGACTGGTATCCAAGATCTACAAAGAACTTCTCAAACTCAATACACGAGAAACAAATAAATCATAAAATGGGCAGAAGATATGAACAGATACTTTTCCAATGAAGACATACAAATGGCTAATAGACACATGAAAAAATATTCAAAATCATTAGCCATCAGGGAAATTCAAATCAAAACCACACTAAGATACCACCTTACACCAGGTAGAATGGCAAAAATTGACAAGGCAAGAAACAACAATTGTTGGAGAGGATGTGGAGAAAGGGATCCCTCCTACATTGTTGGTGGGAATGCAAGTTGGTACAGCCACTCTGGAAAACAGTGTGGTGGTCCCTTAAAAAGTTAAAAATTGAGCTACCCTATGACCAGCCATTGCACTACTGGGTATTTACCCCAAAGATACAGTGAAGAGGAGGGCCATATGCACCCCAATGTTCATAGCAGCCTTGGCCACAATAGCTAAATTGTGGAAGGAGCTGAGATGCCCTTCAAACAGATGACTGGATTAAGAATATGTGGTCCATATATGCAATGGAATATTACTCAGCTATCAAAAAGAATGATTTCTCAACATTTGCTGCAACATGGACGGCACTGGAAGAGATAATGCTAAGTGAAAGAAGTCAAGCAGAGAAAGACAATTATCATATAGTTTCTCTCATCTATGGAACATAAGAACTAGGAAGATCGGTAGGAGAAGAAAGGGATAAAGAAAGGGGGCGTAATCAGAAGGCGGAATGAAGCATGAGAGACTATGGACTCTGAGAAACAAACTGAGGGCTTCAGAGGGGAGGGGGGTGGGGGAATGGGATAGGCTGGTGATGGGTATTAAGAAGCGCATGTATTGCATTGTGCACTGGGTGTTATACGCAATTAATGAATCATGGAACTTTACATCAAAAACCAGGGATGTACTGTATGGTGACTAACATAATATAATAAAAAATATTATTATAAAAAAATAAATAAATAAAATAAAATAAACATTTCCCTGTAAAAAAAAAAAGAACATACAGTATTTCAGTTCTGTAAAAATATTAAAACATGGAGATATATATATATGCATATATATTTTTATATATGTATGTATGTATCCATGGAAATGGGATTATAAACATACATCCTTGGCTGTTAGCATTGGTATTCTATTTAAGGAAATGGGGAGCAGAGATAATTATTAGCTTTCCATTTACAAAGGCTTTTTTTACACTTGTTATAACAAGAATGCATTTACAAGTTTCTTCTGATATATTAACAAAAACTCTAAAAGGAAAATGTCTAGAAAGTTTATTAAAGACAACAGATAAGAGGTGATATAAACAGGACAATTCAAATTACATTCTTTTTTGCAAGCCCCCATTGGATCTGTCAGTTCCGCAAAGACTAGTTTAAACAAAGAATGATCTATCCCACAGAGTTGATGAGCAAATGTCTGGTTGCTACTGCACATTTATCAGGGCACCCTATTAAGGTAAGCAAATGAGCAGGAAGATAAAAATATAGATCATCCATCCTAGATAACACACAAAGAGGGCCACTGAGGCTGTGCAAATGAATCCTTGTTCTATCTATTCATCTTTGCTGTTAATTACGTAGCTGAAGATTGGAAATGAGTTGTTAGTGTCTTACATGCTGGCAGTACTCTAGCCACCATGGAGAAAGGAAACACAGCACACTGAGATTACCTTAGCACGGAGAAAAGGGTAAGATGGAGGAGAGAGTCTTGGCTGGTTATTTGTTGCTCACTGCAGAGATGAAAGACACATGTTTGGAAAAAAGTCAAAGAAAGGGAGAATAAACAGGAAACTGAGACAGTTGGAACTTCTTAAAAAATAAGAAGCTCGGTGACACGCTTTTGGATAGAAGAGCAATTAAATAGGGAAGTGTTACTTGTCCTATAAAATACTGAATCATTTTAAGAAAAACTAAAAGCAATGCAATGTCTCCATCTCAGAAAGAATGTGGGTAGACTTTTAAGCATTTTAGAGACAATATCTTCGGGAGTTCATTTTTTTACTTAGTAATGCCAAAGAGATAGAATTAATCTGTTCTAATTAAAGATCCCCTCAAAAAGATCACCGTCACTTTCCTCCAATAAAAATCTTGTCATAAAAATACAAATTAGAAGTAAAAGTTGAAGTGCATCATTTCCTTCTAATGTTTTTTATTTTATCAATAAATTAATATTGTTAATGTCATTCATTTTCCAAGAAGATGACATGAGGATTTATGCTGCACTTTGAAACATTCTGCTTTCATCTTAGGAGGAACCCAGTTTAAGCTCTGAAATATGTATGCTTGATTGTGGGCTTCTAGCCACGGTGCACCTAATTAATCGGAAGATCAAATGTGTGCTCAGTGGGAGGCACAACTACAAAACCGCAGGTGGAAGCCAAAGGCTCCATTTAATAAAGGTTGCACAAACAGAGTGCTGTGCTAGGACTCCTGTCACCTGTGTGTGGCTCTTCTGCCATTTTGTCATTGCCATGAGAACAGTTACTGGGTCATAAAGAGATCTCAACCTTCCCATTCCACTGAAGTTTAACTTTCTACTCTGCAGAGCAACTCCATAACGTGCTGGAGGATATAAAGTCTGTTTGTTCAGGGTTTGGTTATGATTGCTATTGTTGAATTTATTACTGGCTTGTCCCAAGAACATAAAAACCTATGATTCTGTTAAATAGGCGGTTTTGGTACGTAAGGGCACAGATTTTAGAGTGAAATGGAACTGGAGTCAATAATTATAAATTGCTCTGCTAATGATTAGCTCTGTGATATTTGAGAAGTTAGCCTCTCTAAGCTCCTTTTTGATCATCTATAAAATGGGAAGACTAGTATCTACCTTGCAGGTTGCTCTAAGGATTAAGTAGGATAGCATATAAAGAGTCATTGTATATAGAAAGCATTCAGTGGTAATGAAAAAATTGGAAATGAGGCAGTAGAGGGGAAGAGAGTCATAAATTTTCTCCAGATGAAGGTTTGAGAAAGTCCAAGCACTGTAAACACATTTTTACTATGGATTAATTTCCCAAGATCATAATCCCTTAACAGTCCCAAAGGATCTATTTTTCAGTCCTAAATCCAAAATGCATGGAAAGCTTTGGCAGATCTGGGAAAATAAGCAAGTGTTTTTAAGTGATTATTCTTGCAAGTGTCTGCTTTGGTGTACAGTTATTTGATATCTATTTTCATTCGATCAGGAAAAGGTATAACAATAGAAGAAACAAAAGTGAGAGAATATGACTTGTCATTCCCAATTGAAAATTAGCAAAGATCTAACTGATATCAAAAAGCCAACAACAAATTCTACCTGGGTCACTAGAGTAAGAAAAAGTTACTAAAACTGACATTGTTCTTAGATATCTATCAGAGAGCACAGTAATCTGCTTTTATTCTCTATGTAATATGAAGTCAGGATAAGAAATACCTGGCATCAAAATCTGACTGCATCAGTGACTGTAGCCAAGTCATTAATTTAGCCTTTCTGTTCCTCAGTTTCTGCACTGTAGAAGCAGAGCTATAATAATACCTACCTCATTTGAGTGGACCATGGAATCTGCATATTTGGTGATCTCCTTAATGATTTTTATGCACACCAACATTTAAAAACCCCTGCCCTAAAGTAACGCTTTTAAGAATAGTAATAAAATAGCAAATAAAATATTTCTAATACTCAAAGTAAGTGAGTTAATGTGCCTTTACTGAATCATTACCCTGGGCACACTTAGTAGCTAAATTCTTTACCATTAATAGGAAAGCATGGCATATATGTTATGCTTTATGATGTGTGCATACATGCATGTGCGTGTGTGTGCATGTATGTCATTAGCCTGTGTGTGACACAGGCTTGTGTGTCATTAGCAAGATGAAAGAAGGAAATAGGGAGAAAAGAAAGAAAACACCCACATGATTCAAAGTGGATTTTTCCATTAAGTGACTGTTGGCTGTAACTGCATGATAACACTTGTGAATATGATACTAATGATGCAGTTGCCTAATGGGCTTGACACAAATAATGCAGAAAATTACAAATAATGCGACTCAATTACCACTGAATGCAAGCAAAAGGCAATCGAAGATGTAACACGCTTCATTCTATGTTATCCCCATTCTTTCTACCCAGTTAATATAGGCCTAGAGCTAGAGAAATTGCCTTTTCCAATTATTTTCCATGTCCTCTGAAAGGTATATCACTCCCCCAGGTTCTGTGACTCATTCCAATATAAGGGCCAATAGTTATTTTATAATGTTTTACATAGCCCAACCTCTATCATGAAGGAGACAAAGGCGGCCATACAGGCTGGGGCTGGGGCAGAATTCACTTTCGTACATGCTTATTAGAAGTGACACTCAGGGACATCTGGGTGGCTCAGTCAGTTAAGCATTGAACTCTTGGTTTCGGCTCAGGTCATGATCTCAGGGTTGTGAGATCAAACCCTGTGTCAGGCTCCACACTCAACAGGGAGTCTGCTTGAGATTATCTGCCTCTCTCTGTACCCTCCCCCCTGCTTGCACTCTCTCTCTAAAATAATAGATAAATAAATCTTGATTTTAAAAAAAGTGAGATTCAGTGATAGGCATTTTTAATACATATTAACTCAGTTTCTGATTACCCCATTAGTAAGTATTATTATTTACATTTAAGGACAGGAAGTTAGAAGCTCAGAGTTCAAGAAATTTGAACGGGTCACTCAGGCTGGTAAAAGACACAGAAGAATTCAAACCAGATTTGTCTGATTTCTAAAATCCATGCATTTTAGACCATCAGAAATAAAGCCAGGTGGGCCCATCAAAATAGCAAAAGTTCTTAGTTCCAAGCAACAAAACCAGACTTGGCAGTTATGGCAGAGCAGGACTTTACTAAAAGATAACGGGCAGTTCACAGCATCATTAGGAGGGCTGGAGAACCATGCTGAAGCTTTGCAGACAGAAGCAGTGCCTCATCATATCACAGAACTTAGCCAGTAAGGAAATAGCCCCCACCAGAGCTGGCATGGACAGCAGAGGCTGGAGCTAACATCACTGCCACGGATGCCCTGGGAACTCAGGCTCACCGCTGCCGCCATTACTCCCACAAGCATTCACCACAATCCCTGCTTGTCGGCATGGCTAAACTCCCAATTATTTAGCCCTTCCTTCACACATTGTCTCATTTAATGTATTGTGTATGCATTATTACATTTTTTTTTTTCTTCACAAGGGCTCTATGGAGGCATGCTCTCATTATTCTCAACTTCCAGACAAGGAACTGAGGTTCAGTCAGGTTAAATGATTAGCCCAGGATCACAAAGCCAGTAGGTGGTAGAACAACTTAACTCCCACTCGTTCCTTAGTGACATGCTTTAGTTAAAAGTTTACCATGGTTTTAGAATCACAAAAATCTGAATTTATATCCTGGTTTTTCAAATCCCCACTCTGGAAAAACGAGTGTGGCACTGTGCATCTAACTGATGGAGCCCAGATCATTTGATCATGCCTATGAGTTGAGAGATGTTGGGAGGGCTCGTCTGGAATTTTCAGGTTTCTTGGTGGGAGACTGGCCTGGCCTCTCAACTATGCTCATGGAAATCACAAACACAGAAAATGGGTTCAGATATGGACAACTGAAAAAAATGGCAAATGTCTACCACAATCTACCTTTTGGGTTGCCCAACACTAAAATATATCCTTCTTTTCATATTTAAACATCCACCTCCTAACATTTTCCCCTCTAACATACTACAACTATTATATAACCAAAAATATACTCCTCAGCTAGCCACACCATTATCAGTTATTATATCTAGAGTCAAGTCTAGAATCAAGAGGTGATAATGACTCTTTATCTAGATTTATTTGATCCAATTTTATTATTCTATAACCATGGGCTTGCCTATATAGTCAACCACTACCAACACACTCTTTATAAAAAACTGGGAGAAAAGGAGAATGATATAAAAAATTTAGATTGTTAAGATTTGTAAAAATACACCATATAAGCCAGGATAGACTCAATAGCACTACAATAACAACCCCAAAACCTCAGGGGTTCCCCCAACGAAGATTTATTTCTCATTAACACTCTCTACCTATTGTAGGTAAGCTGCAACTCTCTCCAAGTAGTCTTTGAAACCCATGTTGTTGCAGTACCCTCTCTCTGAAATATTAGTGATCTCATGGCAAATGGAACAGAAAATACAAAGAACCATTCACTAACTTAAATTTCTGCTGGTAGTAATTCATATCACTTTTCACTTTTCACTGGCCAAAAACATTAAGATAGTTAAGTCTGAAGTTAGTGGCGTGGAAAAATTTATTTTCTCTCCTCAAGGAGAAGTAGAAAATACATCGGAATAATAATACAATCTACCAAACCCACAGTTTTGTTGTTGTTGTTGTTGTTGTTTTCCAATTCTACATTTTATTTATTTTTTTAATAATAATTTTTATTATATTATGTTAGTCACCATACAGTACATCCCTAGATTTTGATGTAAAGTTCTGTGAGTCATTACTTGCGTATAACACCCAGTGCACCATGCAATATGTGCCCTCCTTAATACTCATCACTGGCCTATCCCATTCCCCCACCCGCCTCCCCTCTGAAGCCCTCAGTTTGTTTCCCAGAGTCCATAGTCTCTCATGGTTCATTCCCCCTTCTGTTTATCCCCCCTTTCTTTATCCCTTTCTTCTCCTACCGATCTTCCTAGCTCTTATGTTCCATAAATGAGTGAAACCATATGATAATTGTCTTTCTCTGCTTGACTTCTTTCGCTTAGCATTATCTCCTCCAGTCCCGTCCATGTTGCTGCAAATGTTGTGAAATATACAATGGAATATTACTCAAACCCACAGTTTTAAATCCTGGCAACAACAAGAAAGATAAAATGGATGCTTCTGCATATGGTCATTAGGCCACAGTTTGTATTTATTACTTCTTTTTCCCACACCTCATTCCATCATTGCTTTGCGCATAACCAGCATTTTAGACTGCTGGGATTCTTTAACTGACAGGCTTTACATGATAATGAGGAGGGGAACCACAGGGGAAAATCTGGGTTCCCTCCATTCCTCCCTTCTCTCCATTGTGTAGCAGCAACCATATTTCAACCTTGATAATCAGGATCAATCATCATGGCCAACACCATGCCCCTTTTCTATCTGTTCACCAGTGGCACAAAGAACTCAAAATATCTTAGCTTTCAAATTACTAGAACCACAGTAGTAAACCCAAGTAGAAATACTGCCTGTGTGGGTGGAAGATCTCTAAACCACTTCAGAGTCACAGGGACAGTTAGGAAATTTTTTATAATTGGATCAATAGCCATAATACAGAGATATACCCCATTCCTCTTTTACTCTTTATGTTTAGATTGGGTATTCTAGGAAATGAAGAAACAACTCCATGTATTGGTCACTGATTGAGTCCACAAAACACAATCTGTAGAGCAATGCCTTAAACTCGTTAAGATGTTATCTGGAGCTAACGCTGTAGCTGAGTCTCCAGTAGGCTATTTCATGGTTCTGGGTGATGGGAGAACATACTAAATCCAGTGAATATCACAGGCATTAGCCCATTGTCTTGCTTCTTTCACTGTAAACAATTACATACTATAAAGACTATGCCTTTGTTCTTTCACTGTGTTGGAGTTCCCCAGTAAGAAGCAGTTTTGATTGTAATAATGCTGTATGAAGTATTATGGAAGGCTATTAATGTTGGCAGAACAGGTCAGAATAGGAAGAAAATTTAAAATCCACAATATATGTCTATTCCTAAGAGACATATTACTTCTCAAATAATAGCAGGACTGCCGGGGACATATCTTATCGGAAACTTGGAATTGAACTCTGACACTAGCAGTAAGAGTAGCCAAGTGAGATTTGATAAAGGGCAATAAATCCAGTTGATTTTGTGCATAGCCACCATCCTCTTCACTCATGGCAACTTTTTTCAAGAGCCCATTAAAAAAGTTTATCAAAATGGCTAGGGAAGAAGGCTGCAGACAGGCATGGGTAAAGCATCTTGTCCTTATTATTAACAGCCTTCTTTTTAATGAAGTTCTTCTTAGGAACAGTCACATGGGAGATGACAGGGATATAGATAGATATAGACATAAAGATAGATAGATGATATAGGTATTGGTATAACCATAGATAGATATAAATACCATAAACCAATTCCAAGAGGTTCATTTCCATACTTCTTCAAATCTTGTCACCAGTCCTCCAATCTCATTCCTTCCAAACTCTGATCATCTAGCCAAATCATTTGCTACTGTCTATGAATAGATATACACATTTCTCTCAGGACATAGTCCCTTTCTGATAAGTTAGATAATGGTGTACATTATTAAACTCTGTTCTCTGAGAACTTTTCTTTTTTCATTGTTTTTCAAAGTCACTATTACATGACAATATCATAGAAGAACACATAAATAGTGCCAGCATATTGATTAAAGTCATCTATAAAATAGCGTTGGATGTTTTCTTTCTCAACCAATTGATCAGTGGGAACCCACAACGATGCTATAAATATAGATTGAGAGAAAGGAGGCTGAAGGACCTAACAAACACTGTGGAAGTATAACCATCTTAACACACATTTTAGTTTGCCTTCACTATCCACTCAGCCCCAGTCCTATATATCTCATTTCAACTGATAAAAGAGTATTGCCGCACATTTCAAATTTATGTCTTGTGATTCCGATAAAGTACAAACTGGGCAGCTTGCACGGCTTGGTCACCCTGTGTCTTTGGTCAGACTTTAGTTTCTATCAGGGTCCATTAACAAGACAAGATCTGTTTTTCAAAGAAACAATAATTACTTACTGAAAAAAAAATATGGCTTTGCTCCAAAACCCTAGGTATTTCCACTCTGATTCTTCTATCTGCCACAATGAACATTTCAATTTGTATCAGACATTTTGACCACTACTGATTGGATCCACCAACCAGTAAGAGTTGAAAGAGTTGTTTATACTGCAATTTAGACTAGCTGGAGACATGTCTTTTGCTCTAGACACCACAAAAAAAAAAACCTAGCAGCATTTGTAAATGAGTCATATGCGGTATATATTGATTCCCAAAATGCAAAGAAGCCCTTCAAGCATTACTTCTGCTTTATTGATGAGGAGATAAAAGTCTAGCAACTCTTCTTTCCAATCTGAACACATTTCCAGACATCTCTCAGACCACTAGAACTTCAAAAATTTCACTGAAGTTGTAGACCCCTGTATTTTGAGAGATTTATCTCGATCCTCTAGCAGTTATGTATCTTCTCAAGGCATCTGCTCTACAGATCCTACCAGCATCATGCCATTCATATAGTGCACCAACATGGTTTCCTGCAGGAGAGTGGGATAATGAAAGTCCCTGAAAACTAATTTGTGGTACAGAGCTAGAGAGTTGATAAAATTCTAAAGCAAAAGTGATGAGGGCATATAGTTATCTTACGAGGTAAAAGTAAACTTCTGGGTACTAACTGTGTATTGAGATGGAGAAAATAGTGCAGTTACAAACTTCCAACTCCTGCCATCCCTCACGCAGACCAGATACTTGATATAAGACACCTAAAGTGGGGGAAAAAACATCACCTGCTCTTTCACCTCTGTAACTCTAGCATTCTGTGGGGGACAGATGGAAACATGACAACTTCTAAAATTTTCCCTCCCTCTCCTAGGTCTACTCCCTCACATGGCTGGGCACAGGTAGAAAAGATGAGTATCAAAAGCAAATGCTCCCTTGCTTAATACCCCATAGCTAGAGTTCCTTCCTTGGTGTCACAACTTCCCTTGGTCAAGATCTCCAAGTGATAAGCACCCAATTGCTGGTTCACTTGTGTACTGGCTCACATGCATATGTTCTTAGAAAGTCACACAGGGCTGCCTCACTGCACAGTCACAGAGATGAGGGTCCAGCTCAATCTCTTACATTCGACCTCGATATCCTCCATTTGTAATACAGCCCACCCTCACTTGCTGCCAAGCTCTGTAAATATGGTTCAAGTGGTTCAAGCTCAGCTACCTCTTATGCTATTTACTTGATACACAGAAAACTAAATTATCATTATTCTGCCAAATTTGGGGAATGCAGTCCTCCTCATAGGGCCTATGGAAACTCTGCCAAGTCCTTTGATATAGGCGTCCATAAACTTCCTAAGTGATTCACTTGAAGACTCCCTTCACCAGGCTTTGGACAGAGAGAAGTACACCATCCTGTTCCCACATTGCAACCACTGCTCCAAGGTTGGCCCTATAGGCTGAGAAAAGGGTGACTGAAATGGTGGCTCATGGTAATTCTAAACTCCTTATTAAGCCCTGTAGACATAAGTCTGGCCCCAAAGTGGTAGTTTGTTTTTGTTTTAATGTGGAATAATCAATCCCTGTTATTTTCACCTATGGGTCCTAAGGTAAGTTCCTGGGCAATAGGAAATATCCTTCTACAGAGAAAGACAGAGACAAACAGAAGAAAGAACCATAAAGGTTTTACTCAAAACAAAGCAACTAGATAGAAGTTAAATGTAATCATTTGGTTTTTTATTTTAATATTTTAGCACTATTAATAACCAATGTTTCATTTGTTTTAATACTCAAAGCTATGTCATTTCACCCCATCCAATTAAATGCCATTAATTTTATCACCTCCATTCTATAGATGAGAAAACTGAGACTGGGAGGAATTAAAGTAATTTGCCAAACAAGGTCAAACAGATCTCCCTAACAGCAAACCACCACACAGGGACTAAACTCCACTATACTGCCTGTTGGTGGTCCCTTTTTCTATTAGTTTTTTAACTTGCTTACGAATGTAGATATTTTTAATGCCAACGTGCCACAGAAGCAATGGGGAAGCAGAATTCCCAGCAATGCCCATATATTTTGCGTATGATAGTGCTGTATACTTTGAATACATTTTTTTCTTCTCCATTCCTAAATAAAAATTTACCTACAAAATTTATGTAATAGGAAAGAATTGCAAAGTTTTGATACACAGGCTTATTGTGGACATATTTTCTTCCTCTTTATATTCACATATTAATAAATTTGACCACACTGATTCAACTGCTTCTCTCTACTAAGTGGAGAAAAGGAAGAAGTAAGGAATGAAGAGACTGTATCCAGGACTCCCATTGTCTCCTTAACCAATAGCCTGAGACTGAACGCTGAATAAACTTGACTTGATTTCCCTGGGGTCATCATCTCCCCAACAGCCTTCCTGGGTAAGAGAAGCCGATGGCAGCAGCAAGCTCAATAACATGACACTTGGCACACATTCCGAAACTCTTTGATTGCCCAAGGGCATACAGCACGGCCTTGAATAAATGCAGATTGAACTAAGGACAGCACTTTCTTAGTTCCTTGCCAAAATTTGCTGTCTTTTGAAAAAGATTGTAAATGTAGGAACCTGCAGTCCCTATTACCATTAAATCTTCCACAAAGAGCACCTTTAACTGGAAGGCTTGCTGAAGATTTCATTTCGTAATAGTCTGGTTGCCAATTTTGAAGGAGGAGAGAGGTAAAGTAGAATTGCGAATTGATGAAGAAATTCTGATCGGGAGAGGAGGAGGAGAGAAACCTTGTTAAGTAATGACATGATTAAAACACTTCAGCCTTTGATTTCTCCAGTGAAAATTCTACGTTCTCCATTGTTTATCTTTGGGCATAATTTTAGTTAAATGGAGCATAGTCTTTAACTATAGTAAGGGTTGAGATGACCATAATTCTCCCCCAAAGTTCACACAGTGCAGGCAGCTGGGTACTACTTTGAAAGTCATCAAATATATGAAGAATAAAATACTTAAAACTATCTATTTTGTTGATTCAAGCTTATTCAACCTTTTGCTAGTGGGAGCTTTTACTGTACACTTGAGTTGCTTGCTTGATAGTATTTGCCTCCAGTGAGATCCTGTTTGGGAACTCATATTCTTTTATATGCTGAGATCCATACTGTTTTGAACAGGGCTAGCTTCATTAAAATGATTTCCTACCGTCACGCAGTGACCTAAATGACAATTGACTTTTGCCTTCCATTAGCAGAATGCATTCAGATTTCATTTTCATGTATGAATGCAATTCATGCTTCATATCATATTATTTTAAACAATACTACAATGTAGATTCATTAACAGTGCCTTATCTATTTCCACTGTTAGTATCTTTTAAAGGATAAACCATATAAGGAGTCCTATGCCCTTATACATTGTAATTCTCTGAAAATGCATCGCAGCATTTAAAGATGATTAGCCTTATACACTCTGTGCACCATAAGCTTCTATGAGAATGTGTTATATAATCAGAAACAAAAACTTTTTCCCTCTCTCCTACTGCCACGCATTATACAATACACAGGAGCAAGAGTTGAACTAACAAAAAACATCTTTCAAACATTGATTAAATAGCAGCAAATCCTTAAAATGATTTCCCAATATTGTTACACATTTTTGGTTTATCCTACCTCCTACACTAATTAATAACAACAAACCTCACATATCAGCCAGATGGATGACTCTAAGATTAGTCTTAAGTTTAACCTCAATTAGAAAGAGAGGACAGATTTCGGAAATAAATAAGAAACATTCCTTGATTCTCCAGGTCCTTCATTTCTCCCCTTTTAGTTCAGATTTTATTTTATTTTATTTTATTTTTTTTTGCAATTTTGGGACAGAACATGCTACTGCTTCTGAACTCTTGATGAATACAAAAAACCCACAATGGGTATTTATTGGATCTAACCCATGATTAATGTGGTGAATTGCATGTAGTCCCAACCTTTTAAATCTCTCTGAAGAATTACATTTCTGTCCACAGGCATGTCACTGTTAAAAAATGAGTCACCTAATAAAAGAACACACAGTATATTAATATGTAATTTCTTTCCCAGTATGAATGCTAATTACTGACAGTGCAGACCTTATGCTTACTCCTTGATATGGATCGACTTTCTAGCTCTCTTGGTTTGTGCCATCACTCTTTCCACTCTCATTCACACACAGTTTCATTTTAAAGGCTCATGAAGATAGGCAGGGGGGCTATTTAGTGGTTTTCTAGATCTAACACAATTTAGCTTGAAAACTTGTAAAAGGGAGGGAGGGGTGAGTGCATTCTAACATAATTCCAGAAATTAATTTGGTTTGCATGAAAAGAAATGTCATTACGTAAATAATTCGCCTCTTGAAAGTACTCTCTCAGTTGCTTTCTGGCAGTCTTATTAACCTGTAAAGATAATTCACTTGCCTAACATTTTTTTTTCCTTGTTAGCTTCCAATTGAGCATTATGTAAATGTGGGGTTTCCACAAATTATAGGAACTCTGTCCGAATGTTCATTTCAATAGTTGTTTTCAGTTTAGGGTGTTTTTTGTTTTGTTTTGTTCTGTTTTTTAATACCAGACTCTGGTAGAAGGGAATGATTCTCACAAGAAAAATACACAGTCTTTATTGTTTGACACCCCCCACTCTTATATCTCTCTTTCTTCATCAAGCCCTTATATTTATTCCACAGTCTATATCCCACACATTCTTATATCTCACTAGGAAGAGCTTTTAATAACGTATTACACCTCAAAGGCAAACTCTTTGCCACTTATTAGTCCTTCAAACTACCTGATATCAAAAATATACCCAAAACTCTTTGAGGACTTCTTTTTTTCAGAATTGTATTAAATTCATCTTTACTCTTCTAGTGCCTAGCATGGTGTCTCAGATACACAGAAAGCTCTAGGATTTCATCTCATCCAGCACTGAACTGTGAACTATTCAGAAATGCTTATGACCAAGTATATGACCATCAATTTAATGAATACTCGAGTGAAACCAGTTGTCTATTGAAAGTGGCTTAGAAAAATCAAACTTTATACTGCTTTGACTAACACATACCCTTGGGGGCAGAGAATGAAGCTGACCTCATCTATTTCTAAGATTGAGAAAAGCGACAACTATAACACCTTGACCTTTCATAACTAAAATTTTAAGTTAATGGGATCAGAGTTCAGCAAATTATATCAGGGTTTTCTTTAAGGATCAGGAAAAAAAAGAATAAAACTCATTATGGCGATGTCCACGATTTAAAGTAATACCAGTGAAGAAAAAAAGACACAACATGATGCCTAGAAGCTGAGAAGCCATCCACAGCGCCTGCGTCAGGACATTCAATTTATTACAAACAGTAATAAATTGACAGTGGAAATAAAACAAAGTATGTAAACTAAAAAAACCTACCTTTGAGGAACTTCACTCTCCAAACAGGCAAGCAAGGAATTAAGCACCTGAAAATTGTCATAACAAGAGATAACAAAAATCCTGTATTAATTGGAATACTGTGATTTGTCTAGCTCTGCTCAAGATCCTCCAACCAAGGTTCACTGGTTGCATCCCCAGGACGCAGGACAGTGTCTAACACATAGCAGATGTGCACATAAAAATCTGTTGTTCACTGACTCTGTCTGCTCTTATGTAACTAAACTTGTACTGGTCATCTGCAGCTTAGATCATGTACAAATTGTAGCCCTTAAAATACATACACACACACACACACACACACACACACACACACACACGAATTGTAGCCCTTAAAATATTAAAGGCCCCTAAACTTGACTTGATTATACACCATGACAGGAAAGAACTCAAATGTAGATATAACCTATCAGAAGTTGATAGGATGGTTTCAGGGTTGGGTTTTTTTTTATTTATTTAATATTCCCAGGCAGTAGTTCAACTTCCAAGGAAGCTCTTCACCAGCAAACTTCCCTGCTCTCTGTGCTCTTATTTTTCGTGTGAGAACTAGTTGTGGGGATTCCCTGGGCCTCTGTGAGCCCCTGCTCTGTGGCTGAGACTCCTGCCAGACTTACTTCCACTGTGTCCTATAATAACCACTTCTTCCCTCCCAATCTTGGAAGTTACCTGAGTCACTCTTTTCCTTAAAACCCAAAGTTCCTAACCAACATATGTAGGGAAAGCTTTATTTTTTTTTTAATTTAGACACACTAAAAAATAAAGTGGTCTTTTATATCTGTTGTTAGTGTTCTGCTTTCTTTTATAAACTCTGAACATCTTTTGATCAACATTGTCAGCTGAAAATATTTGATTCGTAAACTTCGATAGATAATGAAGTAACAAGCACCTAGTGCTGATTCATTTTAGAATATCATCACATATGCATAATAGAATAAAATCCTCCCCCCAAAATTATCTGCTTGATATAATGTCCCAGTAATTAACCTCATAAACTCCCCTTGAACAACACATTTTAAAGAGCCAAATCGGATGGGAGTTAAGATGGCGGAGGAGTAGGGGACCCCTTTTTCAGCCGGTCCCCTGAGTCGAGCTGGATAGGTACCAGACCAGCCTAAATAACCACGGAATCAGCCTGAGACGCAGGAAGATGCATCTGGATCTCTACAAATGAACATCTCCAGCGCTGAGTCTTGAGGTACGAAGAGGGGAGCCGTAAAACCGCGCACAGATATCGGAAGATAAACGGAAGGGGGAGGGAGCCACCGCGTTTCGGCACCGGGAAGCGGCAGCCACCTGCACGGGGGAGTGGGTGGGTCTCGAGGACGGTACCCGCGAAACAGCAGACTGAGACCCTGAACCGGGTGCGCGCGCCACCAGGCTTCTCACGGAACTCCGGAATCGCGGTGTGCTCACTGGTCATAGGCTGAGACCCGAAGATCCGGGAGTGCGCGGGGCGGCCGGTGGCTGGTGGCGTTAGAAACACAAAGGATAGAGACGCGCCAGCCCTGGAAGTGAGGGCAGGGACGCCAGCTGTGGGGCGCACATCCTGGGACGCTGCAGGGTTGAGCAGCACCAACACTAACAGAGTTAAAGTGGCCAGAACATCAGTGGAGAACGGGCAACAATCCCTCTGTTCTGTGACAGAGGCTGAAATTTGGCCACTGCTGCTCTGACTCTCAGAAGAGGCACAGCAAACTGCCAGGGAAAGCCGCCAGAGAACAAAAGCCTGGAAATACCGGCTCAGAGAGTGCCCATCCCCATCCCCCCTCCCAGGGGACGCGGAGACTCTACCCAAACAGGGTTGCCTGAGTATCGGCGTGGCAGGCCCCTCCCCCAGAACACAGAAGGCAGGCTGAAAAATCAAGAAACTCACAACCCCAGGCGCCTGGGTGGCGCAGTCATTGAGCGCCTGTCTCCGGCTTAGGGCGTGATCCCGGCGTTGCGGAAAGGAGTCCCTCATTGGGCTCCTCTGCTGGGAGCCTGCTTCTTCCTCTCCCACTCCCCTGCTTCTGTTCCCGTTCTTGCTGACTGTCTGTCTCTCTCTCTCAGATAAATAAATAAATAAAATCTTTAAAGAAGAAGCCCACATCCCTAATATCCCTATAAAACAAGGGGCACGGCCTGGGACCCAGTCAATAATTTGGGCTCTGGACAACCCCGCAACCTCTCCTCATCAGAATGACAAGAAGGAGAAGCCCCCCCCCCCCCCAGCAAAGAAAAGACAGTGAGTCTGTGGCCTCTGCCACAGAAATAATGGATATGGATGTAACCAAATTATCAGAAATGGAATTCAGAGTAACGATGGTCAAAATGATGAGCAGAATTGAAAAAAGTATTAACGAAAAGGATACTGAGAATATAGAATCCCTAAGGACAGAAATGAGAGCGAATTTGACAGAAATTAAAAATTCTATGAGCCAAATGCAGGCAAAACTAGAGGCTCTGACAACAGGGTCACCGAAGCAGAGGAAAGGGTTAGTGAATTGGAGGATGGGTTAATAGAGGAAAAAATGAAAATAGAAGATGCTCTTAAAAAAAATCCACACCCAGGAATGTAGGTTACGGGAGATTACTGACTCAATGAAACGATCCAATGTTAGAATCATCGGCATCCCCGAGGGGGTGGAGAAAAACAGAGGTCTAGAAGAGATATTTGAACAAATTGTAGCTGAAAACTTCTCTAATCTAGCGAGGGAAACAAACATTCGTGTCCAAGAGGCAGAGAGGACCCCTCGCAAGCTCAACCACGACAAACTTACGCCACGTCACGTCATAGTGCAATTCGCAAATATTAGAGCCAAGGATACAGTATTGAAAGCGGCCAGGGCAAAGAAATTTCTCCCGTACCAAGGCAAAGGCATCAGAATTACGTCAGACCTGTCTACACAGACCTAGAATGAGAGAAAGGGTTGGGGGAGCATATTTAAAGCTCTTTCAGAGAAAAACATGCAGCCAAGGATCCTTTATCCAGCAAGGCTGTCATTCAGAATTGATGGAGAAATAAAGACATTTCAGAATCGCCAATCACTAACCAATTTCGTAACCATGAAACCAGCCCTACAGGAGGTATTACGGGGGGTTCTATAAAAGTAAAAAGGCCCCAAGAGTGATAAAGAACAGAAAGTCACAGCCAATACAAACAAAGACTTTACTGGCAACATGGCATCATTAAAAGCATATCTCTCAGTACTCAGTCTTAATATTAATGGCTTAAATTCTCCCATAAAACGCCACAGGGTTGCAGATTGGATAAAAAGAAATGACCCATCCATTTGCTGTCTACAAGAGACTCATTTTGAACCCAAAGATGCATTCAGACTGAGAGTAAGGGGATGGAGTACCATCTTTCACGCAAATGGACCTCAAAAGAAAGCTGGGGTAGCAATTCTCATATCAGATAAATTGGATTTTAAACTACAGACTATAGTTAGAGACGCAGAAGGGCACTATATTATTCTTAAAGGAAGTATTCAACAAGTGGATATGACAATTATAAATATATATGCCTCAAGAGGGGAGCAGCAAGATACACAAGCCAACTCTTAACCGGAATAAAGAGACACATAAATAAAAATACATTAATAGTAGGGGACCTCAACACTCCACTATCAGAAACAGACAGAACACCCTGGCAAAAACTAAGCAAAGAATCAAAGGCTTTGAATGCCATACTCGACGAGTTGGACCTCATAGATATATATAGAACACTACACCCCAGAACCAAAGAATACTCATTCTATTCTAATGCCCATGGAACATTCTCAAGAATAGACCATGTTCTGGGACACAAAACAGGTCTCAACCGATACCAAAAGACTGAAATTATCCCCTGCATATTCTCAGATCACAACGCTCTGAAATTGGAAGTCAACCACAAGGAAAAATTTGGAAGAAACTCAAACACTTGGAGACTAAGAACCATCCTGCTCAGGAATGACTCGATAAACCAGGAAATCAAAAATCAAATTAAACAATTTATGGAGACCAATGAGAATGAAAATACAACAGTCCAAAACCTTTGGGATACTGCAAAGGCAGTCCTAAGGGGGAAATACATAGCCATCCAAGCCTCACTCAAAAGAATAGAAAAATCTGAAATGCAGTTTTTATATTCTCACCTCAAGAAGCTGGAACAGCAACAGAGGGACAGGCCTAATCCACGCACGAGGAAGCAGTTGACCAACATTAGAGCTGAAATCAATCAAGCAGAAACCAGAAGTACAGTAGAGCAGATCAACAGGACTAGAAGCTGGTTCTTTGAGAGAATCAATAAAATTGACAGACCACTGGCAAGACTTATCCAAAAGAAAAGAGAAAGGACCCAGATTATTAAAATTATGAATGAAAAAGGAGAGGTCACGACGAACACCATTGAAATTGGAAGGATTATTAGAAATTTTTATCAACAGCTATATGCCAATAAACTAAGCAATCTGGAAGACATGGAATCCTTCCTGGAAACCTATAAACTACCAAGATTGAAACCGGAAGAAATTGATTCCTTAAACAGGCCAATTAATTATGAAGAAATTGAGTCAGTGATAAACAACCTTCCAAATAACAAAACTCCAGGCCCGGATGGTTTTCCTGGGGAATTCTATCAAACATTCAAAGAAGAAATAATACCTATTCTCCTAAAGCTATTTCAAAAAATAGAAACAGAAGGAAAGCTACCAAACTCATTCTATGAGGCCAATATTACCTTGATCCCCAAACCAGGCAAAGACCCCCTCAAAAGGAGAATTACAGACCGATTTCCCTAATGAATATGGATGCCAAAATCCTCAACAAGATACTTGCTAATAGAATCCAACAGTTCATTAAAAGGATTATCCATCACGATCAAGTGGGATTCATACCTGGGATGCAAGCGTGGTTCAATATTCGCAAATCAATCAGCGTGATACATCATATCAACAAGAAAAGACTCAAGAACCATATGATCCTCTCAATCGATGCCGAAAAAGCAACTGACAAAATACAGCATCCTTTCCTGATTAAAACCCTGCAGAGTGTAGGAATAGAAGGTACATTTCTCAATCTCATAAAAGCCATCTATGAAAAGCCTACTGCAAATATTATTCTCAATGGGGAAAAGCTGGAAGCCTTTCCCTTAAGATCAGGAACACGACAAGGATGCCCACTCTCGCCACTATTATTCAACATAGTACTAGAAGTCCTTGCAACAGCAATCAGACGACAAAAGGGGATCAAAGGTATTCAAATCGGCAAAGAAGAAGTCAAAATGTCTCTCTTCGCAGATGACATGATACTCTATATGGAAAACCCAAAAGAAGCCACTCCCAAACTATTAGAAGTTATAGAGCAATTCAGTAACGTGGCGGGATACAAAATCAATGCTCAGAAATCAGTTGCATTTCTGTACACGAATAACGAGAACAAAGAAAGAGAAATTAGGGAATCCATCCCATTTACAATAGCACCAAAAACCATACGTTACCTTGGAATTAACTTAACCAGAGACGTAAAGGGCCTATATTCTAGAAACTCTAAATCACTCTTGAAAGACATTGAGGAAGACATAAAAAGATGGAAAGATATTCCATGCTCATGGATCGGAAGAATTAACATAGTTAAAATGTCCATGCTACCCAGAGCAATCTACACTTTCAATGCTATCCCGATCAAAATACCGAGGACATTCTTCAAAGAACTGGAACAAATAGTCCTTAAATTTGTATGGAACCAGAAAAGGCCCCGAATCTCCAAGGAACTGTTGAAAAGGAAAAACAAAGCTGGGGGCATCACAATGCTGGATTTCGAGCTGTACTACAAAGCTGTGATCACAAAGACAGCATGGTACTGGCACAAAAACAGACACATAGACCAATGGAACAGAATAGAGAGCCCAGAAATGGACCCTCGGCTCTTTGGGCAACTAATATTTGATAAAGCAGGAAAAAACATCCGGTGGGAAAAAGACAGTCTCTTCAATAAATGGTGCTGGGAAAATTGGTCAGCTACATGCAAAAGAATGAAACTTGACCACTCTCTCACACCATACACAAAAATAAACTCCAAATGGATAAAAGACCTCGATGTGAGACAGGAATCCATCAAAATTCTAGAGGAGGACATAGGCAGCAACCTCTACGACATCGGCCAAAGCAACCTTTTTCATGATACATCCCCAAAGGCAAGAGAAACAAAAGATAAAATGAATTTATGGGACTTCATCAAGATTAAAAGTTTCTGCACAGCCAAGGAAACAGTCAGAAAAACTAAGAGGCAGCCCACGGAATGGGAGAATATGTTTGCAAATGACACTACAGATAAAGGACTGGTATCCAAGATCTACAAAGAACTTCTCAAACTCAATACACGAGAAACAAATAAACAAATCAAAAAATGGGCAGAAGATATGAACAGACACTTTTCCAATGAAGACATACAAATGGCTAACAGACACATGAGAAAATGTTCAAAATCATTAGCCATCAAGGAAATTCAAATCAAAACCACACTGAGATACCACCTTACGCCAGTTAGAATGGCAAAAATAGACAAGGCAAGAGACAACAATTGTTGGAGAGGATGTGGAGAAAGGGGATCCCTCCTACATTGTTGGTGGGAATGCAAGTTGGTACAGCCACTCTGGAAAACAGTGTGGAGGTCCCTTAAAAAGTTAAAAATTGAGCTACCCTATGATCCAGCCATTGCACTACTGGATGTTTACCCCAAAGATACAGACGTAGTGAAGGGAAGGGCCATATGCACCCCAATGTTCATAGCAGCCTTGTCCACAATAGCTAAATCGTGGAAGGAGCCGAGATGCCCTGCAACAGATGACTGGATTAAGAAGTTGTGGTCCATATATACAATGGAATATTACTCAGCTATCAGAAAAAACGAGTTCTCAACATTTGCTACAACATGGACGGCACTGGAGGAGATAATGCTAAGTGAAATAAGTCAAGCAGAGAAAGACAACTCTCATATGATTTCTCTCATCTATGGAACATAAGAACTAGGATGATCAGTAGGGGGAGAAAGGGATAAAGAAAGGGGGGGTAATCAGAAGGGGGAATGAAACATGAGAGACTATGGACTATGAGAAACAAACTGAGGGCCTCAGAGGGGAGGGGGGTGGGGGAATGGGATAGGCCAGTGATGGGTAGTAAGGAGGGCACGTATTGCATGGTGCACTGGGTGTTATACACAACTAATGAATCATCGAGCCTTACATCGGAAACCGGGGATGTACTGTACGGTGACTAACATAATAAAATAAAAAATCATTATAAATACTTAAAAAAATAAATAAAGAGCCAAATCACTCTGCTCTATCTAACAATTTAACACGGACCAACTTTGACCTCCCAATTGGTCCAATTCCCTCATTCCCCTTGCTGTATACTCACACAACAAAGGAATGTTCTATAAAGCAATATCTATTGATCTCAAACTCTGCTGCATGAAATCAAGAGAAAGTGGGATACAAGGGGAAATTTTTGGAAATGAAATGGGGAGAAAAATGCATCTGAGCCAGAAATGGATATTTTGTAATAGCTGGTTCCATTTCATCATTTTGCCTTCTTATCTCTTTTCCTCAATACCAGGCTTTACACATTCTCTCACAATTTTTACAAGGCATGCATGGTTACCTTTACATCCAGAAAGAAAATATTCTACCTGTAAGGGTAGCCAAGTTGTCTCTAAAGACTCATACAGGTTTGTCTGTGTTTATTCTGTCAGCGATAAAAAAAGATAATATAGAACATGAATGGGCCATTGGTCTCCTAATACTTCTTTTTTTTTTCTGAGTTCATGCTTGAAATATTTGTCTTTACCACTGCATGGGTATAGAACTAAAGTATGCATCTTCTAAAATAGCTTTTTTATTTCATTATTTTACTTGCTGATTGATTGCCTAATGTTTAGTAGTCCTGGCCTTAAAGTGCTTCTCATACTTTTTTTTTTAATTTTTGACTTTGCTAAATTTAAAAGTCTATATAGGTTGGCCTGCTTTGGAAGTGACATTTTGGTAATTTTTAAAAATAGATAGAGGGCGCTTGGGTGCCTCAGTTGGTTAAGCGTCTACCTTCGGCTCAGGTCATGATCCCAGGGTCCTGGGATGGAGTCCCACACTGGGCTTCCTGCTCAGTGGGGCGCTTGCTTCTGCCTCTGCCTGTTGCTCCCTTTACTGTGCGCTCTCTCTCTCCAACAAATAAATAAATAAAATTTTTTTAAAAATAGATGATAGATAGATATAGAGATAGATATACAGATACAGTGAGAGAGAGAGAGAGACAGAGATACCTGATTTACCCATTTGACTTGTTGTCTCTTAATTCCACCCATTTTGGGTCCCTCCATGTCACATTATTTCAAATAACTAAGGTCAAGATTATTTTTATTCCACTCTAGTCTTAGTTACTTAGCAGTAGGCTCTGCTTATCTGTTGGGATATGATGATGCTAAACATGTGTGGAAACCCAAACACTTAAAACATTAGAAGATCGTTCCATTCTGCCAGCAAAGAAAGTAGGTATAATCACCAAAGAGTGACAGTCATTGGCAGTGCCATTGCATCCTGGGAGGCACTCCCAGTGACAGACTTATGTGTGACCATTTCTGGGTGGAATGCTCTGGACATGGTTGGACTCTAAGTGCAGAAGGGCCTATAGCAACACCATGATGAGCCAATCTCCTGTACACAGACCACGGCCATCCACCCTGGAGCACCAGCCCCCTAGCCATGGGCTCTAGCTGTAACTGAATAGCCATAGTACCTCCAGTAGTAACTATCTGGTGGTCATCTGAACATCTTTTAGAAAGCAGCAGACATTCAGCTTACTTGATTTTCTCTGGCGCTCATAAATGTTCTGTCTCTTCTAGGGTTTTTCAATGACTCAGTTCAGTTCTCTGAATCATGCTGATTCTCTGAAAATAAAAATTTCCAGACTATTTTTATGCCATTTAATCTCTTTAAAACATTAGTAGGAAGCTTTCCTTTTAATGGTGTTTACTTCCTCGTTCAGAACCCAAGTACCCAACTGATGATAATTCAACATTTCAAAGAAAGGGATAAAACTAGCTTTTTTTTTTTTAATTTGTTTGTTTGTAGCACTAGTCACCACTACCCCTCAGCACTTTATACAAAGTAACACAATTTTTAACACAGAATACCTAAATCTTCAATGAAATCTATTGGAATAGGAAAAAATTATTTCAGATTTCATAGGAGGACAGAGTTTTCTTTTTTCAGTGATGCTTTGTTTCTATTACATAGAACTGAGAATTGCATCAAATTTCTCTCTTTCCTTTGGCTGCTAGAAGGCTCAGAGCCAAATTTGCAGTACACCTCAAGTGAATAACTTAGATTTCAGACCATTTATTATATATACTCTTTTTCCAGGAACTTACCTTATTTTTTTACTTTTATTTACCTTTCATTCCAATTTCATTTTTATTCACTCTTCACCTCGCGATCCTATATACTCATACATTTTAAATTTGAGTTTTATGATGAGATAAGTTTTGCACATAGACTTACAGACATATATACATGCATATACATAATGGGAAAAACTGCTCAGAGTAATGAAACTCATACAGAGGCACTCAAGTACAGACAAACTCACAAACCAAGACAAGACTGCGTATTCATGTCTGCTGATGCTATTGTTATGTGAGATAATATCTGAGGTACAACCAACCTCTCTACAGCACTAGACCCAACCTGCAGGGATGTAAACCACTGTTTACTGTTAGATTATCTCTGCTCATTTGGTCACTACAACCCTGAAAGATTTCAGATGTCCCCAAACAATCAGTACTCCTAATAAAAAAAATATATATTGAAAAATAGAGAAAAATGGGGGTGGAGGGTGGGAAGGAGGTTGCTGAGACTAATAAACACAAGTACTAATTGCCCAAATATTGACTTCCATTGATAAACATCATGATGAGTGAATGTTTCACCCCTTTGATGTTTTTGCATTAAGGTCACCCATGGTGTATGTTTCCTGTGCTTTCTCTTTTAAAAGGGTTAAAAGAGTATTTTATTTCTTTGGTTTTAAGCTTTATTTTGTTTTCTCCCTGCTGGCATAATATGGTGATGCGTTTGAATACACTTTCCTCCTCCTCCCTGGAATGACAGTGACTAATTCATCTCGCCCTCAAACCATTATTAAAACAAATCACCCAGCATTACCAGTTTAGGAAACATATTCCAGCCACCTTCCTGGGGGGTTAATGTAGCTGGAAGTGGGTCTACAAAATTGAGGTGATTGTCCCTGGAAAACACCAAAGGACTGAACAGAGTCACTGCCATTAGTATCATTTCTCTGACAGTAGTAATTTTTACTTTGATTCTGCATGTCAGCCAGTGTGCCCAGCAACCACACAACAATGAAATAATGAGATGCCAACTGCTCCTCTGCCCAACCTGTGGCCCAAGCCCTGTCTCTGGGAATCCCGCCAGCTACTTTGACTTGGCAGCCGCCTGCTTCATGCCAAGGAGGAGCAAGAAGTATTTGTCTTTTCACTACAAGATGCATTGGTTTCTCGTTGCAGCACCCGTTGGAAAGGTTCTGCCAAGAAGGGTACAATATCCCACAGGGTTTGCCCCGTGACTTGAGTGAAACTTCAGATTAAGGGCTTCCTCATATGCATTCTTCATAAAAGAGAATAAATGTTTTCAAGAGTTTCTACCCAAGTGTTTTGAATGTTTTCTGGGCAAGAGAGAAGCAGTGATGGAAAATTATGTTGATAAGTCAATAACTTAAAGCAGTTTACAGACTGGCAAACATTCCTCCTCCCAGATTTTCACTGACTCTAAAATTGTGACAACAAAACTTGTGTAAGTACTGAAAGCAGTATCTCTTCTTTTCTACTTAAAATTGTGTCCACTATCCCTTCAGTTCAAGTGTATTTAGAATCACATTTCAGCTTTCTGGAGAAAGTAATGCATCAGGAACCACAGCCATCCTTCTGAAAAGGCAACAGAAGAAGAATGGCGTTATGTACATTGTTTAAGAGGCAAGAAGGAACTAGTGGACAGCGAAAAGTTAGAACTGGCCCTACACTACTCAAAAGAACATCAACTCCTGACTTTGAATATAGAACAATGTTTACCTATCCAGAGTATTATAATTCTTTGGTAACTATGGCCGACCTTATAGCTTGGGCTCACTCAGTACATCTTCCCTTGCTGCCTCTTCATTAGATGCCTATACAAGCTAAGTATTTATTTCTCCAGCCTCACTAACAGATAAGAGTAATTATTTGACACAGTTCTGGCCAATGCAATATAAGCAAACAAAGAAAAAAAAAGACCTTGAGAGGAAGGTAGCTGGGGGAGTAGGGGTACAGGGGATGACTTTTGGGGGGTAAGTTCTTTCTTTTTTGATAAAAGAGGGCAGATGCTACTGGTCTGGTACATTTTCATCACTTCCCCTTCTTGTATCAAATGAGGCTTTCACATATGAAAGCTGTGGAAATCATCTTGCAACCTTGAAGCAATAAGCATGAAGATTAAAGCTAGCACACTAGGGATGCTAGACTGGAAAAATGGAAAAAGAAGGCCTGGGTTTCTCATGAGCAGCTGAATCAATGCCAGAAACTCTACAGTTCTAGAGTTTTTGTCATGGTTTAAAAATAATTTGCTTAAGCCATGCTTAGTTGAGTAGGCTATTAACTGCAGCCAAACACATTCCTAATTAATCCCATGAGCATGGCCAAAGGTTTACACGTTCGCAAAGACCAAGCTTACCATAAATGAATTAGTATATGTCAATGCCTATGAAATACTGCAGTCTGGAACTTGAAGAATAAATAAGTTCTGTTTTCCAGTTCTAATCAAAGACCCTGAGTTAGGATGGTAGGGCAGAATGTAAGCAGCTAACTCCCTCCTATCATTCACAACTTTCTCTCACCTTAAGAATCATTGGTTAGATAGAAACAGAACGCAAAAAAATTCTTAGGAAATAACCTTCTTAGACTAAACTTTCTACATACAAAAAACTATGAGGCCAGAATGTCTTTCTTGAACTTCAGATCCTGATGTAGATGTACCTAAGTTTCCACTAAATACCCCCAATATTTACCCATTCTGGAAAGGAATGTACATTGTGAGCTATCATGTTTTCTATTGGAAATAAGCTCTTTGCTTTGGACCTTTGTTAAAACAACTGAAATTTTCTATTTAGTCAAAGGGAAATGGTGCATATGAAAAAGAAAATCTGGCACTTAGCAGCAAGATTCATTGCTGACATTTTCATTTTGTTGTTATGGCAAGAAAATTCACAGCCAGTGGCTGTCATATCCCAAATACAGAAGTTAACATGCTCCAGTAGTTGACAGATGCACTCATTTTTACCTTTATTAAAAAAAAAGAAAAAGTGCAAAACAGGGCATGCGGTACAGAGAGTTCAGGAATGACCAAATCTAATTCCTCTTGACACTCATCATTATAAAACTTGGAGCAAATTTACAGATTATCCCCTAAAGAAGCACGGGCTTCAAAGAATGCAGAAAAGTCAGTAAGTGCTGAAAGGAGTTCTAGAACTATACATTCACCCCTCTTTTCACTCCATTTCCACTTCTGCCTTCCACCTTTGCCAAGTCTTATCAGATGAGTGCTATAAGCAATGTAATTTATGTAAATAGAATCCATTATGCAAATGCTTCCAACTTGCTTGCTACTCAGAAATTTTGTTCTTTTATGTTTAAGAAACATAGCCTTTATCCCCTGGAATAGACAGATTGGTTATGTTTATGTTCTTAAAGCCTTCTGCTACTGTTCTGAGCTTTGAGGAAAAGTCATTTTTTATTTTAAAAAATGTTTTGCCTTGCCTCCCATCCCCTTCTCTAAAAACAGCCTCTTTGTTTAATTTGGTGGTTTGCACACTGGCTTAATGATTGCAGTGGCTTAATAGAACCTTAGTGAGAAGGGTAGTACACAGAGATGAATGCATAGATTATACCCTCTATCCCGCAGGGGATCTGTTGTTTCCGCGGGTTAGTATGAAACTGAATAATTCAATTAACTCAGAGATCTCTGTGAGCTGTATTTCCCGATTTGTTTAAGTCATATGTCTACACATGAACTTGATGAAATTCTTGTTTGAGCTATAAATAGGGAGTGAAAAAAAGTATATGTTCCTTCTGTTCATATTCTTTCCACATTTTAAAACTGCAAGCCAAATTATAATACAATATAAGAAAGCATGCTCCACTCTACATAAAAAATATTAAAAATGCTCTACTAATATAAACTGCATTTCATAATCTATTTATGATGTATGCACATACATGCATAAAGTATGATAAAAAGAGGAAACAGGCATAATGTCACAAAAAGAAAAGAATGTAAGACAATATAGCAGTGCTTTAATAAATGAACATTGCAACAAATGAATTATGAATTTAAAACTCTCCTCCCACCCTGAAGAAACACATTTTTCAAGTTGACGAGTCACTGTAACAGAACTGCAAGCTTCTACTCATTTAAAAATACTGCTGTCTTAATAAAAGAGAACACAACATACTAAAACCTCCAATTTGACTGATGTTTATTTTGCTACTTGATGACCAACCCAATCCAACCAACCATGATTTAGGCCCATTCACTCCTGGATGGCTCAAAATAAATCTCCCTCATTTCATTTGGACTAATTATTTCATCAAAACATCTTGCTTTCAGATACTGCTCTGTGTTTCATGAATAGCTTATAAAGGATATCTGATGACTTGTTCTAATACTTTGTGACTGTGCAAATTAAGTTGTATATTTTCTGGTACTTTTCTTCAAACACAACAAGAATTTATTGAGCATTGACTAAGTGGCATGTTCTAGGCCCTGTGATTGCAGCAATAATCGAGAAAGCCAAGGTCCCTGCTCTCATCAAACGTATAGTCAGGTGAGAGGAGACAAATAATATACACATAAGCAGGTGAATGAGATGATTCCAGCCAAGAATAATGCTCTGAAAAAACAGAGTGGATGGTGAGATAAAGTGAATAGGAGATGGGGGAAGACTGGGTCAGAGAAAACCTAAGAAGGGGGCACTGAACTGAAACAGAAGTCCTAAGAAAGAGACAATCACATAAGGATCAGAATGAACAGCAATCCAGGCGGGGTAACAGCTGGGACAAAGGCCATGGGCTAAGAATAATTTTTTTCCTACTTAGATATAAGGAAAAAAGCCATTGTGGCTGGAATCTAGGAGATGAGGGGAGGGGAGAGTAGAAGATGAAATCAGAGAGGAAATCTGGGACAGATCACCTAGGGCCTCATGGGTCTTTGGAAAGGACTTTGGATTTCATCCCAATTGGATTGGGAAGACCCCGGAAAGTTTTAAGCAAAAGTGATGTGACCTGAATTGCTCTTTGAACCCAGTACTCTGGCTGCTGACTAAAGAATTGGGTAGAAGGGGGTGGGGTACAAATGTGGAAGCAGGGGGAATAATTAGGAGGCTTCTGCGGTATTCCGGGTAAGAAATTACATTGTCTTCGGCTAAAGTTTGTACTATGGCTTTGGTGAGGAGTGGGAAAATGTGGCATACATATTGAAAGTAGGGTTTAAAGTATTTGAAGACTGATTAGATATAGCTTACACAAGGGAAATATCTTGTATTGAGATATTTATTGACTCCTTAGTGGCATTTCCCTTCACTCAACCATACTGGCCCTTATAAATAAACCAGGTCAATATAAAACTACTTACCTTAACATAATTTGTGTTGTGATTAAAATTACATCAACCAATAAGATCAGTAGTGGGGAAACAATAAGTTCATTCTGGTAAGAAAAGTCTCTAAAAATATATGATTTATAAGAGGGGGAGTCTTAATAAAAATAGTGATTTGGGGTGAACAGTCCTAGATTCATTGAACAAACAGTTGCAAAAAATCCAAAGTTAGATACCCCTACCTGCCATGCTTTCAAGCCAATTGCAAACACACCAGGAAGGGGGCACAATTCAAACCTTACTGGAAATTTACCTTGGAGTTAGTGAGTTTATCAGATCTTTTTCTGTGGATACAGTTTTTTTCAAAAAGAAAGCAGGGAGAGAAAGGATGAAACCAGGGCTCCCAAGGGTAGGATAGGAAATGCCTACCATGGAGGAAAGGACAAAAAATACAGCAGAGCCTTAAATTCCAAATAGGAAACTTGCTTATAGTATCATCCCACTCCAGCCCAGGGTAGAGCAAGGAGAAAGGGAGAAGGGAGCTCTATTTTAAGGTCACTCATCATTTTCTTTCTTTTATTCAACCAGGAGCCAGGCATAGGGTTTAGAAGAATCAGTGCTCCCCAGGATTGAGTCTGGGTTTTAAGGAGAGTTTCCAGGGGCCCGGCTTTGGCTCCTGGTAATGCTGTGAATGCTCTGAGTTAAACACAGGCTGGGTCTCTAGCACATGGGTCCCCAAAGTGAGCCATCCACTTCCACTGGAGGCAACAGTGGCAGTATAGAGATATGGTCTCCAATACTCTCATTGTACCCACACATTCTGGAGGTCTCCTGTGTACCTGAGCTTAAAAGAGATGTGGAGAGAATAAGCCTCTGAAACATCCCATTTGTCTCTTTCCTAACTCTTCTGATTTTACACTCAAAAGCAACTGTCTCCACAATCCTCTTCAGTGAGCACTCTAGTTTCCAATTTACATGACATTCCTATCTGTGCATCAGGTCATTATGCAGCTCTTTGTTCAGCTAATTTGGCTTCTTCTCACCCTTCCTATTTTAAAAGGTTGTATTCTCCTTTCTTAGGCTAATTTTCAACTATAATATTATTCTTCCTTTATGTTGAATTATTAAAACTCTTACTGAATTTCCATGCAGTTTGAGAAATATTAACATGGAAAAACAAATGCAGCACACAAATCTAAGGCAGTTTCTACAACACAAAACAGAGGCATGTGGGGAAAGGCTCTAGGGGTTGATTCAGTCTGCAACTATTATTTTTAAAGCAAACAACTGCTGATTGTTTCATTTCTGGATCTTTCTTTCTGAATTTTAAATATAAAAGGAATCTAACCATGTTAGAGGAGTTGTGGGGGGAAAAGGGGAGAGGAGAATCACCCTTAATCTTATAACTTAAAACAACCATTAATGTTTTTGAGTATTTTGCTTTTGTACTTCTTTATGTTTTAACTTTTGTTTTTGTTATTTTGGAAACAGTATGGTTAGGAGTGAATTCAACCATTTGGATTTTATTGAGGAGTGTTTTCAAACTAGTGTATGTGTGAAGTCTCAGAAAATATTTCCTGTAGTAGTTGTAAATTATTTAGCCATTATTAGATGCCAGAATGTGGTGGAGACGACAGAAAGAACATTAAGGTAGACAGAATCATCTTTATCCAGTCAGCATCCAGCTTAAATTAAACTAACAAGTCAGGAAGCAAAATTTATGGGGCAAGGAAGCCCTAGATATACTGAACAGGAGATAAGTGTATGTCCTAGTCAGCTGTTTCCAGAGGGTCCAAAGCAATATACAAAGACTTTCCAGAGTAGAAATGGTTTGAAAATAAACACCAAAGCAGCCAGGAGAAAGAAAACTTGACAAGTTCACCCAGGAGACGTGCACAAAGATATATTATTCATGCATAATGCAAATACTTCATTTTTTCAATACTTGTACAGTTGTCTGCATGTCTTTATATATATATAACTGTCTCTGTCACATGTCATCTCCCTTAGATGGTTAGTTCTTAAAGCAGTGATCCCCAACCTTTTGAGAACTGAAAATCTCTACTGTTTGTTACATGACAACTGCCCTACCCCAACCCTTCCATTTACTAATAAAAATAGGGAGGAGGACTGGAGAGCTTGAAATTATGTGAACTTTTATTTTACATAAATTAAAACTATTCTATTTTAGAGGAATTTTACAATTCCAGATGGGATAACCATGGATTTCTCCCCATTTTCTTCTCACTACAAGTTATAAAACCTTGGTGGCAAGCCATTGTCTCAAAGAAAAAGTTGTATCTAACAAATTCTTTCTCTCTGAATTTTACATATAAAAAGAGTCTAACCATATAGTAGTTGTAGGGAAGAAAAGGAAGAAATCGCCCATAATCTCATGACCTAAAATAATGAGTATTGTTTTGAGTACATTGTTCTTTTCATTCTCTATGTTTTAGCCTTTGTTCTTACATTTTTAATCTTATACAAGAAAAACATTATTTTAAGCATATTGGTTTTTTAAAAAATAACAATATGGGGGGGCGGCGCCTGGGTAGCTTAGTTGATTAAGCATCCGACTCTTATTCTTAGCTCAGGTCTTGATCTCAGGATGATGAGTTCAAGCCCCACATTGGGCTCCAAAAGACCTAGAGAGTCCTACATGAAAGTCCTCACCATTTCCCTCTCTCATTCCCATCACCACCCTTCCCAGAGGTTGAACTTGTTAACCTCTTGGTATGTTATCTCAAATTTATTCTATGGATTTACATATACCCATGTGCTTGAAATATATATATATATATGTATTTGTATATGTATATATGTATATATATGTATATATATGTATATATGTATATGTATATGAAATACATATATATGTATTTGTATATGTATATATATGTATATATGTGTGTATATGTATATGTATATGTGTATATATGTATATATATATATATATATATAGCTTGGGTTTTTTTTAAAAAAAGAAAATTAGTTCATATTATACACATTATTTAGCGACTGATTTTTTTTTTGTTTTTTGCAACTGATTTTTTTGACTTAACAGTATATTTTGGAAATTTTTCCATGCCAGCAAATCATTCTTTTGATTGGCTACGTAATATTCCAACACACTAAAATAAAAAATTAATCTAACCACACACTTATTGTTAGATATTTAGGTTGTTTCTCTTTTTTGCTTTAAAATCTATACTCCTACAAGCAGTATATATATATATATATATATATATATATATATATGGTACATACAAGTTTGTGCACAAGTCTATACAATATATACTTGGAAGTAAAAGTAGTAGACCAGGAGATATTTTAAATTACAATAAATACTGCCACGTTATCTTCCAAAGCTAATATCTTTTATACATAGGTATAAAATGTTAAAATTATATTATATATCCTGCCTTTTTCCTAGTTGTATAATAATGGCCACATAGATTAAAAAAAAAAAAAAATACTCTATTTAGCCATTTCTCTGTTGTTAGATTTTTTAGTGGCTTCTAGTTTCCCACCAATATGAAAAAATGCTATGTTGGAATTCTCTTGGAATATGGATTTTCAATGTTTTAGATGATGATTTCTTGGCATGGTTTATCATTTGTGCATACTTCTGGATTCCTTTCCAATTTTACTGCAATATTATCAGTTATATTTAAATTCTCCTATTCATTAAACTTAGTAGGCAAATCTAGGGGGGTTGAATATCTTTTCTATATGTATGTTTTCTAGAATTTCTTTTGTACATTTTGGGGTTTTTTGCCCACTTGAACTCTTCAGTAAAACTATTGTTTCCCAGACAAACAAAAGCTAAAGGAGTTCATGACCACTAAACCAGCCCTGCAACTAAGAGTAAAGGGGACTCTTTGAGTGCAAAAAAGAGACCAAAAGTGACAAAGACACGAAAGGATCAGAGAAAATCCCCAGAAACAATAAGTAACAAAATGGCAATAAATATATATCTATCAATAACTACTTTGAATGTAAATAACTAAGTGCTCTAATCAAAAGATATAGGGTGTCAGGGGCGCCTGGGTGGCACAGCGGTTCAGCGTCTGCCTTCGGCTCAGGGCGTGATCCCGGCGTTACGGGATCGAGCCCCGCATCAGGCTCCTCCGCTATGAGCCTGCTTCTTCCTCTCCCACTCCCCCTGCTTGTGTTCCCTCTCTCGCTGGCTGTCTCTATCTCTGTCAAATAAATAAATAAAATCTTTAAAAAAAAAAAAAAAAAAAAAAAGATATAGGGTGTCAAAATGGACAAAAAAAATAAGACCCACTTATATGCCACCTACAAGAGACTAATTTTAGATCTACAGACACCTTCAGGTTAAAGTGAAGGGGTGGACAAACATTTATCACACAAATGGACATCAAAAGAAAGTTGGAGTAGCAATACTTATATTGAACAAACTAGATCTTTTTGTTCTTATATTTTTATCCTGCTTTGGTATCAGGATAATGCTGGCCTCACAGAATGATTTTGAATGTGTTCCCTCTATTCCATTATTTGTAAGATTTTGATAAAGATTGTCATTAATTTTTTTAAAGATTTATTTATTTTAGAGAGAGAGAGCACGCGTATGAGCAGGAGGGGCAGAAAGAGAGAGAATTCCAAGCAGATTCCCTACTGAGCGTGGAGCCCAACATGGGAGCTCAATCTCATGACCCTGAGATCATTACCTGGGCCAAAGCCAAGATTCAGACCCTCAACCGAATGTGCAACCCAGGTGCCCTAATTTTGTTTTCCTTTAATGTTTGGTGGGGTTTGCCAATGAAGCCTTGTGGTCTTGGGCTTTTCTGTGCTAGATTTTTGATTCCTAATTCAACTTTCATGCTTGTTATTGGTCTAAGAAGATTTCCTATTTCTTGGATTCAAGATTCATGATCAATCTTGGTAACTTGTACACTTCTAGGAATTATCGGGAGTTTTTTTCTAAGTTATCTGATTTGTTAGTATATAATTGTTTATAGTAATCTGTTATCACACTATTTCTGTGGCTATCTGTTGTATTGTTTTCTCTTCCATTTCTCATTCTGGTTTTGAGTCTTCTCTTTTTTTTCTTAATGTAGTTAAAGTATTGCCAATTTTGCTTATTTTTTTGGAAAAACTGGTTATTACTTTCAACATGTGTTACTGTTTATTCTGATCTCTATTTTTTTATCTTTCTTTATTTTCTTCCTCTACTAAATTTCCACTAAGTTTCTTCTTTTTCTAGTTCCTTATGGTCTAATGTTGTTTATTTGAACTTTGTTCTTAATTCAAGCATTTATGGCAAATTTCATTCTAACATCTGCTTTTGCTGCATCCCATAGGTTTTGGAATATTGTGTTTTCTTTTTCTTTTGTTTTGAGACACACTTTGATTTGCCATTTGATTTCTTATTTTGCCCATTGCTTGTGCAGTAGTGTGTTGTTAATATTGACATATTAAATATTTAACACTTACATTGTAGATTTTCCAGCTTTGTTTTATTGTTGATGCTTAGTTTTGTACCATTGTCATTGAGAAATACTTGGTATTTGTAATATTTGTTATGTCTCTTTTTATGTGATTTAACCAGGGAATTCTTCTTTATGTACTTGAAGAAAATGTTTATTCTATTTTTCTTAGACGGAATATTTTTTATATATCTTTTAGAACCATGTATTCTGAGGTATGCATCAAGTAAAAAATGTTCTTACTGAAGAAAATAATAAAAAGTATATTTTCCACCTTATCAAAAAAATTTAAAAATTAAAAAATAAAACTATTCATGCTTTGTCATACTTTTTCACTGTTACAATGCAGTAATAAAATAATAATAATTAATATTTGGGGATATTTACTCTATATGGCTATACTTAACATTTTTCTGATAAGACAACTAAGGATTTTATCAAATAAAATCTATAGGTCTATTCCTTATCATTTCTTCTCTCACTTCAAAACAGAGAAAATCCATCTCTTTTTCAGGGTTTTAACAAATATCCAATTCTACTTCTCTCTATCTTTAAATATTTGTCTTTAAACTCTCTGGATTTATTTTGGTCTATACTATCAAGCATCACATGGATATTTTTTCCCAAAATTGTTAGTTCTTTTTAAGATCACCTCTCATGACAATGTATAGATAGGACCAGAATAAAGGCAAGGACGTGATGGTGATGAGAAAAACAAGAATGGAAGATCATGCAGCTGTACTCATAATAGGTCTAAAGAAGGGAACAGAATACAACAAACTGAATTTTATAGACTGTAGAAATTTACCTACATACCTGATATAAATTCTGCTCCTAATTATTATATTTCTATTACTTAGCATTAATATTACTCTACTACTACTTATGATTTTTGAAGCACTGTGATTAGAAAATCAGGGTACTTTTAAAAGTCACAAGCTAGATCTCCTGATGAACTAGTTTTCCCAAACCAATTGTAAGTTCTTTAGAAACATCATCTGTGCTTCTGCTTCTTTTTAAGTTCTCCGTATGGCCCAGAACTTAATACACGGCTAGCTGTTGAACATTCAGTGAATATTGCTTAATAAGTATAATGCAACATTTCTTTGACTCCTTCCATAAAAATTTCTGGAACCTACAATGTACACACACTGTACAATGTGTAGACGCTAGGTTGTCAGTAGCCACAAAACAGGAGCAGTCTCTGCCCTCATGGAATCTACATTCTTGTGGGGAGACTGTATTTCTCCAATAAACTGTAATTACTAATTGTAAGTACTCTGACAGGAAAATATAAGATAGAGTGGAGGAGGTGTCAAAGGAGGCTTCCTTGAAGAAATGACATCTGAAATGAGAGCCAAAGCACAAGTAAGACATGACTAGGTGAAGGGGGAGATGAGATGAGCAGACAAAGGGAAGAGTTTATACAAAAGCCTTGATGCACTCTACAAGCACATGTTTCAAATAATCATCAGAATGCCTTCAAAAGAAAGTCAGGAAAAAGCAACAGAGAAAGTGTAGGAGGGGTGAGAAATAGGAAAGAATAATGACAGAACTCCATCATAAGATCAAAGAAATTAGTTGAAAAGTGTTTATTTCCTGTTGTTCTATCCAAAAAATCCTAAGTAACTGTCTTATCTGTGTTCCCTGCTCTCAAGAGGCTGCCCCAGCCCAGCGTCTTCAGTGGCTTAAGCCTCTCTGGAATCATAGGCTACCCGTAACGCTGCCAATGATTAGCATACCTTACTTGGGACAAAATGCCTGCTAGCAACATGGCTGTGATAATGCAACGTCTTACACTCAGCAACAGAGTATGTTCTGACAGAGTTGCAGAAACATTGTTTTTAAAGGCCCTTTCCCGTATTTTCTCAATCCTTTGCCCATTCAGCACTTTTACCTCTGTCACCATGATAATACATACCCAAAACAAATAAGGAAAGTATTTTTGCTTTTTACACAGGAAATAGGGGTCAATGAGCTCAAAAAAAAAAAAAAAAAAAGTTACCTTCACCCCACATGGAGGATTCTCATCTCAGAGGTGATGCTCATATCCCTGTCACTGTTTTACAGGCTCTGGGCGTGGTATGACACAAGAAGTATTGGTTATTTTCATTGTATTTAAATACCAATTCCTTTGGTTTGTCAAAATCCAAAATGAAATGATCTTTCAAAGTTTCTAATGTATGTAACACTCAGATTATATCCCTTGTGAAAATCATGGCAACTTTCCCATGGCCTTTTCTCATCTGTAATGAAAGCCCTGTTTTCAATGGAAATATGGGTGGAAATCCCTTCTCACAGAGGCAGTGTACCATCAGGCAGATGCACTCTCATTGGAGTGGCATCTTCAGTCCCCAGTGGGGTGTTCAGTGTCAGAGGCTCCGGGCTTGATCAAAATCCTACACATTTTCTTGACAGATAGATGTCTTTGGCACCTCAGCTAGTAAATAACAGCACCAATGCCCATCATTACCTCCTCATCTCTCCTGCCACCCTATAAGAAAGAGGCTTCTTTGGCCTGAAAATATATGTAAACATTGTTTCCTCTTTTTAATTTGTTGTTGTTCTAAAACAGATCCTAAAGAGAATATATTCAAGTTTCCATAAACATTGTGTAGAAAATATCCATTTAAAAAACGTGAAATCGGGGCACCTGGGTGGCTCAGTCGTTGAGCGTCTGCCTTGGGCTCAGGGCATGATCCCGGGGTTCTGGAATCGAGCCCCGCATCGGGCTCCTCCACTGGGAGCCTGCTTCTTCCTCTCCCACTCCCCCTGCCTGTGTTCCCTCTCTCGCTGGCTGTCTCTCTGTCAAATAAATAAATAAAATCTTTAAAATAAATAAATAAATAAATAAATAAATAAATAAATAAATAAGATTAAAAACCTGAAATCCATTAAGAAGGAAATAGTGTTGTTTCAGATTTGCAAGTTGTTCTGATGAATAGAGTTGGTGCCTAACCCTCACCAGGCTGGGAAGCAGCCTGAGCAGAACGCCACTGTCTCAGCTTCCAAGACACTCAGGGATCTCAGGTCAAGATTATCACCTAGAGAAGTGCCTATCAGAATTATTGGAGGAAATTTTTCAAACCACCCATATGCTCCCCCAGATGATCCAGATACACTCCTCTCCCCCAGTGTGGTTTAGTAATAACAGCCAGCATGGTCTGAATAACAATTGATGCCACTCATTGTGTCATATCAGACACATTAGCAGCCTTTCCTTACCTCACTTCCTCATCTGGAATATGGGGTTATTTTATGGAGTTATTATGAGATTAAATTAGATATGCACTGTGCCTGGTACATCAGAACATATTTGTGTCCACCTAATTGTTCACATTCCCGTGAGAGAACAGTCTCATTATCCCTGGTTTAGAGATGGAAAAAAAAAAAAAATGAGACCCAGAAAGGTTAGGTGACCGATCCTGTTCAGAGTTCATCAGAACTCATCCCCTTCCCTCTGCGTTCTTTCAGTACCTTCTACTCCACAGCACACTGCCTCGTCCCTCTTCCTCATTTCACTCTTCCTTCTTCTGCTAGGGGCTGTTGTTGTTTGTTTCCTACCTGCATTCAACTGGTACCAATAATCTAGTTCCTAAAATAAACTAAGAAACATTTGCATTACTTGAAGGAAAAATCCACATAAAGCCAAAAGCAAGGCTTCACTAATACCTAATAGATAATGAATATTACAATTCTGTTATTACTAGTATTGTCATTAAGGACTCAGGGGACTGAGGGTATAGAGAGTTAAAGGATATAAATCAGCAATGAATGTAACAAGTGTTTTGCCTGTCAACTATTAATAAGGTATATGGAAATCCATCCTAATAAAGTTGTTTCCCTTGAGCGGATTATTGATATGATCCAAATATTGAAAATCAATGTTACACATGTCCATACTTTCAAAATATTTGATTCGCTAGCTTATTAGCACATTTAATACAAGATGTTTGGCAGAATGATTGATCACTTGCAATTCACATGAATAAATAAAATTATAGTAAAAAAAATAAGCCTTCCAACAGACTGATAAATTTACTTTTGGGTGTTCTTAGAATATTCTTGTTATAGGGGCACCTGGGTGGCCCAGTAGGTTAAGCATCTGCTTTTGGCTCAGGCTATGATCTCAGGGTCCTGGGATCCAGCTCCTTGTCATGGCTCCCTGCTCAGCAGGGAGTCTGCTTCTCTCTGTCCCTCTGATCTTCACCTCCCTGCTCTCCCTCTTTCTCTCTCTCTCTGTTTCTCTCAAATAAATAAATAAAATCTCAAAAAAAAATTATTGTCATAGTTTCTAAGAAAAACCCTATAGCAAAAAAATGATCTGGCTTTGACATGTAAATATCCTTTTGTTCTACAAAGAACTTCAAGCAGCTTCTAGAATAAGTCTGTGGTATCAGGGAAGGAGCAGAGAAAATTTCAGGGACACCAGATTTCATGGACAAGGTCCACATGTCACTAATGCACCCAGAAAATACCTGGGAGCTCAGTCGCTCGCTCTCTCAATCCAATTCCTTGCTGGACATGTTATGTAGAAGAGGAACCACCCCCAGGGAAGGATTCTCCCTGAGGCCTCTTGAGCATGTCCAATTAATCAGAGTACAGAGAAAATGGGGAAATGCTTAAAAGAATAAAATCCAATCCCCAAAAGCTATTGATTTCCTACATTAAACAGCTCGAAGAATTACTGCCTATCAATATTATAGCAAGTGATATAAGTAATTCTCAACTGTTCCCCTTGCTCAGTATTCATCTCCTAATCAAACCAGTGGATGAAGACATTATTACAATGGGGCATGACCTACCTCTTCAGCCTCAGCTCCTTGGAGGATTACAGGCTTATTCCTAAATGTGCTAAGTATTGGGACAGAAACTACTTAAACAGTATGGACACAGAACATTGAGATCCAATATCTGAGCCACATCAAAACCATATTCAAATAAAACTATGGCATAAAAATGGAATTCCATAGTCCAAATCAGTGTAATTAATTTTATCATAATCTCATTCAAACTGTTCCCCACCTAAAATGCCTTCCATAGGGCTCTCCCTGTATAGCAATCCTATTCACTTATATCAAAGTCCAATTGAAAATGTCAGTTTTTCTCCACAGTCTTTCTTTACCATCTGGTACCATTTCTTTCCCATTTAATGAATACATTCATTTACTAAACAAGTAAGTATTGAGTTTTTACTGTGTTTTGGAATGATCAATTACTCCTATAGGCTCCAATTTATTATTGATTCGTTCAACAAACATTTAATTCACAACTATCATGTGTAGTCACTGCAGCAAGTGTACGAGGTACAAATATAAACTGTATGCCATAACTTCAAGGTTTTAAATTTTAAGAAGATCAAGTAGATTCTTAATTTTTAACTATATTGTAATGAGCTGAATTAACTTAGAGAAAGATATATGGTTTCCAGAGCATACTATGTAATTCAGAGGTAAGGCACTAATTTGGCCCCAAGGGTTTGGGTCTAGGGACTCTTATTTAATTTATAGACTGCCTCACTTTGTGTTTATACAGTAACTTAAGCTACTAGTTATGATTTCATATGTGGTTACATATTTTCCAACTAGACTGAAAGTTTATTGTAGGCCCAAACATGCCATTAATTTCTATATGTTCCATTAAAGTATCCTGAATAATATTTCACACACAGAGATGCACTCAAATTACCCTAAAATTATTGCTGGTATATTGGCTAGTGTGTATATCTAGTAACCAAATAAAAGTTTCTGGAATTCTAAAAGCCAGAGTCACAAACTAATGTGACTTCAGGCCAGTCTACAAGAGTGTTTTGCTTATTTTCATATTTGCTGCATAAAGCTTTAAATTTTTAAAGCCATGTCCATTAGTTCTGATTTGATAAATTTCATATAAAAATCCATATTTCTGCACTGCCTTGGAAAATCAGACAGCCTGGTAGAATTCATACAAATTCTTTCAGGGCAGCAAATCTTATTCATTTATTGTCTAAGTCACCAGTCTCTACCCAGACAACTTTACTCATTTGCATTGTGGCCTCTATATATATGAGCTTGCAACCTGTTTTAAGCATTAAGATCTAAGTAAAAGATTTGTCATCCCCAAATTCCCATGTGCCCGTGGTTGGAAAGATAATTTGCATTCTGCAGAGCCTCCACACCCTTTACCCTGAATTTGAAGGCAATAGGATGGGATTTTACCATTATTTACGGGAAATAGGAAGAGGAAGGATAACCTCTAAAGGCAGTTGGTGTGTACTGAGGGCACCCATGACCTGAGAAGAAGTAATTGTTTCTCTCCAACTGAGAACTAGTCCACCCATGCTATGTTCGCAGAAAGAGAGAGAGAGAGAAAGCCTAATCTGGTAAGCAGATGCTATTACATTAGATGCATGACCTTATCTTGGGGCTCAAATATTTAATAGAATTTGCTGAGTTTTCACATGGGAGATAAAGCAAAGTACATTAACCTGGCCTTTTGTTATTAATGAAAAACGGTATTAATAAACATTACCATCCTTTAATCCTCAAAGAACAATGTCATCCATTAAACTACAACAAGAGGATGTTTCATAAAGTCATGGATATCTAATTCATCATCATCAACCATAAAAATACTCATCTTGTTGGATAACTGAAAAGATAACAAACTGGCAGCTAAGAGATCTAAGAAGGCACTCATTTCTCCAGGCCTCAAGTTCTTAGATGTTACAGATATAAAGAAATATTTTCCTATCTTTCAAGAGTTTTGTAGGGAAAAAGAGATTCATAGAGCAAAAGAGTAAGTAGCATTAGAAGCAGGATGTAGTCTACTCCCAATGAGACAATAGGCAAGAAGTACAGAATTTCCAAGAAAAGGGCAATTTCTGAGAATGATAAAGAGAGGGTCCACAAAAGAAGTGGGATTTGGGCTGGAATTAAAATATGGTTGTATGTCAATAGGCACAAATAAGAGAAGGACCACAGGCAGGCCTTCCATCATGGAGATTCTTATATGGATCTCTTCCTTGCTGTGACTGCCACCACAGAAAAGATAGTGCTTCTCATGAAAGTTCTGCTCTCTCTTCCATTCCCCCACATCCATTTCCCACAATGCTTATTCTTCTAAAATATAAGACCATCTGATTTACTTGTTTAAACCTTCAATGACTTTTACCTACAGGATATAATGCAAACTCCCAAAAACAGCCCAAGAGCTTCTGGGATCGGATCCCTACAAAGTCCCAGCTGCATAACTTGCAGCTCCCTGACTTACTCTCACACTCCAGCTATATACAAACACCAAAGTCCCCAAAGGGATCACACATATGTTTGCTGAATAAATTCAGCATAAATTCACTTGCTGAAGCTGCCCCTTCAAATGCCTCCTCTACCCTTTTCGCCTGAGTAATTTCTACTTCACCTGGCTAACTTCTAGTCATTCATTAAGGCTCAGGTTCAACCCCTCTTGCTTTCCAGACCCTTCATTTACTGTACTTGTAACTACTTGTTCAGTGTCTGTTTTCTCCACTAAATGGTAAAGACAGGGAATTAACCCATCCTATTTGCCCCTGTAGCTCTAGCACCTATTAAAATGCCTAGCACATAGCTATTTCTCAAGAAATTTTTGTTCAATGAATGAATGAATGAGCTAGGAAATAGCAAAAGGAAGGGGACAGCAGTGCACAGAGCACAAATGGTACTCTGCCTCAAATTTCAGGATAAACATGAGCTTCTGAATTGTTATTATCTAACTTTAAAGAGTACATTGACATAAGGCAACTATACTTATCTCTTCTGACAGTCCAGGACACAGAAGTCAGGCAGGCTCAAATGCCGAACAACATCACCCAGGATGCTCGCTCTCCCACAGTATTAGAGCTGCAGTGCTTGGGCATTTGAGTCAGAATGCCTTTAGGTTCAGACTTCACAGTCAAACCCAAGCATGTTGCTATGGAAAAACAAGATCCACTTTTGCTCCTACCATGTAAAACATGAATCTCTTGTTATGATATTTTTAGCTATAATGGAAAATCAGGCTTAGACAAATAACTCATAATTATGGCAGAGGCATTGATGATGAGCTAAGAATTCAGTATTTTACATGCCAGTGCCTCTTTTATCCTATCATAAATCACTGTCAATTCTGCTTTTAAAGGAAAATGAGAGCACAATCCAGGTGATGGCCACTTACAGAGAGAATGCAGATGTCCTTAAATATTTTAGACTGGCTGGCTTAAAATGGTTTTGACTTTTGTTTGCTCCTTCCCTTGGTAGAACCGGAATATAGGCTTAAAATTCCCTTTAATGCCAAACAGCTGCTATTTTGCTTTGTTTCAATTAAAATTGAATGTAGCTGCCCCAGATGCCCTACCCACGTAAGCTGTAGAAGATGTCACTGAACATCACCACCAAGCCCTGGAAAATGGTGCTATGCATGTATATTAATGAGCCACAGAGTATTTGGCGAGGAGGAGGAATAACAGGGGGGATTCTGACATTAACTATATCACAGCACCAGTGTAAAGCTATCAGCACATTAAATTCTCACTTACATGACTTGGAGTAAAATATTCAGAGTTAAGATATCTTAGAAATCACCCCCTCAGATCCCCTTTCATAATTAGAAAACCGGAGCCCAGAGAATGTTAGTGATTTGCCAAAATCACAATCTGCTTTGCATCAAGGCCTCATCCTTCTCCCTTGACAATGCACCCAGCCCTCAGTATCACAAAAGCACTTTAATTTTGACTTCTATTTAGTTTTCACCACTTTAGCAGCAGTCAACACCCAGTGAACTCCCACTTAACCTCTCTCTCCCTTTCTCTGCATTGTTTTTTTTCCCCCTCAGCTAGAAATTCTACTTTGATCTGGGTAACTGGTTTTTGTATTCTGAAAAACAGGCAGAAACAACCACAATGGTAATTTTCACTCATATGAATAATTTGGTCAGTTCCATACCAGGCACAAAGGGAAACAATCTCAATGATCTTGAAAAGAAATTTTAACATTATGAATAGTGTCAGCTGAGAAAACATGGTTATGAAATATCTTTTGTGCCTCTTTCTAACTTTTCTCAATCTTGATTTCTTCATGAAACCCAGTAGGCATCTTGTTATTGACAGAGGCATAATATTTGGGTAGATAAAAATCAGAGGCAGTCCTTCAGAAATTCCAGTCCATGGTAACAGAATATATGTAATAACTAGGCTAGGCTAGCTTTTGTAACAAATAGACCCCAAAGTGTATAATGGCTCTAATATAATAGAAGTATAATAGAAGTTTATTTCTTACTTAATAGGACCAGACAATGAATAAAGAATGGAGTGGGAGCCTCAGACTTTCATTCACAATCCACTGGCTAACATTCAGTCCCATGGCCTCACCTAACTGCAACGCAGGCTGGGAAATTAAGCCCAGCTTAGTTTCCAGAAGAAAGAAAACATGTCATTTGTGCGATATAGAATCTATTTTGTCTCCTATGATGTCTCTCAACTATGTGACCAGTATCCCAAGGCTAAATAAATAAATAACGGCTTTGAATTTATCTTATTTACACTCAAATTCTTCCATAGCTATAATGTTAGAAAATCTAACAGGCACATTGCTTCTTTCAAGCCAACTAAGGACTTCTAAGATTAAAGTTGTAGCTAATTCCATAGGTTAATAAGAAATCCAGCCAGGGGCACCTGCGTGGCTCAGTGGGTTAAGCACCTGACTCTTGATTCCTGCTCAGGTCATGATTTCAGGGTCCTGATCTCAGGGTCATGATCTCAGGGTCAGGAGATCAAAACATCTGTTGGGCTCCATACTGGAGGTAGAGCCTGCTTAGGATTCTCACCTTCCCCCTCCCTCTGCCCCTCCTCCCCCACTCACACTCCCTCTCTCTCTCTTTAAAAAAAAAAAAAAAAAAAAAAAATCCAGCCAATAGACCAAGTATATGTGGTGAACTTTTACAGCCCATCATGGCTATCACTGGTTTGACTGATGTTTTTTCCACTAAAACCATGTATCTACACATATCTAATCATATTTTTAATGTAATTTTTCTAATTAGTTCAACTTCAAAACTAAACATTCAATTAGTCATTAAAATAACCCTAGGTGGTTGGACTGACCATTTCCTGAGAACCTTCCATTTACTGAACACCTGCTCTTCATCAGACACTGACCTATGGGTCATGATACTTCCGTCTCTATTATGTCTCCCAATTTTCAGATGGGAAAACAGAAGCTGACAGATTAATAAATTGTTCAAGATTGAGGTTTGAGAACAAATCCAGGTCCACCTGACTCCAAAGCCTCATGGTTTCCATTGTGGTACAGTGCTTCCTAGTTAGTTCTTTCAATATTTAGATAAGCTGTATGTAGCTTCAGCCTGATTATTGGGGTATTCTGAAAAGGAACTCAAGTCTGGTTTTCCTGGACTTAGAGTAACGAACACAGTCATCACTTGACAGGGCACGTGACCTCCCTCTATGCCCACCCACTTACTTAGCAACAAGGGGAAGGACTAAAGGCACAGAGGGAAATCTTACTTGATGTGTTCCTTCTAACAGTCTACTTTTTCATCCAGCTTTAGGTCTTGCCAGCCTTTGCTTTGGGGAAATGCAGACTGGGAAGGCAGGATCAAGCCTACTCAGAAATACAAGCTGAGGTATTATCCTAGCAACTCCCTAAAGCAATTGTAAACATTGTTTGCCTAAGCCTTAAGTGCTACCGCCTGGCAGTGCACAATGCAAAGTTCAAAGGTTTGCTTATTACCATAATGGGATATAAGCCTTTGCTGTTGGCTGTGGAATAATGAAGATAATTCTTGTGGATTGTTCCTTCAATCTGTGTTTATTTAGGTTAAAGAAGTTTGTCGTCTAGCTGTTTTTTTTCTTTTTTCCTTTTTTAATTTCTCTAGAAAACCTCTCCTTTCTATGACCAGTTATAAGATAATATTCAACAAGGTAAAGGGCAAAAGATTATAAATTGAGTTTTTCCCCCCCACAAAATGCCTTATCCTTTAGCTTTTCATGGTCACATTACTTTAGTACTTCTGTATTTGCCAATAATGCGAGACTTGTTAGGCTGACAAAGGCAGATTTAATTAAAACACACACACAAAAAACAAATGTGTTCACAATATTGCAAAAAATTGGCAGGAAACAAATGGGAACATATTGAAAAAATAGTACATCTCTTTCTCCTACATGATAACTTTAGCTACAACTATGATAACAAACACACAAAGCAAAATAAAATAAGGGTTTTTCATCAGCGCATTTTTAGGGTTAACTTTTGAACATAAATTAAATTCCTCTGCTTGACGAGCCCCTGTCCACCCAGACTCAAAGCCAAAAAAACCTATACAGAATTTAATTTTTTAAATCATGCATGCTGCACACCTATTCCAGGGAGGCACATTTCAAAAGTGGTAATGCCTCAACTTTGGGAACACTGACCTAAGAAGAGAAATTGAAGAAATTAATCACACTGTTCCTTGTGCTTCAGAATACTTGAGGCCACTGTCAGCTCATAGGTTCCTCCTTTGCTAACAGCAAGGACTTAGTCCAGAAACTGCTTTGAATCTACAATGAAATAAGGAACTTGAGCACTTATCTAATAGGACTTCTCCTAGTAACCTTCAGAGCTGGAGTGTTGTTGGGGGCAGGGCAGGGGGGATAGGGCGTGGAGAGCAGAAGGAAAGGAAGCAGAGACAGGGTAGATGCAGTCTGTCCTTCAGCCCTACTCCTCATGACTTCCTACAAAATCATTACAGAGGCTACAGCTTCCTGAGCATCTTCCACCTAACCTGCTAAGGTTCACCTGACTCAGTGGAGATACACAGAATCCTTACTTAATAGTCAAGGAACTCTCCAAAGAGCAAAAGTGGTCTGGAAGGGAACAGATCATCCTTCCTTCATCCTTCCTTTGTGCCCCTAGGAGGAGGGCTTATTACGGTCTCTGACTTCTAAAAAGCACTATAGTACATGAATGTTCACCATCTCTCAACGTCTTCTTCCTCTCAAGCTAGCTGCCTCCTTCAGGAAACTCTATTACCCTTCTAGAAAGAGAATTCTTGTGTGGCTTAAACATTAGGGTTCTTGGGCTTTAGCAAGGTGTTTAATGAGGTGCTCAGTGCAAACTCACAAAGGGAAGGATAAGAGGAAAAGTGAGATCTAGTGTGATGAGTAAAAGCCAAGATTGTTGCTTAAATTAATGTTTCTTCACCCTAGCAGGAAGGACTGTAACTGTTTTTCTCACTAGTTTATCTGAAAAACAAGCACATGCCAAGGTAAGCACTATTTTTTCCCTGAGGACAATCAAATCTAATCATTTACGAAGAGAGGCATTCCCCCAGATCAGCATGACTTGGGATGCTGCCCTTTGTGAAACAAGAATCCTGGTATTTCAGGACCGACCAGACGTTTTTGGCTATTTTCTGAGCCAAGCTTCCCTTACAGGAACCACCAAAGTAATTGGAAGGAGCTCTTTCTTTGCAATCCAAGAGGAATGGTATTAATTCTTTTCTTAATTCCAAATCCTCCTCACCAGTACCACTGACATAAGTGATGGCATTTCATCCTGCCACTGACATAAAATGTGCTGCCTGATGATGCAGATGAAAGACAAAGAAGAAAGGGACGTGACCTCTAAGCAATTTATAGGCTAGTGGGACCATATTGGTTATCTATTGGTGTATAAAATATATGTTCCAAAACATAGTGGCATAACACAATAAATATTTATTGTATCACCACTTCTTTGGTCAGGATCTGTATACAGCTTAGCTGAGTACCTCTACCTCAAGATTTCTCATGAGGTTACAGTCAAGCTGTCAGCTAGGGCTGCAGTCTCATCTGAACGCTCAGCTGAAGGAAATCCAGTTCCATGCTCTTTCACCTGAACCCTGATCCCTTGCCGCATGGACCTCTCTACATGGAAGCTTGCTTCCTCCAGAGCAAGAGACCCAGAAAAGAGTGAAAGAGAGTGTTTAAAACAGAAGCCAAAATCTTTTTATTAGCTGGTGTCATGAGAGACATTCCATTATTTCTGCCACATTCTATTCATTAGAAGAGAATCAGTAATATAGCCCATTGTTCAAGGGGAGGGGATAATATAAAGGTATGAATACTAGGAGGCAGGGATAATTGGAGACCATTTTAGAGACTGCCTACCACAAAGACACAAAGACAAGCACAAAAACAACTACACAATTTATCTTAAGTGAGAATTAATAGGTTTTAAGGATGAAGAAATCACTCGTTAGAAAAATAAGAGAAGATTTCAGCATGACAAAAGAGAAAGCATTTAAGCTGGGCCTTAACAAATGGACACTAATAAGTGCAGATGACTGGAGAGTGTTTAAAGCTAAAACAAAGGCATAAGTAGAGGTAGAGTGACAAGAAGAGTGTGCAATGCTCAGGGAATGGTACCTTAGCTGACTACCGCATAGGTCGAAGGAGCAGAGCAGTGGACTTAGTTTGTTAATTCTGTTAAAAGATACAAGATTAGCACTCCTTGCGACCAAAAAGCAACATGATGTAGAAATAAGATGGACTTGGGCCCCCTGAAACCAGAGTTCAAATTTCAGCTCTGCCATTTAACTTCCTATGAGACCTTAAGCACATCATGCAAATTTTCCAAGCTTCGTTATCTGAGAAATTATTAAGTCTTTTGCCTGGCAGGCTGGATGTAAGAATTAAATGCATGGGACACATTTAGCATAACCCTTGAAACATGGTAGAAATTCAATTGTCAGGTTCATCTTAAAGAAAAGAGTTGTCATTTATTCTCTGTATTGTTTCTGGTATCTCCCACACAACAGTGCCTCAATAAACATTTATTAAAAGAATGGATAGGTAATTGATAGATGATAGATAGATAGATAGATAGATAGATAGATAGATAGACAGACAGACAGAGGCAGGCATGCATTAATGAACAGATCCACCTGTCAATCAAATGGTGAGTTTCATCATTACAGTGTTATTCTTTAAACAAGCATTCCCTGCCGGAAATAACAATGCATATTTTATCTTATTGTCCAAGAAGAAGTGGGGATTAATTATATAAATAAGTGATCTGTACATATTAGTATTATTTGCTATGAATAGCTAATGCTGAAAAATGACAAGTAGCAATTAACTAGGTTCCAGGGGCAACCCTATTTATACATCAATATCCCTGCTTCAGACTTCAGGTTGATAATAAAAATAAAAAATAATACTTCAAGACTGCTGAAAAGATAAATAAATCAGGACTGAGCACAAACAAGTGTCAATAAGGCAAGGAGAAATAGTGCACAGAAATGCAGGCCATAGGATCCTGCATTATTAGGATGGTGTTCCATAACATTGAAATGTCCTGTACAGTACGTCTTCTTTCTCCTTTCTCCTCCTCTTTCATCAGCCTTTGTCTTGTCTCTCCCCCCATTTTCTGACTTTTCTCCCTCTCATCTACCCATTATTTCCTTCTGTCTCAAAATCCCTCCCCTTCTACATAAAAATCTATTGCTTCTATTTGGCTTCTTCTCATTCCAATCTTATCCTTGCCATCAGCAAGAGGGACAAATACCATTATCTTCTCAGATCAATGAAAGGCAGTAAGGATACTGGTGAACCTAAATTGAACATTTACTGCATGGCCAATCTGAATCAGGTATGTTCTTACCTGCTATGCTTACTGCCTCCCAATAAGAGAACCAGGAATCCCAGAGTCTATGTATTTAGGATACTCCCCTAAAATAGTCTCCAATCCCCTGACTTCTGGAACTACTTTGCATGAGGAAATGTGTGAGACATTCTGTTGTCCCCAGAAAAAGTCCACTTTGTCAAAGTAGACAGGAATCCTGCAAAAATAATCTGAGATACTGAGAGTTACCTGAAGCAAAAAGCACCATTATCCATAATTATCAAGGTTTTAAAAATTGTCTTGAGTCTCAGGAAAGAGAGAACCAGATCATCAATCATGACAATTTTGCACTAGCACTACCACTCCACGTGTATTCCTGAAAATGTACTCAGTTATAAACAAGGGAGCTGTGGTAGGGATTCCAGCTGCTCACCAAAGTCCTTTGTCTCTTCTACCTGGGTACAACTGTTCTGTATTTTCCAGCGTCCACTGGAAACATTACTTTTGAGTGACTGAGCTCAACTGAATGTGGGAAGAGGTCACAGATACCATTTTCAGGCCCAATTCTGAAAAGCCTCCTTCGTGCACTGGTACCCTTTCCTTTCTAGATGGCTGTGATGTTGATCCCTACAGTGACAGTGAAATCCACACACACTGAAGATGGCAGAGACACAGAAGTCCTGGCCCCTCAATGATTACCAGTGACCAGAGACACTGCCTTGGATTATTATGTGAACAAGAGATAAACTTCTATTGTATACGACATTTATTTGACCCAGTATACCTTTCAAAGCTCTATTTGTTATAGCTATCCTAACTAATTTAGGAGGTAATTGTTTGATGAGGAACTTTTATACTTTTACGGAGTTTTGAACAGAGCAACTGAAAAAGTTTTAGCCAAAATAGTGGCTCTTAATTGTTTAGGGACCACTTACTCTCTTTGAAAAATCTGACAAAAAGCTATAAAGTCTCTCTTCTCTGAAAAATTCACATGAACCCAGACACACATACATACACATACAACTGGATTGAAAGTGATTAAAATATCTTTATCAATCACTTACTATATGAGGCTGACTAGTTGCTATGTGCCAGGGTTACAACAGTGAATTAGGCCACCAACCCTTGCTCTTAGGGAGCTCACAGTCTACTGGATAGGAAATGAGATTTATATATATATACACATACATATAAAATATATGTGTGTAATTATTTTTATTATTATTATTATTATTATTATTATTATTATTATTATTATAAGTAAGCTCTATGCCCAACGTGGGGCTTGAACTCACAGTCCTGAGATCAAGAGTCAACATGCTCTACTGACTGAGCCAGCCAGGCACCCAGATAATTAGTTATTTTTTTCTGCACTCTGTCAAGTCACTTGATCTCTTCAAGAACTGTAAGGAGCTTAACCACAAATCCCCCATCAAACCCTATTGCCTTGCAAAATTACAATCAGCATCCACTTTCTACCACAGATCTCCTCTCTCCCCACCTTCAACGCTGGCACATCCCTCCCACTATGACCAGTGCCCTCTCTTTCCACACCCCCATTCCTGGTTTCTCTCCTGAATCACTGCTCCAGAAAACTGAGGAGGAAGGCACTGGCAAGGCTGGACCTCTGTTGCCCTCTGGTGGTCACTCACAGCACGAGCCTGAAAAGCATACCATCCTGGTAGCCCTTACAGTCTCCATACTTGTGTCACATTATCCCTTTACGGTCCTGTGCTTCCCCATAAGAAGATGGAAAGTCAATATGATCAACGTTGCAGAGTATGGACAGACCAGGAAACACTGTGACATGCTCCTGCTCTTCCTAGTTCTGCATCCTTTTCTCTTACCCTTTCCTGTTTTCCTCCCTCTTACTCCTTCTCTTGCCTTTACTTACTTCCATTTTAGCATATCCCTATCTAAGTCTTGGGTCTACACCTGAGATTTCTATCAGCAAAAAGGCACCAATGCAGCTTTTTAAGTAAAGTGAGCCACTGCCTAAGGTGTGTGACTTCAAGGGTCCTGGGAAACAACACACCCCACTTCTGCATTCCTCTAACCCCCAAAAGTTCTCCTAAGCTGTCTTTGATGACTGACATTGCTTTAATTTATGCAATAGAGACATATTGATTATCTACTATGTGACAGGCACAGTACAAGGCACTGGGGATAGAGCAATGGACAAAACTTAAAAATATGAGACACGTGTTTTCATCTCACAATTAGGGCTCCCTTTAAATGCAAATATTGCTGTAAAGTAACACACAGACTTACATAAACACTGAATTATTCATGAATGTCATCAAATTTGTCTGTGAAAGTTGTGCATTAGTAAGGCAGAGTGGGGAACTATTTAAGAAACAGTGTCCCCTTTCTGGTTCTCCTTTGATCAAATCGTAACGGCTATTATGAAAACATAATTTTGTAGAAAGACCACATAATTTGAGGGTACACAGACATGTATTTGAATTTGGCTCCATTTCTGGTAAGCTGTGTGTTCTTCAGCCAGATAATTAGTCTCTCTGAATCTCTGATTTTATCTGAGGAAATAGAGAAACTGATCTCAACTTATCAAAATTATGGTGTGAAATCACATATGTAACCCCAGAGCAAGATGTGGCCCAGAACGGGCCTCATGAACATTAGCTTCCTTGACATTCCCATTTACAGCCAAAGACCAGTGAGCTAGGATAACTCTAATGGCACTGGCACATAATGGCTGAAATTACTTGAAATATGAGATTGAGACTTTGATTTCACAGCTAGAGTTGCTTCCATAATTAGCAAAATCATTACCTCTAGTTTGCAATCTGACCAAAACTACTGCTTTTGCAGGTACAAGATGCCCCAGCAATTTATGACACCAAACCCAGAAAGTGAGGTTCTCAGAGCCCGGGAGCCTGTTCGGAATATTGGTCTTTTCTTGGAGGAGCCAGAACAAAAGGCCTGCCACAGGGAGTCTGTGAGGAGGAAGGGTTGTCAGACCTCAGAGAATCCAGGAGGGGGAAAGAAGAAAAACACCTACCTAGTGTCATTTCCCTCCCTTGATGTCATTTTGTGTCATTCTATTCACTGCCTCTAGGGAATCAATTAAAAGAGTGCTAATTTATGGGTCCTAATGAATAAGGTATTATACAAACTGTTTGTAAGCATGGCAGGCTTCTTGAATGGAGAACACTCAAAAGCACAATTGCCTGAGGTGACATTCTCTTGCAGCCCTCCCTTCCAGATTCCAAAATGGCCCAGGAAGAACACAAAAATACATCTGGGGGGGGGGAGGCATACTGCCAACAAGTCTACACCTCCTCCTGCCCCCCACTTCCGTCTAAAAATGGCAGGGCAGAATATTTACTGAAAACTATGAAGATGATCTTTGTCACCCACACGGTGCTTTGCTGTACATAATCACTTCTTGGATGAAATGACAAACCTATTACCTAATCATCAATTCATGTAATAAATATTTTGAAGTCCCTAATACTAGACAGATACCATCCCAGGCTTTGGAAATGTTCCGGTGAATAAAATACAGCCATCTGCTTTAGAATTCACAGGCTAGCTGCAGAGACAGACACGTAAATAACTTCAGTGTCTTACCATACCACAGAGGACTGATACTTATTTTGGGGGGGAGGGTAGGGAATGTAATGAAGTCAGGATGAGCTTCACTGGATCACTGGGAGAAAAAAGTCCCTTCCCTCCTCTTCCCTGCTCTGCTGCTTGCAGTTTCTTAGGGCCTGGCTCTATGGCCCAGCACTGTGTGGCCCTATAAGCCATAAGATCTCCTTTTCTCAATCCCATTTTCTGCCTGGAAGACTTCTGGCAGGATTTGTATATGAGCCCTTTTTGTCAAACTCCTCTGGCCTGAAACTAGGGTGCTGTCCCCAGCTGATGTACCTGATGCCAGCAGACCTGGTCACAGCCAAGTCCCACTCACCTAGGATCCAAGAATCCCTGCCTGCTTCCCAAACAGCTGGCTGTCCGAGGCACTCCGCTGAATTTGAAGGTGAACATTGAAACAGTAGACTAAATCATTATCTGCTGCCTACACAGAAAAAAGAAACAGGCCCTACTGAGCAGAACATTTCAAGCTACTGAACAAAGTAATATTTTACTTCCAGAGGCAGAGTGGTGTGTGGTTAGGGGCCCAGCCTCTGTAGCCAGGCTGCCAGGTTCACATCCTAGTCCTGCTACTGTCTTATTATGTGCACCAGGAAAAATTACTTAGCCACTCTGTGCCTCAATTTGCTCATCTAGAAGTGGGGATAATAATAGCACCTCCCTTATAGACTTGCTGTGAATAGCAGAACATGAGACCATCAGAGCAGCAACAAGGCCAGGATCAGTACCACATGAGTATTTCCATCACCATCCCAGCTGGCCCTGTCTGTTCTTCCTTTTGGCATTTTTTCCTCCTGGGGCTCTTCCTGTCTCCCCTCTGCCTCAATTTCAACTTCGTGTGCAAATCCAATCATGTCATCTCTTCTTCTCTCCCTTCTTGGTGGCGTATGTGAGCTATGATAGAACAATGAGGTGCACATTCCTCAAAATGTCAAGATTCCAAGCAGGGGACAGACTTCTACTTACAAGAATGACCTAATGAAACTTGAGTGTAGCAAAAAAGTTCTGTGGTATTGACAAATGAGCAGTGGATAACACTTTGGAAATTAAAGTTCTGCCTATCCAGTCCATAGATGGGTCATAAGTCACTCTCCTTGCTACTAACAGTTTACAGCAAGGTGTAGTTTGCTATGTCCCAAGATAGCTTCCTTGACAGAGATGGTAATTCCTCTAGACCAGGACTTACAGTCCTATTTATACTAAATTCTGGGTCGCACCCCCTTCATGAGAACCCTGCAGAGGGGCTCTGTACTTCCTTGAGCATGGCCCTGGGGTGTGAAGATGGGCTTTCAGGCACTGCTGACTTATTTATCTCCCCTGCAGACCACAAAGTGTTAGATGGCAAGACCGGTTCTTAAGAATCTCCACATGCCCAGAACTGAGCTTAGTAAGGTAAGAACTTTGCTCTTTGAAGCACCTTAGCAGCTCACAGGGACACTAAGGATGGGTATTTTTGTTTCCAATGATGAACCAATGACATGATATGGTCCTTTTGGAAGAGGCAATCGATAACACTGGTATAGCAGTTAAGCCATGGTGCCTCCCAAGAGACCATCTTAGAGAAACTGAGGCAGCACAAGATTCTCATACTTTCTTAAAGGTAAACTTTCCTCTCTGCTCATAGAAAGTGAGCTCACTGCTGTCTCTGGAAATAATAGAGCATGGTGCTAAGAGACAGGGAGGGGAACCAGAGCTGGAAGCTCAGTCAGGTTCTGCCTATCACTAGATATATGACCTTGACTGAGGCATTTAACCTCTCTGTGTCTCCATTTCCTGATGTGAAAAAGAAGTTTGTAAGAGGACCTCCTTCAGAGCAGTGCTGGGAGACGAGGAGTCGATGTGGTAACGTGTACAGTAGGTAGGGCACACTTAGTACTCGGGATGGGCCAGGTGAGTGTTTGGTAACAGTATTATCCAGGTGTAATGTTGGATGGGAAGAAAAGCCACCTGTGAATACCATTCCTGCTGATAAAGGAAGTTCCCCACGTTCCTGGCCATGGTGGGCAAGGCCCAGCCCAAGCAATCATGATTATAATCAAAAGCAAATTTCAGTGTCTAAGGGACCGAGGTAGAAGGGCCCGCTTGTCAGTTTCTGCCTTGAGAGAACGCAGGGCTGTAATAGGCCATAAAACTGCTCTAACCTTCCTTGCCTAAGCTATCACATGCCACTGGATCGATGCCTCCCTGGCACTGGCCAGCGATGGCCATTCAGGAGCTTTCAGCTGCACCTCAGCTGCTGTACCGGTGCCAAGAACAGCTCAAAGGACTGATAAAAAGACAAAGTGCCAGCAGCACACAACCAGGGCGAAAGGAGGGCAGGGGAAGGTGAGGTGGCGGGAGGGGGGCAAAGGGAGCTGAGAGAGATGGAAGAAAGGAAAGCCCGTCAGGCCAGGAGAGTGCAGTCTTATTTTAATATCACTCTGCTCCAGGGAAGAGAAATGACAGTGGAAAGCTTGTTAATAGCAACAGGACACAAAGCCAATCTTTTCCCTTCTCTACTTTCCACAAGACCCAGGTGACACCAAAACCTGATTTCTGTTCTCTGTGCTCCCTGGTACTTGGCCTACAGGTCTCTGCACTTTCTCTCCAACCATTTAAAGCATAATAACTGCCCTTGCCTTCCTGCAGCATGTGTTGGAGACAAAGAACACAGGAATATGTCATTTCCTATAAAGGCCAGAAAGGGTGTTGTGACCAGTGAAGTGCTAAAATGACATTTGCACTTAGGTGACAAACAAGCCCATTCCATTCCAGGTAAAAGCCAGTAAAACACAGGAAAGTAAAGGCTGCCCTCTGCAGGGCACTGTGGGAACAGCAACTGTTGCTTCGGAAGCCGCAAGACCTACTCGCTCAGACTGATGAATGGTCGGTCAGCTTTGGAAAGTCACATCTGTTTGTGTGGCCTCACCCGATCATCCCCCAGGTACCGGGACACCAGGAAACAAGCAACCAATCAGGAGAAAACATCCTTGTTTATGGTGGACAACTCAGCTACCTTCTCACATAAACAAAGGCTTTTGAAAAACAGGATTTCAAACAAATTGAACTTAAGAGACAAGCTTTTTAACACTAAACTAATTTTAAAATAAATGCATTAGATTGATACACAAAACTGTGGCTGCTTCCAATGCATTACTGCACTAGAGAGACAAGCAGCTGTTCTCCATGGTGCTGGAGAAGAAAAATATAAAGTCAAGAGGCATGAAGACACTCCCAGCTTCACACAAGATTAGCTGCCTGAAATTGGGCAGAGCACTTTCCCACTCTTGGACTCAGTTTCTTCATCCATAAAATGACGTGCCTGCGCTAAAGGATGCCTGAGATTCCTTCCAGCTGAAACATGTTATGATCCATGACCTTTATTTTGTACTCTGAGCCAGCAGCATAAGTGCTCCAAAAGAAATAAATGGAGCAAAGGAAAAAATAAAATACAATAAGAATGTCACGCCAGCCCATCCATTTTCTATAGCCCCTGGGTTCACCCCACCGGTGGGTCCTTGCAGTTTGGGCAAAAGGGTCTGCGGTCCTGCCTCACAAATCTGTGCACTATTTTTAATTGCTGGTTTGATTTTTTTTTTTATTTGCCAACATACTGAAGTCATGGTATCCTTTTTTCTTTCCTTCATTTACAAACACCAGAAATGTGATTATTAGCAGGTGAAGATTGAAGGAAAGTTTAGATTTAAAAAAAAAAATCCTCGACCAGAATTTGGAAACTGTGTTCTATAGTTCAAGGATTAATCCCAAAATTCTCTACCAATAAAGGTCTCAGATGGAAGCATTTCTGTCTCCCTCTCTCTCTCTCATACATACATACATACTCTCTCTCTCTCTCTCTCTCTCCCACCTGAATGAAATTCAGTATGAAAGCAATCAGCAACTAAATGTAGAGCAAAGAAGCTCCACAACGGGCTGCAGTGACAAGCCAGCTGAATCTTTGGGACATTTTTAATTGCTGAGGAGGAAAATCCATAACCACAAATAGTCACTTTAGTGGATAAGCTCCTGAGATACTGAAGTGTGATTTAGAACCTGCCATTGTAGAGTCTATTTCCTTGCCTGAACACCACACAATACCTTTCTCTCCCTCACACACTCCTCTAAAGTGTGTGAAGTATATATTTAAAAAAAAAGAAAAAGAAAAAGGCAAAGTACTCTTACTTTAACGAACCACAATATGATTCAGTTAACTCCAAAGCTCTTTTCTTGGCTTTTGTTGAGAATGGGTGCAGGGAAGACATGGCATGGAGACATAAAGAGATGTTTTCAGTGAGAGAAAATAAAGCCTAAAACCATACTAATCTGAAACATTGGGAGTTAAAGTACTCTGCTCTAGCCATATCAGTTCTGTGTCTAAAGAAATAACTGGGTACATTAGAAGAGCTGTATCTTCTCACTGAGTACATTATACTCAGCCCCCAAAACTGAAGTTCAATCCAAAATTCTCCTGGTTGCACCAAAAATTTCACAATATAAGAAAAATTTCCTTATATGGTATCACAGAAAGCTATCAAAGCCTAAAACCAACACTTTTTCTATAAGAAAAAATACAGAAAGAAAGAAAACAGAAGGGGAAGGGGAAGGGGGGAGGGGGAAAGAGGGAAAGACAGAGAAGTGGGGGGAGGGAGGGAGACAAAGAGAAGCTGGTGAGTGTAAGGAACGGTGGTCCAGAGAAGTTCGTGTTTGGAGGGACAGAAATGTTGCAGCCTGGGGAGGGCAGACCAGCACACAATAGAGGTGGGAAGAGATAACACATGTACCTTTCAGATCCCAGAAGAGCAAAGAGTGGGTCAGAATGGATGCATTAGGCTCAAGATTACTGGCAGCAACACTGAGGTAGCCTGAAAGGAAATGTGTCATGTAGTTGACCTTCAAAAGAAGTTGATGAAAGCTCTGTTCAAATCTTTTCTCATTTTTCACAGGTGGTTTTTTTCTTATTGAGTTTTGAGAGTTCCTTATACATTCCAGGTGTATGTCCTTTATTGGACTGCAACCTGCAAATATTTTTTTCCCAGGCTGTGGTTTGTCTTTTAATTTCTTAATTTTTTTAAATATTTTTAATACTTCTGCTCTTTTGAAGAGCAGAAGCTTTTAAGTTTGTGGAGTCCAATTTAGGAATTTTTTTTTCTTTTATATTCATGCTTTTCATGTCCTACAAATATTTAGTTAAACACCATCACAAAGGTGTTTTTCTATGTTTTGTTCTTGCATTTGTATGGTTTTAGGTTTACATTTAGGTCTGTGAACAATTTTAAGTTAATTTTTGTATGCGGTATTACGTATGAGATCATTTTTTTGTATACTGATATCTAATTATCTCTGCACCACTGAAAAAACTATCCTTTCTCTATTGAATTATGTTGGCACCTTTGTAAGAAACCAATGGACCATATAAGTGTGGGCTATTTCTGGACTCTCTTTCTGCTGTTCCATTGATCTATATGCCTATTATTTCACCAATGCCAGTGTCATTTCCCCAAAGAAAAAGTATGGGTGGAAAATAAGCACATGAAAATATGCTCAACATCATCACTCATTAGGGAGACACAAATTAAATCTACAATGTGATACTACTGTGCACCTATTTAAATGACCAAAATTTAAAAAAAAAAAAAATGAAAATACAAAGTGCTGATAAGAATGTGGAGCAACTGGAACTCTCATACATTTCGGGGGGGGGGGGTTGTCAAAAGGGTGCCACCACTTTTAAAAAGATTTTGGAAGATTCTTATAAAGATAAACACACACTTACCCAGATGACCCAGCAATACCACTATGAGAGCATCAGGAGAGATGGATGCATGTGTCCACACAAAAATCTCTCAGGGAATTTTTAGAGCAATTTTCATCATAACCACCAGATATTAGAAACAACCCAAATGTTCATTAAGTGGTAACTGCATAAACAAATTCAAGCACATCCACCATTCATGGAAAATTGCTCAGCAAAAAGGAACAAAATGACCCATTCAATAACATGGATGAACCTGGAAAGTAGATTGTGCTTAGTGGAAGAGGCCACCCTCAAAAGGCATCATGGAAAAGGCAAAACTATGAAAAAGCAAAACTATGGTAACAGAAATCAATGTTTGCCAGGGAGTGATGTGAGAGGAGGTAACTGACTATAAAGGGGCACAAGGAAATTTTGGGGTGATAGAAATACTCTCCATCTTGATTGTAGTAATTACACAACTATATACATTTGTCAAAATTCATAGAACTATACATCTAATAAGGGGAGATTTTATTCTATGTAAATTATACCTCAATAAACCTGACTTAAAGAAGAAAAAACACTAACTGGCAGAGATACTCACAAGATTGGTAATTTGACAGTGTGAGAGAAGGGAAAGCTTGCCAGCCTCAGGTGCCAGGATTAATGTTGTTTTATGTTAATTAAATTTATTAATATAACTCTGTAATAAGAGTACCTGTCGTCTGCTTTCAATATTCCCAGGAGTGATGGGAGCAGGGGAAACATGCCAACCTAGCAATATTCTATGAAACTAATTACCTCAGGAATTTGTGTAAGACTGAACCAACACAGGTATTACACTCAAATAACAAATTAAAAATACTAGTCTACAGAGAGATTTTATCGTATACCCACAGAGTTTGTTGCTTTTCTTGAGCCTCATAGATAAAGTAGGGCTTGTGGTTATTTTGAGATTCTGCCACCTCTGTTCATTATCCAGTATGGGAATTAGAGTTCCTATTATCAGCCTCATTTCGTTTTTACTGAGTCTTCCTGTGTTTCTTTTATCTTCTGGCCAACAGCTGCTGCCCATGGTCCCTGAGTAGTGACTCATGTGTCTCCTCAGCAAAACTGACAACATCCAAGAGATCCAGTCCACCTAACCCAATGGAGCCCACCAAACAGTCATGCAAGCAGCACAGACCCGAAGACTCCAATTCCATGTGGCAGGTCCCAGAGAATATCACAAGCTCTGAGTCTTTTAATTCTGCTGCAGTCACAGAGGCACTGACATCTACCAAATCTAGGCAGTGTCAGAGCAGGTAGGCTGTGTTGGCCTTGTTTTTAAATCTCCCAGAGCAGAGGTACTTTTAAATCAAAAGGCATTTGAGTTCCCACTCCTCAGCTCCAGCCTTCCTTTCTGACATCATCTCCTGACTGCCCTCCCCATCCAATGTCACCCTCACCCCTCCCTGTCCATTCCTCTGATTCCACTAGAAACTACCTAGTGGTCTCAGCACACCAGACTACCACACTGGCAAGAAACCCACTGAGCATGTCTCAGTTTTTGCTCCTTTATCCATACTTCTTCAGCTCAAATGCCCTTCCCATGAAAAATCTCCAACTATGGAAATCAAGTATTTCTTGAAGGCTCAGCACAGAGGCCATCTCTCTAAGAAGCCCTCCCAATGCCCCCAACCAAAACTATTCTTTGCTTTCTGTTTCCTCGTGGCCCTCTTCCTCCCCTGCTGCCCCTTCTTACCCTCAATGCCTCTTAAGTGCCCTCCACAGAATAAGGGCACAATCAACCTTTGCTGAGTTGGACTGGACTTACCCCTATCACATTCCCTTGAATATTTCCAGGTAAAATGATGTCTTAAGTCTGGCTTGTTAAAAACTGTGGAAAGTTTCTGTGAGAAAATTTTTACTCTCATAGTAAGACAGTGAACATAGGCCTCAAAGAGTAAAAGAAATTCACTTAATCCAAATATTAAGTCTTATTGAGCAATAAAATAATTGCCTTGCTGAATTCAACTGCTTAAAAAAAAAAAAACCTATATTCAGCAACCAAGTTGATGTGTATATGTAGACATAGACTAATGTTGCCATTAGGCATTCCAGGACACGTCTTCCCAGCTTTAATCTATCATATCATTTTTGAGATTATTTCTTACAGAGCATTTCTATGTTTCCTGGAAAACCAACAGGATATGAAAATGTGAAAAGACTTTTTTTTATCAGAGAAAATGTAGTGCCTTTATTTTGTCTATAATCTTGTCTTCCTCCGAACTTCTACCTGCTGGTTAGAGAAAAATAAATTAACTAAATGTCCAACCTGGTTTAAATTTAGTTTGATCCAATTATTTAAACAGCCGCTTTAGGGAATACCCAGTCTCTCCTGAATAAAATTGCACCGTCTTTCAAACAGCCTTCCCCCCCTGCGACTTCTCTCCCTGTGGTGGTGGTGAGTGGGGGAGGAGGGGGAGGTCATGGGGCTCACGCATCCTGAAGCCACCACGTCAGGCCTATTAGCTATTGACTCAGCAGCCTCAGTAACAGGAAATGAGAGACCCTCAAGAATGCCAACTAAATCCTCTCCCCTCTTTACTATGGCTATCCCATGTTGGTGTTGGCCCCTCCCAGAGTCTCAAAACAAAAACCCATTATCCTTACTGAGTGTCCCATATGCCTTCCTATTCCCAGGCCAAAACAAAACAAAAACAAAAACAAAACAAAAGAGGGAATACACAGCTGACCAACTCTACTTCTTTCTCTTTTCTATCCTATTGCTTCCCATGATCTCTTGGACCAGAAAGCACAATGAAATGCTAAATCAGTCCCCACCTTTAACTCCCTTCCCAGCATACCATGGCTTTATTAATTTTGATTCCACACCCTATCAATATATAAGCCATTTTGTGAACCTGCAAAAATTTGGTATTTTGTGACCCATGGGAGCCCATGGCCCACAATTCAAATCTTTGATAAGAAGTAGCACTTCCTTGAAGAAATTATGCCTGCCTTGTTTTCGTTTGCTGTTGATGCAGGCTGATGGTGAGCAAATACCTCAGCCACGTCTACTGAATATGAATGAACCATGCCACAACACAACCACAATGTCCAGTGACAAACTGTCAACTGTCCTAAGAAAAGCATCAGAGCTATATGGACACTTTGTTAAAATGCATTTGAGTCAAATGCACATCTGACCTTTCCTCTTCTGTCACAAGTTCCATCAGAACTCTCCCCACTCTGGGCTGAGAAACCACTACCTGGCCTCATCTGATCACAATCCTTCTTCACCTTCACCTCTACCCTCTGCACTGTAGCACTTACAGCACTTAGAGCACTCGCTTTTAAAATTCCTCTTTTACAATTCTTTTTGTTCCAAAAGTGATGATTCTCTTACACTACTTTGAGACTGGGCTCAACCTCAATACACATTCCAGACTCAGAAGTTCATCTCAACCTTTCCCTCTCTATTCCTCTGTGTCTCTTCTCAAATCAGCCAAAGACCTCCTGCAGGACCATTTACTCTCCTGGCATGGGGAAGTCCTGTTTAGACTTTGCAACTGCTCCTGACATTAACTCTTATAACCCAGAAAGGGGACTCTGGGCTGCCCTCAAGTTTGTCTCCATGAATTTTTCAAAAAAGAAGAAGATGCCCTTTGCCTTACTTGTCATTATCCTAAAAGAACTACCTACAATGTGATACAACTAAATATTTTGTCCAAGATAGCTAAAGTATAGAATAATTTTAATTTTCTTATGCAGATCTTGTAAGTGAATCCTTGCTTATATGTATTTTTAGGGATGGCAGAAAGGTTGATATGGAAATGTTTTACAACATTCACATAAGGAGCCAGTCCACACTCAAACAATTGACTAATTCAATGAAGTTGCCAAAAAATAGCAATCAATTCAGTGAAAAGAAAATCAATCACAGAGGTTGTTTGGTTGTTTTGTAGACAAAACAGTCAGTGGAGTGATTGAATTTTTCACTTTTCAATGAGTTGTTTTGGCCTTGTGTGGAAGCAGCCATTAACTCATTAATCACCCAGAACTCCTGAGTGGCTGAGAGAGGGAAATCATTACTTTCCAAGTATAGATCGCATATTAACAATATGCAAAAGGCCCACCACGGTGAATGTGCTCAATGACCCCATTTGAGAAAAATGAGTTTCACGAATATTTTATAGCATATGGAGGTAAACTGTACCTGATTTATCATTTTACTTTCCAATTGTAAAACTCAGTGTCCTTTAGTATAAGTTTACAGAGAATTTAATGCATTTGAAATGTATTCATTTAATCCTGAAATTGAATTTTAATTCAGAGTGGTAAAAAAATAATCATTGCAACATATTGGGTTTCCCCACATTGATTTTATGCAATATCAAAATGGAGGAATTCTGCACACATCACAATTAGCTCCCATTCATGCAAGTATACATATATGCCAGTCTGATAAATATGTATATTTTCCCATATGGTGTTGAATGTTAGCTTCTAATTTACCTCTTAATTTTTAATTAATTTTAAATTACATTCTAAATGAAGCCAACAAGAGTCTAATTTGTATACTTATTTGCATATCTGTAAACACACTGCTTGCATTGTTTATCTAGTCCTGGTCCCCATGACAGGGAAAAGTTTTCTCACCCCATGCAGTGAATTGGGGCCACTGAAACATCCGGGTACCCTCTAAGACTAACAGAGAGGATTCTGATCCGAAATGGATGATGCTGGCTCTCTCTTCTCCACAATGGCCACAAAGGATTCTGAGAGGCCAAAGTCAATGATAGTAGTTAAGCCCTCTGCTTTCTCAGAGGGCTGATGGTACATGCTACATCTTTAGAAAATAAAACTTTTTGCACACTTCGGATTTTTAAAACATATAATGCCCAGAACTACTGAATTATTAATACCAAATCAGAAAAAAAGTCACATCCTATTTGTCTGGATTGATGAGTTCCTAACCCAACCAGAAGAAGGCAGCACAGAGCGAAGACAGTTTCCTCTGCACAAGCAATAGATAAGGATTTTCTTTGTCTGAATAGGCTGTCCTCTAGGGGAATGATTGGCCACTGTGGGGTCTGTTGGTACCTTGTCTTTTGATCTCACAATATCACACATGCAACTTCAGTCAGTCAATACACAAGCAACCTCAGAGACCCTTGGGAGGCTGACAAACAGTTTGGGATTCAAAGAGATTTGTTGCCTTGTTGGCCATGAACTACACAAACAGACAAGACTGCAGACAGACTTCTCCTCCCTGGAAGTATGATAATTTTCTTCTTTATTAGTGGCTTCAATAAGCTAAGTTATCACAATTAACATTTTCCTGCTAGTAGTAAAGTGAACACCATACTCCATGGTGACAGAAGCCTAGTGATTGTGTTTAGGGTCAAACCCACCCCATTCCTAATCCCAGCTTTTCTACAGTTCAGCTGTGTCACCTTGAGCAAGTTACCTAACCTCTCTGATATTTATTATCTCCATCTGACAAATAAAAATATTAGAAGTGATTATATTTTAGGGTTGTTGTAAAGACTAAACAAGACAGAAATCTCCTGGAACATTTTGCCTTATTTTTCCTTCCTCTCCGGTGGAAACAGACAAGTCCCAACCCAAGCAAATGTTAAATGGGGCACCTCATGGCAGGTAAAGGGAATAGAACAGACCTGTGGAAATTTTGCACAGTTCTCTTGATCTTTATTCTACTAAGACCACCTGCTTTCTTGTTTCTATAAACTTTCACAGCTGCCCTATCGGGAGACAGACTTTCTCTTTCAATTATGTGTTTATCAAAATCAAGCCAACCCTCAGTAGACCAAATATAATATTAAATGTGTCAAGATGATGGTCTTTACAGCTGGACTGTCATCATACAATCAATCAATCAGCCATAAGAAAAGCAACACTTCCCTTGCAAGGAGCAGAAAAATATTCTTCCTTCTGAAATGGCCAGGAACCATTTACATCAAAAAATGGGCCGGGGCCCAAGTTGTTGTATACTTGGTCATTCTGCATAGCAAACAGGGACTACACATGGGGGCCTGCTTAATCCTCCTTTAAGGGGGCATAATGCCAGGCTCATTGACTCTAACTCACAACCAAATATTTGAATCAACCAGCAGGAATGCATGCAATTAGGTGTAAAAATGTAAATATTTGAAAAAAAAATCACAGCAAAGATAAAAAGAAGGTACATGAGATCAGATGGATAATCAGCTCACTGAAAAGCACATCATGAGACCATACAATTACCAAAATTGGAACCCCAATCCAATTCTAAGATTCTAAATATTCTAAACAAAAAGATTACTTAATCTGTTAAAGAGATACACTCTGCATAAAATAAAGCAATACCTGTTGCCCAGAAAAGTAATGTTTTTAGGTACTAAAGTCTTAGAGACATATCTCCCATGGTCTACATGAAGAGAAATCTGTGAGTTTGAAACTATTTACCTACAAATTTATCCCATATCTCTATACCCTTTAAATGGATAAAAGACTCAAAATTAATCTCTCAGTCCTCTCTGCTCCTGTAGCACTTTTTGCTCTCTATACCGGCGCTTTTACAGACTGCCTTGTTTCAGAGAAAGGATCACATCTTGATTACTCTCGGGCTATGGTGTACTGCTGTCCAGGCTGTACACTGCATTTATCTAGACTATGGTGAGTGGTGCCCCCTGGGGCTGTACGATGCAGCTTATAGCATCCAGCACAGTACCTTGCCTACAAAAAGCACTCAGTCAATGTTTTCTTTATTCTCTGAACACAGTAGATATAGAAAGGCAGTAAATGTAGTGGTTATGCACATGGTCACTGCCCAGACGTGAATTGACTCTTCTAGTTACTCACTTGGGCAAGTTACTTAACCTCTTAGCAACTTTATTCCTTGTCGATAATATATTGATAGTAAAATTATACACCTAATAGGATGAAATACATCTATACATATAAACAACTTAGAACAGTCTCTGGTACAAACATTTGGCATTGGTATTATCAGAGATTATCCCAATGCAGAAAATATCCAAGCAGACTTCTATTTTAATGTTCTTAATGGGATATTCATATTGTTACACTCTTCCTAAAAAGCACCTTTTAGATAGGAATACTGCAGTGACACAATGCTAATGGCAGTCTGTATTTCTAAAAGGATACAATAAGAGTACGGAAGGAGATTAACCATGTTGATCACTTACTAAATGCCAGGCATGGAGCAGATATATCATCCATGCAATCTCATTCATTCCTCACAACCATCCTATAAGAGATTTCTTCATGCCCTAGAATAGCCTATAAGTGCAAACTGTATCACATCCTTAGTAATCATCAGTTTACCACCAGTCAATACAGAACACGGCCCCTACAAAATCCCTCCACATATCTCTGCATCCCCAAGGGTGTCACACAGGGCTGGTGCACAAAGCCCATTGGTTAGATACCTCTTGGCACTGCGCCTTCTGCTTGGCACAGATCACTAAGGAATGACTGCCCATTCTGCTGACTGCTTCTACATCTACCCAGCACTGCCGCTTTGAGGGGCTGTGTCCTTTCTACTATGTGCCAATATACACACCAGGCACCACCACCGCTGGCAGGCTCCCTTGGCATGTCCCTCTGGGCACCTTCTGCCCACCAACTGGCGATGCTGTCCCCCTTGCATTGTTGAATTCTAGTAGGGGAATGTTGGAGGAATGTCTCTCTCCCTTTGGGGTTATTGCACTCTCTCAGAAAAATAGCAAAACAGGAATGCTTGTGCCTTGATGACTCCCATTTCCTAAGAAAACACCTTTTGAGATTTTTTACATTCAGCTTTCTCTGTTTCTACAACCCAGATAAGTGGGGGCTAGGCCAGGCATGTGCCCAGAACAGTAGGCTACACAAAGAATTGCCCTTCCCTCTGGATCCTGGGTTTCTACCACTGGTCTAGCTGCTACAAGGTATTTTAGAGTTTGAAAAATATTTGAGGGCACCAAGTTGTTTTATTAATTTAAATTAAAAAAAAAAAAGACTTCTCCCTAATGTGTCTGTGTCTACAGTCATGATAGAAAATATGCAAATAAATGCTACATTTCCCTAAGTGTTACTGGACCCCATGTTGTAAAGAATAATAACATCCTCAAGGTCGGGGTAATACAAGGATTGTGTGATAAAGACAAAGCTGGGAATAATAGAGTAAATATTGACTCTGAAAACAAATATACATGGGTTTTGTTCTAGCTCTATGTGCCTTTGGGCACATCAGTTCACCTCACTTTCAATATCTATAAAACTTGAATTAATAATATTAACCTTGTACAATCTGAGATATAGAGTTACTGTGCATTAAATGCCTGACATATAGTAGTTGCTCAATAAATCTTCATTTTTCTTTCCATTACCATCACTGAGTAATTTTCTACAGATGTGGACTTTGAAAACCCTAGGTCAGGAGAAGTGGCAAGCACCTAAATAACAATATTTGCTCCACAATTATTTGTTGAATGTCTCCTATCTGTAACCCTGTGGTAGTTCATGAGGATACAATGGAGAATGAGATCAACAAGGTTCCTGTTCACAGATCCTCCATTCTAGGTGGGAAGATATAAAATAAACAAGTAAACTAATGAGTAAGTGAGAGTATTATAAACTGTTACTAGTACTCTAAAGTAAATGTATCAAAGATGTTAGGATAGGAAATGGGAAGTCTGTAAAGAGCTTTAAATCCAGGGGTGAAATGACCTAATTGATACTTCTAACAGATCATTGTGACAGTTTAGGGCAACTAGATTGTAAGAATGCAAATGTGGGAGTGCCTGGGTGGCTCAGTTGGTTAAGCATCTGCCTTCAGCTCAGGTCATGATCCCAGGTTCCTGGGATCACAGCCCCACGAAGGGCTCCCTGGTCAGCAGGGGAGTCTGCTTCTTCCTCTCTCTCTGCCTCTCCTCATGTTCTCCCTCTCTCTCTCTCTCAAATAAATAAAACCTTTTTTTAAAAAATGCAAATGTGAAAATTAGCACATAAAAGTCACTCTACTCTGCTACAAGAGGACAACACACGGCAACCTTGATTGACTTCAAAATAGTCTTCAAAATGATAAATTAACCATTTCTATTTGTAAGAGGTGTACTATTCAGATTCTTAGGATGAAAAAAGGTTCCTTTGCTATGGTTACTGGTAAGTCAATGAAACAGTTCCCATCTCCAGCCTATACCATGGGGTAATACAACAGAAGACTCCAAAGTCGCAGATGAAAGAAGGTTGTGCCAAATTTGGAATAAAGAGATTTAGAAAGCTGCCAGCAGGCTCAGGGCACAGATTTCAGATGGCGCAGGAGGAGAAGAGAGTAAGCAATGCCAGCTAGGTCTTTCTGTAAGGAAGGAGCCAAGACCAGCTCTTACCAGAAAGCTGGCTTGGCCATTTGATTTCCATTAGCACCATCTAAGTCTCTCCATCTCAGGGGCAATTTGACACACTCTGAGAAGGCTCCTGCTGTCTATGAGATGGACTTCTCTGAGATAGACGTGGCAGAGAAAACTATATTAGATCTGTGGATGGGTATCCATTTGCACACAAATTATTTATATATATATATATATATATATATATATATATATATGAATGACACACACACATATATATATATATGAATGACACATATATATGATCAACTTAACTCAGCTCATCAGGGTTATTCCCCCCCCCATTATTACAACAAATGATTTAATATATGAATATATTGTGAAATGATCACAATAAGTGTAGTTACCATCCACCACCTCACATACCTACAAATTTCTCTTTCTTGTAATGAGACCTTTATCTATTCTCTCGGCAACTTTCAGATAAGCTCATTAGTTCTATAAGTGATTTTTCTAAAACACAAATTTTTTACAAAAATAATCTCATAGCCCACGAGAGAAAGTTGACAGATGAGAGAGCCCCATCTCTCAATTTCTGGGATTATCAGTACTTTGAATAAAAATTACATGCATTTTTTTGTCAGGACAACATTTCTGTACAATACTTTGTACAGAATTCCACTGGATTCCTCCAATGGACTGGTTTCAGTAACTGAGAAGGGCCCTAAGGGGCTGACTCTCAGACGAGTGAAGCGTGGATGAGGGAACAGTAAGGAGAAAAAAAGGTGGGTGAAAATGAGCATGGAGGCCGCGGTGGCACAGGCCTGGCTGGTGCCTAAGGGTCACAGAGAAGAGGCTGAGACACAGAAGGAAGGGACAGGGATGCCGAAGACAAAATTCACTCTGTAATTTTTTGTTCAGAAGCAGTCTACCTCCAGTAGATAAACAAGCCCTTGTTTTCTGTGGTGTCCATTTGTTCATTGTCTGCTTTCCATGACATAGTCAATCTAGAGAGACAGGAGGCAGACTCTATCTCATTTCTCACTCTACTGCCTTCCTCCTTCAGATATAAGGAGCAATGGACAAAATATGTCCTTGAAAGGTCAACTCCAGACTGGAATAAAATACTGGGAAAAAATTAAAAACTAAAGTAGCTTTAGCTTTTATGTAGTTCCTGTGAAATCACAAGCAAGAAGTCTTGTGCTCTGTGCTCTCTGTAGGGAGAGATGAGATGATTCTTTGGATGCTGATCAAAATTCCCTGCCTCCCTCAGGGTAGCTGAACACTGGAATGACAGGAGTGCTGCGCCATCTTGTGGGAAGATACACAGCATCAGCATTCATCTGCGGAGACCTTCTTTCCTGACACAGACACACACACACACACACGCGCGCGCGCGCGCACATACACACTTGCTTTTTCAAGGAAGACTTAAGAACAAACCCCAAAGCTGGGTTAACTATAAAAGTACCATCAAAGATATACCCTAGTAAGTTTCACAAAAAAATTATATAAATGAAAAGGATTAGAATGTGACACCTCTCTAAATCCTTAATTTTTCAGAAAGAAATATAATAATAATATCTGATACTTAATGAATGTGTTCTCTGTGCAAGATAGGTACTGGTCTAGGTACTTTACGTGTATTAATATATGTCATCCCTGCAACCATCCTATAAGGAATGCCTATCATCATCCCATTTTACAGGTGAGGAAACCGAAACACAGAGAGGTTCATAACTTGCCCAAACTCACAGAGCTCGCAGGTGGCAGAGCAGGAAGACGACTGTGATCTTGAGCTCTTAAGCACTAGGTTAGGCTGCTTCTCTGATACACACAACGTAGCACAGTGAGACTGGATGTCATTAAGCAAAGTCAGGGGACATAAGACTTGGAAAAGCACATTCCTAGAGCATAAGACTCTGATTTCAAATTGCTTCCCCAAGCAGGAAAATAGAACTCCCTGTGCTTCCAATGAGGCAGAACCTTTACAAAAAACAACATTTTGAAAATCACACTTACAACAAAGTCCCCTTTTCAGAAGCATGGAATTTGAAACTAAGGGGCAAGATCCCTTGATATTCATGATCATTGTATCATCACCATCATCACCATCATCAGTGCTGCCACTGTCAAAACCATCATCCTCATCATCATCATCACTAGCATTTACCAAGTGTTTGTGCTGTGTCTGGCACTGTGTTCCGTGCCTTGAGATTGTGCGTACAAACCCTTATTTTACAGATGAGGAAACTGAGGCCCAGTGAACTTGAGAGACTTGCCAAGACTCCAGAATAGTCAATGGGGCAGCCTGAATCTATGGCCATGGATAGCCCAGGGCATTTCCCTCTAAACCACGTCACATCTCCCACTAGATGGAACAGTCATCAACAACTCATTTTTGGAAAAATGATGGCATGTTTTCCATCCAACTATCTCATTAACACTAATTTTCTCCAAAAATGCTTTGTCATTCCTCTGAAAGCCATTATCTTCTTTCTTTTCCAGGAATGACATGCTGTCATTTCAGCTTGGTTACTTTTGATGCAATGTAATCTGATTTTGCTAGGAACCAGCTATTCTTCTTACATCTGTTTGATCATTCAGCAACTAATAGGAATTTTCCAAAACTGCTGGTATAAGAAGGACAAGAAAAAGTACAGCTCACCTTACATACCCCAATTCATCTGAGCTGGGTATGATTCACATATCTTGAATTTGGAAAATATGCGTGTCTCCAGATTTTTCCCCTGTCTTTATGGGAGAGGGGCTGGAGACTCAGGCATCAGAATGATGAGCGTGTGCACAAAACTGCTTGGAGTAGTTCCCAGGCAGACTGCTTGCAAGGGACAAGGGAGGTGGGAGCTCGGCACAGAACAGACCTTTAACCCAACTTCCAAGGAAAGAAGAGGCTCTAACCAGACACCCAACTGCTGCATGAAAACACACGAGACACCTTAAATGATGAAATTCAAGTCATGGTTTTCTTTAATAGAAGTAAGAGTCTTCCTATTCAGAGAAAAAATCAAAACCATCCAAGTCATATTTAAGTAATCTGTGTCCTTCCCCACCCCCCGAACCCCAACATGTTCATCAGACTTGCAGTTCCAGCATCAGGATCACTTGAACAGACTCCCTTGAAGAGATAACCTATCTGGGATGAGAAGAAAACTTGCTGGAAATGCCAGATAAATAAAGTAGATTGGAGACTATCTGCCAGGAACCACACTTTTTCCCCAGCTATTTGCAGGAAGAGCTAGAGAAGTAGGCTGCTATGCCATTATAGGTCATTTTCTCTCCTGAGCTGTGCCACCCCATGCTCCTTTTTCATTCCAACTGCTGCATTTCTAGAGGATCATACTGCCATTTTTCTCCTCCCTGTCTAACACCAATCGCACTTCTGGGCTGTTGTTCTCACTGTTGATGGTGTTAATCTCCATAGGAACCAATGTGACTCAGAGGGTCAATGTGTGCTTGGCAAGTCTTCTTACAATCACTGCCAGCATGTTACCAGCAATGGCAGCATAATCCGCAGCGATCACATTTTTGTTTTGTGAATTTGCCCATGAGTCACGCAGTTTAAAGGCAACAGGCTCAAAGGAAATCTTAGCTTAGCACTTTGGAGTAAATCCTATCACAGTCACCTTCTATGCAAGCTGCATTCCAACATCCTTCATTTCAAAAGTCATGGAGTCCACTACTTGCTAAGGAATGAGGCTTTCTTGGGTTTTTCTCTGCATCCATTATCCTGGTTTGGGGTCACTAATTCTATCTATAGATAATAAAAGCTCTTCAATAGAAATAGTAATGGTGATACAACTAAGGCTCTCCTTTTCATTACAACAATCTCATTTTTCTCTTGTTGTTGCTTTCATTTAAAAACATGAAATCTGCCCTGTGGCTTTCTACAAGATGACTCCAATGAAAGAAAGCTGTTTGGTAAACTGAGAGTTGTCTCACAAAGTCTGAGTGGCTAAAGACAAATTAGAGATTGCCTAATCCAATCCCCAACCCTGTGCAGGTGCCCGACAGATGCATCCAGAATCTTTTTGATTAGTGCAAAGCAACTAGAGTCTTTCTCTCCTTCTCATGGTGCACCATCCAAGGTGGATTGCTCTAATTATTAGAAAGCCCTTTCTAATATTGAGCCAAATCTGCCCTCTGTAACTTTTACCCACCTATTATTGTTCTGCTCTCTGGGGAAACATAAAACATACTCCTCCCTTCATACTTCCATCTTATCTCTACCAGAGTCCTCTAAAGAGTCCTCTAATACTCAACCCTTCCTACATAGACATTAGGACTCACCACATGTTTTTCCTGTATCTATATCTTCCACCAAGTGAGTTTCTAGAAGATAAAAAACATGTCTCATTCCTCTTTGTATAGTGAGTGCCAACATTTGATGACACCCATTCTAATATTCCACAATCGTTTCTATTTCTCCCGCTAGTCCAGGCTAAACATTTCTGATTCCTTCAACTATTCTTCAAATCAGCAAGCAGGTACTGGCCTCTTCCTGCCTCCTTCTACCAAAAAAAGAAAGAAGGTGGACTGAATCATATAATGCCTCTGTGACAAAAACTATATGGTGAGGGTAATGAAGTAGCTCAAAAATTCTATAAAGGATGCCCTGGGTCCTTCAAATAGCCTTGAAACTCTACAATAAATGAGAATTTCACAACAGGAAGAGACCGTAGACATCACCTCATCCAACCAATACCAAGGCGTAAATGGGGACCAAGAATCAAAGTGAATCGCCCAAGGTCACAGAGCCTCTTGCTGGCAGAGCTAAGACTGAAAACTGTGTCTTCTTTATATCATTTTTCTTTACAGCACACCACACTAACTCAAAGGGAATATCATGCCAAGTGCTGTGTATGCTCCTGAATAGTCACCTTGTGATTTTTAACACGGAAAGTACCTTCTTAAATCTTGTGACCTAAATGTTATCACTCTCTCTCCTCCTGGTTAGCATTTATGAGTTACTAAATATTTTGACAGGGTTTTAAGGCTTACAGCTACTGTCCCTGGCAATCTTAGTTTTCATCTCAAAAGACAGAGATCATGGCAATATAGAATCTTCAGAACCTGATGGAGTCTTCTCTGTGCTTATCATATGTCTGCACTTAGCAGAGTGCCTGGCAAATACCAGACATTTAAACAATGTTTCCTCACGGAGAACTAACTTTGTAATTATGCATTGATAAACTCAGGACCAAAGTTCAAATGCAGGCTAAATTCCCCTACCATTTGACCTATTTCCTATTTCTAGGCTGCATGTCCAATAATCAATTGATTTATGTTCAGGGAACTTAAATACTAATGTTCATTCAAACAAAATATAATTTGAAACTCAAATATGCTTGAAAGTATATATACATACAAGACTATTTAGATTTGCAAATGGGTAGCATCCTAAAAGATACGTAAAGTAGAGGTTAGAACCTGAAACATATATTCTCAAGAAGTAAAAGGAGGGAGAAAAAGAGGAGGAACGAGAAATAAAAATAAAACACTGTTTCCACTAAAAAGTGACTGGCATAACATTCCCTTTGTGTTGGTGAGGCACATTATAAAGAACATAATGTAGAGTAAAGGAAGAACCTGTTTCCATTTCTGGCTCCACCAGTAACGGCATCTATGACCTTGGGTTAAATAGATTCCCAAGCCTGAGAAATAAGACACCATTTTCGATACTGTTCATAAAGGGAACATCAGTCCCACATCGGAATGCAAGGCACTGGGAACCCAAATCTCAGTTCTTAAAACAGCCACTTGCCAGGTGAGAAGGAAATTTGCTCCACGCTGATTGCAATTGAAAGAAAGATCCTATTAACCCTGAAGCCAGCATAAACTAACGTTCCTACCCAAACCACTCTACCAATGTACAACAGAAACTTTCTTGTCCAATACAATCAAGAAAATTAAGTGTAAAAGTTGGTTCAAGTAGAAAACTATTTAAAAAATACATACCTTAAATATTTAAACTACATACATGCAAGTGTGCATTACAAAGCAGTCACTGCCTGAATTCCCTCAGTTATTTTTATTTAAGCCACTCCCAAAATGCCTCCTTTACAATTGGTAGTTTGGGCTTCTTTAGCATGCAAAACAGTGACACTTGAAAAGCAATCTAACTGTATAGATTGTATCAACATTGTTGATTTTTATACTTTAATTAGACTCCAGTCTTTCAAAAAGATATCATTATTTTTCAAAGAAACAACTCTTCTTTCATACTCACAATTTATCTATAACATATATACAATATTATTATAATAGTATCACATGATTTCAAGTATAATGGACAAAAATTTAGGATGGATTTGGGAATGAACAACTGGTTCCTGGTAAGCATACAGCTCAACTCCTGAGAGCAGAAGGATGTGGGCAAACTACACAGTAGCCTACTAACCAGGGGTGTCTAGCCACGCATCTATATAGTGGGCATGGAGGGTAGCAGTACCAGGTCATCTAGTAAATCAGTTTTCTGAAGCTCCTATTGTACTTATATCAACGAAGCCTTTAGGAGTCTCCCAGGACAGCCTTACTGATTGCTAACCCCTCTCCCTAACTCTCCACTGACTGTACTTTGATATTATTAGTTTTCTAGGGCCGCCATAACAAATTGTCACAAGCCGGGCTACTTAAATCAGAAATTCATTCTCTCACAGTTCTAGAGGCCAAAATTAAGGTGTCAACAGGGCCATGCTTCCTCTAAAGGCAATAGGAAAGATTCCTCCTTGTCTCTTTTAATTTCTGTGTTCCCACTGATCCTTAGGGTTCCTCAGCTCATGACACCATAACTCTAGTCTCTGCCTCCTCTTCACTCTGCATTTGTGTATCTTCACATAGCCTTCTTATAAGACACAACTGTCAGTGGATTTAGGGCTCCCTATTACCATATGACTCTTTTTTGACTTCATTAATTTCATCTGCAAGGACCCTATTTCCTTTTTTTCCCTTTTAGAGAGAGAGTGCACACACGAGCACGAGTAGGGAGGGGAGAGAGAGGGAGAGAATCCTCAAGCAGACACTCTGCTGAGCATGGAGCCGGACACTGGGCTCAATCTCACGACCCATGAGATCATGACCTGAGCCGAAACCAAGAGTCAGAGGCTTAACCAATTGAGCCAACCAGGCGCCCGAGACCCTATTTCCAAAAAAGTGTACATACCTAGGTTCCTGGTGGTTTTGATGGACACTATTCAACCTGTTACACCACACTATAACAAGTCCTCTCACCTCTAACTAGGCCTCAAACATGGTATTTCCTCGTCTAGAAATTCCCCTCCTCCATTCTTTAACATTGTAAATTCACATATCCTTCATTCAATATTCAACTCAGATATCACCTCCTCTTAACTTCCTCCCCAGCTGGATTAGGTGCCCTTCCTGGCTTGCTCTCTCAGAGTCCAGTCATTGCCTCCTTAATACCATTCATTCCGTTATACTGACATTGCCTGTTTTCCTTTTCTGTCTCCATCATCACACCCACATATTTAATAGCTACTGACTGAGCACTTGCTAAGTGCCTTACTGTGCTGGGGCTGAAGACACAATTAAGGCTAAGACAGAAGTCCCTGCTTTTTGAAGGGCAGAATGCTTCGAGTCTTTAAAAGCAAGGAGCATATATTTGATTTTGAATCTCCAGAACCTAGCATGCTATTAGATGTGTATTAGGCACTCAATAAACATCTGTTGAATGAATTAAAGAGTAAAAATTTCAGAGGGTAAAGCAAATACTAATGAGTTGGCTGGGACTGTTGGAGGTCTGAGTATATGGATTTTTGCCTACAGTAAAAATTTTCAGGTAACTCAAGATGTAATAAAAAAAAAATGTGCTGCCTCCTTTTTACTTCAGTGTTCAATCAAAAATCCATCAATGGGATGTTAGTCTATGTGGTTTCTAAGATACCTTCCAACCCTAAGATTTCTTTCATTCTCTGATAGACTAAATGATGGAGAGATAATTAATTCTTAACCTTTCCTTTTTGCTAAACAGATTCCAAAAACCTTAAATGCTTACAATGTACTAGGCATGACATTAAATACTTTATCCCTATTAAGTGTTAACTAAATATTTGCAACAATTCATATATAGCAAGTAAAATAGTAGAAGAGATCATCAGCTATTCACCAAAATATATGTCATTGCTTTTTCTTGGACACAGAGCTGCACTACATTTCCCAGTCTCCCCTGTGGTAAGTAAGGAGTGACCATATGATTGCACTGTAGCCAATGAGATATAAATGGAAGTGATCTGTGATACTTCCAGGCCTGGCCCATAAATAACTCCCAGGTTTACTCCTGCATTCTCCTGTCACCTTCCAACATGCTGGAATGGAGGTAACTTCTAACTAATGCATTCTCAATGAGGGCAATATTGCTCCCAAGAAGTGAAAACAGTTGCTTAGGGGAGTAGCGGCTCTTCAAAGCTCAACCCTGCTTGATAAAATCTTATTTCTTAGTATTCAATCGATCTCATTAGGGAAAATTTAAATTAAATTAAATTAAATTAATTGTAATTAATTAGGTTAAATTAATTTAATTTTTCTCCTTTGGGGGAAAAATGAAAAAAAAAATTTTGAGAAATACTGCTCTACAACAACCCTGGAAGCCACATATCGAAGACAGTGGAACTTCTACCAGCCTGGGTTTCCGAATGACTAATTGAAGGAGAGGCACATCTATTACTACCAAGTATCATCAGTGGATGAAAATCAAATTTCTATTGTGTCTGAATCATTATACATTCAGAAGTCTGATATGGCAGTTAGCCCATCCTAAATATTATAACTACTATCTTACCCATTTTATACTTGAGGAAAATGGGAGTTCAAAGAGCACAAGCTCAAGGCCAAGCACAAGACTGCTGGTAAATATTAGAGCAGAGACTTGAAATCTGTCTGATTCTAAAGTCTGAGCTATTGATCCTTATACTCTGTTGCTCTCCCCAGCTGTCAAAAGCTCCATGTTTCCACTGTGTAAGGTGATTTCCAATCTGATTTACTGGAGAATGCTAAATGCAACCTCTAGTTTAAGGATTAAAATCATACTGTTTTTAGGTATACTATTTTTTTATGCATCCAAAGCTGATAAGTGCTTTCAGAAATCATAACTTTAATTCAGGGTTACAAAGCTGTTCTGCAGCAAGCCCCTTGTAATTGAATGTGCACAGTAATGAGACATAAGTAGAATGTGGAAATAAATTAATATTTCTTTTGATAGACACAAAAGCAAGATGCATCAGGTCTGGATGAAACCCATAAAAAATTCAAGTACAGATGAGTAACTGTCAGAGGGCCACAGAACTTGGTTACATATGCACTAAACAACAACAAAGTTTTCCCAACTGAAAATGTAAAGTCAGGATAAAGATTTCATGAGAAATCTTAACAGAAATTATTTCAGAGATTTTGCTCTTGTAAGATGCTTAGATCTTACAAGCATCATATTCCAGATAATGTAAGATCATATTCCAGACAATGATAGGCTTTGTCCTAAAGTTGTGACTCTATGGTTTTCCCATAGAAATTGCATATGATATGCCCATGTGGAAACTATTTGACTTGCATTTTGTTCAGAAAAAGTATTATCAATTCACATAGAAGGTGTAAGGAGCCCTTCATTATCTGTGTAGGCTCACACAACTTGAATGTAGTGTAGGCCTTAGAATCGCTGAATAAAAAAAAGACAGAAATAAAAAAGAATGTTGGCTAACAAAGTCTACTGTGGTGATGGATGGGAAGAGCACTGCTCAAATCTTTTTAATTCTCTATATGAGTTTTATTGTGTGCCCTTTCCTGATGGTCTTTAGATACACAATCGAATAGTACTCTCTGGAGAATTTCCCTCCTTTTTTGCTTCCTTTTATTCCACTGCTACTTAAATAAGTTAATTTACTGCTCTGAGACTTAAATGCATCACATTCCAACCTGAAATACAGTAAATGCGAAAAAAATGGAACTATTGAATGGTAGATGGAGATTATAGGCTCTTTTAGAAAAGTGAAGGTTGGGAGAGGAATTGTCTTTTATTCTTGTATATTTAAAAGGGAGCTACAGCTTTGGAACACATTTCCAGATGCAAAATTAACATCATAGAGAAACACCAGGTTCACACTTTTTATATTTAATGCCAGCTATTCTGTATGCTGTGAGTAGCCCTACCTTTTAGCATTTAAGAGATAAAACTCTGCATTAAATTTTCCAATTATTACCTGTCTGGTACAGTTGCAAGAGGACCACATCAAGTATTTGAGTTTTACTAGGGAAACGTAATTACAGTTTGAAAAATAGTAGAAAATGCATTCCTATCACATCCTTAGTGGCAGTTTATATGCTAAAAAGAAAAACGCTTAGGGCCTAATTCATAAGAGCTTTATGCTTCATTTACATTTTTCTGTGCAGTTTACTTGGAAAAAAGCATAATGCATGTTTTTCAAGTAAAATAATGCCATTTTGGGATTCATTCAACTTGCTTTCTATTGTCCTTATCGAGGGCCAACCGTTCTTTTCTACAATCCTAAAGGGCACCAGTAAATGAAATGGGTGGAAAGCCCTCAATATTAACTAGAAGAAATGCCTAAAACTGTTGTACAGATTATTTAGAAAACTTACAGCAGTCTCTAGCAGTCAAATCTTGGAAAGCCTATTGTGTTCTTACTATGCATACTGTTTTCCAAGCCCTTCGTATAGGATATTGAACAAATTACATGACAATACAGATATTTCTAAGGGCCGCTCAGAATTCACAACAAGATTCTGACCATTTCCCAGTCAATCCATGTTCTTTTACTTACTTCAGTGTTTCTCAAAATGTGGCCTGTAGGTTAGCAAGCATCAAAATCAACAGAGATTCTTGTTTACAATATGATTTCTTAGGCTCTACAACACTGACTCAAAATTTTTGAGGGTGGAGACCTAGAATTTGAATTTTACAAGTTACTCAGGTGCTTTATATAAATACACATACATACATCTTACAAAGATAAGCATCAGAATTAAAACCCCATCACTGTGTTTTGGACAAAGGCAATCAAGAGGGAGTTCACTTTTAGGTAAGGCTAACACATTGTTGTTTAGTGACCAACAATTTGTTAAGCCAAGTTTACCAGCTGGTGTAAGATCAACATGGGAAGGGGTGAAAATCATATTTGTAAGAAGCTGCAATTTGAAACTAAGTACCAGGTCATAACCTGTGAGAGTACAATCTAAGACCCTCAGTCTTTCTTGCCTCTACGATTTTCTGGGCTCTCCAAAACTGCAGAATTTTTAAGGCCAGGACTAAAAAGCATTTCTCACAGTGTTCACTGATGTACTGTAAAATGAGTATTGCAGACAGTCTACCAGTTATTTATTCTACACACTACCAAAACTACCAGGCAATTTCCTTTCCCCACTGAACTCACTGAACTTCTTGAGTAGTTCTGGCATCATGTTGAGACTATCAAAGCCTGATATCAGGGAAAATTGGGGGCCCAAAATAATTGTTCTAAAAAAGAGATGTCTCAGTCATTTTATTTTTTTTTATTTTTTTAAAGATTCTATTTATTTATTTGAGAAAGAGAGAGAGAGCAAGTGGGGGGCGGGCAGGGAAAGGAACAAGCCAACCCTGGACGGAGTGCAGAGCCCGATGCGGGGCTCAATCCTGAGATCATGACCTGAGCCGAAATCAAGAGTCGGACACTCAACTGACTGAGCCACCCAGGTGTCCCCATCTCTTTCATTTTAGAGTAACGGTTGTAATATATTTAGTGGAGGAAGGCCACAGGGCTTGACAGGTTTGGCTAAGTCTATTCCAGGTTAAAGCAGCAAACTTAATACATCCTTGATTGATAAAAGAAAAATCATATAAGGCAGAAATCCTTAAGGGTCACTCACATCTGGTTTTCCTTCCTTGGCACATAGGAAAATTATATCTCTATGCCCAGGGAAGCAGAAGTGATATGTGTCACTTCTAGGGCAAAACACTTCATTGCTAATATAAACTTCCCAGCACAGTCCATCCCCGCTCCAGTGACTATGGAGGTGCATGTTTCCAATGGTGCATTCACAGGATGGTGAGAGCATCACCATCCTAGACCACCGAGTCACCCCAGAAAGTGAAGTGAATTTGTAGGCATCTTTGTAAGCAAGAAACAAACCTTTCTTCTGTTAAGCCACTCAGATATGAGGGTTGTTTGTTACCACAGCATAACTTATCCCATCCTGATTAGCATAACACAGTCTGGAATATGAAGGCCATTATACCCACATATTAACCGTAGCAAACAGAACACTCTGGACTCCTACCTGGTAGAAAAGCCATGATGGCCACACAGCTCCTTGTCAAAGAACATTTCATCTTCCTGTTCTGGAACAGTGTAAGTCTCCAGGTGGCAATGAAATGCTTTATAACCTTTTTTGGGTCTGAGAAGGCTTTTGGGATCCAATTCAGAAGAGATCATTTTGAGGATCAAATGAGATAATGTATGTCAAAGTGCTGAGTTTACTGCACAAAACTATACAAATAGGAATCTGACGAAGTTAGCCCTTTTAGATTATACTTAAGATAACACAGATTTTAAAGTAAGCACTCCAACATTTGCTGTCTGTTGGATGGTTTTTTATTTTGATATTTAAAATAGAGTAAAATTTGTTGGATGAAAGAAGATACACGTTATACAATCAGGGCTACATTTTCTATTTTGCCACTCTTGTCTACATTTATAGTCATGCCTTTTTTTTCAAGATATGTCTATTAAGCACTTGCTGCAAGCACAATAGAAGTGCTGTGAGAAGTAGAAAAGTAAAGAAAGTATTCGTTATGGGCCTCCAATTTCATCATCTGTGCAATACAATTAACAGCTTCTAATCTCCCTCAGGTTTCCACCCAGAAATAAAAGTGCTATCATTTCTATTAAGTGCTATCTTTGCAAAAAGGTCTCATAACAATGAGTTTGGTTGGTATCTTTAAAATTCAATTTTTATCCATGTAAATTTCTTTGAATGAGGTTGTTTTTCCTTTGAGAAGTGGTAGGGATTAATTAAGCATGGATATCTGGATAAGAAAAGGTTAATAGAAATATTAAAATTCTTCACTCACTACTATAGCTCTAAAAAAGGGAGAAGAGAAGACTTTGTTAGGCTTTTCTAAGAGAAAAACCATTATACTGTTTTCTTCTGTCAGTCTGCCCTAAAGGGATGCTGTTTCCTGAGCTTAATAGGGCCCTATTTCTTCTTAGCCCTTACAGTCTATTAATTACTGTGGCGGGTGCTTAGAGACATCGCAGCAATCATTTCTAAGATGATAGGAGCCTTTGCCATTCTGAAATGTGGGTTTTAGCCATCTAAAATTACCCAAATGAAACAGATGTTGCAAATGTGAGTCCTTATTAGAATGTTTTCTTCTCATTACCCAGCAGAAAGCTGTGTTCCTCACACTCCGGCCACATACAGAGGGGCTGCCTAAGAAAGCTTGGGCTATGCCTGCTGCCTGGGTCTCTTCCTGTAGGACCTATGGGCAACCAAGAGCTCTGGTTTGTGTCACTGACACAACACAAAAAGCCAGACCAGTGGCAGCCCAAGACCCAAGAACAAGAATGGTCAGGTACACTCAGTATCCAGCCCCTACTACATGTTATTCAAAGTAAATTCCCTGACCTACTTTCGCAACCAGGAGGCTAGTGATACACAAGGCCGTTTATGAAGAATTGGGGGAAATTGAGACTTTAAGCATGTTGTAACCACTGTATGGTTGGTGTTTGCACAGTGGAACTTTCTTCTGTTTGTGGGGAGTAGGTCTCTTTATAATACAAAAAAGAAAAAGAAAAAGGCAGCTATTTGGAGACATATCCTAATAAATGATACATACCATTTCCCTTCTCTCCTTTCTCTATCCCCCTGGCATGTATGCTTCATATTCCAGAATTAATTCGCTCAATACTGAATGCTTACTGTGTACTGGGCATTATTCTGGTTACTGCAGAAACAGCAATGAAAAAGACTAAGTCCCAGTTCCCATGGAGCCAACACTCTAGTGGCAGACAGACAGTTGTAAAAACATATATAATATAATGTTGGGTATTAACATGCTTTAAAAAAAAAAAAGCAGGGTAAAGAGAAAGAATAAAAAATGGCTCCAATTTTCAATAGGATAGTCAGGAAAAGCCTTAATAAAGAGGTAATCTGGAAGAGACAAAGAAGGAAATGAAGTGAGGAAATAAGCCATGGGGAAATCTGGGATGAGAATTCCAGGCAGCAGGAAAAGCATTTGTGAAGCACTTAGGGGCAGAAATGAGAAATCAGCAAAGGAGTCTTGGAATAAAGTAGAAGTAAATGAGGTAGAAGGGATAAAAAGGAAAGGTGGTATTCTGATTAACAATTGGAAAAAGTGCTTCAAAAAAGAATATCAGCAGTTTCTGGTACATAAAAAAAATGAAGAGTCAAAATCGACTATGGGGTTTGGCAACATGAAGGTCATGGGTGACTGGACAAGAGTAGTTTTTGTTTGTTGGAAGGGTGAGGATAAAAGCTTGACTGGAGAGGGTTCAAGAGAGAACCAGCAGGAGGGAATAAGCAGGTAACTCCTAAGAGGAACTTTGCTATGAAAGAAAGCAGAGAAACTGGGGAGGTGTGTTTGTCTAGGTCCTTCACGAAGCACACTCCAAGCCTGGATTAAACATTTACAGATTCTACTAAGGAGGATGCCTTCATGAAAAGAGATAGAGAAAGAGCTGAAGGAGACAGGGAGAGTGGTCCAAAAATCCAAGTCTGATGCCTGGTGAAGGAAAGAGAAAGAGAGTGTCAAATGGAAGCCTCCTAGACTGACACGCAGTCCATGGCAAGTTCAACAAAGCATCAGTTCTCGAGCCAGAGTTAGCTAATAAAGGAGTCTTATGTCTACCAAGAAGGGATCTCTATTAGTATCCCTGCCAAACTTGGTCACTGGTGGGGAGCAGTCTTCAAAAAGCCTCACCTCATTACAAAGGCAGGATAGACCTCAAAGCTCAGAGGCTGGGGCCCTCAGTCAACAACACTCCCTTTGTAAGACATCTGCAGGCCCATTCTCAAGGCTGCCAGAAAAGGTTAATAGAGAAAATGAAGGGTAAGGAAAGAATTTTTTTTTAGGATGGCAGATGACCCAGTCGAGAGGATCATAATGAAGCAGACGAAAGAAGGGTAATGGCAGAAGCAACCTTATGAGTGGAGGGTGTGGCGTTAGCTGAGACTCTTACCACAGGAAGGGAAACTGAATCTGTAATAGAGATTCAGGGGATTGATAAATTATTTGGTGAGAGAATGAGGATACCTTTATTCCTTATGCTTTCTCAGGGAAATCAAAGCCAAGGTCATTAGCCAAGAATGAGAAGTAGGGAGTGAGTAACAAAAGTTTAAGGAGACAGTATATGTCATGAATTAGTCATCAGGAACCACGGATAATGAATCAACTAAGGAAATGTGGTAGAATTGTGGGGTTCACTGTTTTTACATGAACAAGAAAACATGAAACGGTTTGTTACAATGTAGAAGTGTTACCAAACACAAAACAATTACAGACGCAGTAAATTACAGACAGTGAACCACAAAACCACTATAGTAAGAGCTTTCAAACTAATAAGAGGCTTTATAGCAGGACCCACTCAGGCTCAATTTTCCACACACATCAAGTATATCTACCATAAATTCTCATATTTTCCACCAACCCCATTGACTAGAACCATGACACAATCCACCTGGCTGGTATACCAATGACAGGTGAGGGCAATTGCATCAAAGACTTCTCTTACTACCACCATATCTAAGGGAGTGAGCTGCTCCCCTTCATTCACATCTAAGCTCATTTTGATATACCAGCAGATGCCCTCATGTTGTCCTTAAAAGGAGATATTAGCCATATATGTATAGAAAGAGCTGGGTGAAGAACAAAATGTTATTGCTGGTCATTGTGCAGATTTAAAGTAAGAATTTGCTGCATAAATAGAGGTATGGAAGTGAAACTCAAGCATCCATATTTTCTTAAACTCTCCAGTGATTCTAATGTGTAGCCAGAATAGAAAACCAGTATGCTAAGAGTGAAGGAAAGGAAGGAATTCACTCCAAGTAGATATTTTTGTGATAGACTTAAATTGGGTCTTAAAGTAGGATATCAGCTGAGAAAATAGAGCAAAAGGGGTTCTAAGGCAGAGGGAAAAACATGAAGGTTAAAAACAAAAAAACAAACAAAAAACCTCCCAGAGAGTAACATGAATGTTAAACTTAGCAAATACTCAATTTTCCTTGAGGTTAAGATGCCAAATGCAAGCGGGGAATGATAGGTATATGCAGAAAGGAGTCAGATTACCAATGGGATATTCAACCTATTCCAGGCAATGAGGAACAACTGGAAGTATTTAATGAGAGGAATGACAAGGGTTTAAGGCCATGTGACCTTTTGGAAAGTCACAAAATTAAATATCAACTAGAATTCTGATCCTATGAAATCATGGGGAGTCTTGTCTAGATAATCTTTCATTTAATAAAAACACATCTTGGCTTATCTGTCTCACTAATTCGGCTTGTGAAGAGATTTCTTGATAGCTCTTCATTTTGAATCATTTTCTTAACATAATTAATTGAAGTAACATACTGGAAGTAAATGGGGTCAATAATCCTGTATGCAAAGTGACTCTAGGTGCAACAGACTTTATTAACTATCGTTAAAATGTGTGCTTCTGACTTATCATTACTGACTTGCTTTAGGTCATGGATGAAAATGTATAAAACACCCTGTTTTAAAATACACGTATTTCTGTGTCATCAAATGCCTTTTACCTCCACTGAAGACCAATCATGGTTCAGGTAATTGCAACACAGAAAAATATACAATTTATATACATACCTTTAGGAAGGATTTTCAGTATTTGCATAGAATTTATTTTCTTGCTTAGAATTGTTTTTAATCAATATTAAGGTCACTTTGCATTTTCCTTGAGTAAGTATCATAATGGCAGCGAGCAGGTAGATTGGCAGCACCCCTACAGAAAATGAGGGGGAATCCTGCTATTTGCCCTGGTAAATCCACAAAGTGAATTATTTCACAGGTGGATAAAATGGGAATTGATCATATGTGATGGACCAAGAGAACTGTGTTCTATCTCCATAATCCAGAGTATGAAAGAAAAGAAGGGTTTAGAATCCTCTGCAAAAGACAGAGATTTAAGGGACCCAACACAATTTTTTTTTCAGTTTAATGTGCAGCAGGGGACCATAGAAGGCACTTTATATCTCCACATCAGATCTCTGAGTATCATGAAAAAGAATTTTACTTTCAGCTCAGTTATTCATGAATATTATAAGAACAGTAACTCACCTAATGAATCCGACCTATTGTTAATGTCCTGCTTTCAGGATGTATCTAAAAGCACTACTGTTTTTCTTATAGGTGTTTTTTTCTATTCCAATGCAGTTAACATAGTATTATATTTTTTTAAGGTGCATAATACAACGATTCAACAGTTCCATATATTATTCAGTGCTCATCAAGATAACTGTATTCTTAATCCCCTTTACCTATTTCACACATCCTCCCACCCACCTATCCTCTGATAACCATCTGCTTGTTTTCTATACTTCAGAGTCTTTTGGGGGGTTGTCTTTTTTTTTCCCTTATGCATTTGTTTTGTTTCTTAAATTCCACATATAAGTGAAATCATATGGTATTTGTCTTTCTCTGACTGGCTTATTTCATTTGGCATTACGCTCTAAGATCATCCATATTGTTGCTAATGGCAGGGTTTCATTCTTGTTTATGGCTTAATAATATTCCATTATATATATATATATATAATGTCTATATAGATATAGATATATACTACAATTCTTTATTCATCTATCAATGGACTTGGGCTACTTCCATTATTTGGCTATTGTAAATGCTCCAATTAAACACAGGGGTGCATGTATCGCTTCAAGTTAGTGTTTTAGTATTTTGGGGATAAATACCTATCAGTAAGATTACTGGATCATAGAGTAGTTCTAATTTCAATTTTTTGAGGAACCTCCATACTGTCTTCCACAGTGGATGCACCAGTTTGCATAACCACCGACAGTGCATGAGGGTTCCTTTTTCTCCACATCCTCGCCAACACTTGTTGTTTCTTCTGTTTTTGACTTTAGGCATTCTGACAGGTATAAGGTGATGTCTCATTGCGGTTTTGATTTGCATTTCCCTGATGATGAGTGATGTTGAACATCTTTTCATGTGTCCGTGGCTCATCTGTATGTCTTCTTTAGAGAAATATCTGTTTGTGTCTTCTACCTATTTTCTAATTGGATTATTTGTTTCTTGGGTTTTGAGTTGCGTAATTCTTTATACATTTCGGATACCAACTCTTTTTCAGATGTGTCATTTGTAAGTATCTTCTCCCAGTCAGTAAGATGTCTTTTAGTTTTCTTGGTTGATTCCCTCGCTGTGCAGAAGCTTTCTATTTTGATGCAGTCCCAAGAGTTTTATTTTTTCTTTTGTTTCCCTTGCCTCAGGAGACCTATCTAAAAACATGTTGTTATGGCCTATGTCAGAGGAATTGCTGCCTGTTCCCTCTTCTAGGATTTTTTTTATGGATTCAGGTCTCACATGTACGTCCTTAATGCATTTTGAGTTTGTTTTTGTGTATGCTGTAAGAAAATGGTCCAGTTTCATTCTTTTGCATGTAGCTTCCGAGTGTTCCCAACACCATTTGTTAAAGAGACTGTCTTTTTCCCATTGCATATCCTTTCCTCCTCTGTCAAAGATTAATTGACCATATAATTGTGGTTTATTTCTGGGTTTTCTGTTCTGTTCCACTGATCTGTGTATCTGGTTTTGCACGAGTACCATACTGCTTTGATTACTACAGCTTTATAATATAACTTGAAGTCTGGAATTGTGTCTCCAGTTTTTTCTTTTTTCAAGACAGCTTTGCCTAATCGGGGTCTTTTGTGATTCCATATAAATTTTAGGATTGTTTGTTCTAGTTCTGTGAATAATGCTGTTGGCACCTTGATAGGGATGGCACTGGGTGTGTAGATTGCTTTGGGTAGTTTTAACATTTTAACAATAACAAATGGCAAGATTTCATTCTTTTTGATGGCTGAGTAATATTCCATTATATATATATAATATATATATTATATATATTATAATGTATATATATAATACACAATATATATAATATAATGTGTATATATATATATATATATATATATATATATATATATATATAATACACACACACACACACACCCCACATCTTCTTTATCCATTCATCTGTCGATGGACATTTGGGCTCGTTCCATATTTTGGCTATTGTGGACACTGCTGCTATAAACACTGGGGTGCATATATCCCTTCAAATCACTCTTCCAGTCCATGAGCATGGAATGTCTTTCCATTGATATGTGTCATCTTCAATTTCTTTCATCATTGCTTTACAGTTTTCAGAGTACAGGACTTTCACCTCTTTGGTTAAGTTTATTCCGAAATATTTTATTATTTTTGGTGCTATTGTAAATGCAACATTTTCTTAATTTCTCTTTTTGCTGCTTCATTATTAGTGTATAGAAATGCAACAGATTTCTGTACATTGATTTGGTATCCTGCAACCATACTGTATTCACTTATCAATTGTAGTAGTAGTTTTTTGGTGGAGTCTTTAGGGTTTTCTATATAAACTATCACATCATCTGCAAATAGTGAAAGTTTTACTTCTTCCTTATCAATTTGGATGCTTTTACTCCCTTCTCTTGTCTGATTGCTGTGGCTGGAACCTCCAGTACTATATTGAATAAAAGTAGTGAAAGTGAACATTCTTGTCTTGTTCCAGATCTTAGGGGAAAAGCTCTCAGTATTTCACCATTGTATATGATGTGAGCTATGTGTTTTTTTTTTTAATTTTTTTATTGAAATTCAATTTAGTTACATATACTGTTTTATTAGTTTCAGAGGTAGAATTTGGTGATTCATCAGTTGCATAGAACACCCAGTGCTCATTACAAGTGCCCTCTTTAATGCCCATCACCCAATTAGCCCATCCCCCTACTCACCTCCCCTCCAGCAACCCTCAGTTTGTTCCTATAGTTAAGAGTCTCTTATGGTTTGCTTCCCTCTCTGTTTTTATCTTATTTTATTTTTCCTTTCCTTACCCTATGTTCAACTGTTTAGTTTCTTAAGCTCCACATGAGTGAAATCATATGGTATTTATCTTTCTCTGAGTGATTTATTTCACTTAGCATAATACCCACTACTTCCATCCATGTCATTACAAATGGCAAGATTTCATTCTTTTTGATGGCTGATATATATATATACACCACATCTTCTTTATCCATTCATCTGTCAACGGACATTTGGGCTCTTCCATAGTTCGGCTATTGCGGACACTGCTGCTATAAACACTGGGGTGCATGTGCCCCTTCAAATCACTGTTTGTATCCTTTGGATAAATACTAGTAGTACAACTGCTGGATCATAAAGTAGTTCTATTTTTAAATTTTGAGGAACCTCCATATTGTTTTCCAGAATGGCTGTACCAGTTTGCATTCCCAGCAACAGTATTAGAGGGTTCCTGTTTCTCTGCATCCTCACCAATATTTGTTGTTTCCTGACTGGTGTGAGGTGGTATCTCATTGAGCTTTTTGATTTGTATTTCCCTGATGCCAAGTGATGCTGAGCATTTTTTCATGTGTCTGTTAGCCACCTGTATGTGTCTGTTAGCCATTTGTATGTCTTCTTTGAAGAAATGTCTGTTCATGTCATCTGCCCATTTCTTGACTGTTTTTTGGGATTCTGGGTATTGAGTTTGATAAGTTCTTTCTGGGTTTTGGATACTAGCCATTTATCTGGTAAGTCATTTGCAACTATCTTCTCCCATTCTGTAGGTTGCCTTTCAGTTTTGCTTTGCTATGCAAAAGCTTTTTATCTTGATGAAGTCCCAATAGTTCATTTTTTATTTTGTTTCCCTTGCTTTTGGAGATGTGTCTAGCAAGAACTTACTGTGGCTGAGGTCAAAGAAGTTGCTGCCTGTATTCCCCTCTAGGATTTTGATGGATTCTAAGATTTTGATGGAATCCTGTCTCACATTTTGAGTTGATTTTTGTGTATGGTATAAGAAAGAGTCCAGGGCCAGATGGCTTCCCAGGGGAATTCTACCAAACATTTAAAGAAGCATTAATACTTATTCTTCTGAAACTGTTAAAAAAAATGGAAACAGAAGGAATACTTCCAAACTCATTCTATGAGGTCGGCATTACCTTGATCTCAAAACCAGACAAAGATCTCGCTACCAAAGATAATAAAAGATAATAATTAAGGCTTTTATCACCATTCCCTTGATTTGATTTTTTTTCATAGTCAGATAAACAAGTGTTTTTTCTCATATGAATCTTTTTATTTTTATTAATTTGAAACCATGTTTCAAAAGCTTTGAATCCCATAAATTTATCTTAGGAATTATCAGCCGTTTCATTTACCCTGAGAAAATTGGTTTTTTAATATATATTAGGTCATATAAGATGACTTATTAGTTATTCTAGGTCCCTTGAAACAAAAGAGGTACAAAATTACAGGGACACTAGTAGGGCATGTGCGAGAGCATCAGCTCATAGCACCCAGGAGACCTGAAAGAATACATGTGCCTACCAGAGATCCTACCTAATGACTCCAAGAAGTAGTGTACAGGACTCAGGATTTTAACTAGAGAAATCCTACAGCCCAGTACCTTTTCTCATGAACTCCATGGAATCCATGGATATGTTTTTGGGAATCTTCAGTTGTTATGATTATATAGTGCATATCTTCATTTCAATGATCTTTCAAAAACAATATAAGCACATTATGGACTGTCTGAGTGCCCCCTTACAACTGAGTACTGTCAAGTGGGGATAACCTAAAGTAGTACTATGATAACTTCTAATGCAAGGCTTCTCAAATCCAAGGTCCACATGTGTATGGAGATTTGCAGGCTCGGTGTGGGGGCGAGTGCTGTGGTCAAAAGCTAAGGATCAAAGGGCAGCATTTTTCTTCTCACCATTCAATCTTGGTACATTTCAAACTAATAGGTTCTCTCTTCAAAACATTTTTTTTCAAAAATTAAATCCTGCCATTTGCAACAACATGGATGGAGCTAGAGTATATTATGCTAAGTGAAATAAGTCAGTCAGAAAAACACAAATACCATATGATCTTACTCATATGTGGAACTTAAGAAAGAAAACAGACAAACATATGGGAATGGGGGAAAGAAAAAAAGAAGAGAGGGAAACAAACTATAAGAGACTCTTAATGATAGAGAACAAACTAAGGTTTGATGGAGAAAGGTGGATGGGAAATGAGCTAAATGGGTGATGGGTATTAAAGAGGGCATTTGTTGTGATAAGCACTGGGTGTTGTATGTAATTGATGAATCAATGAATTCTACTTCACAAAGCGATATTGCACTGCATGTTAAATAAGTTTAAATTTTTAAAAAGTAAAATAAAAACACACATTCAAAAAAACATTTTCTCGTCGGCGTTCCAAGATAGCGGAGGAGCAGGAGACCCAAAGTTCATCTGGTCCCAGGAATTCAGCGAGAGAGCTACCCAAACCATTCTGAATACCTATGAACACAACTGGAGAATGAAGAAAAGAGTAGCACAAACTCTATGAACAGAAAAGCAACCACTTTCTGCAAGGAAGAGAAAAGATGGCGGAGGAGTAGGAGACCGTTTCTCAGCTGGTCCCGAGTCCAGCTGGATATCTACTAGATCATCCTGAAAACCCACAGAATCAGCCTCAAACACAGGAAGACACACCTGGATCTCTACAAACGAACATCTCCAGCGCTGAGTATTGAGGTACGAAACGGGGAGCCGTGAATCCGCGCACAGATATAGGAAGATAAACGGAAGGGGGAGGGAGCCTCCACACTCGGGCGCCAGGAAGCAGTAGCCACTTGTGTTGGGGAGCGGGCAGACCCACAGACGGCACCCGCGAGAGAGCAGACTGAGACTGTAAGCCCGGGAACGCACACGACCAGACTGAAAACTGGAGCTCCGGAGCACACGCGAACCATATTGAAACACAGAGCTCGGGAGCGCGCGTGGGAACCGGGGGGTGGCTGGTGCTATTAGAAGCACAAAGGACAGAGATGCGCTGGCCCTGGAAGTGAGGGCTGGGACACAGGCTGTGGGGCGCTCATCCCAGGACGATGCAGGGTTTTTAGCAACACCAACAGAAACAGAGTTAAAGTGGCCAAGAGAGCTCAGTGGAGAGCAAACTGCGATCTCTCTGTTCTGAGAAAGAGGCTAGGATAGGGCCACTACTGCTCTGACTTGCAGAAGAGGCACAGAAAACCGCCAGGGAAAGACGCCAGAGAACAAAACCCGGAAATACCGGCTCACATTGTGCCTATCCCCATCCCCCTCACAGGGGACAGGGAGACTCTACCCAAACAGGGTTGCCTGAATATCAGAACAGCAGGCCCCTCGCCCAGAAGGCAGGCTGAAAAATCAGGAAGCCAACATCCCTAAGGTCCTTATAAAACAAGTGCACATTGCCTGGGTCCTGGTCAATAACTTGGGCTCTGGGCATGCCCACAACCTCTCCTCATCAGAATGAGGAGGAGAAATCCCCCCCAGCAAAGAAAAGATAATGAGTCTGTGGCCTCTGCCACAGAACTGATGGATATGGATATAACCAAATTGTCAGAAATGGAGTTCAGAATAACAATGGTCAAGATGATGTGTAGGCTTGAAAAAACTATTAATGAAAATATTAACAAGAATATAGAATCTCTAAAGGCAGAAATGAGAGTGAGTCTGGCAGAAATTAAAAATGCTATGAATCAAATGCAGTCTAAACTAGACACTCTGACAGCCAGGGTAAATGAAGCAGAAGAACGAATTAGTGAATTGGAAGATGGGATGGTAGAAGAGAAAGTTAAAACAGAAACTAGCCTCAAAAAAATCCAATCTCAAGAATGTAGATTACAGGAGACTACTGACTCAATGAAACATGCCAGTGTCAGAATCATCGGCATCCCCAAGGGGGTGGAGAAAGAGAGAGTCTAGAAGAGATATTTGAACAAATTGTAGCTGAGAACTTCCCTAATCTGGCAAAGGAAACAAGCATTCGTGTCCAGGAAGTAGAGAGGACCCCTCCTAAGGTCAATGAGAACAGACCTACACCACGTCACATCATAGTGCAATTCGCAAATATTAGATCCAAGGATACTGTATTGAAAGTGGCCAGGGGGAAGAAAATCCTTACATACAGAGGGAAAAATATCAGAATAACGTCAGACCTGTCTACAGAGACCTGGAAGGCTAGGAAGGGTTGGCAGGGTATTTTCAAAGCTCTGAGAAGAACATGCAGCCAAGCATCCTTTCTCCAGCAAGTTTGTCATTCAGAATTGATGGAGAGATAAGGACCTTCCAGAATCAGCAGAAACTGAAGGAATTCGTAACTACCAAACCAGCCCTACAGGAGATATTAAGGGGGGTTCTATAAAAGTAAAAAGGCCCCAAGAGTTATACAGAACAGAAATTTACTATCTATAGAAACAAAGACTTCACAGGAAACATGACATCATTAAAATCATATCTCTCAATATTCAGTCTCAATGTGAATGGCCTAAATGCTTCCATAAAACGCCACAGGGTTGCAGATTGGATAAAAAGACATGACCCAATCACTTGCTGTCTACCAGAGACTCATTCTGAACCTAAAGATACATCCATACTGAAAGTGAAGGGATGGAAAACAATTTTTCATGCCAATGGACCTCAAAAGAAAGCTGGGGTAGCAATCCTCATATCAGACAGATTAGATTTTAAACTAAAGACTGTAGTGAGAGATACAGACAGACACTACATTATTCTTAAAGGAGGTATCCAACAAGTGGATATGAAAATTATAAATATCTATACCCCCAACAGGGGAGCAGCTAGATACATAAGCCATTCTCAACCAGAATAAAGAGACATATAGATAACAATACATTAATTGTAGGGGACCTCAACACTCCGCTTTCAGCAATAGACAGATCACCTAAGCAGAAAATCAACAAAGAAACAAGAGCTTTGAATGACATACTGGAAGAGATGGACCTACATCTGATATATATATAGATATATATACATATATATAGAACACTACACCCAGAACAACAGAATACTCATTCTTTTCTAACGCACATGGAACTTTGTCCAGAATAGACCATATACTGGGTCACAAAACAGGTCTTAACCAATACCAAAAGACTGAGATTATTCCCTCCATATTCTCAGACCACAATGTTTTGAAACTGGAACTCAATCACAAGGAAAAATTTGGAAGAAACTCAAACACTTGGAAACTAAGAACCATCCTGCTCAAAAATGATTGGGTAAACCAGGAAATTAAAAATCAGTTAAAAAAATTTCTGGAGACCAATGAGAATGAAAACACATTGGTCCAAAACCTGTGGGACACTGCAAAGGCGGTCCTAAGGGGAAAATACATAGCCATCCAAGCCTCACTCAAAAGAATAGAAAAATCTAAAATGCAGTTTTTATATTCTCACCTCAAGAAGCTGGAGCTGGAACAGAAGAACAGGCCTAACCCACGCACGAGAAAGCAGGTGATCAAAATTAGAGCAGAGATCGATGAATTAGAAACCGGGAGCACAGGAGAGCAAATCAACAGAACTAGAAGCTGGTTCTTTGAAAGAATAAATAAGATCGATAAGCCACTGGCCAGACTTATTCAAAAGAATAGAGAAAGGACCCAAATTAATAAAATTATGAATGAAAGGGGAGAGATCACAACCAACACCAATGAAATAGAAAGGATCATTAGAAACTTTTTTCAACAGCTTTATGCCAATAAATTAAACAACCTGGAAGAAATGGATGTCTTCCTGGAAACCTATAAACTACCAAGGCTGAAACAGGAAGAAATTGATTATTTAAACAGACCAATTAATTATGAAGAGACTGAAGCAGTGATGAAAAACCTCCCCCAAAACAAGAGTCCAGGGCCTGATGGATTCCCCGGGGAATTCTACCAAACATTCAAAGAAGAAATAATACCGATTCTCCTAAAGCTGTTTCAAAAACTAAAAACAGAAATAGAAATAGAAGGAAAACTAGCAAACTCATTCTATGAGGCCAGTATTACCTTGATCCCCAAACCAGGCAAAGACCCCATCAAAAAGGAGAATTACAGACCGATTTCCCTGATGAATATGGGCGCCAAAATTCTCAACAAGATCCTAGCTAACAGGATCCAAAAGTACATTAAAAGGATTATGCATCAAGACCAAGTGGGATTCATCCCTGGGATGCAAGCGTGGTTCAACATTTGCAAATTGATCAGTGTGATACATCATATCAACAAAAATAGAGTCAAGAACCATATGATCCTCTCAACTGATGCAGAAAAAGCATTTGACAAAATACAGCATCCTTTCCTGATTAAAACACTTCAGAGTTTAGGGATAGAGGGTACATTCCTCAATTTCATAAAATCCATCTATGAAAAGCCTACAGTGAATATCATTCTCAACGGGGAAAACCTGAAAGCCTTTCCCTTAAGATCGGGAACATGACAAGGATGCCCACTCTCGCCATTATTATTCAACATAGTACTAGAAGTCCTTGCAACAGCAATCAGACAACAAAAAGGGATAAAAGGTATCCAAATCAGCAAAGAAGTCAAAATGTCTCTCTTTGCAGATGACATGATACTCTATATGGAAAACCCAAAAGAATCCACTCCCAAACTATTAGAAGTTATAGAGCAATTCAGTAATGTGGCGGGATACAAAATCAATGCTCAGAAATCAGTTACATTTCTATACACGAACAATGAGACTGAAGAAAGAGAAATTAGGGAATCCATTCCATTTACAATAGCACCAAAAATCATACATTATCTCGGAATTAACGTAACCAGAGACGTAAAGGATCTATATTCTAGAAACTACAGATCACTCTTGAAGACATTGAAGAAGACACAAAAAGATGGAAAAATATTCCATGCTCATGGATCGGAAGAATTAACATAGTTAAAATGTTCATGCTCCCCAGAGCAATCTACACGTTCGATGCCATCCCGATCAAAATACCAATGACATTTTTCAAAGAACTGGAACAAACAGCCCTTAAATTTGTGTGGAACCAGAAAAGGCCCCGAATCGCCAAGGAATTTTTGAAAAGGAAAAACAAAGCTGGGGGCATCACAATGCCAGAATTCAAGCTGTACTACAAAACTGTGATCACAAAGACAGCATGGTACTGACACAAAAACAGACACACAGACCAATGGAACAGAATAGAGAACCCAGAAATGGACCCTCGGCTCTTTGGGCAACTAATCTTTGATAAAGCAGGAAAAAACATCCAGTGGAAAAAAGACAGTCTCTTCAATAAATGGTGCTGGGAAAATTGGACAGCTATATGCAAAAGAATGAAACTTGACCACTCTCTCACACCATACACAAAGATAAACTCCAAATGGTTGAAAGACCTCGATGTGAGACAGGAATCCATCAAAATCCTAGAGGAAAACATAGGCTGTAACCTCTTTGACATTGGCCACAGCAACTTTTTTCATGACACATCTCCAAAGGCAAGAGAAACAAAAGAAAAAATGAACTTGTGGGACTTCATCAAGATAAAAAGCTTCTGCACAGCCAAGGAAACAGTCCAAAAAACTAAGAGGCAGCCCACGGAATGGGAGAAGATATTTGCAATTGATGCTACAGATAAAGGACTGGTATCCAAGATCTACAAAGAACTTCTCAAACTCAATACACGAGAAACAAACAAATCATAAAATGGGCAGAAGATATGAACAGACACTTTTCCAATGATGACATAGAAATGGCTAACAGACACATGAAAAAATATTCAAAATCATTAGCCATCAGGGAAATTCAAATCAAAACCACATTGAGATACCACCTTACGCCAGTTAGAATGGCAAAAGTTGACAAGGTAGGAAACAACAAATGTTGGAGAGAATGTGGAGAAAGGGGATCCCTCTTACATTGTTGGTGGGAAAGCAAGTTGGTACAGCCACTCTGGAAAACAGTGTGGTGGTCCCTTAAAAAGTTAAAAATTGAGCTACCCTATGATCCAGCCATTGCACTACTGGGTATTTACCCCAAAGATAAAGACTTAGTGAAGAGAAGGGCCATATGCACCCCAATGTTCATAGCAGCATTGTGCACAATAGCTAAATCGTGGAAGGAGCCGAGATGCCCTTCAACAAATGACTGGATTAAGAAGATGTGGTCTATATATACAATGGAATATTACTCAGCCATCAGAAAGAGCTATTTCCCAACATTTACAGCAACATGGACATGACTGGAGGAGATTATGCTAAGTCAAGCAGAGAAAGACAATTATCATATGGTTTCACTCATTTATGGAACATAAGAAATAGGAAAATCGGTAGGAGAAGGAAGAGAAGAATGAAGGGGGGCTAAACAGAAGGGAGAATGAACCATGGGAGACTATGGACTCTGGGAAACAAACTGAGGGCTTCAGAGGGGAGGGGGGTGGGGGATGGGGATAGGCAGGTGATGGGGATGGGTATTAAGGAGGGCACGTATTGCATGGTGCACTGGCTGTTATATGCAAGTAATGATTCATGGAACATTGCATCAAAAACTGGGGATGTGCTGTATGGTGACTAATATAACGAAATAAATATTATTAAAAACTAAATAAAATTTTAAAAAATACAATAAAAAACATTTTCTCAAAACCAATGAGAATATCTCTTATATTCCATAATCAAAAGGCAAAGAGAAATGTCCATGAATTAATCTGCCTCCATATTGCATATTAAGCTCACAGCAAGATCCCTCAGTACTTCATTCCTGGTTCTTCATTTTATCCCTCATTTCAGGTGTGCTTTGTCACCTATACTAACTACAACAAAGCTTCCAGACTGGCAGAGCCATCCTGTGACTTGGAAGATATTGAGAAATCGTTGCTAGTGCCTGGATCAAACTCAGAAGAGCCTCAGGCTATTTGATAATATCCCAGTAATGCTTGCTGGTCATCAGTATTCAGAGACTGTGGAATGAAATTCCAGTCAGAGCAAACTCCTCCTGACTTATGAATTTTCTGGAGTTCATTAGGATGAACCAAACTGGGAAGAGGTGATTGAAAAAAGCTTCTAATATCCCTCCACCAGAATAAAGCATGTAAGCCAGCTGAAAACAGGGGTTGATTTCCCAGATGATTCCTTGGATTGATTTAGATGCAGCCATCCCAAAGTTCGTACAGTTCTGATTAATACCCACTTTATCTCCCTCTGTTGCTCACTTTCTCACAGATGAATTAAATAATGCCTACCTGTGCCACCCCAAGTCTTACTGGAGCATAACCTGATTGCTCAGAAGTGGTCCATTATGTTGAGCAGTGGAAATAATCATAATCAATTACCACTTCAATTCTATCACACACACACACACCACAATACTTCCTCCTCCTTCCCACTGCTGCCTCACAGCGGCCCCTTTGACTCAATAGTCCAATTAAGTAACCATGATATAAACATACAGGTTGACAATGAGCCACCTCTCTTCAGAGCCGCCGGAATATCAAACAGGGCTTCATCTCATTTGGTGCCAGGGGCAATTAACCCAGGTACCTGACACCTTTTTGACCTTTAACACCACAGGTAAAAGGTCTCTTTCCTGCCCCCTCTCATTCTCTTTCTCCCCTCTGCCAACATTTCCCATCTTTGTTGCTGCACATTCCTGCTAGGTATTTCTCTTTAACCAAATCAATTGTTTGATGTATGTCTCTCCCTCACTGCTCTGTTTCTGACTTTCATGAGGCATTCAGAGAAAGAGCTGAGGCATCGCTGCTCACAAGAAAGGAAGAGAGAGAAAAGGAGGTGCTGCATTGTCTTCTAATCACCAGCTCAATCACAAATTTGGCAGCCTGGAAATGTCATGCATAATAGACGGAGCAAGCACTTTTAAAGCGGATTATAGGGATTTTTTTTTTTTTCTGATATAAAGCCAGGCAATTTTTCGCTGATGCAGCTAAATGAAATAATCCTTTCTTAGGTAAGTCCCTAAGGGCCATTTACACATTATTATACGTTATGTGTTGTTTGTCTTCCACATGGGCTCCTTTCTCCCGTATTTATTTAACAGATACACATTCTCAAATGTTTTCTTGTAATCTTTTTGGGCATTTTCCTTCCGTTTTCATGAATACATTGAAAAGTTATTCATTTTTTTTTCACCAGCTTCTGTTTTGGTGGACTAATAATGTTGCTATTAAAAATCTTCCTGAACCAAAGACGATATGCTGAGCTTTAAATACGGAAAGAATAAAGTTTGACAACAGCTGATAAAATAATTGAGTGTTGTTATATCTCAGGGAACATGTAGTGAATGTGATTAAGATCCTTGTTTGGAGAAACAGACCTTAGATACCAACTCTTTAGCACACAAACCTCCTAAGTTGTAAGATCTTTGTACAGTGATCTAATATGCACCACACAGTGAATCCATCAACAAAGCACCTCAGGTTATTCTCAAAACATAACCCAAATCAAATAATTCTCACTATCTCCACTGCTACCCACCCTGCCCAAGCTATCACTTCTCACCTAAAGAGCTACAACAACTTCTAAAATTAGTCTCCCTGCTTCCTTACTTGCTCCCAAGTAACTCTTCGAGAGCAGTCAAGGGGATCCTTTAAAATGTGAGTCAGATCATGTTATTCTTCTACTCAAAACCCTCCAATGTCTTCCCTTCACGAGTCTTTCCATTCCCTTCCAAAGTCTTTCCCATTAACCAAAACACTCTATGTCATCTGGCCCCAGGTTGGCTCTCTGGCTTTATTACCTTCCTCTCTGCACTTTGCTCACTTCACTCCAGCCACACCGTTCTTTAAGCACACAGAACACCATCCGACTCAGGGCCTTGACTCATTCAGCTCCCACCTAGAACATTCCACAGACTGTCTCATGGCTCATTCCCTATTTCATGTAAATCTCTGCTCAGATGTCATCTGTCCAAGAGAAGCCTTCCCTGACTCCTCTATAGTAATAGCCACCTTGCTCACAACTTCCAGCTCTCTTTCTTCCCTTTCCCAGCTCAACTGCTGTCACAGAACTTGTATCTATAACTGACATTCCACTACATATTTTTATATTTACTTACTTATGTATTGACTTCACCCCTCACTATTAAGTAGGTAAGCAGGGTCTTTTCCTTTTTCACGCGTGTTGTATTCCCAGAAGAGCAGAATCAGGCAGGAAGTCCCAGCCCTCAAACCTGTGGCCCCATTATAGCTCTCTGTGTATAAGGATCTAGAAAGGAAAAGTAAAAAATGTCATTTTTCCTTCTGTGGTTTACAAAATATCCAATTTCGAATATTTGAGGTTTGGTATGAGGCAACCAAGGATCTAGTTTTGGCCAATATGAAATATTAAAGGACAAAGTAAGTTCTCCTAGTAAGAAGCTCAAATATTCTAGCAGCAAACTCTCTCTTAGTAAGATCTCCTTAGCATGGCATGTTGTTTGTGGAAAGAGGTTAGGTATTTGTAATTTTTAAAATTATAAAATCTTTGTGAAAGTTTGAACAGACAGACACACACACACACACACACCACTGGTGAGGTTCTTGATCAAATTACTTAACTTTTCTGTCCCTATCTATAAATGGGAATGATTAACAGCATCTATGATAGACAATTGTGGTGAGGCATAAATAAGTTACTACATATCAATTGTTTAAGGAATAGCTAGCATATAGTAAGCATTATGTCAAGGTTAGCTATTATAATAATTCTGCCAACCAGGAAATTTTCAAGAATAGTAATTGTGTATGAGCAGTTTGCCCAAAGTACAGTTATGTATGGAAGGGTATAACAACTTCTGCCTTAATGTACTTTATCTTACTCCAGGACTCCAGAAGATTTAATGGAATATGGGGTACCTATTAACAAAATAATCCCTTTCATCTTTACCTAAATATCTGCAACAACTGAAATATCCCCAGTGTAGTTATTTAGTCTTTGAAAACCAAAGAAAAATATATTGGAGACCAAAGTTCAAGAAGTTGTTTTTTAGGGGTGCCTGGGTGGCTCAGTCGTTAAGCATCTGCCTTCGGCTCAGGGCGTGATCCTGGGGTCCTGGGATCGAACCCCGCATCAGGCTCCTCCGCTGGGAGCCTGCTTCTTCCTCCCCCACTCCCCCTGCTTGTGTTCCCTCTCTCGCTAGCTCTCTCTGTCAAATAAATAAATAAAATCTTAAAAAAAAAAAGAAGAAGAAGTTTTTTAAGCAACAACAGAGTTTAACGTTGGTATTCAAATTCCATTTTACAGATAAGGAAGTGGAAAGAAAGGACACTTTCAGAGCCAAGGTCACACAAAAGGAAGGACTGCTAACTCTAGCCCATGGTTTAATTCGCTGAATTCATACAACCAAAAACAAGCCAAATCTCTCTTTTAATGCACTTGGTCTCAGACACCTTGAAGCCACTAGAATCCCATGTTCATTCTGAACAAAGATTCATCTCATACTACTTCAGCCTCCCCAGGCCAGTCTGGGACTTAAGGTTTAATTAAATCCTGTGGAGTTGCATTTTTGAAGGAGCTATTATTTTTAAGTGATTCTGGTTTATGAGTGTTGAGGAAAAGAGGAGGGAGAGGGAAAACAGAAGGAGAACAAGAGGTAACAGATATGAGGAAAGAAGGAGTACAAATCAAGTGCCTCTGATCTAAGTTGATTAGTTATGCATTTTTGCCAGCCGTAATTGAAAGACACAAGGAGAATGTAAATTACCCACAGAAAGCAACAGTGTGTGGTACATCCCTCTCTCCACTACCTATGTCAGCGGTAGAAACGAAGTGCTGACATTGCATCATGGTTTTCAAAAGACAATTTTGGACATCACATAAAACAGATTTTCACCCTTACAACTTACATTTAGATGCTGCAGAAATAAGTTATGGAAGCAAATCTAAGTTGAATTTACAGTTTCAATCAAAATTTCTCTTTTCTTGTTATGTTTATTATTCATCATATACAATGCCATTACACAGTAAGGAGATTTTCAAGAACAGTGTTTTTGCATTGCCCAGTTTGCCATAGGTATGGTTAAGGCAGGGGTACAGCTCCTTCTGCAAAATAAAAACTGTTCTTTAGCTTTCAAGAGCAATTTTGGATGAACAAATATTTTGGGGTTCAGGAAGTGGTCAAAGCTAGCAAATGGTGCTCCTTCCCAGACATTTTTATCTCTGCCGTATAGAAACAAGGAAACAGAACCTTTCCATGCAAATAGAATGGCCCCAGGCTTTTCTTTGCAATATTTATGATCAAATTATATTTTTAATGTCTTTGGAACTCTAGAAACAATTGGAACTACATGATTAGCTGACAGTGCTATGTTTTTAGTACACACAATAAATCTAGGTGTAAATTCCATTTCAGTATTGTATTCTCTGAGGTTGTTAGCCACTTGATCTTTAAATTTCCACATTTGGTGCAATCTAATTCAACAAATGGTAATTGCCTGCTATAGAGCAGGCACTGTGTTAGGCACTGTGGCAGTTAAAAATGAGAACACAGTCCCTGCACCCAATGAACTTATAGTTTAGTAAGATAGGGCTTGTAAAAGAGACAGAATAAGGGCACAGACTAAATCAAAATGCAGAATAAGGGGCATCTGGGTGGCTCAGATGGTTAAGCATCTGCCTTCAGCCCAGGTCATGATCCCAGAGTCCTGGGATGGAGCCCCACATCAGGCTCCTTGCTCAGCAAGGAGCCTGCTTCTCCCTCTCCCTCTGCTGTTCCCCCTGCTTGTGCTCTCTCGTTCTGTCAAATAAATAAATAAAATCTTTAAAAAAATAAAAATAAAATGTAGAATAAGATAACATCATAAAGATATATACAAGGTGCACCTCCATGAATCCCAACTCCTTCAAAGTCATGCTATCAACATTCTATCATCCTGTTCAGCCTCCCTACTGCACTTACCTAAGGATCCACAGGTTACTTCTCTTCATCCGTTAAAGATGCAGCACCTGTTCACTGTCACCCTCTACCACTGCTCTTGGTAACTTCAACATCTACTTGTAACTCCTTCCAGTATGTTGGCTTTTCAGTTTCATTGCCTTCTCACCTACAATGATCTGTTCTTCCACCCCACCTCAGCTTCCCTCTTTGCTATACACACTGTCACTGTCATTACAAATGACTATCCTGCTTTCATTGGCTCAAGCGTCCCCTTCTCTGACCTTCATCTGCTAACCCTCTGGCTCACTCCCTCTAGTCCCCCAACTCCAACAATCCATTCAACCCATCCACGTTTTCACTGTCCCTCTCCACGCCAGCCTAGATTCCACAACCCATCATTACTACTTATGATGTTGCACATGCTCTGACATCCCTTACCCCCAACTCTGATTACCTGCAAACCCCACTCTGAACCTGCTCCTGAATCACAGGCACTGAAGCCACTGGGTAGGCAAACATATAATTAAGTTTATTGGTCACACCTAAAATTCATGACTACAAACTTCAAGTGGAACTCTACTGCTTCCTGACATGCATATTATACTTCCCTAATCATTTCTCAGTCTCCCACTCTCCAGAGGAATACACCCTATCTTCTTTTCTCCCCCCCGACTTCCAACATCTATCTCTTCTGCTATCTTTTCTCTCAGTTATGACCTAGCTTCTTTTCCGCTGAGAAAATGGAGGCAGGCAGAAGAGATTTCACACCTTCCTGTAATCATAAACCTGCCTGCATCTTCCTATTAAAATAGATGAACTGTTGACACTCCAGAAGGATCCCTTCTGTTCTTGCCTACTGAAGGATTTGGTACCCCTATCCACACATCATTGAATTTCCCCCCTGGTTCATTCCCATCAGTATACAAACATATGATAATATCGCCTATCTTTTAGAAAATCCTTCCCAGATCTAATATTCCTCTCCAAATACTATTTCCCTTTTACTGAAAATCTCAATTAAAAAATGTATTTACACTTGTAGTGTCAAATTTCTCTGCCAATCCTCTCTTGACCTAGACTTTTGTCCCCAACCATTCCCCTGTACCTGCTCTTAATATGTATCATAACAATGGTCATAACTTTCATCTAACCTCTTACAGTAGCAGCCTATGACAGGGCTTATTAGTCCTTACTCCTTGAAATACCTACTTCACTTGGCCTCCAGTGTAAGGATCCAACCGTAAACTGAGAACTTCAGAGTTGATATTTCCAGCTATGAACTCTTCCAAAGTTCTAGCTTTATGTCTCCAACAGCCAACTAGACACTGTCATTTGGATACCTCACAGGTGTCTCAGACTTAACATATACAGAAGTTATACTAAATATTTCCTCTCTAAATTGTTTCTTTTACAGTAACTCCCTCTCCAAAAAAAAAAAAAAATCAATTCCATCTGTCCAATTGCTCATGCCAAAAACTTTGAAATTATCTTCAACCCTCTTGCTCTTTTCTCCTGTATCCAGCCCAACAGCATATCTTGTTGGTAGTACCTTACAAGTAGAGCCAAAATGTAACCAAATGCAGCTACTTCCTACCACCTCCACTATTATCCAGTCCAGATAAAGGACTTGTGCATCACCTTCTAGTGAAACTCCTGTGTTTACCCTTGACGCCTACATTTCTCTCCTCTCAGAGCCGCCAGAGTAATGTTTTTTTAAAATTAATCATTTCATGCCATTTCTCTACTCAAAATATTCCAGAAGAACCATATCTTAATCAGAATAAAAGTCACAGTTTTTTCAAGGTCCACAAAGTCCACATGAACCAGTCCTCACAGCCTCTGAGATCACCTCATGCCACTCTTCCCCCAGCCCACCTGCCCCAGTCACACTGTCCTCCCTGCTATTCCCCCAAGGTGCCAACCACAGTCTTGCCCCAGGGCCTTTGCCCTAACTATTTCATTGGCCTAGAACATTTTTCACCAGATTTCTAGAAGGTTTACTCCCTCCCTTAATTCAGGTCTCTGCTCAAATGTCAATGTGTCAGATTTCCCCAAATACCTTATAACTTATCACAGTGTCACTTTACTATGCTTTCCTTCCAATTTTAGTACTTACCATCACCTGAAATATTACATATTTATCTGTTTCTTTGAAATGACGAGTACCTTGAGAACAAGAACTTTATTTAGTTCCTTTTATATGTCCCATGTCTAGAAGGATGCCTGGCACATTATAAGTACTTTATTAAATGAATGATATTTCTACCATTCTTCCTCCATAATGTCCCCTGCACCTAACAGCAGCACAGAGAGAAGAGCTTCACTTCTCCATGATTTTCATCAATTGCCTCAACTCTCACCCAATAAACATACAAGGCCAATAAAAGCACAGTGTTTTCTCTGCGTATGTAATAGGCAAGACCTCTAGGCTCTCTTTCAACTATGTTGTAGCGCCTAAACCCTGCCTGTTGAGAACCTTCAGAGTAACCATTTTTTGTATTGCCACTTCCCCCTCTACCTCTGCAAACTCATACCACTCTCTCCAACATTACTGTTATCTCTTGGCTGCTCCTTTTTTTAATTTATTTTTTGTGGGTTTCTCTTTCTCTTCTCCTCTCCTTAAATTTTGTTTCCTCTGGGACTTTGTCTTTAGCCTTCACTGCTCACTCGTCTTGACTGATTTCATTCATTCCCATCAATCACCATACATTTATAAATGGCTCACAAATTTATATCCACATTCCAGACCTTTCCTATACTTCAGCCCTGTATATCTGACTATCTACTGAACAGTTCTACCTGGTGATCCCACTGGTACATTAAGCTCAACATGCTTATGCTAACCAGAATAGGATAGTTGATGTTGCAATAATAAGCTGCCCCAAAATCTCAGTGGCTTAACATGCAGAAGTTTATTTCTTGCTCATACAAAGTCCACCTCAGATCTGGGTGTCTCTCCAGAGACCCAGGTAGCCCAGCCATCCCAACACAAAGCCTTCTCCATGGTCAACAAAGGTAACAGACTAAGCACAAGATCTTGCACTAATATCTAAGTGCCTTAGCTAAAAACATGAGTCCCTTCTACTCATAACCCATTCCCCAGAACTAGTTTTATGAACCCATGCAACCTCAAGAGGGCTAGGAAATGCAATCTTCCAAGCACCTTAAAAGAGAGGAGAATCTGCCATTTGCAAAACATGGTGGAGCTAGAGAGTATTATGCTAAGTGAAATAAGTCAGTCAGAGAAAGACAAATATCATATGATTACACTCATATGTGGAATTTAAGAACCAAAACAAATGAACAAAGGAAAATAAAGAGAGAAAAAGAGAAGACAAGAAACAGACTCTTAACTATAGAGAACAATCTGATGGTTAGGAAGGTGGGGTATATGGGGGGGTGATATAGGTGATGGGAATTAAGGAGTACACTTGTCATGAAGAGCACCGGGTATTACATGGAAATGTTGAACCACTGTATCGTACACCTGCAACTAATACTACACTGTATGTTAACTGGAATTTAAATAAAAACTTTAAGAAAGAGAGAGGAGAACCATCAAGGAGCACCATTATGCTTTCCAAAATGTCTAAGATGACAGACTAGAGCCAGGCACCAGATCATTGTGCAGGACTAGGCCCAGAGGCAGTGGATACTGACACCATCACCATCACCACCCTGACAGCTTGGCAGAGCAGGTGGACATGAACCTGGCCTAGGCCATCAGTGAGGGCACTACAGTCATGCCTGCATAGGTGTAAGTGCCAGGCCTCCATCACCATGGTTTCAGTGGAAGACAATGAGATCCCGGAGCATGCAGGTGAGCTGGTCATCACCAGAGGGCCAACCCCAAGGTACAGACTGTCATAATCTAACACAGGAGTCTCTAGGGTCCCTGTGGGCTGAGCTAGGACAGGGGTGAGGACCCTGAGCATCCTGCCCATAGCTGCCTGGCCTGAAATAGAGAAAAAGGGGCATAGAATTCAAGCATTCAGAGAAGATGTAGGATTGTAATAGGCAGAGTTTTTTGTTGCTTTACAATAAAATATGCCCAAGATTGACCTCATCAGCACAGCTAAACCCACTCCACTACTCAACCCTGCTCTTCTGCCTGAATGAACGGTACCAACATCCACCCAGTAATTCAATCCAGAAACATATCCAGTCCTAACCCTTGTCCTTCATCTCTCACATCTAATTATTCTTCAAGTCTTAAATATTGCTGTAATTGGGCCCCTTTTCTCTGTTACTGCTACCACTACCTTACGTTAGCCTCCCATCACCTCTCATCTGGGCTCTCCACTCTCAGTCCCCTAGCAGGAGTCACATCTCAGGGACGCATTTCTTGATCATCCAATCCAAATACTCACCTGACCCCAGCCACCTTCTACTGCCCTGTTCTATATTTTTTTCAGATCCCTTGTCACTACCTGTAATTGTAAGTACATATGTCTACTTGTCCCCACCTCTGCTGCTGCCACCATACACACAAACATGCACTGTAATGTGAGCTCCTTGAGATTAGGGACTTTGACTCACCAGAGTTTTATCTACAGCTCCTGGAAGAATGCCTAGCACAAGGCAAACCCTCAGTGTGTATTTATAGAATGAATAAATTTTCCATCATGAAGCCCAAGTGATCTTTCTAAAACAAATCTGACCATGTAATTTCCCAACTTAAAATGCTCCAGTGACTCCTTATTGTATTTCCAGATAAAACCCCTGCTCCTTAGCCAATTTCTCAGACCCTCCATGAACTGCCTCTGCTTATTTCTCTGGTTTCACCTTGGACTACAATCCCCTCATTCTCAAGAGGCTTTTCTCCCCTAATGGGGTTTATAACTGATTTTCCCTCTGAGTATAGTGCTCTTCTAAGGCAATCGCTCCCTTTGCCTGGGTAACTCCAGTGTGTTCTTCAGACAATGCCTCCTCTAAGGGGTAGAGCCCCTTCTGTGTACAGGGCACTGCGCTAGCCATGAGGTACTAGGGACTGTGATGGACACCAGATTACAACTAGGCCCTGGGCTAGATGCCAGATTACAACTGTAAACATGACATAGCCATGTACTGGTGGCACAACTAGTTCTAAAACCTAACTCCCAGACCCAAATGTAGGTTCAAGCATTGTTCATGTAGAATATTATTGTTGTTTTTTTAATTGTCATTCCTACTACAGTCACACTTCTTTTATCCAATGGCTTCAATTACCCAGAATGGCCTAAAAACTCCAAAGTAAGCAAGCAAGGAGCTATGTTGGTGTCATAGAGCTGATAAACTTTATTTATAATCTAGCCCCCTAGGCCCTCTCTCAGAACCTTGTTATAGTGCAGTATATTCTCATTACAAACTCATTTCAAACATCCTTCATTACTTGGTTGCTCAACCCACAGATGACAGAACACACCAATCAACAACTGTTCTGTTAAGCACTTACTGCATACGAGATACTGTGCTAAACTGTGGGTTATACAAGAAAATATGAAGAAGGCTCCACTCCAGGGGGTAAATGGGAACTCCCCGTACCTTCCACTCAATTTTGCTGTGACCCTAACACTTCTCTAAAAAGTAAAGTTTCTTCACTTAAAAGAATTTTTTAAGTCCTGACCCCATCATCACCACCACCACTTTAGAGAGGGACTCCAAATAAGAGGACAGGACAGAGGCAAACACATCATGAAAGCAAAAAAATGAAAACTGACTTTTTCAATTACAGAGGATTTAGGAAAAAAAATTGAAAATCAGGAAAAACAACTTAATAAACACAGGAGCTTACAGATACTTACTGAAAAGATAAAAACCCTACATACCTAAAGAACCTCTGATCTAGGACAATGAGAAGGGCACTCAGCTAAGAGCCGGGTGGTATGTTTTCATCTAGGTCCCTACTTGCCCAGCTGTGCAGTCTTTGAAAAGTCACAGGAGCTCTCTGGGCCTCATTCTCTTCCTGTCTATTTTGGGGCAGTTGAATCAGATGGTTGAATCAAGGCCTACCCAGGTCTAAATAAGACTCTTATGTTGGAAGTTCTGACCTTGAGCCATCAAGATAATGGTAAAATATATTCACTGTACTTAGACTTAAAAAGCAGGCAGGGATGGGTATCACATATTTTAGAAGGCTTTATATAAACGGTAATTTTTTCTTAAGTTTGCTACTTAGCAGGGTAAGTTTCAGTTATCTGGAAAACCCACTTAATGTGGAACACTGCTATCTCCCATAGTGCTAGATACGTGATAATTTTACATTGTTATTTAAACAGCCCAGCCTGGGCTGACCAAAATAGTACAAGGCCAAAAAAACAAAAAGAAACCTGCAGGGGATTCAACTTTCCCTGCAGTTTCTATAAAAAAGACCCGCCAAAGGGGGTAAATCTGTCATTCCCAAAGAGCACCCCACTAGGAAAGTAAGTATTGCAAGGGTGTAGCAGTCGGCTCCTAAAGAAGATAGATAGGCACCACTGTCCTCTACCTAAAGGCACTCGACCACATTTAATACCACTCTGAGCAAGTTCAGACACACTGTTGAAAGTCAGAACTGTGCTATCTCGCAGAGCCTTCCACCAAAATGTTACCAGGAGACAGTACAGGGTATCTAGATGGGCATCTGTTCAAATGACTGTTGTTATAATGTTTTAAAACTTCAATACATGTTTCCTTTTATATGGATACATCACATAAGAGAACCACTTCACACCCCAAAGATGACCAATAAATGAGGTGCCAATTGTACTGGCTCTGGATAAAAGATGGCTGCCAAACCCAGAGAGGCTGCTCACCTCAGCACCCAGCTGAGGCAGGACTCTTCAGGAAGCTCATGCATTCCCTTATTCATTCATTGCACAAAGAGTTTCAGGCCCCTACTGTGAATCCAGCACTGTGTTAAAACCAGGAATTTAACTGGGGGGGAAATGCCAGACATGATCTTTGCCTTCGGGTAATTTACATAAAAATTATAACAATCTTACAAACTATTAAGGGTTAGTAATATTCAAGAAAAATTGGAGGTTGGGTTTGGGGGTTGATAGACTAGAAGCTGCTCAAAGGGAGGGACTGGCCTAGTTGTAGAGACAAGGGGAAGCAGAGAAACCTTTCTCAAAGAGACAGCATTTGAACGAAGAACCCAAGGCTAAGCTGGCATTAACTTCTAGCTGTGTACTTATGGCAGTCAATCAATTATCTGCCATCATGCATCCATGTTTTTCAATCTAGTGTGCACAAACTCACACACCTAAGTACACTGGGAAAATATAAACTCACTAGTTTACTTGGCACAGCTTCTAGTCTATCAACTTTACTCAAATTCTATTAGGTAAAATTTTTAATTATATTAAAATCAATACCGACTTATTATGGCATAAAAACTAACATCTGAGGGTTTTTTTTTAAAGAAGAGATACAAAACTTCTAGAAAGTTCTAGTCTTCTAAAGAGTTGTCTTGGGCCATGCCCAATCCCTCTACTCAATTTCACTTACCTTTAGGGCTACTTCAGCAGAAAACTGTGAGAAGTTACTGAAGCAGCATTAACAAAGAGAGGCCCAGATCAGATTTGTGATTATTTTTATCACTGAGCTTTAAATGACTTGGTGGTATGTGTTCATTTCTAGTACTATCAGCAGCAGCAGCAGTAGTGGTCATAATAGTGGTAGCTGTTGCTGTTGTAGCAACTGCAGGTAGAAGCTGTTGTAGTTGTTACAGTGATAGCACTATGTAGTAGCGGCAGTGGTTGTCATTGTCATAGTGGTATTAGCAGTAGAGGTAGCAGTAGTAGTAATTTAGGGCTAGCTTGGATCTGAAGTCTACTGTTCACCAGCTGAACGAGATTGGACAAGTTATATAAATTCCCTACATCTTTAGAATGGGGTTAATGAAAACATCTACCTCTTAAGATTGTTCCAGAAAATAAATATGCATAAATAAACTAGCATAAAACAAGCACTCCATAAATCTTACCTATTTAACGTATTATCTTTCTTATTGTTGTTATTAGTATTATCACATATCTCTACATCATGCAAGAGGAAGTTGGAGTAAAAGAAAAGGAAGTCAAAGTAAGTTTGGGGTTGAGGAGCAGTGAGTAATAAAATAATCTATTTTCAATTTCAGTCAACCCCAATTATCAACAATTTCATTAGGGAAGAAATACCCCTCATGTAAAGCTGTCATCATAATTTCCTTGTAAAGTACTTTATAATCTCCCTTTATGCACTAATGTAAGTCAAATTAATTCATGTTGTATTTCTCCAAAGGAAAGAATTATATCAAACCCCAAAAAGGGAATAGGGACTTGGTATCCTCAAAGAGGAAGACCTAACATGGCTTTTTTCTCTATGGTTAGCTACTTCTGACTTCTTTCACCTCTGTGGAGTTGATTGCCAGAGAGGTAATTACTGGTTTTCTACAACCCATTCTTTTAGAGAAAAGCGAATCACCCTTAGCCATTTAATTCTCACTGCAGATCCAAAGTGCCAATGCTAACATAAGCCTTAGAACTGCAGTCCCTTATGGTTTCCTATAGCCTTACTGTGTAAGAGCCTTTTTCTCTTCAAAGACTACTTAGAACTTAGTGTTTTGAAGACCCAGGTAGCTGGGCACTTAATCTTCTTAGCTGGCAGCACAATAGCTTGTTTGCATACCTCGTAGGAAGTAATGTAAACATTTTGCCCTAAAGACAAACTTAGCATTTAGTTTGACTGCATGCAAATAATTTAATCCTTTCTTTTATTTTTCTTAGCTGCTCAAAGGCAGGCACATTCTCTTTAGAGATTAGCTAGACTATGATGACTTAATTCACATTTAGTTACATGCCTGGTTTAACAGTCTTGTGAATGTGCTTTTGAACATTCTTCCTAAAAGCACTGCTGTCATTTTTGCTGAGGAAGGTACCTGTGAATCCATTCATTATAGCAGGGGTTCAGAACCCTGAAAAATGTGCAGGTAAATGGCCAGGTTACCCAGTTCAAACCCCACTCAAGGAGGCAGCAACAGAGGTCATTACCAGCACCAGCTTCGATGGGCGCAGTGAATCACAGCCCGGTGGACTGCTGGCATTTTCTTGATGGATGGTGATAAACTTTAGCAGAGTCTGGGGCAGAAGAGGTTCACTCTTCTGCTACATTAGGGTCACCGTTTTTAAGTTGGGAGTGGGGGGAGGATGTTAGTTCTGCTGCTCTTTCTAGTCATCAAGGCCTGCCTTCTAAAAGCTATGAATTAAATATAGCTTGTTTTCCTTTCTTCCTCTTACCTTAATTTTTTAAACTCACATTTACTGAGCACTTACTGGGTGTCAAGGACTTTGCAGCTATTAATAATAATGTCCAACATTTGTTGAGTACTACTATGTGCCAGGACTATTCTAAGTGTTTCATTTGAATAGATCAACTCATTTCACGCTCATAGCAGGGATTATTATCCTCATTTACAAATGGAACTGGACCCAGAGGGGTTAAGTAATTTGTACAAGATCACACACTTGGTGCAGTTGGTTAAGCCTCCAATTCTTGGCTTCAGCTCAAGTCGTGGAATAGAGCCCCACATCAGGCTCAGCGCTCAGCACAGAATCTACTTGAGATTCTCTCTCCTTCTCCCTGTGCTCCACCCCCTGCTCGTTCTCTCGTTCTCTCTCTCTCTAATAAATAAATAAATCTTTTTAAAAAGAAGAAGATCACACAGCTAAGAAGTACAATCTAAACGGGCACCTGGGTGGCTCAGTCGGTTAAGCATCTGCCTTTGGCTCAGGTCATGATCCCACGATCCTGGGATGGAACTCTGCTTCACCTCGGGCTCCCTGCTCAGCAGAGAGCCTGCTTCTCCCTCTCCCTCTGCTGCTCCCCCTGCTCGTGCTCTCTCTCTCACTTTCTCTTTTTCAAATAAATGTTTTTTTAAAAAAAGAAGTACAATCTACATAATGTGGGGAAATGCTATCTGAGAGTATCTATGGAACTCATATTAACATTGGTAGTGGGCTGGGGAAACAAGCAAGACCTTCTAGGCCATTAACTATCTTTTTAAATTCTCCAAAGTCTTCCAGAGACAGTGACAGAGAGTATATGCTTCATAAGCATCACCCAAAAGTTAGTGGTAGAATAAGAGCTACCATTACTAGGCAGGGAAACAGGAGAACTGAAGCACTATTTTGGAACAAGTGGGATTATCAGCAACCCTGCCCCTGAAATCTTTTCTCATAAGTGCTCACAAATATGCAGGTACAGTCCTTTAGTGCTCAGAAGATCTGATTTTGGATTTAGAGAACCTGAATTCTGTGTCTGATTATGTGATCTTGGACAAGTCATTTACACTTACTAACTCTCTACTTCTTCACCAGATAATGGGGCTAGGATACAAACTGTCATACCTACCTAATAGAATTGCTGTCAAGCTCAAAGAGAGACTCTACAAGGAAATGTTTTATAAACTGAAGAGTGTTATGCAAATGTGCTATCACTATATTGCATTGCAATGGAGATGCCTGGGTGGCTCAGCAGGGAAGCCGCTTCTCCCTCTGCCCCTCTCCCCAGCTCATGCTATCAAATAAATAAATAAAAAATCTTTAAAAAAAAAGAAATGTACTTATTCTGCAGTAACATTTTCTATACAATTATAGGATCTATTACTACCACTTCCTAAGAGAAAGGGGCTTTAGTTATTTTTGCATATTGCCCCTGTTACACTCAAAGACATCATAGCTTGATTAAAGTATGAGCTATTTACTCAGTCCTTGACCATGAACCTCTAGTTTTTATTTCTGATATTCCAAAGAAATCTTTAGTTTGAGTATCTTAACCAGGCCTCGGATACTTCTGTATTGTCAGGATGGTTTGAAAGGGCCCACCTATCACAGAAAGTAAATAAGCCTCTAATGATTGAGGTGACTAAGCTAAATAAACCTGGGAAGAAGGAAGAAAAACTGCTCCTTTAAACATCACATGTTTCAAATATATATAACCAATACAAGTCATAGATATTCAAAACCTAAATTTGATTCAAAATGTGATATATTACAGATGGTTCTATAAAGTAAAAGACCACCCTTTACAGAAGGCAAAGCAAATCTGAAGTTGCCCTTGGGATCACTGAAAAGCAGAATAATTCTACAGGCCCAACCATGATTTTTGCTTCAGTCAAGATTACTATGTGTCTATAGATTTAATGCACCAAGGTCAGAAGTAAAAAGTTCTGAAGGTCCATGAAAAATGACAGAAAAGTAGATTAAGATACTATCCCTTGCTAAAATCTTTTTGGTTCCATTTCTCCATTATCCCACTTGTTCCTCTCCCTTAACCAAATGATCCAAGAAAGTGGGTGGTATCATGGAAAGAGCATGGTTTAGAGTTCAACACACATGAGCGCCAATCCCATGTATCCCATTTCAAAGCTAATTGACAAGCCTTTCTCAACTTGAGCTTTCTCATCTATAAATTGAGGAATGTAATAAACTTGCCTCCAAGTTTTATTATGAGGACAGAATGAGATAATATATATAAAGGTACCTGGTTTGAAGTCCAAAATAAATGTTGTCTCCTTTAACCCTCTTCCTCTAAGCAATGCCATCCCAACATTTTCTCGTACTTCAGTACATTTCAATGTCTGAATTTGTGGCCTGGTATCCCACTGGCAATTAGCACTGTCTGTTAAAAGTAGGGTTTTGACTACTTGAAACCTCTCCAATGATCATATAACAAAACTCTCACTCTACAGCTAACTTCTGGACGATGCTTACAAAGCATATTCTCTCTTGGCCTGGTGAAACTTTGAAGAATTTCAGACGACAGTGATGGCTCAGAAGGTCTTGCTTATCCTCCCACAGGTTACCTTTAAAGATGAACTATATTCTAGTTTGTCTCAGAAGCCATTTATGAATCTGACTTCCATAAATTTGGCCAAGATGTTTCAATTCATTTATAGTTCCCAATAGGATCATCCCTTTTTAAAATGAGTGCTATAAATATAGAAATTTCTAGAATACTAGCAATGGCAATCATAATCAACCTATTCAACTTTCACTCGATTTTCAGAATTGTTTTGGACATAATTATTTAACTCTTGTTTCATATTTAACTCTTTTACTTGTGTTGCTTTATTGTGATTGTTGCTGTTTACTTCTATTGTCTAAGCAACATTACCATTAAAAAGCACAAAAATGATTTTAACATTCACATGTTGAAACAAATAGACAAGAATCGCTTCGAAAAAAACCTGAAAAACAAGAATGAGAGGGGCAAACACTGTCAGAAATTATAAAAAGCCAGAAGGCAGAGAAATTTGAAAAACTCCTTATAACTCACTTAACCCTCTTATGTTCTCAAGAGAAGATGAAAGCCCAACAGACGTCTTGTTAAGAACCATGAGACAATCAAGTCACTTTGCTTAGGAAGGTGCTTTACTTTAAATAAATGTTGCAATCACAGGAGGAAAGCAAGAAAGAGACCAAACACAAAAATCTCTTCTTAAAATTGGTCTGCAAGAAAACTATTTCATTATTTAATATTAAATGTCATGATTCACACCACCAGCACAGATATTTGAATCTACATTGCAATTGTGAATCTAAAGCCAAATTATTATCCCTGTTAAATAGCCTCACTTCATCTCATCCCACAGAATCAAGAGCGTTTGGATATTCCAATACAAGGATTAGTTCTTGGAACAGCCATTAATGCTCCTTGCCACCTATTTCCAGTTCCAGGTAGTTTTGCACATGGCAGATCTGCACTATCTGATCAGGTAAAGCCCTGTGACTCTCTCTGGACCTTGAGTTGTAGAGGAAGTTACGGGTGACCTTTCTAGGCTGAACATTTAACTGCCAGTGTGATCACAGATGCTCCAGTACCTTTTCTCTTGACAGGTAACGAGCAACATCTGAGGTGGCAAGTGGTGAAAGCTCTAGTACCCTTGGTCACTACATGACTCTGTGACTCAGATTAGCAGAGGCTCTCTGCCAACCCATGCTGATGCTTACCACAGTCTCCCTTTAATTCAAGTTTTTTGATCTCCCCTACTAGACTATAAGCTTTCTGAGGACCAGAGCCAGATCTAACTCACTTGTATATGTCTATAGTGCCTATAGACAACAGAAGTCCAATACTATCTGCTGAATAATTAAACTCAACAGACTCTAACCCTACAAAAGTAATTAGATATGTTTGCATATTCTACAAAAAAAATAGTACGCTCTTATTAGACTATTATCTCGATATAAGACAATCACTAAACTTGTCATTCTGTGCGAAGCAAGTATTTTCCTCTTGGGCAGAAAGTATGTGGGTTTTTCAATTCCAACAAGGACAAAGCTAAAAAGACAAATCTTTATTACGTAGGGGAGATTTCACATTATAGAGAGTCAGATACACTTGCTCCCTATGATATAAATCATATAAATGCTACATTAGTTTCAGATGTGCGACAGCATAGAGAACCCAGAAATAAACCCACAATCGTATGGTCAATTAATCTGTGACAAAAAAGAAAAGAATAGGGAGTTAAGATGGCGGAGGAGTAGGGGACCCCTTTTTCAGCCGGTCCCCTGAGTCGAGTTGGATAGGTACCAGACCAGCCTGAACATCCATGGAATCAGCCTGAGACGCAGGAAGATACATCTGGATCTCTACAAATGAACACTTCCAGCAATGAGTATTGAGGTATGAAGCGGGGAGCCGTGAAACCGCCCACAGATATCAGAAGATAAACGCAAGTGGGAGTGAGCCACTGCGTTCGGGCTCTGGGAAGCGGTAGCCACCTGCACGGGGGAGCGGGCGGGCTCGCGGACTGGCACCCACGAAACAGCAGACTGAGACTGTGAGCCGGGGAACGCATGACCAAACCGAAAACTGGAGCTCCGGAGCGCGAGGGGGCGGCTGGTGGCTGGCGGTGTTAGAAACACAAAGGACAGAGATGCACCGGCCCTGGAAGTGAGGGCTGGGACGCCGGGTGTGGGGCGCACATCCCGGGACGCTACAGGGTTGAGCAGCACCAACAGAAACAGAGTTAAAGTGGCCAGAACATCAGTGGAGAACAGTCCACGATCCCTCTGTTTTGAGACAGAGGCTGAGATTCGGCCGCTGCTGCTCTGACTCTCAGAAGAGGCACAGCAAACCGCCAGGGAAAGCCGCCAGAGAACAAAAGCCTGGAAAGACCAGCTCACAGTGTGCCCATCCCCATCCCCCCTCGCAAGGGACACGGAGACTCTACCCAAACAGGGTTGCCTGAGTATCGGCGCGGCAGACCCCTCCCCCAGAAGGCAGGCTGAAAAATCAAGAAGCCCACATCCCTAAGATCCCTATAAAACAAGGGCGAACAGCCTGGGTCCCGGTCAAAAATTTGGGCTCTGGACAACCCCACAACCTCTCCTCATCAGAATGACGAGAAGGAGAAATCGCCCCAGCAAAGAAAAGACAATGAGTCTGTGGCCTCTGACACAGAACTAATGGATATGGATATAACCAAATTATCAGAAATGGAATTCAGAGTAACAATGGTCAAGATGATGTGTAGACTTGAAAAAAGTATTAACAAAAATGTTAATGAGAATATAGAATCTCTAAGGGCGGAAATGAGAGCGAATCTGACAGAAATTAAAAATTCTATGAGCCAAATGCAGGCAAAACTAGAGGCTCTGACAGCCAGGGTGAATGAGGCAGAAGAACGTATCAGCGAATTAGAGGATGGGTTAGTAGAAGACAAAGCTAAAGTAGAATCTGGACTTCAAAAAATCCACGCTTAAGAATGTAGGTTACAAGAGATTACTGACTCAATGAAACGTTCCAATGTCAGAATCATCGGCATCCCCGAGGGGGTGGAGAAAAACAGAGGTCTAGAAGAGATATTTGAACAAACTGTAGCTGAAAACTTCCCTAATCTAGCAAGGGAAACAAATATCCGTGTCCAAGAGGCAGAGAGGACCACTCCCAAGCTCAACCACGACAAACCTACGCCACGTCAAGTCATAGTGCATTTCGCAAATATTAGATCCAAGGATACAGTATTGAAAGCGGCCAGGGCAAAGAAATTTCTCACGTACCAAGGAGAAGGTATCAGAATTACATCAGACCTGTCTACACAGACCTGGAATAAGAGAAAGGGTTGGGGGGGGGGCATTTTTAAAGCTCCTTCAGAGAAAAACATGCAGCCAAGGATCCTTTATCCAGCAAGGCTGTCATTCAGAATTGATGGAGAAATAAAGACCTTCCAGAATCGCCAGTCATAGACCAATTTCGTAACCACGAAACCAGCCCTACAGGAGATATTAAGGGGGGATTCTATAAAGGTAAAAAGGCCCCAAGAGTGATACAGAACAGAAAGTCACAATCTATAGAAACAAAGACTTTACTGGCAACGTGGCATCATTAAAATCATATTTCTCAATATTCAGTCTCAATGTAAATGGCCTAAATGCTCCCATAAAACACCACAGGGTTGCAGATTGGATAAAAAGACATGACCCATCCACTTGCTGTCCACAAGAGACTCATTTTGAACCTAAAGACACATCCAGACTGAAAATGAAGGGATGTAAAACAATTTTTCACGCCAATGGACCTCAAAAGAAAGCTGGGGTAGCAATTCTCACTTCAGACAGATTGGATCTTAAACTAAAGACTATAGTTAGAGACACAGAAGGGCACTATATTATTTTTAAAGGATGTATCCAAGAAGTGGATATGACAATTATAAATATATAGGCCCCCAACAGGGGAGCAGCAAGATACACAAGCCACCTCTTAACCACAATAAAGAGACCTATAGATAAAAATACATTAATAGTAGGGTACCTTAACACTCCACTATCAGAAATAGACAGAACACCCATACGAAAAATAGACAAAGAAACAAGGGCTTTGAATGCCATACTCGACGAGTTGGACCTCATAGATATATATAGAACACTACACCCCAGAACCAAAGAATACTCATTCTATTCTAACGCCCATGGAACATTCTCAAGAATAGACCATGTTCTGGGACACAAAATAGGTCTCAACTGATACCAAAAGACTGAAATTATTCCCTGCATATTCTCAGATCACGTTTTGAAATTGGAACTCAACCACAAGGAAAAATTTGGAAGAAACTCAAACACTTGGAGACTAAGAACCATCCTGCTCAGGAATGATTCGATAAACCAGGAAATCAAAAATCAATTTAAACAATTTATGGAGGGGTGCCTGGGTGGCGCAGTCATTAAACGTCTGCCTTCGGCTCAGGGCGTGATCCCGGTGTTATGGGATCGAGCCCCACATCAGGCTCCTCTGCTATGAGCCTGCTTCTTCCTCTCCTACTCCCCCTGCTTGTGTTCCCTCTCTCACAGGCTATCTCTATCTCTGTCAAATAAATAAATAAAATTAAAAAAAATAATAATAAAAAATAAACAATTTATGGAGACCAACGAGAATGAAAACACAACAGTCCAAAACCTATGCGATATGCAAAGGCAGTCCTAAGGGGGAAATACATAGCCATCCAAGCCTCACTCAAATGGATAGAAAAATCTGAAATGCAGTTTTTATATTCTCACCTCAAGAAGCTGGAACAGCAACAGAGGGACAGGCCTAATCCACGCACGAGGAAGCAGTTGACCAAGATTAGAGCAGAAATCAATGAATTAGAAACCAGGAGTACAGTAGAGCAGATCAACAGAACTAGAAGCTGGTTCTTTGAGAGAATCAATAAAACTGACAGACCACTGGCAAGACTTATCCAAAAGAATAGAGAAAGGACCCAAATTAATAAAATTATGAATGAAAAAGGAGAGGTCACAACCAACACCAATGAAATTGGAAGAATTATTAGAAACTTTTATCAACAGCTTTATGCCAATAAATTAAGCCATCTGGAAGAGCTGGAGGCCTTCCTGGAAACCCATAAACTACCAAGACTGAAACAGGAAGAAACTGATTTTTTAAACAGGCCAATTAATTACAAAGAGTTTGAGTCAGTGAAAGACAACCTTCCAAAAAACAAAACTCCAGGCCCGGATGGTTTTCCTGGGGAATTCTACCAAACATTCAAAGAAGAAATAATATCTATTCTCCTAAAGCTATTTCAAAAAATAGAAACAGAAGGAAAGCTACCAAACTCATTCTATGAGGCCAATATTACCTTGATCCCCAAACCAGGCAAAGACCCCCTCAAAAAGGAGAATTACAGACCGATTTCCCTAATGAATATGGATGCCAAAATTCTCAACAAGATCCTGGCTAATAGAATCCAACAGTACATTAAAAGGATTATCCATCATGACCAAGTGGGATTCATCCCTGGGATGCAAGCGTGGTTCAACATTCGCAAATCGATCAGCGTGATACATCGTATCAACAAGAAAAGACTCAGGAACCATATGATCCTCTCAATTGATCCAGAAAAAGCAACTGACAAAATACAGCATCCTTTCCTGATTAAAACCCTTCAGAGTGTAGGGATAGAGGATATATTCATCAATCTCATAAAAACCATCTATGAAGAGCCTACAGCAAATATCATTCTCAATGGGGAAAAGCTGGAAGCCTTTCCCTTAAGATCAGGAACACGACAAGGATGCCCACTCTCGCCACTATTATTCAACATAGTACTAGAAGTCCTTGCAACAGCAATCAGACGACAAAAAGGGATGAAAGGTATCCAAATCGGCAAAGAAGTCAAAATGTCTCTCTTTGCAGATGATGTGATACTCTATATGGAAAACCCAAAAGACTCTACTCCCAAACTATTAGAAGTTATAGAGCAATTCAGTAATGTGGCGGGATACAAAATCAATGCTCAGAAATCAGTTGCATTTCTATACACGAATAATGAGACTGAAGAAAGAGAAATTAGGGAATCCATTCCATTTACAATAGCACCAAAAACCATATGTTACCGTGGAATTAACTTAACCAGAGATGTAAAGGATCTATATTCTAGAAACTATAAATCACTCTTTAAAGACATTGAGGAAGACACAAAAAGATGGAAAGATATTCCATGCTCATGGATCGGAAGAATTAACATAGTTAAAATGTCCATGCTACCCAGAGCAATCTGCACTTTCAATGCTATCCCGATCAAAATACCAATGACATTTTTCAAAGAACTGGAACAAACAGCCCTTAAATTTGTGTGGAACCAAAAAAGGCCCCGAATCTCCAAGGAACTGTCGAAAAAGAAAAACAGAGCTGGGAGCATCACAATGCCGGATTTCGAGCTGTACTACAGAGCTGTGATCACAAAGACAGCATGGTACTGGCACAAAAACAGACACATAGACCAATAGAACAGAACAGAGAACCCAGAAATGGACCCTCGGCTCTTTGGGCAACTAATCTTTGATAAAGCAGGAAAAAACACATCCGGTGGAAAAAAGATAGTCTCTTCAATAAATGGTGTTGGGAAAATTGGACAGCTACATGCAAAAGAATGGAACTTGACCACTCTCTCACACCATACACAAAGATAAATGCCAAATGAATGAAAGACCTTGATGTGAGACAGGAATCCATCAAAATCCTAGAGGAGAGCATAGGCAGCAACCTCTACAACATCGGCCACCGCAACCTTTCTCATGACACATCTTCAAAGGCTTCTCGAGAAACAAAAGAAAAAATGAACTTGTGGGACTTCATCAAGATAAAAACTTCTGCACAGCCAAGGAAACAGTCAAAAAAACTAAGAGGCAGCCCACGGAATGGGAGAAGATATTTGCAATTGATGCTACAGATAAAAGACTGGTATCCAAGATCTACAAAGAACTTCTCAAACTCAATACACGAGAAACAAATAAACAAATCAAAAAATGGGCAGAAGATATGAACAGACACTTTTCCAATGATGACATACAAATGGCTGACACATGAAAAAATATTCAAAATCATTAGCCATCAGGCAAATTCAAATCAAAACCTCACTGAGATACCACGTTACGCCAGTTAGAATGGCAAAAATTGACAAGGCAAGAAACAACAATTGTTGGAGAGGATGTGGAGAAAGGGGATCCCTCCTACATTGTTGGTGGGAATGCAAGTTGGTACAGCCACTCTGGAAAACAGTGTGGTGGTCCCTTAAAAAGTTAAAAATTGAGCTACCCTATGACCAGCCATTGCACTACTGGGTATTTACCCCAAAGATACAGACGTAGTGAAGAGAAGGGCCATATGCACCCCAATGTTCATAGCAGCATTGTGCACAATAGCTAAATCGTGGAAGGAACCGAGATGCCCTTCAACAGATGACTGGATTAAGAAGTTGTGGTCCAGATACACAATGGAATATCATTCAGCTATCAGAAAGAACGAGTTCTCAACAGTTGCTACAACATGGACGGCACTGGAGGACATAATGCTAAGTGAAATAAGTCAAGCAGAGAAAGACAATTATCATATGATTTCTCTCATCTATGGAACATATGAACTAGGAAGATCGGTAGGGGAAGAAAGGGATAAAGAAAGGGGGGTAATCAGAAGGGGGAATGAAGCATGAGAGACTATGGACTCTGAGAAACAAACCGAGGGCTTCAGAGGGGAGGGGGGCGGGGGAATGCGATAGGCTGGTGATGGGTAGTAAGGAGGGCACGTATTGCATGGTGCACGGGGTATTATACGCAAATAATGAATCATCGAACTTTACATCAAAAACTAGGGATGTACTGTATGGTTTACTAACATAATATAATAAAAAAACATTAAAATAAAGAAAAAAATCATTTTACTAGATCCTGCAACTCCTCAGTGTTAAATCTAAACAGTTGCTCTGTTAAATGTATTCGTTATATTTTTAGTTGAGTATTAGACTAAAATATCTTCAGTTAAGATACACTTTCCAAGTAATTTGTTGATGTATTTGATTAGCTGTCTCCCCCTCCTCCCAGGGAATGCCTATGATAATAAGCACAGATGTAGAAGTCATTTTATTTACCCAACATTCTGTAACAATTCCAGTATATCAACATGTAAAAAAAAAATTCTAAAACATTCCTATGTTTTATTTCTTATATCATCTTAATTATTCATCACTAATATTTTCCATAACTACTTTTTTATTTAGTTCATAAAAATTTATATAATAAAACCAGGGAAAACTATTTCTCAAATATGTATGATTCCGCAAAGTTCTCTTAAATATTTCCTACCATATATTTAAAACAACTGACAACATATCCTAGGTCCCCAATCTGCTTTTTTGTGCACCTATTCATGAGCAAACAAAAGCCACTTCATAATTCACCCTTCCTTCTCTTCCTCAGAGGAAGTAGAAACCTCTCTTTTTTAATAACATAATTTTTATTTTAACTTGGATACATAAAAAAAGTGTTAAGAAACTTTTCTTCTCCCTACATTTTGAAACTTTAATTAAAATGTCTCAGCTGATCTATCTGCTAATGATTATTTGGACAATGATGCAGAGAATCCTTTTTCTCAAAGGAATGAACACCTTCTAAGCCAAGAACAGCTTTGGGTCCAGATGTTACTGTTGTTCATTCTCACCATTAATCACCAAACACTGCAGTAGGACCCACCATGGATATTATTCAAACAGAGACTCAATTAAATTCAGAAGCAGTCCATTTAATCTTCATCAGCTCAAACAATGGCAACTTCATTTTTCTCAACTAAATGTTAAGTCAGAGAAGAGAAACTTCAAAGATTTTCATTTCATTCAATATTGTTATAAAGTAACTGGATTTACAGTTTGACTTTGGACAAAGGAGAGCCACAGTGTTTTGCTGGAAGGCAATGCTACAGGGAAGAAGCAGCATCCTGTGCTGGTAGACACAAGTTGTAGTAATTCTTTGATAAAAAAGAAAAAGATTCATTTGCTCCCTTAAAAGCTGTGATAACTTAAGAAAGAAATAAAATATTTGTTTGGACTCTGCACTGTGAAGATGGATGTGGGATAAGGAAAGGATCCAGAGAACCAGAATGGAGAGAGAAAAAGGGGACACATCTAACTCTTACATCATTTACTTCATCTAGACCAAGGGGGAAAATAGCTCCTCAGATGTCCTGCTAGAAAGCAGCTATGGGCATGATGAATGAGACATCTATAATTAAGTACAGCATCAAACTTGCTAGAGAACTTTCTTACTATGGTCATGACATTGACTTTTTTTTAAGTGGGGTAAATGCAGAAGGAGTGCTAACTAGATGTCATTAGCCATCAGTTTGGATCATGACTACTTACTCCAAGGGTTTCCACTAGGATAATAAAACCTTATTTAGAGACCCTTCCTTCACCACCTCTATATTTACTCAGTGTTCTCCAGAGAAATAAAATAAATAACATATAGACAGACAGACATAGATTTATTATAAGGAAGTAACATACAATTATGGAGGCTGACAAGTCCTAAGATCTCCTAGGCAAGCTGCAGACCCAGGAAAATGGAAGTTGTAGTTCTTCTCTGAAAGCTGGCAGGTTCAAGACTCAAGAAGAAATGGTATTTCAGTTCAAGTCCAAAGGAAGGAAAAGACTGATGTCCAGCTCAAACAGTCAGACCATTAACTTTTCTTCTTACCCAGCCTTTTATTCTATTCAGGACTTCGTCTGATTGGATGAGGTACACTCACCTTAGGGAGGGCAATCTGCATTATTCAGTCTACCAATTCTAATGGTAACCTCACAGAAACACCTTCATAGACACACCCCAAATAATGTCTGACCAAATTTCTGGGTACCCCATTGCGCAGTCAAATTGCTACATAAAATTAGCCATCATAATCTCTAACATGGTGAGCAAATTAGAGACAACAGAAAGTCCCCCTACACAAATAACCTACAGATCATGTGAGAGGAACCTGATGAAAATTTAAATCTTATTACTTCCTTTCAAGCCCTTTCCTAAAGCAACCAGATCCTGACAAAATGAGATAAATACTCTTATTAATGATAATAGTAATAACAATAATGGCAAACACAAATGTAGTACCCACCATGTACCAGGCACTGTTTAAGTACATTTTATGAACTCCTTCAGTACAACAACCTTTTGAGGGGAATGAGGAAACCAAGGCAGAGAGACATGAGTTAATTTGCCCAAAGTCACAGAACTAAGAATTGGTGAAGCTACAAGTCCCATCCAAGCTATCTGGCTCCAAAAGTCCATATGCTGTTTCTTATTTCAGTCTGCACTGAATGTTCATTACAGATGATGATAAGGAAAAGTCTCTGCTTTCAGGAAATGAAAGAGTGGCTATGATGCTTATAGAATGTGTCAGTCATCCTGATCCAGAGATTAAGAAGGCTTCATCATCTGGGTAGTTTGTAATATAGTATGAAAGCTATGGACAGTCCAGTCCAACTCTTCCCTCGCCCCTCTCTCCCTCTGGATGAGCTTCACCTCACAGAGATGACATGGGAGCAAGCCCCTCAAGTCACATCTCTCTGGCCTGGACTACTAATTAACTACCACCTGATCTATCCACATCTACTGTGCTTTATATGCTCTATATGGTCTATTCTTCAACCAGCACCCAGAGGTATCTTCTAAAAATAAAAATTAAAAAAAAAAAAAACAAGAATACCACATCCCCTTGCTGAAACCCTTAAGTGACTTCCCATTGCTCTTAGAACAAAAGCACATGAATAGGATTCTAGGCCCTGTACAGCCTGCACCATTTCCTCTCCAGCCTCATCTCACACCACCATGCTCTCCCCCTTGCTCTATCTGGTCAGGATACCTAGCTCTTCTTTTAGTCTGTGTCCTTGCCATGCCCCCTCCTGCCATTGCTCACACCGCTCCCTCTGCCAGAACTCGTCCTAGAAGAGTTTACTACAATCATGGTCTTTTCTTTTCTTTTCCTTTTTAAGGTAAGAAACCTAATTTTATTTCTTTAGCCATTAGATCCCCTAAGGAATCTCAAGCATTTCTTTCTCAGGAGAAACCCTTCACCACTCTAAGTAGATCAGTCCCCCACTATAAACCCTTATAGCATGGTATGCCTCTGTGGTGTAGTATCTGTCACAGTAACAACTGTACATTTATAGTAGGTCTGTAAGATCTAAGAGGCTGAGAACAGCATCTTCTTTTGCTCACTATTGCCTGACAAGGTGTCTTAACATAGCAAATAGTAAAAATACTGTCTGGATCAATGAATGACAGAATAGCAATCCTAGAAGAAGAAAAAACATATGAGCAAGATCACTGAGGAAAGAAAGGGCATGGCACATATAAGGAATAGTGAGTAACCCAAGACAGTAAATTAGAACCAGAAACAGAAAGATGTAGAGAAAGGATTAAAAATAGTGGTTAGGAACTCAGGAAACAACAGATGTTGGTGAGGATGAAGAGAAAGGGGAACCCCCTTACACTACTGGTGGGAATGTAAACTGGTGCAGCCACTCTGGAGAATGGTATGGAGGTTCCTCAGAATTTTTTAAATAGAACTACCCTATGACCTAGCAACTGCACTACTAGGTATTTATCCAAAGGATACAAGTATAGTGATTTGAAGGGGCACATGCACCCCAAAGTTTAGAGCAGCAATGTCCACAATAGTCAAAATATAGAAAGAGCCCAGATGTCCATCAACAGATGAATGGATATATCATGAAAACCTGTTTCATGATACATCCCCAAAGGCAAGAGAAACAAAAGATAAAATGAATTTATGGGACTTCATCAAGATTAAAAGTTTCTGCACAGCCAAGGAAACAGTCAGAAAAACTAAGAGGCAGCCCACGGAATGGGAGAAGATATTTGCAAATGACACTACAGATAAAGGACTGGTATCCAAGATCTACAAAGAACTTCTCAAACTCAATACACGAGAAACAAATAAACAAATCAAAAAATGGGCAGAAGATATGAACAGACACTTTTCCAATGAAGACATACAAATGGCTAACAGACACATGAAAAAATGTTCAAAATCATTAGCCATCAAGGAAATTCAAATCAAAACTACACTGAGATACCACCTTACACCAGTTAGAAGGGCAAAAATAGACAAGGCAAGAAACAACAATTGTTGGAGAGGATGTGGAGAAAGGGGATCCCTCCTACATTGTTGGTGGGAATGCAAGTTGGTACAGCCACTCTGGAAAACAGTATGGAGGTCCCTTAAAAAGTTAAAAATTGAGCTACCCTATGATCCAGCCATTGCACTACTGGGTGTTTACCCCAAAGATACAGACGTAGTGAAGAGAAGGGCCATATGCACCCCAATGTTCATAGCAGCAATGTCCACGATAGCTAAATCGTGGAAGGAGCCGAGATGCCCTTCAACAGATGACTGGATTAAGAAGTTGTGGTCCATATATACAATGGAATATTACTCAGCAATCAGAAAGAACGAGTTCTCAACAGTTGCTACAACATGGACGGCACTGGAGGAGATAATGCTAAGTGAAATAAGTCAAGCAGAGAAAGACAACTATCATATGATTTCTCTCATCTATGGAACATAAGAACTAGAATGATCAGTAGGGGAAGAAAGGGATAAAGAAAGGGGGGGTAATCAGAAGGGGGAATGAAACATGAGAGACTATGGACTATGAGAAACAAACTGAGGGCTACAGAGGGGAGGGGGGTGGGGGAATGGGATAGGCCGGTGATGGGTAGTAAGGAGGGCACATATTGCATGGTGCACTGGGTGTTATACACAACTAATGAATCATCGAGCCTTACATCGAAAACCGGGGATGTACTGTATGGTGACTAACATAATATAATAAAAAATCATTATTAAAAAAAAAAAAACAGATGAATGGATAAAGAAGATGTGGTATGTATATATATAGATATATATCTATATATATCTATATAGATATATATCTATATATATATATACACATACACACACACACACACACACACACACACTGGAATATTACTCAGCCATCAAAAAAGAATGAAATCTTCCCATTTGCAATGAGATGGTTGGAGCTAGAAGGTATTATGCTAAGTGAAATAAGTTAGTCAGAGAAAGACAAATACCATATGATTTCACTCAAGTGAAATTTAAGAATGAAACACATGAAACATAATGGAAAGGAAGGAAAGATAAAATAAGATGAAAATTGAGAGGGAGGTAAACCATAAGACATGCTGAACTCTAGGAAACAAACTAAGGGTTGCTGGAAGGGAGGTGTGGGGGGCAGAGGGGTAACTGGGTGATAGGCATTAAGGAGGACATTTGATATAATGAGTACTGTCATATGCAACTGATGAGTCACTAAATTCTACCCCTGAAACTAATAATACAGTATATGTTAACTAAATTAAATTTAAATAAAGAACTAAAAACAAACAAAAATAGTGGTTAGTGCCAGATCATAAAGGCCTAGAAATTTGAAGTTAAGGAGTACAAGCTTTCAATTCTGTGGGTAATAAAAAGCCATGAAAAATTTCTGAGCAAGAGAAATGAAATTAGATATGATCAGACAATGATTTCAGGCATGACCATACACTGGATTCATTCAAGAAGATATAGCAAAATGCCAAGGTCCAACCCTAAGAGATCCTGATTTCATCAGTATGGGGTATGGTCTGAACATCAGTTTTTAAATCTCCCTGATGATTCAGATATGCAGAAAAGTTTGAGAACTACCACTTCAGAAAAATCATTCTGGAAACTGTGTTGTTCTTAAATTGGAGAGGGCCACACTGATGGCAGAGAAAGTCGTTAGGAAGCTCTCTTACGAGAAGAATCTGATCTAGGATAAATCTCAATAATGGAAGGGATGGTCTCTTCCGAAAAAAAGGTTTCAAGGGTCAAATGCCCAACTGAGAGGGCTAACTGGACGTGAGAAATAAGAAAGAAGAAGTGGAAAATGATTCCGGGGTTCCCAGATGGGGGCAACAGCATAGACGGTGATGGGACCAACTAACAAATTTAAATGAGAAAGAAAACACAAGAGGAGGTGTCAGGATGAGAAACAGAGGAAAAGAAGAAAGAACACTGAGCCCACAACCCTGTGAATTTGACCTTCACCTACCTCCCCTCGCCCAGGAGCTGTCATCACTAAATTAAGCCAAATGTTAGTGCCTGACAACTCTGCCAGGGGCCAGTGAAAGTCAACAGATTTAGGCTGCTGCAGAATAACAGGACATTCATTCTACCTCTGACGGCCCTCTCTTGGGACCTCCCTGCCTGAAGAGTCCCGATATGGAATTCTTCCCAAGAGGACTTCAGTATTTCAGCTGTCACCAGCCCCTGCTGAGAAAGAGGCACAGTTCAGGAGTGAGGATCCAATCACCATGAGCCCATAGATCACAGTCTCCACCTTGATTCCTTAAATTGTGTCACCAAGCAGATGGGAAGCCAGCATTGAACCCAAAGCACAGATGCCACATGCTCACGCAGAGTATGAGTGAGCTGTGTGGTTCTTCTTTTTAATTTCTTATTTGATAACAAGCTTCCAGCCCCCAGATCAATATTGCCAGCACACTGCTGTGCACCCCACCAGGCATACTTTGTTGTCACTATTACTCTTTTTAGAGAAATAATTATCTGTGTACACACCCGTGTAAAAATTATTTATAGTTTATTCTTTCTCTTCCCAAATGAAACAATTAAAAGATGTATTTTTTAAAAGGTTTGTCTCTTCCTTTCGTGGTAAAAGCTTGTTGAGGTAAGCTGCAGTTTTGTAGAAGTAAGGTTTGATCCCATGGGATCTGTAAACAGAGGCTGCGAAAGTAGAAAAGACATGACAAAGAGGGTGTAAGTCAGTAATTCCTGTCCACAGCATAATGGCGCAAGGAAAAAATACACCATCACATGTCTGAACAACCTACAGAACGGCCAGCTTCAGCAAAACTGCAGCCCGATCTGTCTCTTGGCTGCCTGGAGAGGCAGAAACAAGAGGAACACCAGGCACTTGACAATCCTCTCAGAGCTATAAACTGGGAAGGAGCTCCTTGACACATATTCCCAAGAGGATGGAGGATTTACTACGATGCTGGCCACAAGTAACTCAAGGACTGCCTCCCCATCTATGAATTTATCTCTGGTTTCTTAACTTAAGGGCATATGTGAGCAATTCTCAATAGTACCCCTTCCCACTACTCTCCTTTTCTTTCTACAAGGTTTAGCAATGTCCCCAAGGAACCACACAGGGGAGATTACCCTCCCCTTAGCCAGTCTTGTCATCTAAACATTCTTCCTCAAGCAAGTTAGAGAACTGGGGTGATTCTTTTACACAGCAGTGTGAGCCCTGCTAAACCAACCTGACGGCCTTCAACAAGTATCTAACCGCTCTGTACTTTGGTTTCATCATCTACAAAATGGGTTAATAATAGTCTCCAGTACAGGATGGTTATGAAAATTAAATATATTAACACAGACATGTGTTATGTCTGGCACACAGTGACTGCCTCTAGTATATTAGCTGCCATAACATTTTTTCTAAGAAGCAGTATACATTAGTGACTAAGAATATGAACTCCACAGTCAACCTATTTGGATTCAAATACAGATTTCACCACTTCTCAGCTGTGCGATGATATTTAGAAGTGTGGCTCTTAGAAGGTGATCAGTTCGTGAGGATGGAACCCTTATGAATGGAATTAGTGTCCTTATAAAAGAGGTGTCAGAGAGCTCCCTCAACAAAAGTGGGCCTTCACCAGACACTGAATCTTCTTGTGCCTTGATTTTGGACTTTCCATCCCCCAGAATGGTGGGAAGTAAATTTCTGTTGTCTAGAAGACACAAAGTCTGTGGAATTTTGTTACAGCAGCCCAAACAGATCAAGACACACATACATTCACATACACACACATTAACTTAGAACAATTCTTAGCATATAGTAAATAATACATATGCTAGTCATTTTATTATTATTATTAATTATTATTATTACTATGAGTTAAGAAAGGCAATATATAAGTAGTAAGTAGTGACATAACAGTTTACACAATTAGAAGTTTTAGGGGATCTCTCTGATATGCTGGAAGAGCCTTGAATTTTAACTATGATAAGTTTTTACCCAATATCTCTGAGCTACACCCTCCTCATCTGTAAAGTGGGATAATAAAATAATCTTTAGTCTGCCACATTACAATAAAAATCAGAAGTCATATTTGTTGAGCTTTGAATCAAGGGACTAAGGCAACTTTCCTGCCTAAATACCATGCTGAACTTCTTCCCCTCTAGAGTATGGCCAAGGGAAATATGTACACAAGGAATCACGTCAGATGTGAAAATAAGTGCTGTTCTATAAATGACTTGAAGCTACATATAAATTCACTAGGATAATCCACAGAACTCAGGAAAATGCTGTACTTATGATTAAAGTTGTATTACAAAGAATACAATACATGAACACTGAAATGAAGAGATCAAGATCTAAGAGAGTCACAAACACAAATATTCCATGTCTTTAAGACACGTCATCCTTCCAGCACATCAATGTATGTTTACCAACTAAACCTTGGTGTAATAATCATCGACCACATAACAGATCTCAATCTCCAGCCCCTCTCCTTTCCCCAAAGGTCAGGAGGTAAGGTTAATATCACCAGAATCAAAGCTTCAACCCTCTAATCACAGAGTTGTTTTTCCAACTTGGTCAGTCCCCATGTTGACATCTAGGGTCCCACCAGGAATTAGCATAAACTCAGAGGTAATCCTGGGGTCCCACAGTGAATAATGAAGATACTCCTGTCCCTTGGGAAATTCCAAGGATTTAGAAGCTCCCTCACAAGAACTCAGGAAAAAGATCAAAGACATTCTTTATTATATAATGAATGGGGAGCTTATAAAATTGGATTTCATTCAACTACCCTGTTTAATAAGACAACATCAAAAAAGGAACTAAAGTACTTGCTTTGGCATCACATATACTAAAAAACTGGAACCATACAGAGAAGATTAGCATGGCCCCTGACCAAGGATGACACAAAAATACATAAAATATTCCATTTTTTTTAAAAGATTTTATTTACTTATTTGACAGAGAGAGAGACAGCCAGCGAGAGAGGGAACACAAACAGGGGGAGTGGGAGAGGAAGAAGCAGGCTCCCAGCCGAGGAGCCTGATGTGGGGCTCGATCCCAGACTGCCAGGATCATGCCCTGAGCCAAAGGCAGATGCTTAACGACTGAGCCACCCAGCGCCCCAACATTCCATATTTTTTAAAAGCAAGTGATGTAGCTGACTTTCCTAACACACAAAAACAGATGCAGAGATAGATAAAATGAGGAGGCAAAGGAATATGTAAAAAATTTTAAAAACAGGACAAAATCTTAGCAAGAGACCTAATGAAACAGTGATAGGCACTACACCTGATAGAGAATTTAAAGTAATGACCATAAGGATACTTGTTAGACCTGAGAAAAGAGTGGAAGACATCAGTGAGACCTTTAACAAAGAGATGAAAAAGGGACCAATCAGAAATGAAGAATACAATAACTGAAATTAAAATACTAGATGGAATACAGGGCTGGTCAGAAGCAGCAGAACAAATCAACAGCCTGGAGGACAGAGTAATGGAAAGTAACCAAGCTGAGTAGATGAGGGGAAAAACATTATACAAATTGAGAACAGACTTAGGGGACTCAGTGACTCCAACAAGTGTAATAACGTTCGCATTACAGGAATCCCAAAAGAAGAGAGAGCAAAGGGAACATAAAATTTCTTTGAAAAAATAAAGGATAAAAACTGCTCAAATTTGGGGAAGGAAACATAAATTCAGATCCAGAGATACCCCAACAAAATCAACCTAAGGAGGTCCACAACAAGACACATAGTAATTAAAATGGCAAAAAAGCAGTGATAAACAATGAATTCTAAAAGAAACAGGAGAAAAGAAAGCAGCTACATTCAAGGGAAACCCCATAAGCCTATCAGCAGATTTTTCAACACAAACTTTACAGGCCAGAAAGGAGTGGCATGCTATATTCAAAGAGCAGAGAGGTACTTGGGTGACTCAATCAGTTGAGCATCTGACTCTTGGTTTCAGCTCAAGTCACGATCTCAAGGTTGTGGAATCAAACCCTGCATCAGGCTCCACACTTGGCTGGGAGTCTGCTGAACATTCTCTCCCTCTCCATCTCCCTCTGCCCTGCCACCCACTCAGCTGCTCTCTAAAAATAAATAAATAAATCTTAAAAAAAAAAAAAAAGTACCAAAAGGGAAAAGTCTGTAGCCAGAGTACTTATCCAGCAAAACTATCATTCAGAATAGAAGGAGAGTTAGAGTTTCCAAGACAAACAAAAGTTAAGGGAGTTCATGACCATTAAACCAGTCCTACAAGAAATGTTAAAGGGGAATCTGTGAATGGAAAGGAAAGACCATAAGTAAGAGTAACAAAAGTGGAAAGCTCAAAAGCAGTAACAATATCAGTAAATCTCACTCGAGGGACTCACTAAGCAAAAGGAAGTAAAGTATGACACCATATACCTAAAACAAAGGGAAAAGAGGAGTCAAGAATGAGTTCAAACTTAAGCAACCATCAACTTCAGATAGATTGCTGTAGACAGAAGAGGTTACATAGAAGCCTCATGGTAACCACAAATCAATCACCAGGAATAATTTTGCAAAAAAGAAAGAGAAAGGAATCCAGATCTATCACTAAAGAAAGCCAGCCTATGGTGAGAGAAGAGAGCAAGGAAAGAAAGGAACAAAGAAGAACCACGAAAACAAACACAAGACAAATAACAAAATGGCAATAAATACATACCTATCCATAATTACTTGAGTGTAAATGGACTAAATCCTCCCATCGGAAGACAGAAGGCGATGGAATGAATAAAAAAACAAGACCCATCTATATGCTGCCTACAAGCGACTCACTTCAGACCTAAAGACACATGCAGATTGAAAGTGACAGGATAGAGAAATATTTGTCATACAAATGGATGTGAAAAGAAATCTGGGGTAGCAATGCTTCTATCAGACACAGTCAACTTTAAAACAGTGAAATGAAGACTGTAATGAGAGACAAAGGACACTATATAATCACTAAGGGGACAATCCAAAAAGAAGACATAACAATTGTAAATATTTATGCACCCAATATGGAAGCACCCAAATACAAAGGGCACCTAGTAACAAACATAAAGGAAACAATCAATAATAATACAGTAATAGTATTACTTACATCAGTGGCCAGATCATCTAGACAGAATCAACAAAGACACAGTGGCTTTGAATGACATACTGGACTAGATGGATTGAACAGACATAGAACATTCCATCCTAAACCGGCAGAATACACGTTCTTTTCAAGTGCACATGGAACAGTCTTCGGAATAGATCACATATCAGGTCACAAAAGAAGTCTCAACAATTTCAAAAAGATCAAATGCGTCTTCTCTGACCACAACAAATCTGTATTCTCTGACTACAACAGATGAAACTAGAAATCGACCATAAGAAAAAATCTGGAAAGAGCACAGATAGATGGAGGTTAAACAACATGCTACTAAACAATGAATTAGTCCATCAAGAAATCAAAGAGGAAATCAGAAAATACATGGAAACAAATAAAAGTGAAAACGCAATGATCCAAAAATCATTCACATGCAGCAAAATTGGTTCTAAAAGGGAAGTTTAGAGCAATACAGGCCTACTACCCCAAGAAGCAAGAAAAATCTCAAATAAACAACCTAACCTTACACCTAAAGGAGCCAGGAAAAGTAGAACGAACAAAACTCATTTCAGCAGAAAGAAATCCTAAAGATTAGAGTAGAAATAAATGATAACAAAACTAAAAAAATAACAGAAGAGATCAATGAAACCAGGAGCTGGTTCTTTGAAGAGATCAACAAAATTGATAAACCTCTAGCCAGACTCATCCAAAAAAGAGAGAAAGGACTCAAATAAACAAAATCAGAAACAAATGAGGAGAAATAACGACACTTCAGAAATACGAAGAGAACATTATGAAAAAGTATATGCCAACGAATAAGACAACCTGGAATAAATTTCTAGCAACATACAACTTACCAAAACTGAAACAGGAAGAAATAGAAAATTTGAACAGACCAATTACCAGCAATGAAATCGAATCCGTTAATATCTGTTCTTCTCAAACTTTTCCAAAAAATAGAAGAAGAAAGAAAACTTCCTAATTCATTTGAGAGACCAACGTTACCCTGATTCCAAAACCACATAAAGACACAACAAAAAAAGGAAACTACAGGGCAATATCTTCAATGAACATAGTTGCAAAAATCCTCAATAAAAAATATTAGCAAACTGAATCCAACAGTACATTAAAAAAAGTATTCACCAAGATCAGCTGGGACTTTTTCGTGGGATGGAAGGGTGGTTCAATATTAGCAAATCAATCAATGTGATACATCACCTCAATAAGAGAAAGGATAAAAACCGTATGATCATTTCAAAAAATGCAGAAAAAGCATTTAACAAAGTATAATATCCAGTCATGGTAAAAACCATCAACAATATAGATTTAGAGGGAACATACCTAAACATAACAAAGGCCTTAAATGAAAAAACACACAGCTCACCTCATAGTCAATGGTGAAAGACTGAGAGCTTTTCCCCTAAGGTCAGGAATGAGACAAGGATGTCCACTCTCACCACTTTTATTCAATATAGTACTGGAAGTTCCAGCCACAGCAATCAGACAAGAGAAAGGAGTAAAAGCATCCAAACTGATAAGGAAGAAGTAAAACTTTCACTATTTGCAGATGACATGATAGTTTACATAGAAAACCCTAAGGTCTCCACTAAAAAACTACTACAACTGATAAATGAATTCTTTAAGGTCACAAGATACAAAATCAATGTCCTTAAATCTGCTGCATTTCTCTACACTAATAATGAAGCAAAAGAAAGAGAAATGAAGAAAACTATCCCACTTACAATAGCACCAAAAATAATAAAATACCTAGGAATACACTTACCAAAGAGGTGAAAGTCCTATACTCTGAAAACTGTAAAGCACTGATGAAAGAAATTGAAAATGACACAAAGAAATGGAAAGACATTCCATGCCCCTGGACTGGAAGAACAAATACTGTTAAAATGTCTAAACCACCCAAAGCAACCTACACATCCAATGCCATCCCTATCAAAATGCCAACAGCATTATTCACAGAACTAGAACAAACAATCCTAAAATTTATATGGAATCACAAAAGACCCTGATTAGCCAAAGCTGTCTTGAAAAAAGAAAAACAAAACTGGAGACACAATTCCAGACTTCAAGTTATATTATAAAGCTGTAGTAATCAAAGCAGTATGGTACTCGTGCAAAACCAGATACACAGATCAGTGGAAAAGAACAGAAAACCCAGAAATAAACCACAATTATATGGTCAATTAATCTTTGACAGAGGAGGAAAGGATATGCAATGGGAAAAAGACAGTCTCTTTAACAAATGGTGTTGGGAACACTCGGAAGCTACATGCAAAAGAATGAAACTGGACCGTTTTCTTACAGCATACACAAAAACAAACTCAAAATGCATTAAGGACGTACATGTGAGACCTGAATCCATAAAAATCCTAGAAGAGAGCACAGGCAGCAATTCCTCTGACATAGGCCATAACAACATGTTTTTAGATAGGTCTCCTGAGGCAAGGGAAACAAAAGAAAAAATAAACTCTTGGGACTGCATCAAAATAGAAAGCTTCTGCACAGCGAGGGAATCAACCAAGAAAACTAAAAGACATCTTACTGACTGGGAGAAGATACTTACAAATGACACATCTGAAAAAGAGTTGGTATCCGAAATGTATAAAGAATTACACAACTCAAAACCCAAGAAACAAATAATCCAATTAGAAAATAGGTAGAAGACACAAACAGATATTTCTCTAAAGAAGACATACAGATGAGCCACGGACACATGAAAAGATGTTCAACATCACTCATCATCAGGGAAATGCAAATCAAAACCGCAATGAGACATCACCTTATACCTGTCAGAATGCCTAAAGTCAAAAACAGAAGAAACAACAAGTGTTGGCGAGGATGTGGAGAAAAAGGAACCCTCATGCACTGTCGGTGGTTATGCAAACTGGTGCATCCACTGTGGAAGACAATATGGAAGTTCCTCAAAAAATTGGAAATAGAAATACTCTATGAACCAGAAGTAACCTAAGTGTCCACTGATAAATAAATAGATAAAGAAGAAGTCAGGTGTGCCTCTGTGTGTGTGTGTGTGTGTGTGTGTGTGAGTGAGAGAGAGAGAGAGAGAGATGGAATATTACTCAGCTGTATAAAAGAATGAAAATTTGCTATTTGCAACAACACAGATGGAGCTACAGTATAGAATGCTAAGTGAAATAAGCCAGTCAGAGAAAGACAAATACCATATGATTTCACTCATATGCAGAGTTTAAGAAATAAAACAAGGGAAAAAACAGAGGGAGAGAAACTAAAAACACAGGCTCTTAACTATAAAGAACAAAGAGATGGTCACCAGAGGGAAGGTGGGTGTGAGGATGGGTGAAATAGGTGATGGGAATTAGAGTACACTTATCTTGATGAGCACTGAGTAATACATTGAATTGTTGAATCACTATATGGTGCAATTTTATAACAATGAAATGAAAATTTTTTAAAAAGAAGAAAAAAGAAAACAATTCATCTGAGTTGATCAGTGGAAATATTCAACAAGACATTTTAATACCATTTCCACACAAATAAAAACACATGTTTTCCTTTGAAAATACCCTAGGATGAATAGGAACTGGCTAATCTTTAAAGAGAGTCACATTACTTTATTGAAAGGAACTCTTTGGCTGTTAGGATTCCACTAGATAACAACACAAGTTATTAGAACACAATCATGTCCATTTGTTTCCATATAGACTACAGCTGCTTTCACTGCAATGGCAGAGTCAAATAGGTGCAACAGATACTATGTGCCATGTAAAGTATAAAATATTTACTCTGGCCTTTTACAGAAAGCTTGCTGACCCCTGACAGAAGGTCACATGGCTAGACAGTAGCAGAGGTAGAATATAATACCAGGTTTCTCTAGTTCCAAGATGCATAATAATAGCAGCAATCTTTCTTTGTTATTTCGAGCCTACAGTATGCTCCAAATGGTCAGAGCCTTGTTCAAACATCTCAATTATCCTCAAAATTATCAGCATTCTACAGCTAAGAGAACTGAGCTTAGAGACCTTCAGTAACTTACCCAAGGCTATGGAGCTGGCTTCTTATAACTCTGTTCTCTCATTCCTGTGACACCTGCACCTGAACCCCACTCTACTCAGAAGAGAACACAGGGCATCCTAAATTTACTGTTTCACTCACAAAAAGATTGGTTCCCTTCCCTTGGGGCCACAGTTGTGCTCCTTCTGGAGCAGAAAGAACAGGAAAACGTGAACCAAGGTTCAGCCTCAGAGAAATGACACAGGGTCCAATCCAGGCAGGAGTATGTCATCATTGCTTATGGCTACAAGGCTCAAGGCCATTTGCCCAAAATCTTTTGCTTTCTTATTCCACTCTGGGAACCAGACTCTAGAAACCTCCAGCTGCCACACATTTGGGTAAGAACTCAGAATAGCAAAACTGATGTGACTGAAAGACCGAAGATAAATACCCCAGGTTCGCAACAAAAAAGGCAGGGAAAACATCTATGAATATTTGAAAGATCATACATCAAAGGAGGAAGGAAATGAGAAATTGCTTGCTGTTATCCGAGGAAAATTGTAAGCTGATAAAACGGAGCATCAGAAAGCGTAACCTATTCAGAAGCACAGAGAATGTGAGGCACACCCAGGCCAAAACAAGCTTTGCTCAGCCCATGCTGGAAGGGGTAGAGACCTGCCAAACTGGTTAGCCAGCTCCAGGATGCAGAATGTTCCTTTTAATCTCAAATGTATTCAGTTTGTTTCATTGGGATGCAGATTCTTTTCCTGAAAACTTTATGAGAACAAACAGACATTGAGGATGGCTGCCTCTTACAGGATGGAGTGAATGAAATCCCTTTTAAGAGTTAACTGAAGTAGGCTTAGAACTAGGGAGGTAAGCATCTGAGCTGTAGTCCACACTCCCCCTCACAGGCAGTATCACTGGTCTCCCGCAGGGCCACTTTGGGATGAGAAGGAGAGAGGGAAATGGTTATACCTGGGAGAGGAGAGAGGACATCTTGATGGAATGAGACAACCATAAAGGAAGATAAGGAAGATGCTTTGACCAGGGCTGGGAATTGTCCATTGTGGTCCCCTGGACAGGTCCCCTTGTCCCCTGGGCACAAGTAGTTCAATTTCAGGGACCTGGATGAGTATGGCTGAGATGAGGAGGTCCTTTGCTCAGTTTCTGCTGGGAGCCAGCTTAATTCTGGCACCCCAGAGACATCACCCTCCATGTGAACACTGGATTCTCATGACGTCAGTGCCACAAGAAGTGCCTCTTTGGAGAGGCAGCAGCAGGTACGGACTGATGGGAGCCAGCAGTGGAGAAGTTGCTAATGGATAGAAGTTAATGCTAGCTAGCAACTTTAGTCAACTGACAGACATTCTGTAAAAATTCCCCCAAATAAGGGAAAAGACAAATTTTGGCTGAGGGAGACCTAAAATCTTGTTTTTTTCCCAGGCAGAATAGATATGAAACTGGTAGATATGAAGGCTACACATACACAGAATAAACTATATACGTCTCATTAATTATTAATTCCAATTGTGCATTGCTGTATAATTAGAGAAACCTCTACCTCGCAGAACTTGCCAGTTGCTTTTCTGACTTGGTCTTGCCTGAGTCTTCTTGTTCTGTGCTCCAAGGTCTTCCATGACCACATGCACAGGCTGCTTATCAGTATCAGAACCTTTCTCTGTCTCTCTGTCCTCGACTGTTCAGTGTTCACATTTTAAATACAGTAGCTTCATCAACTGCAGTTCCCTAACTCTAGAGAGACTCATTCCTGACTTCCTACTGCAGATATCTATGTAACAGATTGGAGTCTCCTCCTTTGTGTACTCTAAAATTCCCTCTAGGGGAATAGGCCTATTTACCCAGGGAATAGTTTTTCTCTTTTTGTATGATGCCTTTTTCTGTCCCACTCTGTTCTGCATAAACTTTGTTCCATTCTGCAAAATCCAGTATGGATTTTGGTGGAAAGAAAATAGTTCCAAGTTTAGGTTCTAATACTTAAAAGTTTCCTGTTATAGAGAAGCAAGTGACACCTGGAGTCACACCACCCATTATCTCATAGCACAAAGCAACTGGTAAGACAGTTCCTGCCCAATATTTGTATCTAACACATATTGTGAAGGGTCAAGTCTTTTACATTACAAAACACAAACTTTGAAATTTTGTGTTTAAAACTACAGAAAATAGTCTAAAATGATAGAACAGCCACCACTGATTAAGAGCTACTTTTTTCTAGAAGCATTACTAGTTTCACTGCCTCTTCACAAAAACTTTGCAAATTAGGCATTATCCACATTTTACAGAAGCTCATAAGGTTTAAGAAACTGGCAGCCTCTTCAAGGTAAAACGTAAGTAGGAATACTGAGAATCTAACCTGGAGTGCCTGAATCCAGAGCTTGGATTCAAACCCTATTGTTGCATTGCCCAGGAAGGAAACGAAAGTGTGTTACAATGGCACATACTAAAATCTCAGGGCCACCCTAAGGGTGCTAGGGCAGCCATTTGTATGGGGAAACAATTAGGAATTAAATATTATCTTTTTAGACCTTTGTCAATTTGATCAAGAGGAATGATGTTTGATTTTAGCTCATATTTCTTTGATTACTAATGAAATTTGACTTTTTTATTCTTATTGGCCATTCTCTTCTTTTATGAATTGCCTATTCGTATTCTTTGTTCTTTCTTCTATTGTGATTTAAGTTTTTCTTATCAATTTTTAAGACCTCTTTATACACTGAGGCCATTAATCACTTAACCATCATATTCATTATAAACATTTTATCCCAATGTATCATTTTTCTTTTAATTTTGATTATGGTGATCATTGATGTGCAAAAGTTCAGAATACTTACACAATTAAATCTAAGTCTTTAGTAGAGCCAGCTTTACATACAATGTACCTTTATCTTTGTACCAAATTACCCCAAAAGCAGTCAGGTCCAAGTGGGATTACACTGCATTAAACAAACTTCCATAAATGGACTGACAAACTAAAATATCAGTGTATTAATTTATAATGAGGACTATACTCCAATAGGCAATTTGGTAAGTACAAATAACTTGGTCCCATTCTTCTATATCTTGGAGTCCAGATTATATCTGGACCTGCAGAACTTGCTAACCCTTTGTAATAGAGAAGGAGACTCAGAAATGACTGCCTTTGTTAACGGCATAACCAAAATGAGCATCCAAATCTCCTCTTCACTGTTTGGTTAAAAAAAAAAAACTGTGAAATGTATGTTTTGATAAGAACACAGTCCTTAATTGCACCAAGCATGAAAAAGCAACACAAACATCTTACTTTGCCAAACATATAGATCATCTAAAACGTTAAAAAATGAGGAAAACAGATGTAAAATTGTCTAGGAAAACGAACAACTTTATGATTTGTTTGTCATCTTCTCCCTCCTCGCCTTAACATAATCTGTAGCATATCCCATGACAGCTCATAAAGTGTACCACTGCCACCAAATCACTAGCTTTGATGGCGACAGTAATGAACATGAGATACCTTAGTAGGAGTTATAAAAATGTAGACACTTCTAACATTAAAAAAACAAGTGGAAGTATTTTGTAAACCAAAAATATTCAAATGCCTTGAGAAATGGGGATGTTTGGAACCCAAACTACTGCATAATATCTGCAGTTTTACCCATACGCTATTTTTCTGGAATTTACAGCTATTCCCCATTTTTAATGCTCTAGCTCTGGCTTGTTTAAAAATAGTTTTGCAAGTGCTTGACAGTAAGTCCCATTTGATTTTGAAGGGGATAGGTGTTGGGGATACTGAAGAAATCTGTACAGGCAAACATACGAAATTGTCCCCCAACCAGCCCTTTTTGCTTTGTAAGAGTCTGCATGTCCTTGGACAAACAAGTTTTGCTTGTGTAAAAGTGAAGGTATTCTCTCTTTCTTCCTCTTCTACATTTCAAGGATTAAGACATTTCTGTCTCCTCCAAGTTCCAGGGCTGTGAAAGTCCCTTAGCATCTCAGATATTAATATGGCTCACACTGATGTGACTTAAACAGCCTTCTTAAAATTGAATCTATAATACTATGCTTATTTACTGTTCCTTGACAGGTACCAGATCTGATTGAAAAAGAGTTTCTCCAAACATTAAGTATTCGGAACAGTCAAGGAAAGATAAGAAGAACGTATTAAAGGATTAAGGGCAAACAGAAAATGAAGATGAGGGCAGGACAGAGAAAATTAAAATAGCAATGAAGTAAGATTTTGAAAAATGGCATTTGTGAGGACAAATGAAATTAGCCAAATTTAACTCTATCTATCATAGAGCACATTTTCAGCATGTTTAAAATATGTTCTTCCCCCTTTTTGCAGTGACATTTTTCCCAAGTGTTTCTCCTCCTGGGTGCTGCTAGTTAGCACTTGTATTTCAATGCTATTCACCAGTGTTATTTGTTGCTGTCCAGGACCGCCATGTAAAATGTGTGTGCATCATTCTCCTAAAGAAGGAATAGGGCAGGTGGCTTTGGACCGTGTTCCACAATAAAAAACACAGAATCTGAGCTACAAATGGTACTTACATTTCAATTCCTCCCTATTCACCACTGATGTAAACATCTTCAAAAAGTACTTATTCCAAAAGCCTCTTTCCTCCTCTTTCAAAAGAAAATGTATTTTCAAATTCTTGGAAAGGCTTTACAGAGAACCCTGTGACTTCCTCAATTAAAGGACCCATTCAGCCCACACGGCAGCCATTGCCAGTTCCTGGGCTTGAGACAGCAAGGCTCTTACTCTGCCATTCTGTGAGATTAGCAGGGAAATAGCAGACATATTGTCAGATGGAATTAAACCATTTTGGTCCCAAAAAAAGATGTTAAGAGTTGTGGAGCTGTGGCATGCTGCTCAAGAAAGAAGACAGCTCTAGTAATGAATTCACACACACTGGCCAAAATGCAAAGAGACTTATTTTTCTTTTCAACATAGAAGTCTGAAGTAGAGGCCATTACTATTATCTATTCAGGGACATTAGCAGCTTCTCCAATAACCTGCCTACTAAATACCTACAGCTTACCTATACTGTATGCTACTGACTCTTAAAATGTGGGCTCCAGACCAGCTGAAGCAGCATCACCTGGGAACTTTTTAGAAATGCAGATTGTGAGCATAGCATAAAGTATAAACCTGTCAAATCACAATGTTGTACACCTGAAACTAATGTAACATTGTTGTCAACTATACTTCTGTGTGTGTAATACCCTTTCTTTAATGACACAGGTGATAACAGATGCCATGTAAATAAATTAAATGCCAAAATGAAAAAAAAATGCAGATTCACAGTTTCTACCTCAGACCTACTGAATCAGAAACCCCTGGGGTGGGGACCAGAAAATCCTCCAGGTGATTCTGATGCATGCTCAGCTCTGAGAACCACTACTATATGCAGGGCTATTTTTAATCCTCATTTGAGCACAGAAAACATTTTTGTGATTTAGAGATAGCACACCTGGTCAGAGCAAATAATTCCAACTCTACTGCGTCTGATGTTATTGCTTTTCAGCAACATTGTCACAAAACCCTTTGAGAATCTGATGACAAACCTTTGAGAATCTAGGGAGAAAATAATAAAGGCAAATTTCACATTCAATTTCAGGAGGTTCCTGAACACATCTGAAGCCTGGCCATGTACCCCAGCAAAGGAGCATCTGCTTCATCTTTTTCCAAGCATTTTCATCTGCTCTTCACAGTAATCTGTAAAGTCAACAGGACAGGTATTATGATCATTTACACCAGAGGACTCTGAGGCTCAGAAACCTAAGGGTCCTGCTCCCAAATCTCAGAGCTGATAATAAGCAGAGGGAGCTCATATCTAGAGTTCTGGTCCACCTACAAACTCCTTGCCTTACATTTCACTCCTTTCCCCAATTTGGATTGTTGTAAATAATAATGATGGAAATAATGGTGATGGGCTCTTGCCAACTCTTCACTCTGCTCTCTGCACTCTGCTCTAGACATACTGGCTTCCTTGCTCTTCTTTAAGCACTGAAGTACATTTCCACCTCAAAGTCTTAGCACATGCTGTTCCCTTTGCCTGGAATGTTCCTCAGATGTCCACATCATTTGCTCCTTCACTCCCTTTAGGTATTTCCTCAAATGTCACCTAATGAGAGTGTTCACCCCTCACGACTGTATCTATAAAATAAAGTTCCTCACACAGAAATTTACACTCTCTGCACTTACCCTGATTTATTCTTAATCATTGCCCTAATCACTAGTGACATAGTTTATATTTATTTCTGTCATGCCCACTTAAATCTTATTCTGTGAGCACAGGAACTGTTTTATTATTAAATCTATGGTTTAAAAAGCAACACAGCAGGGGCGCCTGGATGGTTCAGTTGGTTAAGCATCCAACTCTTGATTTCAGCTCAGGTCATAATTGCAGGGTGTGATATCAAGCCCCATATCAGGCTCTATGCAGGGTGTGGAGTCTGCTTAAGATTCCCTCTTCCTCTTCCCCGGCCCTCCCCCACACTCTCTCTCTCCCTCCCTCTACAAAAAATAATAATAATAAATAAATAATAAAATAGCCACCTAGCTATAAAATAGGTGTTCAATTAATATTTGTTGAATGAATAAATATTATATTCAACTTATTCTCTATCCACTCAGCTCTAACCCAGAGTTTTGAGTGTGAACCAATTCTTTATTCAGACACTGTTTTGAGTAGATATCAAAGGAAATCATAGCAAGTTCTCCCTTTTCTATCATTAATGTTGTGGCTTCTGATAAGGACAGTGATGTCGATGATAATATTTACTAAACATCAATGAGAACCCAAAAACAAACATTACCTCTAATATTTGTACAACTCTGCAAGTTAGATATCATCATCACAGACAGATAGGGAGCTCAGAAATGTTATGTGACTCAGCTAGTGAGTGTCTGTCAGAGCTGGGACTGGCATCCAGCTACCTCAAGCTCCAATGCCTGCACTTGTTAAAACTATCCTTATCATTCACTGTTGGACTATCAGCAGTCTTGATTCCTTATTGCTTCCTATGAAGAAAATGGTTTCTGAAAACCAAATATAAAGTAATGACTTTATCTAAATAATACTATTGCTCATAATTGGCAATGTCTAAGAGGAAGAAGACTTATGGAATGTCTGAGCTACAAAGTTTAGGGATAATTTAACACAACCTCTTTATCTAGTCCAACTTCTATAATTTATAGAAAACTGAGATCCACGGAGGTTAATTTGCCTAAAGTTGGCTTGCTGCAATGAGAGGGGATGAATGACTTAATTAGAAGCAGCGTCTCAGAAGTCAGAACCGGGTTCAAAGCCAGGTTCTACCTCCTGTGTGTTACCTGGAACAAGATTCCTAACTTCCCTAGCCCTTGGTTTCCTCATTTTGCAATGGGGATAATACCTACTTTATAGAGTTGTTTTGCAAATTATGTTTTTATGTGTGTGTGTGTGTGTGTGTGTAAGAGAGAGAGAAACAATACATTACAGCTATTATTATGTAGTAAAGCCATTTTAAGAGCTCTCATCCTCTAACATTCAGTCAAATATATCTTATAAGTCATTCTTTTCTTCACACAGAAGAAAATATTAATCTCCACAGGAAGGTAACTACTGGTGAGTCAGTCAGTGTTCAATCCCAAAATCCAATTTTTCAATCTTCTTCAAGACTGTGGTTTAAAACAGTGTGAACCCAAATGATAACACGAGGGCTATTTTTGCTACTTTCTAATTCTGATACAGCACTGAATTTAATTGCTGCTTTACAAGAAGGTGATAAGAAAATGAAAGAAGGAGAAATGGAGCTGTCTAGGTGATAGAATGAACACTCCCAAACACATGAACATGGATGTACTCAAGTCTTTAGTTGAAAAGCACATTTGAAAATATATATTTTTTCAGAGTTTATCAAATTCCTCCAGTAACAACAGAAACTATGCTCAGAAGAAAAGGAAAAAAAATTTGGTTATATCTATTAATATGCTTCAGGGTTGAGGACAAAAACACCCTCCCACATAATAAACACAGCCAGTTTCTCGTTAAATTTATAGGAAGTTTAAAAAGACAATGACACTTGAAAAATAATCGAAGTAACTAAGTAAATTTGTCCATTCCCTGCTTAAAATCTTTTCATGACTCCCCATCATCCTGAGAAAGTGCACACCCTCCGGCACGGCATCAATGCCTTCCAGATACAGCCTCTCTCTGCATGCTTCTCAGTCCTCATCTTTTATCACCCTCCTCCTCCTCTCTCTAAGTATCAGTCTCCAGGCTTTGGTGTATGCTGTTCCCTCTTCCGGGGACAGGTCGTTATTGTAAATCTTCCTTGAAAGAAACAACAAATGAAGATGCAACTCTTTCAAGCTCTGGCCGAAGCAAGACGAGTTTTTTGAAATGAGGGGATTGTTTTAATAAATGGAAATTGTACTAACAGTTTAGGGTAAGAAAACCTTCATTCAACAACTGAACCACTTAGCAAATTATGGCATGTACAGTTAATTAAAAATACACAAAGGAAGAAACTGTAATTCAAAAAGAATTGGACATTTTTTAAATTATATTACTCAACCAGATTATAGAAACATGTGATTTGCATGTAGATTATGTCAAGAACCTCGTTTTGTAGCCATGAGGAAATAAAGGACTGCCATTCTACCCTCTAACTAGGATAAGCTAAAGAGTGTTTGGGATGAACTAGATAGGTTATAGGATTAACATATGCCTTGTGACATGAGAGAAACATCTTCATACTTGCAAATTATAGAAATAACTGTCATGATTCCTACATATATTGGTTTCAACCAAATGTAAATGTATAGCCTAGTTACTGAATAGTAAATTTTTGAAAGAGTTCGGTTCTTTTTGAATCACTGCATATGCTCTTGCATGCATGCAGACACACACACTTACCTGTGTGTGTATACACACAGATGAAAAGGAGTTATGCAAAAATAATATTTTTGTGGTAGTAGGATTTTAGGCTTTATTTAAACCCCATAATTTTCTGTCATAGTAAAATTATCTTTGTAATATAAGCCAGGGACCTAAGTCCTGCCACACATTGGCTATGTAAATTTGGGACAAGTCACTTAAGCTTTCTTAGCTTCATTTAGAAAATTGAGATCCTAATTTTGATCTCACAAGATTGATATGACTATTAAATAATATATTTTATTTGAAAGTGGCTTATAAACTCTAATGCATGATACAAAAGTCAAATTTTATTATAAAGGCATTAATACACAAATATTCTCTTCTCAAATGCCCACTCCTCAAGAGGTCTTCCCTTGTATCCCCATCTAAAATAGCAACCCCCATCAAAAACAAACATATCAACCATATCACCCCTAATACCCAAATACCGTTTTGTTTTTCTCACAGCACTTCTCACTCTCTGAAATTTATTACTTACAACTGATTTTGATGTTTACTGTTTTTCTGCTTGTAAGTTTCCTGAGGACAGAAGCTTTGTCTGCCAATTGCTGGATCCCCAGCTCCTAAGAAATTATCCAGCTCAAAACGGGTACTCAGTAAATATCTAAGGAAGGAAAGAAAGGGGAGCAAGGGAAGGCGGTATCTAATCAACACAAACGGTCAAAGGAGAGCAAAAGTATAGTAGTAGATAAACTAGAAAGAATTAACTGGACAGCTCTAAGGTTAGTGATTTAGTTTACCTCAGTCCTCAGAATTCAGTACTGAATCCAAGAGAAAATCATACAGTCTACTTAAAGGAAATATAATTTTTAGTGCTATCTCCTATAGCACATATCTATTCTCATATCAAAATAAGGCAACTGTCTACTCTTAAGCTCGTGCTTTATACAACCATCTGATCCTGATATTCTTTTCTACTGGTCTAAGTGTTTGTGTTTGCTCATTCCTCTCTAGCGTATTTTAAAATCCAAATCACTGCAGTAATTCATTTTTTATTGTTCTCTTGCTCAGCTTCAACACATGTACAGTAGTAGCGTTCACTCTTCAGGGGGATAATGGCATTTTTGGAGATTTTACTGTAGTCATTACTCTTGCTTCTTTATTAAGAGACTTGACTTTAATCTTCTGCTTTAGCTATGTGGTTTATCTTATGAATATTAATATACAACCCAAAGGGATCTAGCCAGTGAATATGAATTAGAGAGGGCTTTTTTATATTGAAGAAAGAGAAAGCCATTTTCTGGTATGCACATCTTTCTGGGGTGTATGAGCTCTAATTTAATCAGCATGTAGTCATCATGTATGCCACCAGCACTCCAGGCCACGAAGTAATTGAAATGATTCAAGCTTGTTTAATAAAGTAATTTCAATTATAGCGGGAGTTGAGTCAGAAAATGTCAGCTGTACAAAGTTTATGCTGCCTGGAATCAGCAATAGAGCACCAAACGCTCATAGAGAAAAGTGCCATTGTGGAAATTAGTTGTTACTTTTTTAGGCTTTGAAATACCTTTGTTCACATGAGACCAGCTTCTCTTAAGTGATCTGTTAGTCAAGGAAGCTAAACTTAATTTTGCCCTGAATATGGTGTAAAGAAATTTACTTATAGGCAAGAACTTAGAATTGAAGGGGTCAGAGAGTCCATCCTCTTTCCTCAAAATATAACCAGCATCTGACACTTCACCAGTCCCCACCATTCCCTAATGCCTCAAGCCAAGTAATCATTTATGTTTGGAGCTACTGAAGACAGAAGACAGCTCTACATCCTCTCCTGTAAAATGTGAGACAGGAAATTCCACAAGTTTTCATTATAAAATATGATTGCACAGGACACATAAAATCATTTTTTCCATTACCAAGTAACAGGAAAATATCCCAGAAGTTTTCAATATGGTGCCATCAGTCTTTCATAAATGATAAACTTTAACATGTTTCCTATTCTCTTTCTTTCATCTTTCCCATAATTTGCTTTATCCTCCAGCCATTATTTCTCCTGGCATATTTTACCTACTTAAAAGCTTGTGTAGTTCTATTACCCCAAAGATCTTTAAATCCCAAATTATGATTCTATTGTTGTTGCTCTTATTTTGCTTATCCTTTTCGTAAGAAACTCCTTTGTATATACAGATGGTTTGATTTTTACTTACCACCATCCCAGTATCTAGTGTTGTTCCTTACCATACTGTTGAGAAGATAGACAGTTGGACCATCTGTTTGCGATTTACCATCACATATCCAAAGGCCTTATTAAATTCTTTTATTTTAGGTTTATCTATTCTCCTCCAAATAACAATTCTCTTTCACTTTGATCACATCTGGTTCAGGTCAATTTTATTAAACAATTAGCTATTTTAGATATGAAGTCACAGTTGCCTCCAAAAATTACAGGACTCTTGCTTGTTTCATCAACACTGCCATTGTTGGAATCTTTTTTTGGTCTAGCTCTGGAACCATCATCCATGGATATTAGAGAGGTCTGTTATTATGCTAAATGCAGACAGATATCTGCTCTGAAAATATACCTTCCTTTGCTTCCTCTTACTAAAGATGTTTACTAATCAACTACAGACATCTCATAACTCAGAACTTTAGTTGAGATAGTGAGGACATGCAGTGAGATAATAATTAGTATCCAATGTATTTTTTAAATATATGTGTGGTCATATAGGATGGTCATCTAGCATCTTACCAGTGTGATTAGGAGCAGTAAATATAATCAGACTACATTTCTGACAAAGACTAAATACTCCCTAAAGTTGAGTAGCAGGATTCTCAAGTGAAATTTCTTATGAGTTGAAGCCATTTGGTTTTTTCTATCAAAACATTTCCAAACATACATTGAAAGTCAATGGGATTATATTAAATAATATATAAATATTTGGTCTCTGCACACCTTTCAGTTTAACCTTTCTTCAAAAATCCTACTTCCTACTTCTTCATTGATCTGTTCTGAACTCTAGCTAAATAATATTCTCAGTTGAAAACTAAAAAGAATAAAAAGCTCCTGGTTTATGTAGTACCTTCCCTTTATAATCCTCAAAGGAGTGTGTAAATGCTAGATCATTATGAGTCCAACTTTATAGATGGGGAGCTTGAGGCTTGGAGAGGGTAAACAGCATTACCAAGGTCAGGCAATAGTTGAGTTTGAAAGAACCCAGTCCTCCTAAATTTTAATTTGCCTCATTACCCAGAAGGCCATGCTACTGCTTAGTAAGAAAAATGTACTTTTATTAAGTATTGACACTAAACTTTCCCTGATTAGTGCTTCAGAAAAGAGAAGTGAGAAATTAAAGGTTCAAATTCTTCTTTGTAATAAATGCTTATGACAATGGTATTCTTTGCTAAATACTCTAATTTTTATATCATTTCAGAAGAAATCTTTCTATATTCAGAGGATTTCTGATGTGCTGAGCTAATGATACCCACTCATAACTGAATAGCAATATCTACTTCTGCTCTTTTTATGGCTGTAAAAAAGAGAAGGTTGTTTTTTTTTTAACATGACATGAAAAGCTTCTAAAGGGTAATAGTTTATTTTTTATTTTTTTTTTTTTTAAAGATTTTATTTATTTATGTGACAGAGAGACAGCCAGCGAGAGAGGGAACACAGCAGGGGGAGTGGGAGAGGAAGAAGCAGGCTCATAGCGGAAGAGCCTGATGTGGGACTCGATCCCGGATCGCCAGGATCACGCCCTGAGCCGAAGGCAGACGCTTTAACGACTGCGCTACCCAGGCGCCCCTAAAGGGTAATAGTTTAAATTCAGAATAGAAATGCAGACAACGTGCTAAAATCGTGAACAGATAAGCTATGTACAAAGTCTTTTCAATGTAAATCTTCCCAAGAGAAAAAATGCAACAAAATTAAAAAGCAAAAAAATTGTTTCACTCTGATGGAATCAGCCCTAAAGTTCTATGAAGAATGTAGAAATGGGTGCCCTGCCCAATTCTTATGGGGCAGTTGAAGAAGAATGATTTGCAGCACTAACAGGTGCAGTAGGAAGTGTCAACCTCTTCTATCTTCCCTCTGCTTTCTCAGAGTTAAAGAGAATTCACTGAGGCCCGGGGAGATCTTTGTCCATAACTTTTCCAATTGCAGGTACTATTAGGGCCCATGCATCCCAGTGCTACATTAAATGTTGCTTTCAAAATGATATCTCAATATCAGCCAGTTCTCCATCATTCCATAAGCATACATACTGTCTGATGAAGTCACAGATCCAGAGGATGCTATCAACATAATAATGATAGAGAATAAAATTAAGGTCTATAATTTACTGAAGTTGACATTTGTTGCGATTTGAAGACACACGTGGTAACCTATAGATGAGACTGAGTAATTAACCATGCTCTTTAAGCCCCCATTTTTGCCCACTCTCAGTAGAAAACTTCACCTTCTACTTTAGAGAGAATAATGTCAATGTCATCCAGTAAAAATTATTTTCAACTTGAATCACCAGTACACACTTGACAGGCAACCATGACAAACCTATGTGCATCCACACCCAGTCATAACTACTATTCTCCTATTGGTGGGTACGTTTCCCTTCCTCCAATCAGAGGAGCTAACAGTTATCAAAACCTGTCTTTCTAAGAGAAGTGCTAAGCATAGATGACTATTGAGTAAGCATTTTGATATAGCTCTAAACTGACTTTGTAAGTCAGTCATGCTATTTTTGCTTCTGCTGTACTGTGACTATTAAAGTCCCCTGAATGGTCCCAGTGTGAGAACCTCTACTAAGCTTTTCATAACTGTTACTATTCTTATAACTACTATTACACAGAATGGGTAGTCTATAGGAGTTTGTGAATGATGACGGTGGTAAGTACTCTCCAACAAAAATTGGGCTAGCTTCTCTATTTTTGAGTATTCTTAACATTGGGGGAAGGCAGGTCTTCAGGAGGCACTGGACAAAAAAAAACCTCTATATATTTTTATAGAACTAAAGTGAGATTTAAATGAATATCAAGAAAACTTTTGTAGAGAAAACTGAGTAACCAGAAGGTAGTGCAAAGAAGGGGTATAAGAAGAGCAGAAGTGCAGCAGCCCTACCCTTTTCATTGGCTGTAGGAAGGAGAGGAGGACATATTTTAGACTAGATGTCTGAAACACATTTCAGAGAATTTTTTAGCACCATCAGGTGAGGTCAATCTCCTTCCCCTCTCCCTATCTCCCTGTATCCCTGTCCAAGTTCTCCCAAATGAAGGTGACTATCCCACCTCAGCCAGCAATTGCTCTGACCACCAAGGCTTTCCTCAGTTTTCAAGATATATTTGTTCATTTTTTTAAACCCATGCCTGACATAAATACCAAAGGTCATCAAACTCCACACAGCATAAGAATGAAGCCTTACTTCTCCCAAAGAATGAACGTATCCATAAATGACATACCTAATTTTAGAGACCCTATGTAAGGAAGAGCCCTCAGGGGTTCTTCTGCCCCATCCCAGTACAGAATTCAAAGCAGAGTTTCTTTTCACACTCTCCATCTGGCAGTTTATGGGATTTGCCCATTTCTTAGACTTGTAACCACCAGGCCCGAGTAGGTGCAGCTAAAGGTTTTTTTTTTTTTCTAGCATTTGTCACTTTAAGAAAAGGGACCCTTTAAAGAAAGTGTTCATTCTTACACAATCCACTCCAAAATCCACTAATTTCCTCTTCCCATTCATCTTCCAGAAATCCTATATCCAAGACAAATGGGATTTAGTATAACATGCTTTCAGTGATACCACAATGACCAAGACTATTTTAAGAATTCTATTCATCAATTCTCAATAAATATTATGATACTAAGCACTTAGGCATGCTGAAGTTACTTTCCTGAGCAGATTTCAAGCTCTTTAGCAACACAAATGTATTAAATCTCCTAATTCTTTGCAAAACAAGCTAAGATGTCAGAGCTAAAACATGATTCTGTAATTCAAATGCATGGCAGGTCACCTGGAAATGGCCCATCTCTTAAAAGAAAAAAGGTGGTGGGGAGGGGATTATGATAATAACAAACTGACTGGAGTAGTAACACTACTACTCCATTGTTGCATCCATTTCAAGTCAAGTTTACCAGGAAATGTTGATTAACAGTGAAGGATTCACTTGCCTCTCATTCCATTATTTTAAGAAGTATTTATTGGGTAGCTACAGGATGCTGGGCACTAGCTTAGGCCCTGGGGATATAATGAAGAAAACTCCTTTCCTTATGGAATGTACAGTCCAATAGAGCAGAAATAGCTATTTAAAAAACAATAAAATTCCACGTAATAGGTAAAATAATGAAAGTGTGTCTGGAATGTAGAGATAACATGTAGGAGGTGGTGGATAACTTTCTTTGTGTGAGGGAATGTAAAGATGTTCAAGAAAAGATTGCCCTAAGATGCAATATCTGACATGGAAAGTTGAGTAGGAGTTTGACAGTGTTGTGAGTATTCTCTTTCTGAAGAACAGGTATCCTTGTTGATAGTAAAAAATGTATTGCGACATATTTTCATGGCTGCCCTGAAGACAGACTGAAAGTTCTATGTTTGAGTTAGAAGATAATGGCCCTTCCTGTCTCCATCTGCTACTTCCAGTGTAGTGTTGTGAGGGCCTACCCAGTAAATCACATAAAAGTACCACTTTTTATAAAGATATGAATGTCCTTCTGGTCCCTATCTCTTCTACTCTCACAGCTGCTTACAAAACAGAGATGCAGTTAGAGCAAGAAAAACAGCCTGCCCTCCCCTCCTTACAAATGAGGAAATTACAGCCCTGGGAGGTTGTGTTTTGTTTTTTTTTCTCAAACTCACAGAAAATTAGAGTCCAAAACCCAAAGAAAATAATCATGTTGAATTCTTATTCAACTGAGAACCTCAAAGTCCACAGGTCACTCTATTCCCTAACCACATAATCAAAAGTTAAATCATACATATCCTTACTCCACATAGACTATAAGCTGCTTAAGGGAAGTGTCTCAAGACAGAATTGGTTTTGCTATAGAAACAAATAAAACCAAAAAAAAAATCACAGTGGCTTAAAGCAACAAAAGCTCATTTTTCACTCACACTAAGTCTGGTGTACATGGTGAGGACTTCTGCTTTCTGAATGACTCAGGGATTAAGACTCCACCTTCTCATGTCATTATCTCAATATCTGGCTCCCTAGGTTACCCCATCAGGGTAAGAGAGAGAAAGAGAAGTGCCACACCAGCTCTTAACTGACTCAGCTCAGTTAAATTTTCACAATCCACTGGTCGGAACTAGTCACATGGCAGCAACCCAAATGCAACGGAAGATGGAAAAAAACAAGGAATTATATGAATATTTGATGAGCACTAAAACTATGTCTTCTCATACACTCTCCAGAACTAGCACCGTGTATGGCACAGAATATGTGCCTAACAAGGATATACTGAATGAATGAAGAACCGGCTACAGTCAACATCCTTTTTTAGCACTATCAGGGGATACAAAGATATACAAGGAATAATTCCGGTGTTCATGGAGCTGAGAACCTAAATGTGAAATTAAATACCATTACACACCCAAAATGAATAAAATTAACCATCCACAGCAATGGGGACTGAATGACAAGTAAGTGATCTCAAGATAAAAGAAAAAGAAGTCAAGATTTAGGATGGTTAGAAATCCAGTCCTCTCTTTATTTAATCCTGAACTAAAAATATTTCTCTCAAAAGATCCAAAAGTCATTTCCCTTTTTTTATCCAAAGGACAAGAAAAAATATGAAGTAATAAAATATAACTTCCAACATTTGGAATTTAGTTGCAAACATGGGGACCATATTTAGGGATCATTTCTAAATTTTTTTTTTCCTAGAGAGAAACAGTATTTGTGTAGCTGAATATTTTCTATTTCATATTCATGTACAATAGTCCCATACCAGGGCAACTATCCTGACCCCTACTAATACATATCCAGACTCCCCAACTGTTGTAACAATAGGAAGTAACTGCCAAGGGACAACGGAGAACATTCTTCGTAAGAATTTCATGAAATTTTGAGTAATATATGAATCACCTGAAAGGTATTCATCATTTTCTGGACAAATGATGGCCCTATTTTACACAGTATTATTAACCTTAAGTATAGGAAATTAAGAACTAGCCATAACATTTTATAGCAACATTTTAGCCTGATCTCAAGTTCAAGGGTTTGCAGAAACCAGGTATATAAGCTGATACATTTCTGAAAAATCAATTTAGCAATATGAATGAGGAGTCTTTAAAATATTCATATGTTATGACAACAAATTTCCTTTATAAAAGTCAATCTTAAGGTAATAGTGACAAAGATTTCATCATGAGAATATTCATGCAGCATTATTTATCACTTCAGACAGCCTAAATGTTCAATTCTGAGGAAATGATTAAGCAAATAAAATTACATCCATATATGGGAATATTACGCAACAATTTGATTGCAAATTCTGTATTATCTATCAAAATTTTATTTTTTTTTAAAGATTTTATTTATTTATTTGACAGAGATAGAGACAGCCAGCGAGAGAGGGAACAAAAGCAGGGGGAGTGGGAGAGGAAGAAGCAGGCTCATAGCGGAGGAGCCTGATATGGGGCTCGATCCCACAACGCTGGGATCACACCCTGAGCCGAAGGCAGACGCTTAACCGCTGTGCCACCCAGGGGCCCCTATCTAACAAAATTTTAAATGATCAATCCTTTGAGCCAATATTTTTACCCCTAGGCGTCTACCCTACAGAAAAGCTTTGACAAATGTGCAAACAATGTAAAAAAATGATGTTTGTTGCAGCATTTTTATAGTATCAAACGTTAGAAAATCGGGATTGGAGATTATCTAAATAAAAGTAAAAAAAAAAAGAAACATCTTATTGATGATTTATTAAAAGATCATGTATGTGTGTATATATATTAGGAGAAAGTTGTTTCACTTATCTATTGCTGGGTAATATCACCCCCAAATCTAGAGGCATAAAACAACACTATTTTGTTTGTTCATGGATTCTGTGAGTTAGTAATGTGGACAGAGCACAGAGCATATCTTTCTCTGCTCTACAACATCTGGGGTCTCACCTGGGAAGATTCTGATGCCTGAGGATTGGAACTGTCCAGAGGCTTTCTCACTTAACATGTATGGCAACAGATAAATGGATTGGGTTGGGATAAATGAAGGCGTGGCTCAGCTGGGATGGCTGACCCGTCTGTCTACCTATGTCTTTTCCATGTGGTTTAGACTTCTTCACAACATGGTGTTGTCACGGTAGTCAGACTCCTTACTTGGCAGCTCAAGGCTCTAAGAGTAAGTATTCCAGAGAAGAAAGAGAAAGCTGCTATATCTTTTATGACCTAGCTTTGCAAGTACATATTATCACTCCCACAAGCTCTATTTATTGAAGTAGTCACAAGCCAGACCAGATTCAAGGGATAGGGACATAGATTCCACATTAGAGAAGTATCAAAGAATTTGTGACTATATTTTTTTTTATTTTTTTTTTAAGATTTTATTTATTTATTTGACAGAGATAGAGACAGCCAGCGAGAGAGGGAACACAGCAGGGGGAATGGGAGAGGAAGAAGCAGGCTCATAGCCGAGGAGCCTGATGTGGGGCTGGATCCCATAACGCCAGGATCACGCCCTGAGCTGAAGGCAGACGCTTAACCGCTGTGCCACCCAGGTGCCCCTGTGACTATATTTTAAAAACACACGGGGCTAGAGAGAAATTCCTTGTACATCATTCTAATTGCATCTGGTTTTATTTATTTACATGAAAACATGGGATTGAAAAATAGATGACCTACTGGAAGGAAGGGCTTTTAAAAAGGAGCATCTATAGGAAAAACAGTGCTATCTCCTTGATCCTTTCTGATTTATGCTGACCTTGATGTTTTTTCTTGTTTAAATACTTGTTTCTGTTTTTTAACTCTCTCCCATTCCCTGATTACACAGTTAACATGTTTTGTAGTAAATGCAAAATGCACATAAAAATATAGGAAGCAGAACTGTGCCTCTATCCATCCTCCCACCAATAGTCTTACTATTACTAGGAAAGTACTGTTAATATTCTGACATATTATCTCTCTCTACTTTTTACTATGATAGTTTTACACATTTTGCATAATACTATGCACGCAATATATATTGACTATTTTTTCAGTTTAAGATTTTGCTATAGGCATTTTTTAAATATCACTAATACTTACCTGTAACCTTTTCTTTTTCTCTCTAAATATTATTGTTAGGTTTTAAAATGAAAAATTTAAACTTAAGCTAAGACAACACATGCTCATGATAAAACACTAATGTACACAGGTGTATAAAAAGAAAGCCACTTCCCTAACCAAACCCAAGTTATTGACCTATAGAGAGCAGTTTTTTAAAAATGTGATTTTTGATGTATTTATTATTTTACAACTTATTTTCTCTTAACATTAGTTTTTTCTTAGATTTTTTATTGATTTATTTGACAGAGAGAGACAGCGAGAAAGGGAACACAAGCAAGGGGAGTGTGAGAGGGAGAAGCAGGCTTCCCGCTGAGCAGGAAGCCCAATGCGGGGCTCGATCCTAGGACCCTGGGATCGTGACCTGAGCCGAAGGCAGGCGCTTTAACAGCTGAACCACCCAGGCGCCCCAAGATGTTTCTTAATATAGAAAGAAATTTTTCAAGACTTTTGCACTTGCATCTAGTACCTCTGAAATTATATAGTTCTTTATTCATTGCTTCAGTGATTCACTGATTGGATTGTTTTAACATTTGTTTCTAAGTTAGGCATTTTGATAATGATAAAAATGTTAACCTTCCTCTTCCAGCTATTTGAATATAATTCCCACTTAGTAATAAAAGCTAGCATATATAAAAGATTTTCAAGAATTTTCATCTATTATTGACTTTAAACCTCCCAATATTTTGATCTAGTAGTATTTTATCATTTTAAAGCAAGTTGAGCACAGAGAAGTTAAGTAACTTACCTAAGGTCATACACTGGTAAATGAAAAAGCCAGGATTCAACCCAAGCAGTTTGTAGCCAGAAACTCTGCTTTATATAACTGAACTAAATTCCCTCTTTCTCTCTTTCTGCTCAACATACAGAAAAGTTAAGCTACTAGGAAATACACATCTCAGAGCTAGCTGTGGACACAGGCCAGTAAGCTCATAGCTCTGTCCCTTCAAGGCTAGATCATGTTGCTATGTTACTACTATTTCTTGTGGAAAAGACAAAAAAAAAAAAAAATCCAGAGACCCAAAGCTACATAAATTAAAGGAGAACAAAAGAAAATAATAAAAGCAGGGATGCCTGGGTGGTTCAGCGTCTGCCTTTGGCTCAGGTCAGGATCCCAGGGTCTTGGTATCGAGTCCCACATCATGCTTCCTGCTCAGCAAGGAGTCTGCTTCTCTCTCTGCCTGCCGCTCCCCTTGCTTGTGTGTTCTCTCTCTCTCTCTCTGATAAATAAATAAATAAAATCTTTAAAAATGACAATAATAAAAGCAAAAGAGTAAATATGGAACCCTTATGCATGGACCTAAGTAATGGACCAAGAATTTTCACAATGAGGGAGTCTATTGACAAATCAGTTTCAAAGCATTTATTTAAATAATTTTTTTAAAGGAAGCAGCAAGGAAAGAAGGAGGGAAGGAGAGAGGAAGGGAGAAAGGAAAAGAGGAAAAAAGAAAGGAAGGATGGATGAAAGGAAATAGCTTAGTAATAATAATAGAAAAGTTGAAGAGATCCAAGGCCTGTGTGTATGAGGAAGAAAGGGTAAATGAAAAAATAAACAGCTGAGGAAACCAGTTATAAATCCAGTTTCGGGGCTTAAAAAAGGCTTCAAAGAGGGGCTACAAATAAGAGGGATCTACCACTGAATAAATTCAGATCATGAACAATTTTCGATTTAGTTCATTTCAGTGGGGAGAAATGATCTGCAGTGGCGGGCAGAAAAGGAAACGTGTGTGTGCATCTGGAAATTTTACGGGACAAAGTTGAGAGGCTGGTTATTTAATAATCTGTGACCCAATTATATCTAAATCTATTTCATATTCTGTATGCACTGAAGGAACTAGCATGGCAAATCAGATGGAAGGGGATAGAATGTGTTAACATTTAAGAAAATATGATTTTGACATGAATAATATTGATTTATTTAGGAAAGAGGAAGCTAATCTTTTAAAGCAACATGAAAAGTAAGTCAAACAATTTTAAGAAAGCTAGTATGAGGCAAAATGTAGAATTTTGTAGAAAAAATATGAAGTCCTTAAGGAAGCCATATTTTTAAAAATAATACAAGTCACTGTACACAAATGTCCATTTTTTTCATTGTTAATGTGTAAAAGAAAATATTACTTTTAAACATTCATTAGTAATAACAAAGGGAATAGACTTCTGGAAATTTCCTTCTTTTGGAAGTGTTATTGGATTAAAATGAAAGACTTTGTAATATAAACAGAAATAACCCCAAATACTCAACCACTTGCTAAATATTTCTTGAGTACTCATTACATACCAGACACATTAGTAAGGTACTGGGGATCTAATAAATATTTGACTTAAATCCTCCTCAAACATGTCTCAAAAAATATAATAGAGAAAAAACCTCCAATGCATCAATCATCGGTTTAATACATAAAAAGTGTGGGTCAGTGTTCCAATTCCCCTCTTATATACTAAATGTTTTTCTTCCATAGGAGAAACATTCATTCATGGTCCACAATCAATACCATTTATCCATGTGAATTTCCAAAGGTTGGGGAGAATGTCAATCCAATAGCATAAAAGGGTACTTGTCTCAGAAAAAAAATCTTGTGAATAGAGCCCAAAATGAAACCATAGGTCAGCTACCCACCACATGACTGTGCTGGTAACTAGCTTTATGACCATGTAATCTTTAGCTCCTCAATAAAATAAATAACATTTATAAAATTGCAGTTTAATTTCACAGGTGAAGAAGGCCCACAAATGTTTAGTGATTAAACCAGGCCTAATAACCTGGGCCTGTGCACTTTCTACTTGCTATTTCATGCTGCCTCTATTATTTTATCTGCTGCCAGTGCTTTATATGAGTAGGAGCTTCTTCATTTGTAACGTTAAGTCCAACCCAAACTTGATAAAAAGAGATTTATTGGCTAAAGTAAGCCAAAAACCCCAGGGGCAGCTGGGATTCAGGTATGGCTGAATCCAGGAACTCAATTTATGTTGTCTGCTTGGGTATTACTCTCTTCATCTCTTGATTTTGCTTATCTCTGTGGTGTCATTCTCAAGCAGTTTCTCCCTTCACAGTTACATGTAGGACTTCCAGTTGCTCTATCAAAATTCCTAGGATTATATCTTATTGGATTATTTTGGGTCATGTGGCAATTCTCAGTATCTAGAAAGTAGAGTTAACCCCACCCAAACTACATAGAATGAGGTTGGAGAAAGGATGGTTCCACCCAAGGAAGCTCAGAATGCTGATATCAGAATGGAAAATGGGATGCTGGGCAGGCAAAAAACTCTGATTTCCATGCTACTCTTACATAGTCCCATCTCTATATGTCTGTCATTGGGATCAAGGTTTCATTGACTTTCATTAGGTACCTTAATTCTTGGGTTGTATCTTTACTTTGATCTACAGGATTCACTTTGGAAAAGTTCCAATTAAAGACAAGTCTGCATGACTATATATATACAGCTGAGCAACTGTTTTCAAGTATAATTTCTCTGAATTACAGAGAAGTGTACTTAAGGATAAGTTTTTACGGCTTTCATGCTCTTCAAACAGATAGGAAGGTGGAGCTTTATGTCTTAGACCTAGCCAGGATACTCAGATCTGAAAGTGATATGAGCCGGGTCAGGATTGGGAAAGGGAAGAAAAGGAATATTTTGCATCGATGACTCTTCTATCCACCATCTGCTCCTCTGGAAAGAAGTTACTATTACCACTTTGAAAGGGCCATGATGACTTCCCAGCCTGGACTACTTTCTGTGAGCATCCCCGCACCCACGTGGAGAGAGCTTTAGTGAGGTCCACTCAGCATCCTGTGTACTTCCCAGAGAACATACAGTCCATATGGTCCCAAAGTAAAGACACTTGAATAAGCAGTGGCAGAGTCAGCAGTAGATCTGTCCTGGCTCCCAGTTACATGCTACCTCCATGGTCTGCTTATATGAGCCAACCCTGATGACTATAAACACTTAAGGTTGTTCTCCACTGTCATTACTGCTCAACTATTTGCATTTGCCTTCTCAAGTTATTTTTGACATTTGGAGTTCAGCCATTTATGTATACAAAAATAAACTATTTTATAGGACATGAGACTAGAAATGAGAGTACTGGATAACAGCTCTCCACTTTAAACTTTATTCTTTGACTCACTTTAAAAGAATGTTGGAGAGTCTGAGGTTGCCAATTACATATCTTCATATTATGGATGCGGAATCAGTTGAGAAACAGAGGGGTCAACTAGATATCACAATACCTGCTGGCAGTGCCAGATTTGAGACTATACCTGGACCAACACCCATTTGGTTTTCCTAACATTTTCCCTACAGAACAAAACCATCTACCATTTACAACATTGAGTCTCACTGCAGGAATAAAGTTAACACATACAGGTAGAGAAGGAAAGCACAAATGTACAAAGCATAGGCCAAGGGAATGAAGAAAGGCAGTCCACAGAAGAAGAGCCACACTCATCACCTGAACCTCATCCAGAAGAATGTGGACAGTGGTTATCCAATTCTTGCCACCTCAGTGAAAAGGTAAACCACTCCTGGAGAAATAAGAGACAGAGAACGGAGACTTAAAAAGGAATCTGTCTTTATATGGCTGACAAACACACATACAGCCATAAAATACTGTGGCTTCCTAAACAATGAAATAGAAATTTCCTCACAAAAAATGAAGTTGGAAAAAATGAGTTGTCTCCTAAAAAAAATAAAAGAAAGAAAGAAAGAAAGAAGGAAAGAAAATGCCTGACATTTATTAAGCACTGAATGTGTCAAATACTTGAATTCTATTATTCATGAAAAGTTTTATGGTTATTTTTTACCCTGTTAGAGATGAAGAAACAAAGTTTCAGATCACTTAAGTAATTTGCCCCAAACCCTTTCTTTTTCCACTATATCACAATCCCCCTTGGAAGATTTTTATCATTGTGTTTTGCTGCCTGCCCAGCATCTAAATCCCCTTCCTACACTGAGGGAGTTCTGCCATTATGTGAGAATAATGTGGCCATAAGCAGGACCCCCTCCCTCTCAATATGGAGTTGGAAAGATTAGACAATCCCTCTCGTGGAACTATTAACCTAGAATTAGCCAATCAAATGTTTGGACTTGGGACTCTTGGACACTGACTCTAGATTAAGTGATAAAATAAAATTTTAAAAAGCAAAGGGCAGTTTGGAATTCATTAAGTGGTAATGGCAGCATCCTGTGTCTGGATGCCTAATAGCTGACCTAACAGCCAGCAGCAGCACCCAATATCTAGTAACTACTACCAGCTGTTGCTGTGGTGTGTGGACAACCCTAGCTGTGGTTCAGGCCCACAGAATCACTTGACCCCTGCCCGTGATGGGCTGAATTATGGTTCAGCAAATACTCTACCCACCTCCTGCCTTCCACTGTAGGCCCAGGATGCTTCCTGCCCCACTGATGGTGAGCTTGGCCACATGACATGCTCTGGTCAAAAAAACATTAGCTGACATGAGGCACAGAGGCTTACAATACACTTGGTCACTTGGCTTGACTATTATACTCCAGAGATTTGCCACAAGAAGAGCATGGCTCAGGAAGCCTCTTCCCTTTCCCTGGGCCTGAGGAAGGACACCTATGCAGCACATCAGAACCCAACTCAAAGCCTGGAGGTTAGCCCAGCCAACCTGCACCTTGAAGCAGAGATACCCAGTTGTATTAGTTTCCTGTAGCTATGCTAGCATATTACCACAATGTTGGTGGCTTAAAACAACAAAAAACTTATAATCTTACAGTTTTGGAGCCCCAAAATGAGTTTTAGCAGGAGACCTAGGAGAGAATGTATTTCCTTGACATTTCCAGATTCTAGAGCTGCATTCCTTGGCTCTGGGCCCCTTCCTTCATCTTCAAAGCCAGCAGCATAGCATCTTTGAATCCCTTTCTGTGGCCACTGCATATCACCGTCTGCCTTCTGTATAAAATTCACCTCAGCCCCCCTCTTGTAAGGACACTTATGATTACATTTAGGGCCCACTAGGATAATCCAGGATAGCCTCTCCACCTCAAGATCTGTAACTGAGTCATATCTGCAAAGTCTCTTTGCAGGTAATAAGGTAACATTCACAGGTTACAGGGAGTAGGACCTGGATATCTTGAGGGGGCTGTTACTCAGCCTGCCACACCAGCCAAGCCCATCCAGGATCCACCAAACCACAGTCAACCTATAGACCCCTGAGAAACCCCTTGATTTTTCTGAGGCACTAGCCATCTCCAATAAATTCCGACTGTGCTTGAATGAATTAAAATCCAGTTTCTATTACTTGGAATTCAAACAACCTACCTGGTATATACTAACTATAACAACTTTGGAAAACCCAAAGAATGGAATATCAAATGATAATACTGAGAACATAAAAAAGCTGAATGTTTTTGTTAGTACTTGTACCATAATGATATGTTTGGAGGAAACTGACAAAATAGAAAAGCTAGCAGCGGGGGGAAATTTAGATGACTTAAAGTACTTTAAGTGGATAACACTTCTTTTTTAACCAAAGGAAGCTAAATCAAAACCCTAACCTTCAGCTGAGTAATTAAGATAGGTGTTTTAACACAGAGAGCAGTTGTTAAAATGATTACAATAGTGTATCCTGTCCCAAAGATGCAGTGACAAGAACTCTAACAAGACTACTGAATCAAATTGGCATTTTTTTAAACTTCATTTTAACTCTTAGTCATTTCTATCCAGAAGAGATTCCACAGGTCAGAGAAATGGCAATGAATTAATGTAATAAAAAAAGGTATAGAGACAGCAGGAAATTGCAGAGTATTAGTTAGGCCCTGTGATTCTTTGCCCTCATTTTACATCTTAAACAAAGTAAAAAAGAGGGCAGTGGATAGAAGGTAACTTAAAAATGTGCTGCTCTGTAAAGGCCAGCCAACAGAGCTTCAGGACATTTATTTGAAGTCAGGACATTAGTGCCAGGGTGAATAAAGGGAATGTAATAGGTTTACATTTTTACAAAGCGGCCTGACAGATCTATATCAAAGGAAGAATGTCCAAGAGACAGAGTGATGGGATAATAGGAAGTAGAATTAAAACTTGGCTTCCTGAGAGACAAAAAGCAGTGATAACTTGGAGTGCTTCCAAGGTAACTTGGGAGCAATGTGGGGGCTGGGGGGAAGGGTGAGGAGCATGCTAGAACAAAGGAGGCTCTAATATTGAATGGATATAAGCAAATGAGATTCCCCCAGTAGGAGAAGTGTGTCTGCCTTCTTGAAAACAAACAAAGATCTGCAACATTTCACTGACAGAATCACAGCTCTTCCTTCTGGAACCAATTATTTAGAATAGAAAGGTCTTCTAGAGGACTTCTGACAAATGAACCAAACTGATGTGTATGAGTCACCTCCTTCAAAAACAGACAGATATTCTGGATAAATATGGCCCAAAAATTATGCATAACTGAGCTTGAAACACAGACGTGCTCAAAAACAAAAGGAAATTTCACAGAGCAAGATGTGTGAGCTAATCTCATAGCCTTCCAGCAGAGCTCTGCTCCTGAGATGTGGGTCTTCGGTCCAGGGCTAGGACATGGCAAGGGTCCCAGGAGGCAGGGAAGATGGAACCGGGCCTCCTCCATTAGGCCACAAGCCCCAAAGGACATCAGTAGGGGAAAAAACCATTTTAAAAAATCATCTTTTAAATGACCACCATTTAACCATCTGGCCAGGTAAGCCAAAACCTCTCATTACCTTTGCAAATCTACTAACGCCCCTGTCTTGGCCAAGTAATTCCCTGGTATACCCACATACTTCTTTCGCTGTTGCTGTGTTTACCAAGAGTCAATAGTATTGGTTCTTAAACCTGTCACTGACGGCATACTTGTAACTTTAACACCAGAATTTAATTAAATATTAAAGTGACTGATGTAACGTGAGTGTGAAAAGAGAGGGATGTGTTGTTTCTATAGAAACAGCTTGAATTCTTTGGAAAGACTCCATAAAAGGGAGTTGCTTAAAACTGGCTATGAATTACAAAACTGTAAAAATACAGGGGTGTCTTAAAAATTTAGAAGAATTCAGGGGCACCTGGGTGGCACAGCGGTTAAAGCGTCTGCCTTCGGCTCAGGGCGTGATCCCGGCGTTATGGGATCGAGCCCCACATCAGGCTCTTCTGCTATGAGCCTGCTTCTTTCTCTCCCACTCCCCCTGCTTCTGTTCCCTCTCTCACTGGCTGTCTCTATCTCTGTCGAATAAATAAATAAAATCTTAAAAAAAAAATTTAGAAGAATTCTGCAGTCAGACTACTGAACAAATCTCTTTAAGTTTCACTCCACCACAAGTCCTTTAAAGAGAGTAGAATCAAAGATGCTACGTGATGGGTGTCAGAAAATTCCAATACCTGGCAAATGAAGCTATATGTGACAGAAGGTAAAATAAATATTTAGGATGCTTATATTTTTTAATTCTCTAACTCATGATGAAAATTCTTATTTTTTTTTTTTAAAGTACCCATGGCTAGGAGTTAAGATGGCGGAGGAGTAGGAGACACCTTTTTCAGCCGGTCCCCCGAGTAGAGCTGGATAGGTACCAGACCAGCCTAAACAACCACGGAACCAGCCTGAGACGCAGGAAGACGAATCTAGATCTCTACAAATGAACATCTCCAACGCTGAGTATTGAGGTACGAAGCGGGGAGCCATGAAACCGTGCACAGATATCGGAAGATAAACGGAAGGGGGAGGGAGCCGCCGTGTCTGGGTGCCGGGAAGCGGCAGCCACTTGCAGGGGGGAGCGAGCGGGCTCGTGGTCGGCACCCGCAAAACAGCAGACTGAGACCGTGAGCCAGGTGCGCGCCACCAGGCATCTCGCGGAACACCGGAATCCCGGTGCGCTCACTGGATCCACACTGAGACCGGGAGATCCGGGAGCGCGCGGGTCGGCTGGCGGTGTTAGAAACACAAAGGACAGAGACGCGCAGGCCCTGGAAGTGAGGGCTGGGACGCCGGGTGTGGGGCGCACATCCCGGGACGCTGCAGGGTTGAGCAGCACCAACAGTAGCAGAGTTAAAGTGGCCAGAACATTAGTAGAGAACGGGCCGCAATCCCTCTGTTCTGTGACAGAGGCTGAAATTCGGCCGCTGCTGCTCTGACTCTCAGAAGAGGCACAGCAAACCGCCAGTAAAAGCCGCCAGAGAACAAAAGCCTGGAAATACCGGCTCAGAGAGTGCCCATCCCCATCCCCCCTCCCAGGGGACGCAGAGACTCTACCCAAACAGGGTTGCCTGAGTATCGGCGCGGCAGGCCCCTCCCCCAGAAGGCAGGCTGAAAAATCAAGAAGCCCACAACCCGGGCGCCTGGGTGGCGCAGTCATTGAGCGCCTGTCTTCGGCTTAGGGCGTGATCCCGGCATTCGGGAAAGGAGTGCTTCATCGGGCTCCTCCGCTGGGAGCCTGCTTCTTCCTCTCCCACTCCCCTGCTTCTGTTCCCTCTTTCGCTGGTTGGCTGCCACATAAATAAATAAATAAAATCTTTAAAGAAGAAGCCCACATCCCTAAGATCCCTATAAAACAAGGGGCACGGCCTGGGACCCAGTCAATAATTTGGGCTCTGGACAACCCCGCAACCTCTCCTCATCAGAATGACAAGAAGGAGAAGCCCCCCGCCCAGCAAAGAAAAGACAGTGAGTCTGTGGCCTCTGCCACAGAAATAATGGATATGGATGTAACCAAATTATCAGAAATGGAATTCAGAGTAACGATGGTCAAAATGATGAGTAGAATTGAAAAAACTATTAACGAAAAGGTTACTGAGAATATAGAATCCCTAAGGACAGAAATGAGAGCGAATCTGACAGAAATTAAAAATTCTATGAGCCAAATGCAGGCAAAACTAGAGGCTCTGACAGCCAGGATCGCAGAAGCAGAGGAACGGGTTAGTGAATTGGAGGATGGGTTAATAGAGGAAAAAATGAAAATAGAAGATGGTCTTAAAAAAATCCACGCCCACGAATGTAGGTTACAAGAGATTACTGACTCAATGAAACGATCCAATATTAGAATCATCGGCATCCTCAAGGGGGTGGAGAAAAACAGAGGTCTAGAAGAGATATTTGAACAAATTGTAGCTGAAAACTTCCCTAATCTAGCGAGGGAAACAAACATTCATGTCCAAGAGGCAGAGAGGACCCCTCCCAAGCTCAACCACGACAAACCTACGCCACATCACGTCATAGTGCATTTCGCAAATATTAGATGCAAGGATACAGTATTGAAAGCGGCCAGGGCAAAGAAATTTCTCCCGTACCAAGGCAAAGGCATCAGAATTACGTCAGACCTGTCTACACAGACCTGGAATGAGAGAAAGGGTTGGGGGAGCATATTTAAAGCTCTTTCAGAGAAAAACATGCAGCCAAGGATCCTTTATCCAGCAAGGATGTCATTCAGAATTGATGGAGAAATAAAGACATTTCAGAATCGCCAGTCACTAACCAATTTTGTAACCACGAAACCAGCCCTACAGGAGATATTACAGGGGGTTCTATAAAAGTAAAAAGGCCCCAAGAGTGATACAGATCAGAAAGTTACAGCCAATACAAACAAAGACTTTACTGGCAACATGGCATCATTAAAAGCATATCTCTCAGTACTCAGTCTTAATATTAATGGCTTAAATTCTCCCATAAAACACCACAGGGTTGCAGATTGGATAAAAAGAAATGACCCATCCATTTGCTGTCTACAAGAGACTCATTTTGAACCCAAAGATGCATTCAGACTGAGAGTAAGGGGATGGAGTACCATCTTTCACGCAAATGGACCTCAAAAGAAAGCTGGGGTAGCAATTCTCATATCAGATAAATTGGATTTTAAACTACACACTATAGTTAGAGATGCAGAAGGGCACTATATTATTCTTAAAGGAAGTATTCAACAAGTGGATATGACAATTATAAATATATATGCCCCCAACAGGGGAGCAGCAAGATACACAAGCCAATTCTTAACCGGAATAAAGAGACATATAAATAAAAATACATTAATAAGGGGACCTCAACACTCCACTATCAGAAATAGACAGAACACCCTGGCAAAAACTAAGCAAAGAATCAAAGGCTTTGAATGCCATACTCGACAAGTTGGACCTCATAGATATATATAGAACACTACACCCCAGAACCAAAGAATACTCATTCTATTCTAATGCCCATGGAACATTCTCAAGAATAGACCATGTTCTGGGACACAAAACAGGTCTCAACCGATACCAAAAGACTGAAATTATCCCCTGCATATTCTCAGATCACAACGCTCTGAAATTGGAAGTCAACCACAAGGAAAAATTTGGAAGAAACTCAAACACTTGGAGACTAAGAACCATCCTGCTCAGGAATGACTCGATAAACCAGGAAATCAAAAATCAAATTAAACAATTTATGGAGACCAATGAGAATGAAAATACAACAGTCCAAAACCTATGGGATACTGCAAAGGCAGTCCTAAGGGGGAAATACATAGCCATCCAAGCCTCACTCAAAAGAATAGAAAAATCTGAAATGCAGTTTTTATATTCTCACCTCAAGAAGCTGGAACAGCAACAGAGGGACAGGCCTAATCCACGCACGAGGAAGCAGTCGACCAAAATTAGAGCTGAAATCAATCAAGCAGAAACCAGAAGTACAGTAGAGCAGATCAACAGGACAAGAAGCTGGTTCTTTGAGAGAATCAATAAAATTGACAGACCACTGGCAAGACTTATCCAAAAGAAAAGAGAAAGGACCCAGATTATTAAAATTATGAATGAAAAAGGAGAGGTCACGACGAACACCATTGAAATTGGAAGGATTATTAGAAATTTTTATCAACAGCTATATGCCAATAAACTAAGCAATCTGGAAGACATGGAATCCTTCCTGGAAACCTATAAACTACCAAGATTGAAACCGGAAGAAATTGATTCCTTAAACAGGCCAATTAATTATGAAGAAATTGAGTCAGTGATAAACAACCTTCCAAATAACAAAACTCCAGGCCCGGATGGTTTTCCTGGGGAATTCTACCAAACATTCAAAGAAGAAATAATACCTATTCTCCTAAAGCTATTTCAAAAAATAGAAACAGAAGGAAAGCTACCAAACTCATTCTATGAGGCCAATATTACCTTGATCCCCAAACCAGGCAAAGATCCCCTCAAAAAGGAGAATTACAGACCGATTTCCCTAATGAATATGGATGCCAAAATCCTCAACAAGATACTTGCTAATAGAATCCAACAGTTCATTAAAAGGATTATCCATCACGATCAAGTGGGATTCATACCTGGGATGCAAGCGTGGTTCAATATTCGCAAATCAATCAGCATGATACATCACATCAACAAGAAAAGACTCAGGAACCATATGATCCTCTCAATCGATGCCGAGAAAGCATTTGACAAAATACAGCAACCTTTCCTGATTAAAACCCTTCAGAGTGTAGGAATAGAAGGTACATTTCTCAATCTCATAAAAGCCATCTATGAAAAGCCTACTGCAAATATTATTCTCAATGGGGAAAAGCTGGAAGCCTTTCCCTTAAGATCAGGAACTCGACAAGGATGCCCACTCTCGCCACTATTATTCAACATAGTACTAGAAGTCCTTGCAACAGCAATCAGGCGACAAAAAGGGATCAAAGGTATTCAAATCGGCAAAGAAGAAGTCAAAATGTCTCTCTTCGCAGATGACATGATACTCTATATGGAAAACCCAAAAGAAGCCACTCCCAAACTATTAGAAGTTATAGAGCAATTCAGTAACGTGGCAGGATACAAAATCAATGCTCAGAAATCAGTTGCATTTCTGTACACGAATAACGAGACCGAAGAAAGAGAAATTAGGGAATCCATCCCATTTACAATAGCACCAAAAACCATACGTTACCTTGGAATTAACTTAACCAGAGACGTAAAGGGCCTATATTCTAGAAACTCTAAATCACTCTTGAAAGACATTGAGGAAGACATAAAAAGATGGAAAGATATTCCATGCTCATGGATCGGAAGAATTAACATAGTTAAAATGTCCATGCTACCCAGAGCAATCTACACTTTCAATGCTATCCCGATCAAAATACCGAGGACATTTTTCAAAGAACTGGAACAAATAGTCCTTAAATTTGTATGGAACCAGAAAAGGCCCCGAATCTCCAAGGAACTGTTGAAAAGGAAAAACAAAGCTGGGGGCATCACAATGCCGGATTTCGAGCTGTACTACAAAGCTGTGATCACAAAGACAGCATGGTACTGGCACAAAAACAGACACATAGACCAATGAAACAGAATAGAGAGCCCAGTAATGGACCCTCGGCTCTTTGGGCAACTAATATTTGATAAAGCAGGAAAAAACATCCGGTGGGAAAAAGACAGTCTCTTCAATAAATGGTGCTGGGAAAATTGGACAGCTACAAGCAAGAGAATGAAACTTGACCACTCTCTCACACCATACACAAAAATAAACTCCAAATGGATGAAAGACCTCGATGTGAGACAGGAATCCATCAAAATTCTAGAGGAGAACATAGGCAACAACCTCTACGACATTGGCCAAAGCAACCTTTTTCATGACACATCCCCAAAGGCAAGAGAAACAAAAGATAAAATGAATTTATGGGACTTCATCAAGATTAAAAGTTTCTGCACAGCCAAGGAAACAGTCAGAAAAACTAAGAGGCAGCCCACGGAATGGGAGAAGATATTTGCAAATGACACTACAAATAAAGGACTGGTATCCAAGATCTACAATGAACTTCTCAAACTCAATACACGAGAAACAAATAAACAAATCAAAAAATGGGCCGAAGATATGAACAGACACTTTTCCAATGAAGACATACAAATGGCTAACAGACACATGAAAAAATGTTCAAAATCATTAGCCATCAAGGAAATTCAAATCAAAACCACACTGAGATTCCACCTTACGCCAGTTAGAATGGCAAAAATAGACAAGGCAAGAAACAACAATTGCTGGAGAGGATGTGGAGAAAGGGGATCCCTCCTACATTGTTGGTGGGAATGCAAGTTGATACAGCCACTCTGGAAAACAGTTTGGTGGTCCCTTAAAAAGTTAAAAATTGAGCTACCCTATGATCCAGCCATTGCACTACTGGGTATTTACCCCAAAGATACAGACGTAGTGAAGAGAAGGGCCATATGCACCCCAATGTTCATAGCAGCAATGTCCACAATAGCTAAATCGTGGAAGGAGCCGAGATGCCCTTCAACAGATGACTGGATTAAGAAGTTGTGGTCCATGTATACAATGGATTATTACTCAGCTATAAGAACGAGTTCTCAACATTTGCTGCAACATGGACGGCACTGGAGGAGATAATGCTAAGTGAAATAAGTCAAGCAGAGAAAGACAACTATCATATGATTTCTCTCATCTATGGAACATAAGAACTAGGATGATCAGTAGGGGAAGAAAGGGATAAAGAAAGGGGGGGTAATCAGAAGGGGGAATGAAACATGAGAGACTATGGACTATGAGAAACAAACTGAGGACTTTAGAGGGGAGGGGGGTGGGGGAATGGGATAGACCAGTGATGGGTAGTAAGGAGGGCACGTATTGCATGGTGCACTGGTGTTATACACAACTAATGAATCATCGAGCCTTACATCGGAAACCGGGGATGTACTTTATGGTGACTAACATAATATAATAAAAAAATCATTAAAATAAAATAAAAAAAATAAAAAATAAAAAAAATAAAAATAAAAAAATAAAGTACCCATGGCTGGGGGCGCCTGAGTGGCTCAGTCATTAAGCGTCTGCCTTCGGCTCAGGGCGTGATTCCGGAGTTCTGGGATCGAGCCCCACGTCGGGCTCTTCCCCTGGGAGCCTGCTTCTTTCTCTCCCACTCCCCCTGCTTGTGTTCCCTCTCTCGCTGGCTATCTCTCTCTGTTTAATAAATAAATAAAATCTTTAAAAAAAAAAAAAAAGTACCCATGGCTGAATCATTTTTAAATGGAAGTCATAAAGCTATATTGCACTAAATAGATTACTGACTTAGAAAAGTCATGCAAATATTTTGGGCAATTTTTTAAATCCACAAAATAAGGAGAGTATGCATATTTTTTTTCTATGTGTGCTTCCAATTGGTATACTCTGCAGTGTTACCATTCTCCTTTAAGAACTGGCCTATTTGAAAACCTATTGAGATCAAGGTTAAATTTAAGTGAAGAACCCACTCTTTCTGGCAAAGTAACTTCCCTCTGGTTGTCAGTCGACACTGCACTGCAAATAACAAAGAGGCCACCTGGGAATAAAAGATACTCAAGTAAATGAAAGGACTAATGTCAACACACTAACCCAGAAAAAGCAGAGTTAAAATTGAAAACCTAGCCTAGTCCCCAGCATTAAGTAAAGCTTTTTGTCTTTTTCCCCCCTGCTACAACAATGTCAATTAGGAATAGAGTGTCAGCTGAGAGAGGCATTTAATGGAAATTGCTGACAGATTCTTAACTCAAACCCTCAGAAGAGAGTAGCTTTAATAAGGTGTCTAGAAGCAAAGGAATTTTTTAAGAAATGAGGAAAAAGAGGAAATGACTATGCAAAATGAGATGAGCAGGAGGTAGGGATGCAAAACCTGATAAGGGAGTCCTGACGCTGACAGGAAGCAGAATCATATCACACCTGAAACAAGGTCTCTTCTCCACCCCACTCCATCCCCAACTGACTCATTTCTGTTATGATCATTCCTGGAACACTGTCCTACCCCAGAAGCCAGTGACCTGACTGCAAGTCGACCCCTGCTCCCTTCCCTAGGGCTTTGCCCTCTCTACAGAGGAAATGCACATGTGACAAAGTCATTTTAAAATAAAGTCATATTTAATGTAGTGTCTTCTGAATTCTCTCCAGTATGAGTCAGGTCAAATTAAGCATAGAAGGCATCTCAAGTGGAACATCAACCAAAAGAAACTTAGAATGATATTATGCCATATAATCACCCAGAAATAGAGTGGGATTCCTCCCTGATCCTGCTTTGGGGACCTTTTACTTTTTATTATGGGAAATTTTAAATGAAAATAGCATAAAAAAATGAGCCCACATGTAGCCATCATCCTACTTCAATAATATGGCCAATTCTGTTTTATCTCCATACCTCCCAGTTTCCCCTTTCCACCACTATTTTATTTTTTTAATTATTGTTTTTTTATTATGTTATGTTAGTTGCCATACAGTACATCATTAGTTTTTGATGTAGTACTCTATGATTCATTGTTTGCATATAACACCCAGTGCTCCATGCAATACGTGCCCTCCTTAATACCCATCACCAGGCTAACCCATCTCCTCCACTATTTTAAAGCAAATCCACGTGGCAAAGTGTTTCATCCATAGATATTTTGGTACATATCTCTAAGATCTCCTGTATTTCTTAACATAATCCCAGTATCACTATCATAACTCAAAAAATAACAATAATTCCTTAATCATAAAATATTCAGCCAGCATTCAAATTTCTTCGGGGTATTTTTTTAAAACAGTGAGGGTCAGGTAATAGAAAACAAGCTGAGAACACTACCAACTGATGCTAAAGAAGAAGAAGAATAGTAACAGTAAAATGAAACTTCTAATCTTGAGACTCATACACAATTACATCATAAACACTCCTAAGCCAATAGCCTACAGTCGGCAGCCAGGCACATGTCTCCTTCCACACGTGCTCAACCTCTCAACTCGGGTTTATTCTGCCGTGGCTTATCTTCTCCTTTGAGGCCATTGCCTACAGTACTTACTTTATAACCAATCTTGACCTATATAAAAAACTGGGGGGAAGACTCATATTAATTCCCAGAGCACTATAGCAAGAGTTAGATTTTGTCACCCAGAAAGGCCAGTTTTGAGCAGGTCCAACCACAGAGCACTACTTAGGACAGCTTGAAAGGGCCCATTGCACTAGCGACGGTCAATCTGTTGAGAAATAAAGATGGAAGAATGACTCCTGGTGAATGAATAATGATGAAAGAAAAGAGGCTCTTGAATTAAACTGTCAGGTTCTAAGCCCAGGTCTCAGCTTACATGCTGAGTAACCTTAGGCAAACTGTTTCTTTTATTTGTACCTTGGTTTCCTCAAATGTTAAGGGAGGTTAAGAACAGGATTTATCTCATTACCTGATTGTGAGAATTAAAAAGATAATGATAGGAGGAGTTAAGATGGCGGAGGAGTAGGAGACACCTTTTTCAGCCGGTCCCCCGAGTCGAGCTGGATAGGTACCAGACCAGCCTAAACAACCACGGAATGAGCCTGAGACGCAGGAAGATGCATCTGGATCTCTACAAATGAACATCTCCAGCACTGAGTACTGAGGTACGAAGCGGGGAGCCATGAAACCGTCCACAGATATCGGAAGATAAACGGAAGGGGGAGGGAGCCGCCGAGTTCGGGCACCGGGAAGCAGTAGCCACTTGCATGGGAGAGCGGGCGGGGCTCGCGGACGGCACCCGCAAAACAGCAGACTGAGACCGTGAGCCGGGTGCGCGCGCCACCAGGCATCTCGCGGAACAACAGAATCCCGGTGCGCTCACTGGATCCAGACTGAGACCGGGAGCTCCGGGAGCACGCGGGGCGGCTGGCAGCTGGCGGCATTAGAAACACAAAGGACAGAGACGCGCAGGCCCTGGAAGTGAGGGCTGGGACGCCGGGTGTGGGGCGCACATCCTGGGACGCTGCAGGGCTGAGCAGCACCAACAGTAACAGAGTTAAAATGGCCAGAACATCAGTGGAGAACAGTCCGCGATCCCTCTGTTCTGTGACAGAGGCTGAAACTCGGCCGCTGCTGCTCTGACTCTCAGAAGAGGCACAGCAAACCGCCAGTAAAAGCCGCCAGAGAACAAAAGCCTGGAAATACCGGCTCAGAGAGTGCCCATCCCCATACCCCCTCGCAGGGGACACGGAGACTCTACCCAAACAGGGTTGCCTGAGTATTGGCGTGGCAGGCCCCTCCCCCAGAAGGCAGGCTGAAAAATCAAGAAGCCCACAACCCGGGCGCCTGGGTGGCGCAGTCACTGAGCGCCTGTCTTCGGCTTAGGGCGTGATCCTGGCGTTCCGGAAAGGAGTCCCTCATCGGGCTCCTCCGCTGGGAGCCTGCTTCTTCCTCTCCCACTCCCCTGCTTCTGTTCCCTCTCTCGCTGGTTGGCTGCCACATAAATAAATAAATAAATAAAATCTTTAAAGAAGAAGCCCACATCCCTAAGATCCCTATAAAACAAGGGGCACGGCCTGGGACCCAGTCAATAATTTGGACAACCCCGCAACCTCTCCTCATCAGAATGACAAGAAGCAGAAGCCACCCCAGGAAAGAAAAGACAGTGAGTCTGTGGCCTCTGCCACAGAAATAATGGATATGGATGTAACCAAATTATCAGAAATGGAATTCAGAGTAACGATGGTCAAAATGATGAGTAGAATTGAAAAAACTATTAATGAAAAGGTTACTGAGAATATAGAATCCCTAAGGACAGAAATGAGAGCGAATCTGACAGAAATTAAAAATTCTATGAGCCAAATGCAGGCAAAACTAGAGGCTCTGATGGCCAGGGTCACCAAAGCAGAGGAACGTATTAGTGAATTGGAGGATGGGTTAATAGAGGAAAAAACCAAAATAGAAGCTGCTCTTAAAAAAATCCAAGCCCACGAATGTAGGTTACGGGAGATTACTGACTCAATGAAACGATCCAATGTTAGAATCATCGGCATCCCCGAGGGGGTGGGGAAAAACAGAGGTCTAGAAGAGATATTTGAACAAATTGTAGCTGAAAACTTCCCTAATCTAGCGAGGGAAACAAACATTCGTGTCCAAGAGGCAGAGAGGACCCCTCCCAAGCTCAACCACGACAAACCTACGCCACATCACGTCATAGTGCATTTCGCAAATATTAGATGCAAGGATACAGTATTGAAAGTGGCCAGGGCAAAGAAATTTCTCCCGTACCAAGGCAAAGGCATCAGAATTACGTCAGACCTGTCTACACAGACCTGGAATGAGAGAAAGGGTTGGGGGAGCATATTTAAAGCTCTTCCAGAGAAAAACATGCAGCCAAGGATCCTTTATCCAGCAAGGATGTCATTCAGAATTGATGGAGAAATAAAGACATTCCAGAATCGCCAGTCACTAACCAATTTCATAACCATGAAACCAGCCCTACAGGAGGTATTACGGGGGGTTCTATAAAAGTAAAAAGGCCCCAAGAGTGATAAAGAACAGAAAGTCACAGCCAATACAAACAAAGTTTTTACTGGCAACATGGCATCATTAAAAGCATATCTCTCAGTACTCAGTCTTAATATTAATGGCTTAAATTCTCCCATAAAACACCACAGGGTTGCAGATTGGATAAAAAGAAATGACCCATCCATTTGCTGTCTACAAGAGACTCATTTTGAACCCAAAGATGCATTCAGACTGAGAGTAAGGGGATGGAGTACCATCTTTCACGCAAATGGACCTCAAAAGAAAGCTGGGGTAGCAATTCTCATATCAGATAAATTGGATTTTAAACTACACACTATAGTTAGAGATGCAGAAGGGCACTATATTATTCTTAAAGGAAGTATTCAACAAGTGGATATGACAATTATAAATATATATGCCCCCAACAGGGGAGCAGCAAGATACACAAGCCAATTCTTAACCGGAATAAAGAGACATATAAATAAAAATACATTGATAAGGGGACCTCAACACTCCACTATCAGAAATAGACAGAACACCCTGGCAAAAACTAAGCAAAGAATCAAAGGCTTTGAATGCCATACTCGACAAGTTGGACCTCATAGATATATATAGAACACTACACCCCAGAACCAAAGAATACTCATTCTATTCTAATGCCCATGGAACATTCTCAAGAATAGACCATGTTCTGGGACACAAAACAGGTCTCAACCGATACCAAAAGATTGAAATTATCCCCTGCATATTCTCAGATCACAACGCTCTGAAATTGGAAGTCAACCACAAGGAAAAATTTGGAAGAAACTCAAACACTTGGAGACTAAGAACCATCCTGCTCAGGAATGACTCGATAAACCAGGAAATCAAAAATCAAATTAAACAATTTATGGAGACCAATGAGAATGAAAATACAACAGTCCAAAACCTATGGGATACTGCAAAGGCAGTCCTAAGGGGGAAATACATAGCCATCCAAGCCTCACTCAAAAGAATAGAAAAATCTGAAATGCAGTTTTTATATTCTCACCTCAAGAAGCTGGAACAGCAACAGAGGGACAGGCCTAATCCACGCACGAGGAAGCAGTCGACCAAAATTAGAGCTGAAATCAATCAAGCAGAAACCAGAAGTACAGTAGAGCAGATCAACAGGACAAGAAGCTGGTTCTTTGAGAGAATCAATAAAATTGACAGACCACTGGCAAGACTTATCCAAAAGAAAAGAGAAAGGACCCAGATTATTAAAATTATGAATGAAAAAGGAGAGGTCACGACGAACACCATTGAAATTGGAAGGATTATTAGAAATTTTTATCAACAGCTATATGCTAATTAACTAAGCAATCTGGAAGACATGGAATCCTTCCTGGAAACCTATAAACTACCAAGATTGAAACAGGAAGAAATTGATTTCTTAAACAGGCCAATTAATTATGAAGAAATTGAGTCAGTGATAAACAACCTTCCAAATAAGAAAATTCCAGGCCCGGATGGTTTTCCTGGGGAATTCTACCAAACATTCAAAGAAGAATAATACCTATTCTCCTAAAGCTATTTCAAAAAATAGAAACAGAAGGAAAGCTACCAAACTCATTCTATGAGGCCAATATTACCTTCATCCCCAAACCAGGCAAAGACCCCCTCAAAAGGAGAATTACAGACCGATTTCCCTAATGAATATGGATGCCAAAATCCTCAACAAGATACTTGCTAATAGAATCCAACAGTTCATTAAAAGGATTATCCATCACGATCAAGTGGGATTCATACCTGGGATGCAAGCGTGGTTCAATATTCGCAAATCAATCAGCATGATACATCACATCAACAAGAAAAGACTCAGGAACCATATGATCCTCTCAATCGATGCCGAAAAAGCATTTGACAAAATACAGCAACCTTTCCTGATTAAAACCCTTCAGAGTGTAGGAATAGAAGGTACATTTCTCAATCTCATAAAAGCCATCTATGAAAAGCCTACTGCAAATATTATTCTCAATGGGGAAAAGCTGGAAGCCTTTCCCTTAAGATCAGGAACTCGACAAGGATGCCCACTCTCGCCACTATTATTCAACATAGTACTAGAAGTCCTTGCAACAGCAATCAGGCGACAAAAAGGGATCAAAGGTATTCAAATCGGCAAAGAAGAAGTCAAAATGTCTCTCTTCGCAGATGACATGATACTCTATATGGAAAACCCAAAAGAAGCCACTCCCAAACTATTAGAAGTTATAGAGCAATTCAGTAACGTGGCGGGATACAAAATCAATGCTCAGAAATCAGTTGCATTTCTGTACACGAATAACGAGACCGAAGAAAGAGAAATTAGGGAATCCATCCCATTTACAATAGCACCAAAAACCATACGTTACCTTGGAATTAACTTAACCAGAGACGTAAAGGGCCTATATTCTAGAAACTCTAAATCACTCTTGAAAGACATTGAGGAAGACATAAAAAGATGGAAAGATATTCCATGCTCATGGATCGGAAGAATTAACATAGTTAAAATGTCCATGCTACCCAGAGCAATCTACACTTTCAATGCTATCCCGATCAAAATACCGAGGACATTTTTCAAAGAACTGGAACAAATAGTCCTTAAATTTGTATGGAACCAGAAAAGGCCCCGAATCTCCAAGGAACTGTTGAAAAGGAAAAACAAAGCTGGGGGCATCACAATGCCGGATTTCGAGCTGTACTACAAAGCTGTGATCACAAAGACAGCATGGTACTGGCACAAAAACAGACACATAGACCAATGAAACAGAATAGAGAGCCCAGTAATGGACCCTCGGCTCTTTGGGCAACTAATATTTGATAAAGCAGGAAAAAACATCCGGTGGGAAAAAGACAGTCTCTTCAATAAATGGTGCTGGGAAAATTGGACAGCTACATGCAAAAGAATGAAACTTGACCACTCTCTCACACCATACACAAAGATAAACTCCAAATGGATGAACGACCTCAATGTGAGACAGGAATCCATCAAAATTCTAGAGGAGAACATAGGCAGCAACCTCTACGACATCGGCCAAAGCAACCTTTTTCATGACACATCCCCAAAGGCAAGAGAAACAAAAGATAAAATGAATTTATGGGACTTCATCAAGATTAAAAGTTTCTGCACAGCCAAGGAAACAGTCAGAAAAACTAAGAGGCAGCCCCCGGAATGGGAGAATATATTTGCAAATGACACTACAGATAAAGGACTGGTATCCAAGATCTACAATGAACTTCTCAAACTCAATACACGAGAAACAAATAAATCAAAAAATGGGCAGAAGATATGAACAGATACTTTTCCAATGAAGACATACAAATGGCTAACAGACACATGAGAAAATGTTCAAAATCATTAGCCATCAAGGAAATTCAAATCAAAACCACACCGAGATACCACCTTACGCCAGTTAGAATGGCAAAAATAGACAAGGCAAGAAACAACAACTGTTGGAGAGGATGTGGAGAAAGGGGATCCCTCCTACGTTGTTGGTGGGAATGCAAGTTGGTACAGCCACTCTGGAAAACAGTTTGGTGGTCCCTTAAAAAGTTAAAAATTGAGCTACCCTATGATCCAGCCATTGCACTACTGGGTGTTTACCCCAAAGATACAGACGTAGTGGAGAGAAGGGCCATATGCACCCCAATGTTCATAGCAGCAATGTCCACAATAGCTAAATCGTGGAAGGAGACGAGATGTCCTTCAACAGAGGACTGGATTAAGAAGTTGTGGTCCATATATACAATGGAATATTACTCAGCTATCAGAAAGAACGAGTTCTCAACATTTGCTACAACATGGACGGCACTGGAGGAGATAATGCTAAGTGAAATAAGTCAAGCAGAGAAAGACAGCTATCATATGATTTCTCTCATCTATGGAACATAAGAACTAGGATGATCAGTAGGGGGAGAAAGGGATAAAGAAAGGGGGGAATCAGAAGGGGGAATGAAACATGACAGACTATGGACTATGAGAAACAAACTGAGGGCCTCAGAGGGGAGAGGGTGGGGGAATGGGATAGGCCGGTGATGGGTAGTAAGGAGGGCACGTATTGCATGGTGCACTGGGTGTTATACACAACTAATGAATCATTGAGCCTTACGTCGGAAACCGGGGATGTACTGTATGGTGACTACCATAATAAAAAATCATTAAAAAAATAAATAAATAAAAAGATAACGATAAACTCTGATAGTACCAAGCACACTGGGATGGTTGGTCACTCTTTAAAAGAGTATCTGATATATAGAAAGTACTCAATAAGTATTAATATTTACGAGTGGTAGCAGCAACTGAGGTAGGAATACCTCAATTCGTAACCAAAGGAGATAATAGTAATTTCCCAAACAATCCCAAAATAGAATTTACTCTCTCTATATAAGTAGTGATTTCCCCAAACCTGGAAGTATTTAAACATGCTGAAAGAGAACATACGTGTCCAATTTAGTGGACTTGATCCATGGTCCCCTAACCAAACTGATCATCAGACTTCCTGAGGAGTTTCCTCAGAAGGCAGATGCCCGGGCCTCCTGAATAAAAAATACATTTCATTTGGAATATGGGGATTTGTGTTCTTGTTAAAGTTCCTTGGTTGATTCTAATCAGCAAATATATATATATATATATATTCATTCCAGGGAGGACCAAACATCTAATTCTTAAAACTTCCCAAAACTTTAACTGAGGTTCTTGTGGATGTTTTGTAGGTTTTGAGAATTTTTTTTCAATTTTTTAATTGGGTAAAGTGAAAAATCACACCATCTGCTTCTGAGCCTCTGGTGGATTTATCCAGAGCGATTCAATCATATCAGAAAAAATGAGTAACTGACTGCCTGATTCCTCTGACAAGTGACACAACTCTGTCCTGTTCTCAAGCCTGTAGCAAAAGAGTGGCTGTGACATTGGAGGCAGTAGTGAATGTTTCAGCAGCTGTCTTGCCATGGGGGAAATGGAGAGATGTAAGTGATTTATACCATGTCACACAGCAAGCCAGGGGGCAGTGCCAGAAATAGGATCTGCATCTCCCGCTTGGCAGTCCATGGTCCATGTAGTACACCCTGAGGATATGGAAGCGAGAGAAGAAGCAGATAGAGGGACTTCCATTTAGAGGTTCATAAATGCTACTCTGAAAGGAGGAAGAAAATTCTCCCTTTCATGCTCAATCAAGCCTAAACCAAGGTGAGGGAATGAGGAAATGTTATTTATTTTTGTAAGATGAAAGACCACTGTATTTACTCACTTCCTGTCAGTACCACAGAGGGGCTTGTCTTCCCAATCATTCTTCATGCCCAGTCTCAAACAGTGCTATTGGGAAGGCAGATTGGGGCAAAAAGAGAAGGGGTGATTCCTACAGTTGGCCTAGAAAAAAAGAGATTTTTCATTTTCTTTATAAAGCCACACAGTATTTCAGTTGATTAGATTTCTGAGTGTGTGACTCAATGCAGGAACTTCAAAGATATAATAAGTAAAGTACTAAATGTCACTGGAGGACCTGAAAAAAAGATAGATTTCTTTTCCCCCAAATCTTAACCTATTCCTAAGAAATAAATCAATCTGTTTTACTGAAACTGTTTGTGTGTAGTTACATATTTCTTTTTAAAATATTTTCATCTTTTTCACATCTATCTTTCTGACAAGCGGTTAACTGATTCCACAAAGGGTAAGAATCAAGCTTTCCACTACACACACACAGCTTCACAGAACCCACTACAGTGGTAGTAATAATAGAATTATTAATGAGCTTTTTTAATGTTTTTCTATATTCTTAACATGTATATAATGGACATGTTTGCTTTGTAATCCAAAAAGAAATAAATGTTGGAAAGTTGGCAAGGATGCTTCATAGTCCACAAGCATAAATGTGCAAAAAATAATACTTTACTTTCTATAACACCCCTTACATTCTGACTCCAAGGCCCCTTTTCATTGGACAGGTGGAAATTTTAACCCCTGGTGCTAGGAGAATTGGGGGGGGGGGCAGGTGAGGGGACACCAGTTCACACAGACTGCACCTATGCTTATTTCTTATAGCACAGAAGTGATCTCCTTCCACTAAGTGAGGGTTGAGCCTTGAAGATGGGAGTTGAGAGTCCAGGGGTAGGGAAGGGAATGGAAAAGACAGAGCCAGGAACTGCATGTGGTGGGGACAAGGAAAAGAAGAGGAAAAGACACCATTAAGAGAGACTCTCAGACTCCCATATAAATCATAGTGCATTAAAACAATCCCCTTTTAGATAACCATGAACAAACAATGTTCTGAAGATACTAGAAAGAATCTATTCAATCTTTTCTCTAAGTCATATTTCTCTCCATATGAGGATCTCATCGGAAAAAAAATCCAAGAATTCCCGCTTTCTATGGATCCCTGCCATTTCCCTCAATTCCCCAAAACTTTTGTCTTGTTTTCATCTCACAAATATTTTGCAATGTCCTTGAAACCATGAATGCCAGTCAAAGCTCTGTCCTTGTCAGGCAGGAAAAGAACCCTACAGTTCCCCAAAAGAGAAAGCTTAGATCTTCTACATCTTTCAGAATTGAACAAGACAAATCTTTATCTTGCTAATATTGACAGCCTCTTATAGCTCAAGTTGGATATATATTACGCAAAGTCACTGTTTCTTTACTGCAGTTAACAAAGAAGAAGGGGGGAAAAATCCTATCCTGCCACATACAGGCAGAAAGGAAATGGAAGATAAAAAAGTTAGTTGACTACTTTGTATCCAGTGTTTTATGAAACAAGGTGGATTAACATATTAGCATGTTCTCAAGGAGCTCACAGTCTAGTGGACAAGACAGATAAAAATATCTACCTAAAATATAATGAGTGCTCTCTAAAGAGAATTTTTAAATTGCAGTGGGGTCACAGATTGGATGCAGTTATTTCTTCCTGAAAGTATCTGAAAAGACCTCAAAGAGAAATGACATTCCAACCATGTCTTCAAGCATGATTTGGAGATGGGGGAGTGAAGACAGTGGGATGGTGAACCATATATGCAAAGCATAAAAGGATGGAACCACATGATATATTTATAGACTTTCAAGTAGAACAGTGCTAGAGTCTAGAATTCAGAGGAGATCAGGGAGAAAGGTGAGAGCATAAAAAGATAGCTTGTGACCATATTTAATATAAGTGATCCCTGTACAATTCTTGTACAATTCTGAAGTCTCATAAAATATTCTCTCATAAAAGGCTTGCCTTATCTACGGTTGGGACACTTAGAGCTAAGACATGAACTGGAATTTTGTCCCAAAGTCACAGAACAAAGAAATGATTATAAATATGTGCATAAATTACTGACCTACCTCCTGGCCTATTGAAGAACACATTATCTCATTCCATATTTTTCCCATAAAGCCTATGGAATTGTGGGCCTTCACTGAACTGAGAAATGTCTTCCCACCTCATTCTTCAAATCCTCTCAAGCCAACTATTCCTCCTCCAATGGATAAATTTAAATTCAACATCCACATCCTTATTAGAGAAGGCAGAAATGGGGTCTTTCATTTTTATTTTTTCCCCTCAATTTGAGAGTGAGGAGATTGGAAGAAACTGTTCCTGCAATAGATATTGATGCCTCCTCTTCCTTTATATTCAGTTTCTAACAATTACAGTCAAAACCCAATAGCTGGAGAGGAAGGACTGGAATAGCCAAGTATCCAGTTATATGAATGTTTATGCTATTCAATATCTGATATTCTCTTTTTCTGAAATAATGGGATGTTTGTGAAAAAATCAATAAACTTTTGTGAAGGGAAAAAGCCAAACACATTACAGAGTTAGGTACTAATTGGAGGGAGCAAATTGATGTTGAAGCAACGTTTCAAAAAACAGGGCGTTCTTTTATAGGATCCAACTATTGCTGGTTTTTCATGTGCATTTGTGTTTGTATGTTATAGACAGATTTTTTTTTAAGATTTTATTTATTTATTTGAGAGAGAGAGACAGAGATAGTGACGGAGATAGCAAGAGAGAGCACTACCAGGGAGGAGAAGGAGAAGCAGCCTCCCCATTCAGCCCAACATGGGGCTTGGGATCATGACCTGAGCCAAAGGCAGATGCTTAACCAACTGAGCCACCCAGGTGCCCCAAGCACAGATGTTTTAAATTTATGGCTAAAGATAAAAATGTTCCTTACTTTGTATATTTGGATTTTTTTCACGAATTTATTACTTTACTGCTATGTCTTTATCTCTGTTTGAACCTCTCTTAGAGGAACTAGGGAGTAAACCCTGGGAGCCTATGGAGGAAGCTACAACATGTTGCTTTGGTAACACAACATTCCTTGTACTTCCACAACAGACTTAATCTTGGACCAATGTCATTTTTAGCTGATTACTGTTGTAAGTAGAATTATCTTACCCAGGTTTGGGAGCATTCTCATTTTCCTGAAAATAAACTATCCACATAAAAATTGAAATTATTTCTGTCAAGGAAACCAGGAAGTTTTTAGGAAAAGATAAAAAGAATATTATATATTAAAAACAAAGAAAATATTTTAAAGGCTGTTGACCTAAGGTGGTAAATAACTGCTAACCATCTCTTATTATAAGCAAAGAGTTGGAAAACAATTTTTTGAGAGTGGCATCAACAATCTTAAAAATAAGAAAGCCTTACCCACCATAAAAATTGTTGAACCCAGAAATGGACTCCCTAATGTAATCAGCTCAGCTGAGTACATTTCCAGTTTACCTATGAATGTGCCTTAAAAGGGTAAACAAAATCCTGAACATAAAGGGTATGAGTTTCTCTTTTTTCTTGGTAATTTGTTTTTATATGAAATACCTCTTTGAGTGTCCAAATGCAAAATAACACTTGTAACAAAAGAAGAAACTAGTCAACTCAACATCCATTTCTCTGATATAGTACAGGTACAACAGTCTAGCCAACTCTAGAGAGCAGCTGACAACTGCCACCAATTTTAAAATAGGCCAGACGCTGCTACCCTTACCGGACAAAGCAATAATTCAGAAAGCATAGGAGTGATGTAAAATAAAATCTTTGAGGGGCGCCTGGGTGGCACAGCAGTTAAGCGTCTGCCTTCGGCTCAGGGTGTGATCCCGGCGTTCTGGGATCGAGCCCCACGTCAGGCTCCTCCGCTATGAGCCTGCTTCTTCCTCTTCCACTCCCCCTGCTTGTGTTCCCTCTCTCACTGGCTGTCTCTATCTCTATCGAATAAATAAATAAAATCTTTAAAAAAATAAAATAAAATAAAATCTTTGAAATACAGAAAGCAGTGGATTTAATTGTGAGTGATCCCCGTACAACTAGGCAGTTCTGAAGTCTTATAAAATAGTCCATCATAAAGGCTTGCCTGATCCTAAAGTAGAGACATCTAAAGATAAGAAGTGGCCTGGAATTTTGAGATCAGGAACTGGCTGCCACCCTTGCTGCCTGACAGTCTGAACCTTGTATAATCAAATAATTACAACATTTTTCAGCTTCTGGAGACCACCACAGAAATCATAGTACAAGCCTTGAATTTACGAGTGGGGAAAGACAGTCCCAGAAAGTCTAGGAGGCTTGTCTAAAACCACCAAGAGCTAAAATCTCCCATTCATTCAACTCTCTTTAATTGCATATAGCAAAAACAATAACAAAGAATACAGCCATACTACCAGTCCTCATCCATTCACTAATTATTTATTGAATGTCTACTATATGCCAAATACAATGCTAAAAGTTTATATCTACTGTGGAAAACAGATATAATGACAAATAACTAATAACAGTATCCACTTGCACTCTTTTAAAATAAAACACTGACAGTTTTCACTACACGAGTAATATACACCATTGATTAAAGTTTTGAAAAATACAGAAAAATTGAAAAAAGGGAACAGATCTCTTATCACCACCCACAGAAAAGACTTTCAACATTTGGGGTTATTCGTGTCAATCTTTCCTCAAGTTTTCATTCTTTCATTTTTTTTTCCCTTTCAAACAGCTGTGATCATTCTGTATATACGGTTATGTATCCTACCTTGTTGTAATTTTCATGTTATTAATGAACCTTTGTCATCACAACTGCAAAATAGTCCAAGGAGTAGATATAATCATCTTTCCAGTGTTATTTCCACTTTTGTGAGGATATATGCTTATAAATTATGAGCATCTTTTCAAAAAATTTTCCATATTTTGGGATACTTCCTTGGGAAATCAATTTCAGATTAACTGACATCTCAGTTTGTTCCAAAAGGATATAAGGCTGTTTCTTAAAACTCCTATAATTGTGATGCAGGTCAAAATGTGTGATCTTTCTGGAAACATATCACCTAGTGGTTTTTTGACAGGACATTTTTACTGACACTAAGGATATGAGAATTGCACAGTTCCTTTGTCACTTTGATACTATAGGTCGGCCCACTGCTTTCTCAGATTCAATATTCTCAACCACTGATTAGACTAGCATGGTTAGTTTATCCTACCTGTGAAGTTATCTGCCATTACTATAGTAGAGACTGCTCTACCTTTTAGAGTTGCTCAATGAAATACTGGACACCCAGTTAAATGTGAATTTCAGATAAACAATCAATAATTAGGACGTACTTACACCAAAAAAGTATTTGTTGTTTATCTGAAATTCAAATTTAACTAGGCATCCTGTGGTTTTACTTCCTAAATCTGGCAATCCTATCAACTCTGCCTCTTGCTAATTGCTTGTTAGACTTGCAAAATTTTCATACATCTCCCAACCTCTTCTGGAAAATGAAGAGAATCATGTATATCTCACAGGATGAACACACTTCCCAGAGAGATGCAGAAAAGTACCTAGTTATTAAGTTTGCCTTCCTCCATCCCTCCATGCTATTTCATATTCTTCTCCTCTTCTTTACCTCCCCCCAGTTCTGATGGCACCTATTTTGTCCCCCACTTGCCTATAATAGATCTGGGACTCTCAACCCAGCTCCTCACCCACCCACCTACCCATGCATTTGTGAGTTAGAGACTTGGTTTCAGGAAGTGTTTCACATCAGAGGTTGTCTCCAGAGCTGCTGGGCTATCTTGATAATTCATTGTGCTACTGAATGCTAAGTAGATACATTATGAGATACTTATAGTAGAGAGACCTAACTCAGAGTAAGGAATCAGGGAAGGCCTTCTGAAAGATGTAACATCGGAATTGAGAAGTGAAGGATGAGTGAGAGTTGGCCAAAAGGGGAGAAGGGGCACAGGTACATGTCTTCAAGGCAAAGATAACAGCATATACAAAGACTTAGTGGTACCACAACTGTCATGGAATTGACAGAAGAAACGAGAGAAAAGTGCTGAGAGAAAGGGACTAAAAAGCTTCTGCACAGCAAAGGAAAAATCAACAAAACTAAAAGGCCACCTATGGAATGGGAGAAGATATTTGCAAATGACATTACAGATAAAGGGCTGGTGTCTAAGATCTATAAAGAACTTCTCAAACTCAACACCCAAAAAGTAAATAATCCAGTCAAGAAATAGGCAGAAGACATGAACAAGCATTTCTCCAAAGAAGACATATACATGGCCAACAGACACATGAAAAAAATGCTCCACATCACTTGGCATCGGGGAAATACAAATCAAAACCACAATGAGATACCACCTTAAACCAGTCAGAATGGCAAAAATTAACAAGACAGGGAACAAATGTTGGCAAGGATGCAGAGAAAGGGGAACACTCTTACACTGTTGGTGGGAATGCAAGCTGGTATAGCCACTCTGGAAAACAGTATGGAGGTTCCTTAGGACGTTAAAAATAGAGCTACCTTACAACTGAACAATTGCACTACTGGGTATTTACCCCAAAGATACAGATGTAGTGAAAAGAAGGGGCACCTGTACCACAATGTTCATAGCAGCAATGTCCACAACAGCCAAACTGCAGAAGGAGCTGAGATGCCCTTCAACAGATGAATGGATAAAGAAGATGTGGTCCATATATACAATGGAATATTACTCAGCCATCAGAAAGGATGAGTATCTACCATTTACATCGACATGGATAGAACTGGAGGGTATTATGCTAAGTGAAATAAGTCAATCAGAGAAATACAATTATCATATGGTTTCACTCACATGTGGAACATAAGGGATAGTGCAGAGAGCAGTAGGGGAAGGGAGGGAAGACGGAATGGGAAGAAATCACAGAGGGAGACAAATCATATGAGACTCTTGACTCTGGGAAACAAACTGAGGGTTTTAGAAAGGAAGGTGGGTGGGGGAATGGGGTAACTGAGTGATGGGAATTAAAGAGGGCACATGAAATGATGGGCACTGGGTGTTATATTCAACTAATGAATCATTGAACATTATATCAAAACTAATGATGTACTATATCTTGGCTAACTGAATTTAAATTTAAAAAAAGGCGGGGGGACTAGATTATCCAAGGGCCTATGGGCCATGGTTGGTAACTGGATTTTTACCCCAAGAACAGCAGTATAACATGGGCTAGAGGGGCATAGGTAAGCAGAAGAGTGATATATTTCACAAATCAGAACAATCCCTCTGACTGCATGGTAGAAGAAAGATTGCAAGGAAAATAAGACTGAAGACCGAGAGAACAGTTTTGGAGACTGTTAGAATAATGAGTTTAAAGATGACAGTAACAGTATGTAGATTACACTTCCTTATTGACTTAATAAAAGGGAGGATAAAAAGATTAAGGCCCATAAAGGGCTCCCTCCTCAGCAGGGGGCCTGTTTCTCCCTCTTCTTCTCCCCCACCGCCCCCATGCTCTCTCACTCTCAAATAAATAAATAAATAAATAAAATCTTTAAAAAAAAAGATTAAGATTGGGGGCCTGAAATGAGGTAAGGCAGAAAGAACATCAAGAACATCTTGGACAGTTTATTATCCTGCCTCTCCATATCATTAGTATCTTCTACTTGCTTATAAGCAAAAACCTAATCCAAAATGGTTGAAGCAAAGGAGGAACTTTATGTCTAAAAATTCCAGGGGACTTATGACCACACAAAAACCTACACACAAATGTTTATAACTGCTTTATTCATAACTTTATTCATAACTTGGAAAACAACCAAGTTATCCTTCAGTAAATGAATGGATAAACAAACTGTGGTACATTCAAATAATGGAATATTATTCAGTGGTAAAAGGAAGTTAGCTATCAAGCCACAAAAAGACATGGAGGAAAAGACTTAAATATATATTACTAAGTGAAAGAAGCCAATCTGAAAAAGCTACATACTATATGATTCCAACTACATGGTATTCTGGAAAAGGCAAAACTATGGTGAGAGTAAAAAGATCACTGGTTACCAAGCGTTAGGAGTAAGGGAGGGATGAATAGGGGATCACAAAGGATTTTTAGGGCAGTGAAACTATTCTGTACAATACTATAATGTGGATACATGTCATTACACATTTATCAAAACCTATAGAGTGCACAACACAAAGAGTGAACCCTAAAGTAAACTATGAATTTTGGGTGATAATGATGTGTCAATGTAGGTTCATCCATTACAACAAATGTACTACTCTGGGTACATGAAAGATAATGACGGAGGAGGTTGAAGGAAGGCATGGGGGAAGAGGTAAGTGGGGACTCCCTGTACTTTAAAAACAAACAAACAAAAACAAATGTAGAACTGGCTTTAGGAGCACCTGGATACAGAGCTTCAACCAATATCTAAGGACTAGGTTTGTTCGCTCTCCATTATCTGGTTCTGGGCCTCTGTGCTGATTCCATCCTCTCAGACTCCACTTTCACCATGTTGGCTGCAGCAGCCCCAGACTCTCCATCCTTAAACTCCAAAAGCAATGAAAGTGAAGATATACTTTTGGGCCAGTGGTCCCAGGAAATAATTCAGAGCATCTAATAAGCGTGAGGGGATCACATCACACTGAACCAACGGGGCCAGGTCTGGAACACATGTTGGGAATGGAGTCAGTTCTACTGGGACCTCACAGGCTGAGAGGAGGAGGAATGAGCCCCAAACAAAATCTGAGTCTTGTTAACAGAAGCATGATCAGTAGACGCTGGGCAAGCAAAAATAACAAAGGTCCACTACAGCCTGTTAATCTTCAACTTTGGAAATCCAAAGTAGAGCTGAAGAGAAAGGTTCAGCGAGAACAACGTGATAGAAGAGAACCCAAATATGTCGTCAGCCTATATCATGTATGAGAGGGGATGGATTGTAGTCAAAATCTTTAACAACCAATATGGTACAGGGACTGACAACTCACTATGGATGCCAAGTGCTATGTCGATCAGTGGGAACTGGTGCATATCAGCCCTGCCTGGGAAAGCTGCGCAATTTGTCAGGCTGGGGTTGATGGATTTGATACTTAGGAGTTTCCAAACCAAACAAAATGAAATACTTGAAAGGCTTGAAGGGGAAAAGAAGAAACCAAAACAAGGAAGGACAGAGATCATCTTACATGACTAATCATTTTTTTTTTAATAATTCAAACTCAAGATTAGTATTTTTCACATTTATTCCCACCATCCATGGGTAAGCAGTTCAATTCCCTTGTCCTTTCCTTCATTTTCCTTTCAAATCTGGAAGTCATATAGGCCAGACATATTTAGTTAAATAAGAAATCCAACATTAGAACTGACAAGGGATGATGGTACTTTACAAAATTTCAGCTTCCCAAGCAAATATTCATGGAGAGCACAGAGCACATTTTCTGTAATTTTTTTTACAGGATCAAATGATCCCCTAAGTTGATTACTCCACATACCACCCCTGCTGAGTGCATACACATGAAATTATGTCAAAATTGAATTGTCTTAAAAATAGTCCTATTTCAAAAGCAGCCCAAACACAGATCCCTTGTGATAAAAGCAAAATTTAATTTTGTAAAGCAAATTGGAATCCTGTGTTTTGGTCACCTAATTTACAAAGTGATCAGAGAACAATAACCTTATTTATTTTGAGGGTTTACCAAACATGCCTAACACTGTGCTGATAAAGAGAGAGCATACCAAAAGAAATTTAAAAAAACATGTTTCTTGATGTTAAGGCACTCACAATTTTATTAGGGACTCAACTCCTTTACACAAATGGAACATTTAAAGAAGGAAATAGAAACATATAAGAGCAATATAGGTGCTAAGTCGTACAATACATCCTGGAAGGGCCAGAGAGACCCAGTAGGAAAAAGATTTCTGTTCATGAAATGCTTCAGCAACCTCAATGAGCGTGTGTGATGAACACACAGAGCCAGTATCCACTCACAGAGGCAGTGGAATCCAAATTACCCCCCTGGGACTGTGGGCTCTAATCTCAGGCCTGTCACCACCACACTCTTCCACTTTTAGCAAATTACCTTGCCTCTCACTGCCTTCCCTTCAAAATGGGAGATGCAATCAAGCCCTATTCTTCAGGGCTGGTAAAGCATAAATAATAAAGAAATGGTAGACTCAGTAAACGATGAGGGCCTAATAAATCTTGACTAGTTAGTGTCCAGCCCCAAATGGAAAGCTACATGGAGCATATGGCATCTCAGTTTGTAGATGGTTATGTATTACTGATTTGGGTGAATTTGTCAGAGAGGTGAAAGGGTCCACTTAAACAGTCTGTTATCAATTACTATGAAGGGTATTTGTGATACTGAAACGCAAATAATTTCTCAGATTAAGTGCAGACATCTGCCGCCCCCATTGTAATATGAGAGCATAAGTGTCATCAGTAAAATCATGTTTTTCTTACATTGAAATGGAAGAATAAAGTGCCACAATTAAATATTTTGACCAACACAGTGATTAAAGGGATATTTATGCTACACGGGTGGTTTCTAAATCAATTTTGCATGCTTTCATCTTATCATGCAACTCACATTGGAGGAGGGTAGGTGTTTTTTATACAAAAATTTACTGGTTTTTTTAACTTCTTTTTAAAGAAAATGTTTTTTTGGAAGCTATGTTCTTAATTGTTTTGATGTTAAACCTTTCCTTAGTCTTTGCTGCTGTTACTGTTATTAAATATACATAAAAGAATGTTTATAATGTGCATAAGTTTTCTGGCTATTCATAATCTCTCTTGACTGAAGTGCTTAAGTATTTTACCTACTTTTTAATGAGTTGTCTTTCTCTTATTGATTTTACAGGTGTTCTGTATATATTCTGGACACTTACCCTGTGATAGTGACATGTATTGAAAATACATTTTCTTCTCACTCTTTATCATATTCTTAAAACCCAAAGGCCACTGAGTTCCAGTCTTTCCTTCCACCCATCATCTTAACTGTGTGCCAAGATACCATGAGGCAGAGAGACAGGATCTAAGATGGGCAGCCTGCCTTCCAGGAGAAAGAACCGAATCCTCTCAGGGTCATTCTCATCTACATCCCTAGACAATGAAGGAAAATGAGAAAGTCTTAAAGATGAGGAGCCCCTCAGTAAGCAGAATGATCATTTTGGAGACACAAACACCATGCATTTAGGGATCAACAGAACAAGGCACCCCCAGACAATGCCTTCAGGAACCACAGAGCTAAGTGTTGGACAGGGGTGCTACCAGGGCCTATTTCATAGGTGTGTGATCTCTGCAGCCACACAAGGCCCCATACTCAGAAGATCCCCAAGCTTGGTTTAGTTTTCTGTTGTTGCCATCTTGAAATCCTTACCAATTTTTGAACAAGGAGCCCCTATTTTCACATTGCCCTGGCCCCCACATAATCTATAGTCAGCCCTGTTTATGGTGGCTCTGAACTAGGGGCTGCATACCCCCCCCAGGATAGTAGAAAATGAACACAAGGAAGCCCCAAGAGACCTCTGAGTTAGGACACTTCCATATACCCCCAGATTAGACATAAATATATGTATTTAAAGACATTATGATATCTGAGAGGAGTAATTCATTAGCAAACTGTGAAAAATGGCTCCCACTCTTACCAAGAATATGTCTATTCTACAGCTACTCCTGTTTTATCATTGATAGAAAGTGTTTACTGATAACTGTGAAAGTAGGTTTCCTAAATTTTGTATTGACCCAAGACTTCCTCATATTCTAGGAAATGCTTTTCACTCTCAATAACTTATTGGGTGTGGAACAAAGAGAGGCAACAATGCATGGTGATATACAATACGGATATACAATATGGACTCCATAAATAACCACCTGAGTTCTTATCCTCTTTGTGTGATACTAGTTATGGGACCTTGGGTGAGTCATTTAATCTTTCTGTGCCTAAGTTTTTTCTTCTGTAAAATGAAGCATACCTGACCATTTGATCTTGTCTCCAAGACTCGGGCTCTCTGCCCCTTGGGAGAAGGTCCCTATACCCTCTGACTCGCTTACTTCTTGCTGATTCTGCTTCCCAGTCCCACCTTTCCCTCCTTACCCATGTAACACATCCAGCTTTTTGTAACTTTAACAAATTGTAACATTACTTTATATAAGGAGACTATATACTAGGGGTTAATTGTACACTACATACTAGTATATACACTATATACTAGAGGTCAGCCCTTGAGCCAGACCACAGAGGGTTGAATTTTGGTGCCATTAATTACTAGCCACTCATGTACACAATCTGTGCCTCAATCTCCTCAACTGTAAAATGGGGATAATAACAATATTTCTTTTACATGGTTGTTGTGAGGACAAATGAGTGGTATGCTAAGGGATAGCCATTTATTATTATTTTACATTCTCTGTGTAATAAGAAAGAAAACAAGGTGTATTAAAATTTGGCTTTCCTGGACTACTTTAAAAGCCTCTTAAATGATCCTTCAGCCAGCTCTTTTGGTCCACTCCAAACCATCCTTCACACAGCCACCAGTGGATTGTAAGTAAAATGTAAATTTGATTATTAAAATCTTCTAAATGAAACTTTTCAAGAGCTGCTATCACTTAGGATAAGTGGTGAGCTCCTTAGTACTGCATAAAATGCCTTTGACGACCTGGCCTCATCTATCGCTACACAGCTAGTCTTTCCCAACTTCCAGCCTGGATCTTGACCTATGGCATCAAAACAGCTATAGATCTTAAAATACACTAAGATAGGGGTGCCTGGGTGGCTCAGTCGTTAAGCGTCTGCCTTCGGCTCAGGTCATGATCCCAGGGTCCTGGGATAGAACCCCACGTCAGGCTCCCTGCTCAGCTGGGAACCTGCTTCTCCCTCTCCCTCTGCCTGCCTCTCCCCCTGCTTGTGTGCTCTCTCTTGCTGTGTCTCTTTCTGTCAAATAAATAAAATCTTAAAAAAAAAATACACTAAGATATCTGTCACTGCTCTATCTTTATCCACCCTTTTTCCTCTGCTGGAATTCTTCCTGCCCCAAAACTGGATTAATTCCAACTCCACCATTACACCTCAGTTCAGGTATTGTCTGCTACAGAAAGCCTTTTCTTAATCCCGAAATAGGCTGGGTCTCCCATGTAGTCCCCTAACTTCCTGTGCATCTCTTTATTGTAGTATAATGTAATTATTAAGTGTTCAAACTTTAAAAATAGACTGCCTAGTTTTGAAACTTAGTTCAGTCACTTATACGTAGCGTGACCCTAGGCAAATTTCTTAAACTCTTGTGCATAGGTTTCCTTATCTATGAAATAGGGATAATAAAAGTACCTACACCTCATGGGGCTATTGTAAGGAATAAATTTATTAAGGGCTTAATATAGTGCATGGAAGAAGGTATACACTCAATAACTATTAATGCCATATTATATTTAATTTTCTGTTTATATGGGTCTGGCATCCTGGAATGAGCTCCTCATATTACAATTGTTTCTTACTCATTTTTTTTTTAATTTCCAATACTTAGCAAAGTGTCTGGCATTGTGTTCATCAGTTCTCCTCTCCTTTCTCGATATACAATTAAGAGATTTCCCACAACCTTCATACATCTGCCCACTGCCAGCCTGGAACATGTAAGCATGTGACCAAGTTCCATCCAACAGAATGTGAATGCACGTAATATACAGCATTACCAAACCTGGCCATAACACATACCAAGCAATCTTTCAAAGGTTCTCTATCTATGTGGCTGAAGCAAAGACAGTACCATAACATGGAAGAGATCAAATCCCTGACACCCTTATAAGGTGAGCAGTCTCAGCAGCAACATTCAGACTGGACTTTAGGTGACCAAGAAACAAACCACTGTGCTGGGCTACTGAGATTCTTGTTATGACAGAATTACTCATCCTCACTAATATGGTAGATGTTCAATTAAATTTTATTGAAATAAATGACTGAATAAATGAATCATTCAAAAGTTAACTAAGAAATATTTAAATAAAGATGATAGAACTCATGAGCAGGAGAGGTAAAACTAACAATAGAACAAGATGGATATAAGAGTTAAAGAAGCCTAGACAGAAGGCAAAGGATAGGAAAACACAAACTGTGTGAAGCATCCCTACTACTTTTTGCCCTGTCCCAGTTAGAAATATAATTCAGTTTTCCTGTTATTCTCTCGTTGCTCTTCTTTTGCCAAATAGCACTAAAAAAAAAAAAATTCAGGGGTCCCTGGGTGGCACAGTCAGTTAAGCATCCAACTCTTGGTTTTGGCTCCAGTCCTGATCTCAGGATCCTGAGATCAGGCCCTGAGTGGGGCTCAGCAGGCTTCACACTGGGCATGGCATCTGATTGAGTTTCTCTCTCCCTCTCCCTCTGCCCACCCCCTCCACACTCGCATGTTCATGCTCTCTCTCTGTTTCACAAATAAATAAACCTTTAAAAATAAAATTCGTAAACAGAGAAGATCCTGAGGTGAAGATTTTGCTTCTGCTGGACAACCTTCTGACCCCTGGGATGAGACAATATAACACTGGGGATTGCAGGGTGAAATGATTAACTCACCTTAATCATTTAATAAGCATATGTAGGCAGCTTTTCAAAGGGAAAAAATGCAGCCCTGGAGTTTAATCTCTTCTATTTTCAGATGCTATTGAAGATCAGATAACTGCTAGTGGACCATGACCACCTCCTGTTCTCAAGTGATCATATTAATTTACCTATTTGCCATGAGGCATCAGAAATCTAGAAGGAAAAAAAAGAAGAAGAAGAAGAATTCTCCAAAAGGGAGAAAGGAAAAGATTCTATATAGAGTCTGAGAGAGCTGTTGAATGTAACAGTCTGTAAAGAGATGAAGTTTGCATCTGCATCTGACATTAAGGACAAAGAAAGAAGAGAGGTAAGAAGAATAATATGGCAGGGGCCCTTAAGGGTCATTCATCCAATCTTAGCACCAAAATATTAACCCTGACATGCCCTTTTTATGCTTTTATAACCTTTGTATTGGGCTCCCCTCCTTTTACATTTCCTCAGGTTGTATACAAACTGTGGAGATTATTCTTTTTTGTTTATAATAATATTTTTTTATTATATTATGTTAGTCACCATACAGTACATCCCTGGTTTTTGATGTAAAGTTCGATGATTCATTAGTTGCGTATAACACCCAGTGCACCATGCAATATGTGCCCTCCTTACTACCCATCACCAGCCTATCCCATTCCCCCACCCCCCTCCTCTCTGAAGCCGTCAGTTTGTTTTATTCTGAAAGAAGTCCAACTGTGGTCTCTTCACACTGATCAAAGCTATAAGAACAATGTCGGAACTAGACTGATAAGAAAGTTAGGTCTGAAAAGAAGAAAGAAGACAATGAAAACAAGTTTTTACTTCTTCACCATTTTGTCTTGAGCTATTTCAATGAGGGATGGCTACACTATCAGTTTTAGTGATAATTCAGCTCATTTCAATAAACTCCAGAATTCTATCATGTGACAAGCATTGTACTGAATGCTAGGAACAAAGAGGTAAATGTGGCAAGTTCCTAGACTTCAAAGAGTTAATAACACAGCAGAAAAAAATAGAAATGTACATTAATGAGATCTACTATGGATGTAATATTAATATGCACACAGTTTGCTGGGAAGTACAGAAAGGGGCAGGGATGTTAGAGAAACTTAGAAAGGAGAGGACATTTGAACTGATACTTGAAGAATTCTTGATGGCTATCAGACAGAAGGGATGAGGAAAGGATATCCTAGATGGAGTAGTAAAAACAAAGTTAGAAAGAAAAGAAATGACAAGCTCTATCCAAGAAATATCAATAATCTGATATATCTGGAATTTGGAATGCATAAGGAGAAATGAAAAGAGAAAGCTTAAAAAGTTAGGCTTGAGACAGTTTGTAGAAAGCCTTGAATTAATGCCAAAAATTCCAATTTTATTCTAAAGGTGACAGAAATCCACTATGGGTTTTCAAGTAGCAAAATCACTCAGGCATCAACTAAACATGATGATGGATTTAAAGGTGCCAGGTAAAACCTTACACCTAAAGGAGCTAGAAAAAGAACAGCACATAAAGCCTAAAACCAGCAGAAGAAAGGAAATAATTAAGATTAGAGTAGAAATAAATGATATAGAAATTTTAAAAAAAACAGAATAGATGAATGAAACAAGGAGCTGGTTCTATGAAAGAATTAATAAAATTGATAAACCCTTAGCCAGGCTTATCAAAAAGACAAAGGACCCAAATAAATAAAATCATGAATGAAAGAGGAGAGATCACAACCAACAGCGCAGAAATATAAACAATTAAAAGAAAATATTATGAATAATTATATGGCAACAAATTGGGCAATCTGGAAGAAATGGATAAATTCCTACAAACACATAAACTAACAAAACTGAAGCAGGAAGAAGTAGAATACTTGAACAGACCCATAACCAGCAAAGAAATTGAATCAGTAATCAAAAATACCCCAACAAACAAGAATCCAGGGCTGGATGGCTTCCCAAGGGAATTCTATGAAACATTTAAAGCAGAAATAATACCTATTCTGCTGAAGCTGTTCCACAAAATAGAAATGGAAGGAAAATTTCCAAACTCATTCTACGAGGCCAGAATTCCAAAACCAGACAAAGACCCCACTAAAAAGGAGAAATACAGACCAATATACCTGATGAACATGAACAGAAAAATTCTCAACAAGATACTAATTGAATCCCATAGTACATTAAAAGGATCATTCACCATGATCAAGTGAGATTTATTCCTGGGCTGCAGGGGTGGTTCAATATCTACAAATCAATCATTGCAATACACCATATTAATAAAAGATAGGGTCGCCTGGGTGGCTCACTCAATTAAGCATCCTACTCTTGGTTTCAGCTCAGGTCATGATCTCAGGGTCTTGGGATCAAGTCCATGTTGAGCTCCATGCTCAGCACAGGGTCTACTTAGGATTCTTTCCCCCTTCCTCTCCCTCCCCCTCTGCTTCTCTCCATGCTGGCATGTGCACACTCTGTCTCTCTCAAAATAAATAAAATCTTTAAGTATAAATAAAAATAAATAAAAGAAAGGATAAGAACCACATGATCCTCCTAATAGATGGAGAAAAAGCATTTGGCAAAACATAGCATCCTTTCTTGATTAAAAAAAATTCCTCGAGGGGCACCTGGGTGGCTCAGTCGTCAAGCGTAGGCCTTCGGCTCAGGGCGTGGTCCGGCATTCTGGGATCGAGCCCCACATCAGGCTCCTCTGCTGGCAGCCTGCTTCTTCCTCTCCCACTCCCCCTGCTTGTGTTCCCTCTCTCACTGCCTATCTCTCTGTCAAATAAATAAACAAAATATTAAAAAAAAAATCCTCGAGAATACAGGGACAGAGGGAACATACTTCAACATCATAAAGGCCATATACGAAACACTCAGAGTGAATATCATCCTCAATGGGGAAAAACAGAGCTTTTCCCCCAAGGTCAGGAACATGACAGGGAGGTCCACTCTCACCACTGTCGTTCAATATTGTACTGGAAGTCCTAGCCTCATCAATCAGACAATAAAAAGAAATGAAAGACATCCAAATCAGCAAGGAAGAAGTCAAATTTTCACTATTTGCAGCTGACATGATACTCTGTGTAGAAAACCCAGAAGACTCCACCAAAAAATTGCTAACTCATCCATGAATTAGGCGAAGTTGCAGGATATAAAATCAATGAACGGAAATCTCTTGCACTTCTACACACCAATAAAGAAGCAGCAGAAAGAAAAATCAAGGAATCGATCCCTTTTATAACTGTACCTAAAACCATAAGATACCTAGGAATAAACCTAACCAAAGAGGTAAAAGATCTGTACGCTGAAAACCACAGAGCACTTTGGAAAGATATTGGAGAAGACACAAAGAAATGGAAAAACATTCCATACTAATGGATTGGAAGAACAAATACTGTTAAAACATCTACCCTATCTGAGCAATCTACACATTTAATGCAATCCCGATCAAAATAACACCAGCATTTTTCACAAAGCTAGAACAAACAATCCTAAAATTTGTAACAGACCAGAAAAGACTCCAAATAGCCAAAGTAATGTTGAAAGAGAAAAGCGAAGTGGGAGGCATCATGATTCCAGACTTTAAGCTGTATTACAAAGCTGTAATCATCAAGATTGTATGGTACTGGCATAAAAATACACACACAGATCAATAGAAAAGAATAGAGAATCCAGAGATTGACCCGTAACTATATGGTCAGTTAATCTTTAACAAAGCAAGAAAGAATGTACAATGCAGAAAGGACAGTCTCTTCAACAAATGGTGTTGGGAAAATTGAAGAGCAACATGCAAAAAAGTGAAACTGGACCACTTTTTTATACCATACACAAAAATAAATTCAAAATGGATGAAAAGACCTAACTGTAAGATAGGAAACCATCAAAATCCTCCAGGAGAAAATAGGCAACAACTTCTCTGACCTCAGCCACAACAACTTCTTACTAGACATGTTGCCCGAGCAAGCGAAAAAAAAGCAAAAATGAACTACTGGAACTTCATCAGATAAAGGTTTCTGCACAGTGAAAGAAACAATCAATAAAACTAAAAAGCAACTGATGTAATGGGAGAAGATATTTGCAAGTGACATATTGGATAAAGGGCTAGTATCCAGAATCTATAAAGAACTCATCAAAATCAACACCCAAAAAATAAGTAATCCAGTTAAGAAATGGGCAGAAGACATGAACAGACATTTCTCCAAAGAAGACATATATACAAATGGCTAAAAGACACATGAAAAGATGTTCGACATCACTCATCATCAGGGAAATACAAATCAAAACCACAAAGATGCCACCTCACACCTGTCAGAATGGCTAAAATTAACAACTCAGGAAACAACAGATATTGGTGAGGATGTGGAGAAAGGGGAACACTTTTGCACTGTTGGTGGGAATGCAAACTGGTGTAGCCATTCTGAAAAACAGTATGGAGTTTCCTCAAAAAGTTAAAAATAGCACTACCCTACAACCCAGAAATTACACTAGTAGGTCTTTATCCAAAGGATACAAAAGTGCTGATTCAAAGGGACATATGCACCCCAATGTTTAGAACAGCACTATCCACAATAGCCAAAATACAGAATGAGTCCAAATGTCCAACGACTAATGAATGGATAAAGACGATTGGGGTGGGGGGGGGTGTGTGCGTGCACACACGTATTTACATATATGATGGAATATTACTCAGCCATCAAAAAGAATGAAATCTTGTCATTTGCAACAATGTGGATGGAACTACAGTGTATTATGCTAAGCAAAATAAGTCAGTCAGAGAAACACAAATACCATTTGATTTCACTCATGTGGAATTTAAAAAACAAAACAGATGAACATAGGGGAAGGGAAGGAAAAATAAGATAAAAACAGAGAGGGAGGCAAACCATAGAAGACTCTTAAATATAGAGAACAAACTGAGGGTTGCTAGAGGGTAAGGGAGATGAGGATGAGCTAAGTGGGTGATGGGTATTAAAGAGGGCACTTTTGGGACGAGCATTGGGTGTTAACGTAAGTGATGAATCACTAAATTCTACTCCTAAAATCAATTCTATATGTTAACTTGAATTTGAATTTATAAAAATAATAAAACATAATGTAAAAGGTGCCAGATGAGGGGCAGGAAGCTGGGCTAATGGGCTATTGCCTAGATTAGGGAAGTGGTAATAAGAATGAGGAGGAAAGAAATACAAAAAATATTTTGTCAATAGAATTTGAGGTTTTTGGTATCTAGGTGGATATGGGAGGCTTCTAAGCTTAAACAACTAGGTGGATTCTAATACTATACTGTTTTCTTTACTACTCTGTTACTGCTACTATATTATCATGTAACCTTTGAACACCAGCCATGGGACCCCCGTATCAGTTTTCCCTTCTCTCCCTGGTGGGAAGATAATCATACCTGCGGCCTGCCCTTTTCTATGGAAAGGTGAAGGAATACCACATTTATACAAAGTCTGGCTGTAACTATTTTCTCATGAGTTTTATGACCAAGGGGTTAAAAAAAAAAAAAAAGCAAAGAAATTCAACAACAAAATCTTGGTTTTTAAAGCTCTGGGATTCATTTGAACCAACTGTTGCCATGGTTTCAAGAGTCTAAAATCAACATTTCAAGATAATCCGAGGATCTAGATATTGCTGCATTGCTCAGGTATCAAGGAACAAATCAAAGTGCCATACCCCATTAGTGACCAAACTCTGTTAAGGCTGTCCAAATGCCTCAAATTGGTATTCAGCTTAATCACTGATGCTGTATTACTAATTATAGCATGACACCATGCAAAAGTGGGACTTTTTAAAAGGCTGGCAAATGGCATTATTTTAATAAGTCATTAGGAAATTGCTTTTTGAGGACGCAATGAAAGTACAAGTTTCTCAATTAGGGGAATTATGTGGAAATGATGAGATGTTTGAGCATGTATCATCTGCAGCTAGCAATCCATTTGAAGCAGACCAAGTCATTGGGAGGGCTGGCTAATGAAAAGAGGATGATCTGATTCACTGTATGAGAAAAATGATAATGGAGGTTCTAAACGGAGGGCGTTAAAAGACTGCTTGTCTCCCAGCTACACTCACCAAAGTCTTTTGGCCCTTCACCTTGAGTTTAGAGCAAAATAAAGATGTCATGATACACCTACTCTTTGAGAGGATTAGCCAACTTTCTTTAGCAACACTCATACACAAGAAAAATAAATGATTAGGGGCGACTGGGTGGCACAGTTAAGTGTCCGACTCTTCAGCTTCAGGTCATGTGAAAGCCAGCCCAGAGTGGGTCTCTGTGCTCAGCAGGGAGTCTGCTTGAAATTCTCTCCCTCTGCCCCCTCCTTTTTGCATGTACACATGATCTCTCTCTCTCTCTGTAAAACAAATAAATAAATCTTAAAAGAAAAAGAAATGATTATTAATTAGTTGGACAACCCAAAAATACTGAAGTTCTGTTTGGAGCTTATTCGTAAGCTGGGGAAGAGCTGTTTGAGATAGGAAACGAGATGAGACAAGCTGACAAGTTTGAGACTAAAAGATCTTGCAGTTATTTACATGGCCAGATAGGATATTTTTGTTCTGAAACTCTCATCCACAGAAATACCTAAGTTTGACATTATGTGGACTCTACACCTACATACATAGGGTATGCATGTATGTGTATGAGAGAAATGGGGGAGGTGGGTTTAAAAGAAACAATATGTTTTCTTCTTTATTTTCAGTTCAACAAAGAGTACTCACGATACATCTGATTACTCATTACACCATTTGGAAAGGCTCAGGAATGTTTTCTTTAATCATTTTGAAGCTTCCTGTGAGAAATTATCTTTTTGTAAGGCTCCAATTATCAACCATTCTCAGAAATGGATTTCTATATTTAATAAGCCAACATATTCCTTTAGTATTAAATTCTTCATCTGGAAATTGGTAGCCTTGCTTGAGTTCCTCAAGGCTTAATGAGCCCGTTGTGTTTGCAGTGACTATCACTCTCAGCAAATCTGAACATTCTTGTTCAACTCTAAATGTCCAAACACTTCTTTGAAATCTTTTTTCAAGATCTCTACTTTTGGCTTTGTAAAAGAACTTGGGTTTGACAAATATGCTCCCCAGTTTGTCATCTATGAGCAAGATTAACTGAAGCCAAGCAGGAACAACAGTCATTAACAAACTAGGGTCTGATGAACAACTCTTAGAACAGATGGACACACATATACATATACACACACATAGCAAAATTCTGAAGACTACTTAGGAGGAAAATGTCTGGTGACAGCATAAATAGCTCAGGGCCTGCAGGGCCTAAACTTTTACTCCCTGAAACTTCAGGACAAATTTTACATTATCTACTTGAGTTACCAAAGACACAGAGCTCAACTCTGCTTTATAGGGAATTAAACTATGAAGTTAGATTCTTAAAAATAAAAAGACATTAATGCTGCTTAGCCATCTTATTAGATATTTAACATAATTTATTGCCAGAAAACATAGTGCCTTTGGTCTTAGAGTAAAATTCATAGAGTGACTCGGTTGTTCTCAGCATGAAGGAGAACAGACACATTTTTCAAAAGAAGCAATTGACTTGTTAAAGGTTTGACATATCACAAACATTTTGATTTTGTGATCAGACTGGATGGTGGCTTACTTATCCCCTGACTTTACTGTCAGGTACTTTACAAGTTTACTTCTCAGACAAGAACTGTGGGAAATCTTAGGAGGAATTGGTAGGGCAAACAGGAGGGAAACACAGCTATAATAAAGCTATGGTAGTGGCTAAAGTGACAAGAAAAACAAATGGAAATCATTTGATTTGTACTGCACCTGTGAGAGAAGAAATTATGACTCCTTTTTGCATCTGAATCTCACAGGTCTATTTTGAGAGTTGAGAGATCTGTATAAAGTACCTTGTTCACTCTTTTAAAACAGGCTTTACTTCAAGAGAAATCAACTGTGAAATTTATAGAAATTCTTTCTGAAGCTAAGAAAAAAGTTCAAATTCCTTTCACTAAACTCTTCTAGAATCTAGAGACACACTGTGGTGTAGGATTAAGATATGCCAATTCAGGGGCGGGGCAAGCTTATCCCAGGGCGGTCAGGCTGCAGAGGTACTTGGGACTCGAGAGCAGGAGCCGTCCTGAGCAGTCCTCTGGTGTAGGGCCACATACAGGCCAGGAGCCCGGGTTCCATGCGGTGGATACCCCAGTCCAAGGCAGTCCCCGAGGCTCACAGAGAGCCTCTGAAGAGCCCCGCCATGCACAGGAAGGGTGGCCACTGCCATGGCTGTGGATGTGCCTGACGAGATGAAGAGCCGAATCCCAGTGGTGCTCCTGGCCTGTGGCTCCTTCAGTCCCATCCCAACATGCACCTGCGCTTGTTTGAGGTGGCCAGAGACCACCTGCATCAAACAGGAATGTACCAGTTGATCAGGAGAATCATCTACAGGAAGAAAGACTGGGTGGCCATGGCCTGGCTGGCCCTGCAGACGGCCGACTGGGTCCAGGTGGACCCCTGGGAGAGCGAGCAGGTGTGGTGCAGTGGATGGAGACAGTGAAGGTGCTGAGGCAGCATCACAGCAAACTGCTCAAATCTCTGCCCCAGACGGAAGGCCTAGACCACAGCTGGGCTCACTCCACAGCCAGGCTCACTCCACAGCCCCCACAGCTGGGCCTGAGCTGAAGTTCCTCTGTGGGGCAGATGTCCTGAAGACCTTCTAGACCCCCAACCTCTGGAAAGATGCACACATCCAGCAGATAGTGGAGAAGTTTGGCATGTGTGTGTGAGCCGGACAAGTCACAACCCAAAGGAATACAGCTTGGGCTCGCCCATCCTGCACAGGCACGGGTGCAACAGTCACCTGGCCAGGGAACCTGCGCAGAATGGGCTCCGCTCCACGTACATCAGGCGGGACTTCAGCCAGGGCACAGTGTGAAGTACCTGCTCCCAGATGCTGTCATCACGTACATCAAGAACCACAGCATCTACACCAGGGACAGTTCCTGGAAACGCAGTAGCACCCAGAGGAATAAAGGAAAGACAACATGGGGAGAGCCAGCTACACCTCCACAGAGCTCCTCCTGAGGAAAGGGCAGTTATAAGGTCTAATTAGGGCTTTTTTTCTTTTTTCTTTTCCATTTTTCCTTTGTCTTATTTAGGCAATGAGTTTATTTCAGAGGAGTCTTCTGTCCCTGGAAGAGATAACTTCTTTTGGGAGGAGGAGCAAGTGCCTACATCTCAAGAAGGAATATTTACCAAAGAAGTTAAAATGGCGTGACAGGTCACTAGAACTAGACCACAGCTCTCCGAATCTCTCACTGCAGAGGCCTTCGTATTCGGTAAATGGTGACTCTGGCATGCGCACTGAAGGCAGTTCTGCACAAGCGGGGCTGCTGACGGTCAGATCAGAACTGCCCACACTTGTTTTTTAACTAGGACCAGGTGCAGCATGCTGGTCTTGATTGGAGAGACTTGACAGGATGCTAATTACCAAACAGTGGACTTTGTCAATGCCTTGTTCCAACAAAATAATACTAATTGAGGAGTCAAAAATTTGGAAGCAGCTCTTTGCTGATTTACATCAAATCTTCTTCCCTCAAGAACCACCGTCTGCCTACCTAAGCTGTAGATACAATTTAAACTAAAATCTTTCTAAGGAGTGACCCTCAAACAATATTTTTGATATGGCAGATATTTTTAACACGACTTTTTTATAAATGCCAAGGTTCCTGATTTCCAGGTTTCTAAAAAGAAACTGAGGTAAAACAGATGCCTTGCTATTTTAGAGGATCTTTCTGAATGTTTTATGACTGCCTGCCTGTTTGAATATTGGCAAAGAGATAAATAATAAATTGACATCAAGAAATTTTAAAAAAAAATTTTTTTAAAGATATGCCAATTCATTGGTTGCCATAATCATTAAACCCTTGGTTATGCAGCACTTATGTCCAAGGAAAAGGGTCCCTTTATTAATCTCATTTTGTTCATCTTCTCAAGGAGCAGGGCCATGTGTTATTGCTATTGCTCCCTGGACGATTCCAAAACTTAATGTACTAAGGGGCAAAGTGCTTGGCTGAGGGATCCAATTAGGACAATGGCAGAGGGACCTATACTGAGGGCTCTTGGCCATAACTGTTGAGGTCGCACCAGAAGCCATCCACTTCAAAGTGTAGCATTATTGGTTTCTACCTGTTGACATACTTAAACAAGGAGGCTGTTAGAAGTGCCTGGGTGGCTCAGTCAGTTGACAGAAGGACTCTTGATTTTGGCTCAGGTCATGATCTCAGGGTTGTGAGATCAAGCCCCATGTCTGGCTTGGGCTGGGCATGGAGCCTACCTAAGATTCTCTCCTCTCCCTCTCCCTCTGTTGCTCCCTCCATCCCCCCACCCCCACTCATATGTGCGCCTGCACTCATGCACACATGCGTGCTGTCTTAAAAATAAAAAGAAAAAAGAAAGGAGACTATTAGATTGAGGTGAGTCTAATGCCTTGGTAACCTATGTAAGGAAACCAAAACATAAGCTGGAGTCAATGCACTTGAATCCAAGAAAGTGAAACTTAAGAACAACCAATCACAAAGAGCCAGCTAGACTTTCCCAAATAAGGCAACTGCTTAAAATACAACCAATCAAATAATTTCTTTGCTCTGCTGCCACATCTTCTCTATTAAAAAAAAAAAAAAAAAAAAAAAAAAAAAACCTCTTCCCTGGTGGAGCACTCCTAACTACTTTAGGCTTGGCACTGCCCAATTCACAATTGAAAATTTTAATACACCTGAGTTCATCTTTTAACATATCAGAATATCAAACTGGTTACTCAGTTTTACCCTACACACAACAGTGATGATTCATCTGATCTTTAATTTGATATTATGCAATAACAGTGATGCATTAAATTCACTCATTTAACAAGTACTTCTCATATACTATATGCCAGTCACCATATTGGACACCAGAAACACGCCTGAGACAAAGTATCTGACTGCAGAGCTGAGACTCATGAAAAAGACAAACATGAAAGTTAATAAATACAACACTTGAAAGAGCAAAGAAAGAAACACAATAGTTTAGGAACCCAGGGAAAGATACGACCAATGTCAATTACCATGATTTCATTCTTACACCCTTCTACAACCCATTTCCTAGCATGTTACTAGGCACATACAGACATTTGATAAATATGTGTTTGGAATGGATGGATAAGTGGATGGATGGATGAGTGATGGGAAGAGTGAATAAGTGAGTGAATAAATTAAAAATAAAATATTTTTAATTAAAATTAAAAATAAACAACTTGGACAAAATCTAAATGAGGCTGCCTATTAAACAATATCATAGAATTGTGGACTTCTTACCACTGGTCTCAGCTCATTCTTACACAAACAATTTCTATGATTTATTTTTAGATTCATGCCTGTCTTCCCCAGTACAATATAAGACCAACAAGAAGACCAGGGGCCTCATTTGTTTTTGGTTCCCAGTGATAGCTCCAACACCTAAGACAGTGCTTGGCATGTAGAAGGTGCTACATAAATATCTGTTGGATAAGTAAAGAGAAACACAAATGTCTCATTAAAGGAGGTACTATACAAGACAGAATATGCAAGGGTATGCAGAGTATACAAGAAAGAATTCTTTTTAAGAGTTCTGAAAATGTCACTTTTAAAAAGAAAAGTTTTTTACTGCTCTATACCATGATATGAGTTCAGTTCAATCAGATTGGTCTGTGATTCAGACAACCTCAGCTGAGTGGGGGTTAGAAAATATCACTGTTGAAGTTTTAGGGAGCCAATAAGTAACACCCACTTCTTCTTTCTCCTAATTTAGGACCCTTGGATAAATAAAGGTGATATACTGATAATTTTGATATCAGTATTGACAGGTCCACTGAAAAATGAAGCTTTCAATCTGTAACCCAAATAATTCATGACTCATTCCTGCTCCTCAACCCATCCATAATGAACCCTGAGAAAGCCCATCTAAAGGAAGGATTGGCTCTGCAGGACACATACACTTAAAGCAAGTATTTCTTCATTGTATCTAGGGTAGTGCAGAAAGTAAGAGAACATATCCCCAGAGTTTGGGGCCTTGAGAATCATGGACCAGTGGATGGTACTGAGGTAACTGAGGAACTCACAAGAAATAATGGACAAGAGGCCAAAGGGTTACTCTAAATCCCTTCATATGGAAACAAGAAGGCCAGAGAAAACGAGAACCCCTCCCACGACAGGCAAACCCTTGGTAAGTGTCACTTTTCCAACCACTAGGTCACAGCACAATATATGGCAAAAGAATGCAGGAGACAGCAGAAAATGAAATATGGTAAGTTTGCTTTCCCAGGTGATGTAACACCTACAAATCACCACTCTTCGTTTCTGCTAAGTATCTGATAGCTAATACATAATCTTTCCTTTGCAGGAGTTGAATAATTTAAAATACAAAAACCACAGGCTCATACAATTCAAGAGGCTCTGATATCATAATACCCAAGTAAAGATCGCAGGAATCTGAACACATGTGTTCCTAGTCTGCCTCCACTCACTGCTTCCTGGTCCCCTCCCAGGTGCAGCCCCCTTTCAAAACCACAAAAACCCACATCACATGAAGCTGGCAACAAAGGAGATGATTTAAGAAGCTCACATGGAGAAAACTGAGGTGCTTCTGTCAACTGCTGAGCTCCCTGCAGATGGCCAGCACCTGCTGCCAGTCATGTAAATGCACCATCTTGGATATTCCAGCCCATAGAACTGTAGTCTGGATGATATCATATGGGAACAGAACAGCCCACTGAAACTAGTCAACTTATGAAGTTGTTACAGATAATAAAGTGTTTGTTATTTTTTACCAGTAGTTTTGGGGATGGTTTGTTGCACAGTGGTGACTGCAACACAGCCTTTCTCTGGCCCCTGGGTTTCTGGAACAGAATTGTCATTGTTCTTATCACCCACTAGGGAAGGATTCACTTGCAACATCATTTGTTTAAATGAGGATTTAGTTGAGAAATGTTTCCTTTTGTTCTATTTTCACACTGAAAAGGTAAAGCTAAAAAATTCTAAAGCAAAACATAATTTCTATATTGACTAATCATTTCACAAAAAGCCAATATATGAATACTATGTTTCAGACGGAAGCTATTTGGAATTACCCTCAATCTTTTAGTGAACAAAAACCTGCAAAGACTAGTTGATGGTGAGACTGGAAAGCTTGCAGGAAATCAGGAATTTAGAAAGAAAATGTTTATCTTGTGGCCCTTGTCACAGCTTAAAACCCAATTTGAGCTAATGTCTGTAAATGGAGAGTAGCTATTAACAAATCAATTAATTAGGGTCTTGTTGGCTTTTCTAGTTTCAACTCTAATTATTTGTTTGTCTGATCCAAGGTATCCTTAGATTATTTACTATCATTCTTGCCAACCAATAAAAGATAAGGTTGAACCTCGGAAGTATGTGGGAATCAGAAAACAGCTTTTATCTTACATGCTCAATCTCAGGCAAAATTTTCAGGGCCTGAGCCTTTTCTTCAAGACAAAGTCTCTTTCTGAAGTTAACAACTAACTAACTTTCATAAAAAAAAATTCAGAGAAGACAATATTTAATTAATTTGTTTTAAAAAGTTCCCTAGATCATGGACATATTTAGAATCAAGAGTCAAGAGTACTTCTTTATGTTCTATTTTCTTTTGTCAGCAGTTATCTTCTTGCATGGGGTCTGAAAAAGAAATCCATACTTCTGAAAGGAAACTGAGGCAGAGGACAAATAATCACTCCATTCAAAAGTGATGACTATGTGGTGGCAGTACTCATGGTCTAAGAAAATCTAGTTCTGTAATCATTTCTCAAAAGCATACTTGTCTCTTATCAATATGTAAGTCAAAGATATTTTTCTTCATTCTATGGCTCAATCTCAACCTAATTCTATATCTGATAATTATTATTCCACTTTGTTATAAAAGAAAAGAATCCAGGTTCCAGTTTTAGCCTAAGAAAAAATGGAAAATTTCCTCTCTCTAGCAAGCTGAAAAGTGGTTCTTATAACAAAATAATTACCTAATTAAAGTGCTCGACTGAATCAGTTACCACAAGTCCAATTAAATCAAGATGCCAACAGGAATATATTATACCTGATAAGGAGAGTTAGTGAATAGATCGACACAAAGCACAAAGATCATGCTCTGTTAAATTTACAGAAGTTATTCCTTCCCTTAAAAGGTGGTGTATCTTCCTGATGAAATCTTGTTTTTTAATACACCAAAGAAGCTACATAACTGACAGTGAAAATGCTAAATATCTACCTGCTAATTCAGGAGATCAAGGTTAAATATTTACTTTGTCAATGAACAGGTTCATGAAAATGAAAGGCATTAATGACTAATTCATCATAAAACCACCTTGGTCCTTTTCCCTCATGGGGTTGGGGTGGTGGCAGTGGTCATTCACTATGAATGAGCATATGAACAATGAAAAGAATAACAAATTGGGAGCAGGACAGAAATGACAGAACTTTCTGATCAAAGAAAGATATCGATCCACTTCCTAACCAAAGAACCCCATTTCTTTTTTTGGGTTATGTGATTTTTTTTATTATTACGCTCACAGCATTCTTTCTATAGGTTAGAATCTTGGGCTTTTCTTCTCATTTCTACTTTTAATCTCATCTACTGTTTTGTCTCTGCATTGAGAGGAACATCCAGGACACCCATCATTTCTGCACTGCTCTGCCAGAGCTGCTGCTCCAGTGGAAAAAAATAAAGAATGCTGGAAAACAGGATAAAAGAACATTGAACTGCACATATCAAGTATGGTGTCTCCAGCTGACCCGTTAGCAGAGAAAGTACACTGGAGAAAACACACACAAAAAACATCACTAGAAAAGTTTCTGAAGTTAATAAGGAAGAGACTGCAAAAAGTCAATCGCCATATACTTGCTGACCCTATTTCCAGCTCCAGTCTGCATGTACCCTTCTATCTTGACAATACTTTCTTCTGGAGGTGTCTGAGTAAGTCTCATACAGATGAGTGATAGTCTCCAATCTGTAAACAACATTACAAATACAAGTAGTACCTGTCCAGATCCTACTTAAGACTGAACACACCTGCTCCTGAGAAATTTGAAAAGTTTACAGGAATTCAGAAAACATCTACTTTAAATGTAGTATATCTCTCTCAAAATAGTTTACAATTTTTATGTTCATGTTTGAAGATGGTGTGGTTGGTATTTGACATCTGTAGAGATTTGATTTAAAGGATTCCATATTTATGGTTTTGAAACCACAACAGAACCTAAAACTTCTCCCCAGAAAAATGAATGCATTAACAAAGTATTATGAATTTACAAGAGCTTTTTTCCCCCATCAATGGAGAATTTCTTTTTTGATGCTTCTATTTTAATTCCAGTTATAATGTAGTGTTATATTAGTTTCAGGTGTACAATAGAGTGATTCAACACTTTCATACATCACACAGTGCTCATCACAACAAGTGCACTCCTAGCTCCCTATTACCTATTTCACCCACCCCAACACCCACTTCCCCTCCAGTAACCATCAGTCTGTTCTCTAGAGTTAAGAATCTACTTCCTGGTCTCTCTCTCACTCTTTTCCCTTTGTGCCTTGTTTTGTTTCTTAAATTCCACATGTGAATGAAATCATATGGTATTTGTCTTTCTCTGACTGAATTATTTAATTTAGCGTAATACATTTTACTTATAATATATAATATATTTGTTGATTTTGTTGGGAGTTCTCAGTACCTCCTAGATCTGAATATCTGTTTCCTTCCCCAGATTTGGGAAGTTTTCAGCTATTATCTCTTCAAATAAATTTTCTGCCCCCTTTCCCCTCTGTTCTTCTGGGACTCCGATAATGCAAATGTTATTATGTTTGATGGAGTCACTGAATTCCCTAAGTCTATTCTTGTTTTGCATAATTCCTTTTTCTCTCTTTTGTTCAGCTTGATTAGTTTCCAATACTGTCTTCTAGATCACTAATTTATTCCTCTGTTTCTTCCATCCTACTGTTCATTCCAATAAGCGTTTTTCTCATTTCATTTATTGAGCCCTTTATCTTTGCTATGTTTTTCCTTATCTCTATTAAGGGTCACATTTATGTCTTCCACTCTTTTCTCAAGTCCAATGAGTATCTTTATGGTCATTACTTTAAATTCTCTATCAGGCATGTTACTTGCATCTGTTTCACTTAGATCTCTGGCTGTGGCCTTGTCCTGTTCTTTCATTTGGAATAAATTTCTCTGTCTTCTCATTTTGCCTAAGTCTCTATGCTTGTTTCTGTGTGTTAGGAAAGTCAGCTACAGAGGTCCTTAAGCAGAGGTCCTATAGTGCCCTGCAGGGTAGTGTCCCCTGTTCCCCAGGGCCTGACACTTCAGTAAATTCCTCCAGTGCGTACTGCATGTGCTCTGCTGTTGCGTCCTGGAAGATCTGTTCTTCAGACCAGTCATATGCAGAGGCTCTCTTAGCCTGTTGTGGGCAGTATTTGGTCCCTGGCCTAAATGTAGCAAGTTTTAACTAGGTGTGCCCTGGTCTGCTTATAAAATGAGGCCTGTCACCACCTCCACCAGAACCAAGGCCCTGCAAAATTCTTAGGTTGGGGATATGTAGTATGGGTAGGGGTTTGGGAAGGGTATTCTAGGGAGGGGCCATCATGCTGGGACTGAGGCAAGCATGACTGGATAGGGTGGTTCCATTGGAACAGAGAAGGGTGGGGGAGAGTGTGGGTGTAAGCAAGTTAGGTAGCAAGTGTTGGCACTGCACTGGTTCCCCCAGGTGGCCCTATACTTATGCTGAGAGGCAGGAGAGGAAAATAGTGCCTGCCAGTTCCTTTGTTCCCAGAGGAGTCTCTCCCTCAATTTTGCCTCTCTGGGACAGACTCTTAGAAAAGCAAATAACTTCCCCACTATGGGCCCCAAGCACTCTTCAGATTGCTGTTTCCATGCTGTATGTCCACAGGCAGTTTTCCCTGCCTTCTCTCCAAGAGTAGTCCCAATGCCTTCAGGCTCTCCACAAGCCAAACCCGCTAACCTTTAAAACACCAGACTTTAAGCCCCACTGGTTGCAAGAATTCACAAAATTTGGGCCCTTTCACCTTCTGAGCCAATTGTTATGGGGGTTCATTTTCCCCCATCTACTCCCCCATGTGTCAGTCTGTCTCTTTCCCTTCTCCATAACCACAGTTCCCTCCCTACCACATTGGCCGTGATCTGTTTCTCTCCCAAACCATGTCCCCACACTTCCTACCTTCTTCACATGGCCTCTTCTCTACCTTTAGTTGTGGAGTTCATTCTGCCACTCTTCAGGTCGATTTCTGGAGTATTTAGGATGATCTGATTGTTATTTAAGTTGTATTCATGGGACAAGGTGAGCCTAGGGTTCTCCTACTCCACTGCCATCTTCACCTCCTCTCTAAAGGTGAATTTCTTGACTTTGTCTAACTGGTAATCATAATATGCATTCATTTTCCAGGACTGATATTCACATCTTTTAAAAATAATACCAATGCTTTTTTTATAAATCCAAAATAATTTTGGGAAATTTCTCACTTTACCTCAGAGCGCTTTGAAGTCAGTGGGAGCTCTGGGCTTGAATCAGCTCCATGGAGAGAGCCAGCAGAGGAGGAATGGGGCCAATACAAAAATATCCAAACATATAGAGTGAGGTTTTCCTGTCTATGATGTGTCTCAAAGGGTTGAACTCAGAAACTGTTCTAATGAGAGAATTCTTCAAGGAAAAAGAAAAATAGTTGCAAAAAGTGGCCAAGAGCTAGTTAAAATAAAAAGGAGAAAATCAGAAATTTAAAATGAATTTTAATGAACACTAATTCCAGGTTCAACAAATTAGTTATAAAGTTTGTTGGAAGGATAAAGACTTAGCCTTGATAACAGTTTAAATACAAGTTGCCGAGAAAGCATGATTTTACACTTAACAGACCTGCTCATTTCCCCTCCCAACTCTCTATTTCCAACGTTATCCCACAAATCTCCTTCCTGCTTATAATTAAAAATTCACCATTAGTAATCAGTTCCCTTGGGTTAATCCCCCTTTGGTGGTCTTTTATAAAGCAAATTCTCTAGGAACAGGGTGCTGGGCTCTTAGGGTAGTAATAAGAACAGAAAATGCTATAGAATGAATGGTGTCCCCCTACAAAATTCATATGTTGGAGCCCTAACCCCTAATGTGACCATATTTAAAGATAGGGCCTAAAAGGAAGTTAAATAAAATCATAAGGGTGGCATCCAAGGAACAGGAATAATGTCCTTATAGGAAGAGACACCAAAGAGTGTTTTCTTGCTCTCCCCCTCTCTCTTTTATCCCTCTTTTTCCTCACAAGCACAAAGAAATCATATGAGCAGATGGCCAGATGGCAACTGCCTGCAAACAAAAAAAAAGAGTCTTATAATGAAACCTACCCTGCATCCAGAACCTTGAAAAATTAATTCCTGTTGCTTAGGCCACCCAGTCTGTGGTATTTTGTATGATAGCCTGAGCTGATTAAGACAAGGGATGATAAGGCAAGGAGAAACACGGTATTCCAAGGTCATGTGGAAATCACTATTGGGAATGTCTACTTAAGCCATATCACACCCCACTCTTTGAGAACTCCTGGAGTCCACTCACATCATGGGCCTGCAGTATAATAAAAAGCAAGTACTTGGTCTTTTGTCCCAAGTTCCTGTTACAGAGCTCATAAAACTCTTGGAATTTCCTGAATGATGAGTGTCTTTTGTATAGTAATGGTGACACTTGGTGGAAGAGGTCCAAGATAGCTTCAGGATGGAGGCCAATTGTCATAAAAACCAACCAGATGATTAGAAGGTTAGAACACTCAGCTCTACCCTCTGATTTCTGGAAACAAAGATGGGCTAGAGATTGACTTCATTCACAAATGGCCATTGGTTTAATCAATCATGCCCACACAAGGAAATCTGGATAAAAACCCCTGAAGTTTGGAGTGATACCAAGTCAGTGAACACATTTATGTACCATAAGGATAACACATTCAACTCCTTTGGGACAAAGATTCCCGTACTCAGGTCCCTTCCAGATCTTGCTCTTTGCACCTCTTAATCTGGTTGTTCGTTTCTATTTTTTATAATTAAGAGTAATGCTAAGAACAGCACTTTCCTGAGTTACGGGGGTTATTCTAGTATATTATTGAAACTGAGGGGGTCATAGCATAGTAGGCTTGGCAGAAGAGTAGGTAGCCTGGGCTCCATATAATTGAATGCTGTCTGAATTTGGAGTAGTCCTATGAGACCATCTGTTAACTTATGGGATCTGCACTAACTCTTAGAGAATTTAATTGTTGGACACCCACTTGGTGTCAGAATTGGTTTGTGTGGAGAAAAAATACACACAGAGCCCTTGCATACATCTGATAGTCCCACTCCAGCAACAGACTGCACCAGGAAGAGACACCTGACCCAAGCTGGGCCAATCAAATTTTAAGAATCTGAAAAATGGGTGTCTAAGTAACTGCTTAAAAATACTACACCACTGTAATTGGTCTTACAGACTAAGGACATGAAGACTCAGAGTTGTGGTGTCTCTATGCTCTATTCTGTATATGTGGCAGCTGAAAAAAAATTAATCTGTATTCAGAAAGAAATGAAGTAAATGCCTGAAAGGAAGACTCTCTGGCTTCAGAAAAAAAAAAAAAAAAAAGAGTGAAACTCAGGGGATGGTTGCCTGAATTCTGCCATTTTTTCAGTTCCTGGGTTCCATCCTTCACGAGACCTGATCAAAGTCCCTCGTCTTAAGTCTCTTGAGTTCTCGTACATTCTTATACTAAATCCCTTCTCTTTTTATTTAAGTTTGTAAAGGTTAGTTTATATTTTTTCAAAGTCCTAAGATGATGACTAAAATGATGACAGCAATGATGAGTGCTTACTATGTCCCAAACTCTCTCCAAAACACTCTACATATTTTTTTTTCATTTACTTCTCACACCAAATCTATGAGGCTGATATTATTGCCCCCATTTTATTACAGAACATGTAAAACTTAAATGCTTGAGAATACTCATAACTCACTTCAGGTACAATTTCTGAATTGGTAGAGCCTATATGACTATTTTGGTGAAGAATCCAGCATACATATAAGGTTAGCAGCAGACCTAGCCATAGCAATCTAGCAGCCCGAAAGAAGGGGCATGATATACTCAACAGGCTAAATGGGAAAAATATGCAGCCAATAATACTTTATCCAGCAAGACTGTCACTCTGAATAGAAGGAGAGATAAAGAGTTTCTAAGACAAGCAAAAACTATTAGAGTTCATGACCACTAAACCAGTCCTGCAAGAAATACCAAAGGGGACTCTTTCAGTGGGGAACAAAACAGACCAAAACAACAAAGACTAGAAAGGAACAGAGAAGATCACCAGAAACACCAACTTTACAGGTAACAATGGCAGTAAATGCATATATTTCAATAATCACTCTGAATGTAAATGGACTAAATACTCCAGTCAAAAGACATACGGTATCAGAATGCATAAAAAAAAAAAAACTCATCTACATGTTGCCTACATGAGACTCATTTTAGACCTAAAGACACCTGCAGAACTTCTTCTTAGACACGTCTCCAAAGGCAAGGGAAACAAAAGCAAAAATGAACTATTGGGACTTCATCAAGATAAAAAGCTTTTGCACAGGAAAGAGTCAACAAAACTAAAAAGCAGCCTACGGAATGGGAGAAGATATTTGCAAATGACATATCAGATAAAGGGCTAGTACCCAAGATCTGTAAAGAACTTAACAAACTCAATACCCAAAAAACAAATAATCCAGTCAAGAAATGGGCAGAAGACATGAACAGACATTTCTCCAAAGAAGACACAAATGGCCAACAGACACATGAAAAAATGCTCCACATCACTTGGCATCAGGGAAATACAAATCAAAACCACAATGAGATACCACCTCACACCAGTCAGAGTGGCTAAAATTAACAAGTCAGGAAACAATAGATGTTGGTGAGGATGTGGAGAAAGGGGAACCCTCACACTGTTGGTGGGAATGCAAGCTGGTACAGCCACTCTGGAAAAAAGTATGGAGGTTCCTCGAGCAGCTAAAAATAGAGCTACCCTACAACCTAGCAATTGCACTACTAGGTATTTTCCCCAAAGATACAAATGTAATGATCCAAAGGGGTACCTGTACCCCAATGTTTATAGCAGCAATGTCCACAATAGCCAAACTGTGGAAAGAGCCAAGATGTCCATCAATGGATGATTGGATAAAGATGTGGTATGTATGTATATATATGTATATAATATATATACATATATATATATATATATATATGTATATATATACAATAGAATATTACTCAGCCATCAGAAAGGATGAAATCTTACCATTTACATTGACGTGGATGGAACTGGAGCATATTATGCTGAGTGAAAGAAGTCAATCAGAGAAAAACAACTGTCGTACAGCTTCACTCATATGAGGAATATAAAAACAGTGCAGAGGATCATAGGGGAAGGGAGGGAAAAACAATGGGAAGAAATCAGAGAGGGAGACAAACCATGAGAGACTCTTAACTATGGGAAAGAAACTGAGGGTTGCTGGAGAGGAGATGGGTGGAAGGATGGGGTAACCGTGTGACGGGCATTAAGGAGAGCATGTGATGTGATGAGCGCTGGGTATTATATGCAACTGAAAAATTACTGAACTTTACATAACTCTGAAACTAATGTTGTTCTATCTTTCTTGATAAAAACCCTCAAGAAAGTAGGGATTGAGGAAACATACCTCAACATCTTAAAGGCTATATATGAAAGGCCCACAGCTAATACTACCTTCAATGGGGAAAAACCTTTTCCACTAAGGTCAATATGACAGAGAGGTCCATTCTCACCACTATTGTTCAACATAGTACTGGAGGTCCTAGCCTCAGCAATCAGGCAACAAAAAGAAATAAAACGCATCCAAATCAGCAAGGAAGAAGTCAAACTTTCACCATTTGCAGCCAACATGATACTCTATATAGAAAACCTGAGACTCCACCAAAAAATTGCTAGAAATCATTCATGAATTCAGCAAAGTATCAGGATATAAAATCAATGAACAGAAATCTGTTGCATTTCTACACACCAATAACGAAGCAACAGAAATAGAAATCAAGGACTGATCCCATTTACAACTGCACCTAAAACCAAAAGATATCTAGAAATACACCTAACCAAAGACTTAAAAGATCAGGACTCTGAAAACTATAGCATACTTATGAAAGAAATTGGAGAAGACACAAAGAAATGGAAAAACATTCCATTTTTATGGATTGGAAGAACAAACATTGGTAAAAATGTCTATACTACCCAAAGCAGTTACACATTTAATGCAACCCCTATCAAAATACCAACAGCATTCTTCACAGAGCTAGAACAAACAATCCTAAAATTTGTATGGAACCACAGAAGACCCTGAATAGCCAAAGCAATCATGAAAAAGAAAAGCAAAGCTGGAGGCATCACAATTCTGGACTTCATCTTATATTACAAAGCTGTAGTAATCAAAACAGTATGGTACTGACACAAAAACAGACACATAGATCAATAGAACAGACTAGACGACCCAGAAATCAACACACAATTTAATGGTAAATCAATCTGTAACAAACAAGGCAGGAATATCCAATGGGAAAAAGACAGTCTCTTCAACAGTATTGGGAAAACTAGACAGCAACATGCAAAAGAATGAAACTGGACCACTTTCTTACACTATACACAAAAATAAATTCAAAGTGCATGAAAACCTAAATGTGAGACAGAAAACCAACCATTAAAATCCTAGAGGAGAGCAAAGGCAGTAACCTCTTTGACACTGGCTATAGGAACTTCTTAATAGATATGTGTCCTGAAGCAAGGGAAACAAAAGCAAAAATAAACTCTTGGGACTTCATCAAAATAAAAAGCTTCTGCACATTGAAGGAAACAATCAACAAAACTAAACGGCAACCTATGGAATGGGAGAAGATATTTACAAATGACATATCTGATTAAAGGTCAGTATTCAAAATCTATAAAGAATTTATAAAGCCTAACACCCAAAAAACAAATAATCCAGTTAAGAAATGGGCAGAAAACGTGAATAGACATTTTTCCAAAGGAGACACCCAGATGGCTAACAGACACATGAAAAGGTGTTCAACATCACTCATCGTCAGGAAATACAAATGAAAACCACAGTGAGATACCACCTCACAACAGAATGACTAAAATTAACAACACAGGAGATAATAGGTGTTAGCAAGGATGCAGAGAAAGGGGAAGCCTCTTACATTGTTGGTGGGAATGCAAACTGGTACAACCACTCTGAAGAATAGTATGGCGGTTCCTCAAAAGTTAAAAATAGAACTACCCTACAATCCAGCAATTGCACTACTAGATATTCACCCAAAGGATGCAAAAATACACATTTGAAGGAGTACCTGCACCCTGATGTTTATAGCAGCATTATTAACAATGGACAAATTATGGAAAGAACCCAAATGCCCATCAACTGATGAAGAGATAAAGAACAAGTGGTGTGTACTCTCACTCACACACACACACACACATGCACGCAATGGAATACTATTCAGCCATCAAAAAGAATGAAATCTTGCCATTTGTTATGATGTGGATGGAGCTAGAGTGTATTATGCTAAGCAAAACAAATCAGTTGGAGAAAGACAAATATTGTATGATTTCACTCATATGTGGAATTTAAGAAAAAAAACAGATGAACATACAGGAGGGGGAGAAAGAGAGAGAGGGAGACAAATCATGAGAGACTCTTAACTATAGAAAACAAACAGAGTTGATGGAGGGAGGTGAGTGGGGGATGGAACTGATGCGTGATGGGTATTAAGGAGGGCACTTATGATGAGCACTGGGCGTTATATGTAAATGGTGAACCACTGAACTCTACTCATGAAACCAGTATTGAACTGTATGTCAACTAACTAGAATTGAAATTTAAAAAATAAATGTTTTGTTTGTTTTTGTTTTTTAAAGATTTTATTTATTTATTGGAAAGCAAGAGAGGGAACACAAGCAGGAGGAGTGGGAGAGGGAGAAGCAGGCTTCCCACTGAGCAGGGAGCCCGATGTGGGACTCGATCCCAGAACACTGGAATCATGACCTGAGCCGAAGGCAGACGCTTAACAACTGAGCCACCCAGGCACCCCTAAAAAATAAAATAAATTTTTAAAAAAGAATCCAGTATACAAACTGAGAAGAAACAAGCCAAGACCACATCTTACAAATTCCTATTTTTACAAAGCTCACCAAATATCATCGAATCTAAAATGTTCTCAATTATCAGAAACCATCATTATTTTTATGTTTTTTCATATTTCCCCATTTTATTCTGAAAAATTTCAAACATAAAAGAAATTGAAAATGTAGTACAATTAACTCTCATCCTTTTTACCTAAATTCATTTTAAGTAAACTCAGTTGTTAACATTTTACCACATGCTATATGTATGTATGATATGTGCTTATATAAACACACCAATCTACTTTTTCTCCTAACCTGAAAGTAAGTTGCAAGGAGACCACACTCCTAAATACTCCAGCAGACATCTCCTATGAACAAGAATAAGCTCCTGCATAACACAATGACATTATCTTACCCAACAATTTTATCTAACATGTAGTTTATATTCATATTCCTACAGTTGACTCTGGACCAAGACGGTGACATAGGAGCCTCCCCACCAATGCACTGAATGCATAACTACACAAAGAATAATTCCCTCAGAGAGAAATCCAGAAACTAGATGAGTGACTCCTACACATTGGATGAACAAGAAAATATCCACATCAAAACATGTAGGAAAGGCTCACCACTAAGCCCCACCCTCAGCACAGCACCATACAATCTGGAGGGAACCCTCAGCTCCCAGCTTCTCCCTTGGAGTGAAGGGTTTGACCATATAACTAGTGCGGCACACAGGAGTTTAAAGCTCTCACCCAAAAGACAGAACCCCAAAACATATAGCTCTGAAAGCCAATGAGTCTTGTATTCACAAGCCCCACAGGACTATAGAAACAAAGAAGCAGTTTTTAAATGGTTGCAGGAAGACCACCCAACAACTATACACCCTGGCTCAGCACAGACGGAACAACCAAAAATGCTCATCTCCTAGTTTCTCCTTGGAAGGAACTCCCTACATACTTCTCCACCTGCTGCCTAAAAGTCCACCTTCTAATCAAGTCTGTACTTAGATCCTTACTGATGTCCTCCCCTTTGAGACAATGATGAGTCTTGGTACGGCTTCAATTCCTGGGAGTCACTCAGAATAGATATAGTGGCCTGAATAATTATAAAGGTTTGAGAGGCAACCAGACACTTGAGCCAGACTGATTGACAAGGTTCATCTCCTACACAAGACCAGTTTATAAGACTGGAAGAGGCAGCTGTTTTGTCTAATACAGAGAAACCTACAGAGAGAGCCAAGGAAAATGAAGAAATAGGTAAATATATTCCAAACAAAAAAAACAAAATAAATCTACAGAAATAGATCTTATGAAATGGAAAGAAGTGATTGACAAAGTAGAAAGTTGACAATAATGATCACAAAGATGCTCACCAAAGTGAGGAGACCAACACAAAAACAACATGACAATTTCAACAAAGGAAATATTAAAAAGTTCCAAACAGAAATCATAAGAGCTGAAGAATACCATTACTGAACTGAAAACTTTAATAGAGGGATTCAAGAACAAACTAGATCAAGCAGAAGAAAGGATTAGTATACTTAAAGACAGGGCACTGGAAGTCATCTAATCAGAGGAGCAAAAAGAAAAAAGAATGAAAAAGAGTGAAGATAGCTTAAGGGAATTATAGGACACCATAAAACAAAGCAATATAAGCATTATAGAGGTCCCAGAAGGAGAAGAGAGAAGGGGGCAGGAAGCTTATTCAAAGAAATAATGGCTAAAATCTTCCTTCCCTGGAATTCAAATCAAAACCACACAGAGATACCACCTTACGCCAGTTAGAATGGCAAAAATTGACAAGGCAAGAAACAACAATTGTTGGAGAGGATGTGGAGAAAGGGGATCCCTCCTACGTTGTTGGTGGGAATGCAAGTTGGTACAGCCACTCTGGAAAACAGCGTGGAGGTCCCTTAAAAAGTTAAAAATTGAGCTACCCTATGACCCAGCCATTGCACTACTGGGTATTTACCCCAAAGATACAGATGTAGTGAAGAGAAGGGCCATATGCACCCCAATGTTCATAGCAGCATTGTCCGCAATAGCCAAAGCGTGGAAGGAACCGAGATGCCCTTCAACAGAGGACTGGATTAAGAAGTTGTGGTCCATATATACAATGGAATATTACTCAGCTATCAGAAAGAACGAGTTCTCAACATTTGCTGCAACATGGACGGCACTGGAGGAGATAATGCTAAGTGAAATAAGTCAAGCAGAGAAAGATAATTATCATATGATTTCTCTCATCTATGGGACATAAGAACTAGGAAGATCAGTAGGGGAAGAAAGGGATAAAGAAAGGGGGGGTAAACAGAAGGGGGAATGAAGCATGAGAGACTATGGACTCTGAGAAACAAACTGAGGGCCTCAGAGGGGAGGGGGGTGGGGGAATGGGATAGACCGGTGATGGGTAGCAAGGAGGGCACATATTGCATGGAGCACTGGGTGTTATACGCAACTAATGAATCATCGAACTTTACATCGGAAACCAGGGATGTACTGTATGGTGACTAACATAATATAATAAAAAAACATTTAAAAAAAAATCTTCCTTCCCTGGGGAAAGAAACAGATACCCAGATCCAGTATGTCTAAAAAGAACCAAATATGATGAATCCAAATAGACCCACACTGAGACATAGTATAATCAAGTGCTCAAAAGTTAAAGACAAAGAGAGCATCTTAAAAGCAGCAAGAGAAAAGCAACTTATTACTTACAAGAAGAAACCCCATAAGGCTATCAGTGTATTTTTCAGCAGAAAGCTCACAGGTAAGAAGAAAGTGGGATGATATTCTCAAAGTGCTAAGGGGGAAAACCTGCCAACCAAAAATATTCTACCTGGCAAAGTTGTCCTTCAGAGTTGTAGGAGAGATAGAGTCTCCTAGACAAACAAGAGCTGAAAGAGTTCTTCACAACTAGACTGGTTTTACAAGAAATGTTAAATGTTAAATTCTTCAAGCTGAAATAAAAGGACACTAACTGATAACATGAAGACATATGAGAGTACAAAAATTTACTTAAAAGTAAATATATAGTTAAGTTCAGAATACTCTAATATCACATTGGTCGTGGTTCTATCACTTATAACTCTAGTATAAAGGTTAAAAGATGAAAGTATTCAAAATAACTATAACTCCAACAATTTGTTAATGGATGTACAATTTAAAAAGATGTAAACTGTGACATCAAAAACAAAATATGTGGGAAGGGTATAAAAATGTAGAACTTGTATATATATTTGAAGTTAAGTTGTTACTAGCTTAAAATAGACTGTTATATATTTAAGATTTTTATGTAAGCCTCAAGGTAACCACTAAGCAATAACCTATAATAAATACACATAACATAAAGAGAAAAGAATTAAAGTGTACTCTATATAAAATCATCAAAACACAAAAGAAGAGAGCAAGAGAAGAAAGGAACTTAAAAAAGCCAGAAAACAATTAACAAAATGGCAATAGTAAGTCCTTACCTATTAATAATTATGTTAAATGTAAATGGACTAAATACTCCAGTCAAAAGACACAGAGTGGCTGAATGGATTGAAAAAAAACAAAAAAAAAGAAAAAGAAAGACCCAACTATATGCTGCCTACAAAAGACTCACTTTTACCTTTAAGTACACACATAGAATGTAAGTGAAAGGATGGAAAAATATATTCCATGCAAATGGAAACAAAAAAATTAAGGGTACTTATATACTTATCAGACAAAACAAACCTTAAGTCAAAAGACTTATAATCCTCATTAAGAGGATATAACTGTAAATATTTATGTACCAAACATCAGAGTACCTAAATAAATAGAAAGGAGAAATAGACAGCAATACAATAATAGAAGGGGACTTCAGTGCCCCACTTTCAACACTGAATAGAACACACCCAGACAGAAAATCAATAAGGACACATTGGACTTAAGCTACACATTAGACCAGAGGGACCTAAAGACATATACAGAACACTCCATCCTATAGCAGAATATACATTCTTCTTGAGTGCACATGGAATATTCTCTGGGATAGATCATATGTTAGGCCACAAACAAGTCTTAACAAATTTAAGAATACTGAAATCATATCAAGCATCTTTTCTAACCACAATGGTATAAAACTAGTAATGAATTATAAGAAGAAAACTGGGAAGCTCACAAATACATGAACATTAAACAATACACTCCAGAACAACCAACAAGTCATAGAAGAAATAAAAACAGAAAGCAAAAATTCTTGAAAGATATCACCTCACAACTATCACCTAATTTCTATTCATTAGAATAGCTATTACCAAAAAGATAATAGATAACAACTGTTGGAGAGCATGTGGAGAAAAGGGGAGACTTGTGCACTGCTGGTAGGAATGTAAATTGGGGCAGCTGCTATGGAAAACAGTATAGACGTTCCTCTAGAAATTAAAAATATAATGACCACATGATCCAGCAATCCCACTTCTGGATACATGTCCAAAGGAAACAAACCCAGTATCTCAAAGAGATATCTGCACTCCTATGTTTCCTGAAGCATTGTTCACAACAGCTAAGATAAGGAAACAACCTAAGTGTCCATCAACAGATGAATGGATAAAGAGAATGTGGTATGTATACACAATGGAATATTATCCAGTCTTTAAAAAAGAAATTCTGCCAGAAGACATGAACAGACATTTCTCCAAAGAAGACACAAATGGCCAAGAGCCACATGAAGAAATGTTCAACATCACTCAGCATCAGGGAAATACAAATCAAAACCACAATAAGATACCAACTCACACCAGTCAGAGTGGCTAAAATTAACAAGTTAAGAAACAACAGATGTTGGCGAGGATGCAGAAAAAGGAGAACCCTCTTATGTTGTTGGTGGGAATGCAAACTGGTACAGCCACTCTGGAAAACAGTATGGAGGTTCCTCAAAAAGTTAAAAATAGGGTTACCCTATGACCTAGCAATTGCACTACAAGGTATTTATCCAAAGGATAAAAAATACTGATTTGAAGGGGCATGTGCACACCAATGTTCATAGCAGCAATATCCACAATAGCCAAAATATGGAAAGAGCCCAGATATCCATCAACAGATGAATGGATAAAGAAAATGTGGTATATACATGCAGTGGAATATTACTTAGCCATCAAAAAGAATGAAATCTTGGGGCACCTGAGTGGCTCAGTCAGTTGGGCATATGCCTTTGGCTAGGGTCATGATCCCAGGGTCCTGGGATTGAGCCCTGTGTGGGGCTCCCTCGTCAGTGGGGAGCCTGCTTCTATCTCTCCCCACCACCTGCTCACGCTCTCTCTCTCTCTGTCTCTCAAATAAATTAATAAAATCTTTTTAAAAAGAATCTTACCATTTGCAACAAAATGGATGAGAGGGTATTATGCTAAATGAAACAAGTAAATCAGAGAAAGACAATTATATGATTTCACTCACATATGGAATTTAAGAAACAAAGAGGGAGAGGAAAATAAAATAAGATGAAATCATAGAGGGAGAAAAACCTAAGAGACTCTTAAGTATAGGAAACAAACTGAGGGTTGCTGGAGGGGAAGTGGGTAGGAGGATGGGTGATGGGCATTAAAGAGGGCACTTGCTGTAATGAGCACTGGATGGTATACACAACTGATGAATCACTAAACTCTACCTCTGAAACTAACAGTACACTATATGTTAATTAACTGATTTTAAATAAAATAAAAATGACGGGGTGCCTGGGTGGCGCAGTTGGTAAATGTCTGCCTTCGGCTCAGGGCGTGATCCCAGCATTCTGGGATCGAGCCCCACAACAGGCTCCTCCACTAGGAGCCTGCTTCTTCCTCTCCCACTCCCCTGCTTATGTTCCCTCTCTCGCTGGCTGTCTCTGTCAAATAAATAAATAAAATCTTTTAAAAATAAATAAATAAATATAAATAAATAAATAAATAAATAAATAAATAAAAATGAATAAAAAGAAGGAAGTTCTGCCATTCGTGATGACATATATAAAGCTGGAGAGCATTATGCTAAATGAAATGAGCCAGACAGAGAAAGACAAATACTATATGGTATCACTAGAATGGTGGTTACCAAGTGTTTAGGGGATGAGAGAGATAGCAGGAGACTAGTAAAAGGGAACAAATTTTTAGTTATAAGATGAATAGGGTCTGAGAATCTAATGTATGGCAACTATGGCTGATAACATGAAATTTGCTAATGGAGAAAAGAAATGTTCTCAACAACAAAAAAAGGTAAATATGTGAGATGATGGACATGCTAATTAACCCAATGGTAGAAATCCTTTTCACATGTATATATATATGTATCAAATCATCACACCGTGTACTTTAAATATATTACAATTTTATTTGTTATTTATTACCTCTGCAATAATTCTAAGACTAATAAAACTTACATTGCTCTTTTATTTTTTTAATCTAAGACCTCACCAAGAAATTATACATTGCACTTGGTTGTCATTTCTCTTTAATCTCCTTTAATCTAAACTAATTCCCCTGCCTTTTTTAATCATCAAGATACACCTTCATTTTAATTATTGCTAAGGAAAAAAAAGTGCTGCCATTTATAACTGTAAAATGTCATCAATTATATGATAAATCCTGTTAAATGTTGAAATTTGGTATGTTAAAATGTGAGAAAAAAGGTACTTCCTAGGATCAATGAAATATGATATTTCTGTCTGTATTTGATATAAAGACAAAGTGACAGATAATAATCAAATTTTGGAAAATATGTCCAGTAAGAAAGGGCTAAAGAAAACTGAGAGTACTTAGCTGGAAGAAAAGGTTAAAAGGCGATTTTATAACAAGCTTTAAGTTTATGAGAACCCTTAAGTGGAAGAGGATGACAAGATTTTTTATTATATTCTAAGAAAACAAAAGAAGAAAAAAAAGCACATGAATTTAAACCTTAAAGGGCTTTAATTTAGCCAAAAGTAATTTTTTTCTGCCTAGAAATACCTTTAAAAATTATCCAGAATGTTTCATGAGGCTCTCCAAAGATGTGGGCAGAATGAGCTCGACTGGGAAGTGGGCTTTTAGACAATTTTTTTTGAGCAAAGATATGTGGCCTGGTGGGACAAGGGACGAAAAGCACCTTGGAGGTGAAATGTCAAGGGCAGAAGTCTGATTACTGAAGCCAGACAGATGTGTCTGTGATGGTGACAGCATATAATGGCCAGTCACTCCTAATTAGAGGATTATTATGACAAAAATCATTATGTAAGGAATTTTTTTTTCCTGGCACTTATGTGTTGGTTGGCTTGGAATAAGAGCAGGAATAAGGAGGCCAGCTAGAGTCAATGCAACAGGCCAGCCTTACCATGCATTCAGTATGTAACCACCCCCTCGCAGATCTCCCATACAGATAGCAGAAGCCTGAAAACTCACGATTAGAACATTTTTCTCTGACTTCCTGTAAATGCACTAAGTTACTATCCATCTTTTTTTTTTTAAAGATTTTATTTATTTATTTGACAGAGACAGCCAGCGAGAGAGGGAACACAAGCAGGGGGAGTGGGAGAGGAAGAAGCAGGCTCACAGCGGAGGAGCCTGATGTGGGGCTCGATCCCAGAACGCCGGGATCACGCCCTGAGCCAAAGGCAGACGCTTAACCGCTGTGCCACCCAGGCGCCCCAGTATCCATCTTTTAAAACTGAGTAGGGGCGCCTGGGTGGTTCAGTTGGTTAAGCATCTGCCTTTAGCTCAGATCATGATCCCAGGGTCCTGGGATCCAGCCCCAGGACAGGCTCCCTGCTCAGCAGGGAGTCTGCTTCTCCCTCTCCCTCTGCTCCTCCCCCTGCTCGTGCTCTCTCTCTCAAATAAATAAAATCTTTAAAAAAAAATAATAAAACTGAGGATGTTTCTGTTTCCTTAGGAAAACAAAGGTTTAGACTGGGTGGTTAAGATCTTGCAGACACAGAGGGCCCAAGGAGAACAGAGGCTATAGATTCCAAAGCCAGGCTTTAACTACTTAACTTTAACAATTTTGCCTGTGTCCAGGCACCACAACGGTAATAAAAACAAAGGAGCTTTTCTTTGCTTTTCTCACACTCATGAAAACAAGGTATTATTACTGAGATTCCATGCCTACTGGAAACCTTTATTAGTTGTAAGGTCAGGTCAATCCTAACAATATGAGGCATGTTCCAAACTCTATTATCTAAAATATACTTCAAATCTCAGCTCCACGCTTCTTTAATTTTTGATAATGAGCATTTGGTGCTCAAGAGTATATAGCATTATAAATTGAGGTAGCTAATAACCCTAAGAATTAGCTCCTTTGAAATCAGTGACAAGAGTGCCCTCTTGGGCTTTTATTTTTTTTTTCCTCCGACCTTGACGTTCCCAAACTGCAAATATTGCTGATGCTTTTAATTTACTAGATTATAGTTCTCCTTTAAGTGATTCCAAAGAACAGAAGTCTCTCCCCGAAAACAGCCTCTGATTAAATACACCATCTTCTACAGTTCACCAGAATCACTGAATCATTCTGCTCTTGACCCCAGAACCTAAATTTGCCCACAGGAAGATAATGAAAGAGAGAAGAAGTGGAAATTCAACACAACACTTAAAGGTGTCCTAAATAGTATGGCCACCATCAGAAATTGCTTAAGTTATCAACTCTTTACAGATGGGGCTGGACCTTCCCCAGGGGAGTTTTATACCTGGAGCAACCCCTTGGGATGCCTTGCTCACAGGAGGTATTTAGTAAATGTGTACTGGCCTAAAGAAAATCCTCTAATTAGCTAGAAAAGGTATCAAGGAGTTTCAGGAAAGTGTAATCCATAATGTAAACTGGCGCCAAGAGTCCCTTTTTACTGATGACAACTCCAAAGAAGTTGCACCCAGCCCCTTCAGAGGTCCCCCATTCGGGTATGGATGGAACCTCCTGCTCCCACTGTTCAAGTGTTACCCTAAAGATCTGCTCAGGTCCTTGGAATTTCAGGGCAGAGCATGTCATCTGCTGACAAAAAGAGTATTGTCTTCATTCCAGATCTGAAAGTGAAATGCATCCTCCCAGTTCACTCTTCAGGGCCTTCCTATGCCTCCAAAGTAATTTTGAGGCATTCTATTTCATTTCCATGATAGCAGATTTACGAATATTTACTAATTGCAAGCAATGGCTATAGGGAAGCCCTGGGAGAAGGCTCAACTTCACTGCAGTAGTTTTAACAATAATCAAAGTTTCAAAGGAGCCAAGGTGCCTTCCTTAGCTCATTACAAATAACATGCCACTGCTTAAAGATCTCAAAGCAAATGACTGACACAATAAAATACAATAAAGAAAAGGGAGGAAGTCATCTCCCTCTATAAAAAAATTAAAGAGTCCCAGATGTTAGAAAAATTGCCATTGGTCAGAAAGTGACTTAGGAAGGAAGCTAAGATTGCAAACCAGTTGCTTTCTCTTCCTGCCCCCACCCTCGCCCCCATCAGTCCTCCCATTTGGTCTTTAATGCATTTTTTATTCACACAAAGACTTCTCTAAGCATGCAGATTTCTACTTTCACTTGGTTTTACAACAACCCCCATATTTTGAGTTATTGGAAATGCCACCTAGACCGTTGCTGCTCTCTAGGTATTTTGAATACTGGCTTTTCAACAGCCTAAATTGAAGTGTCTGAGATCCTCTAAATTCCTATATGACAATAAGATATTATTATTGTTCTATCTAACACCAAGAATTCATTTAACAAACTAAAAACTAAATAATCCATCCATAATCATACTTGAAAATTCCACATATATGTATTGTGTCTACTACATGCCAGGCACCTTTCCAGGCCCTAGGGATTGAGCAGTGAACAAGAAAAAAAAAAAAAATGATGGCTCTCAAGGAGCTTACATTGTACCAGAGGGAGACATAATAAAAGATTAAACAAGAAAGTAAGTAGTATATGAGATGGGCATCAGTGCTAGGAAGAAAAATAAAAGAGGAATGCCAGGAAAGGGCAGAGAGAGTAGGGACAGCATCACTGATAAATCGATGTGCAAACAGAGCCCTAAAGCAGGTGACCCTGTGCCAGAAGCATCCTTGATGTGATTGAGATCAGGAGTAGCGGAAAAGCTAATGTGGCTGTACCCAAGCGGGCAAGGAGAGGCTGGTACAAAATAGAGTCAGAGAGAACAAGAGGCCAGACAAGACTGGCTTTGCAACCACCCTGGCTCTGTCTGGCTGGAACTCAGAGTAAGAGGGAAAGTCACTGGAGGTTACTGAGTCGGGGAGAGAGGGAACACTTTTATTTCCTAATAACTTCAATCATTTTCAAGCAGTTATTATTACTAACCCTCAGGTTTTACAGATTAAAAAAAAAAAAAGCCTTACACTAAAAACAGGACTGTTTCAAGACTCAATCTTTATGCTTTTGTGAATCTATTGGAGAGAAACTGGCTTCCATTCTGTTGCAGAGAACACACTAGGAAAGTCCAAATTCAACACACTGATCTTCAAACAGAATTGCCTGTTTTGGGAGAAAGGATAACTCAGGCCTAATAGATATACATACTTCTCTTAGGCAGAAGGTGGATGGATGAGATGGTCCATAAACGCTGATAGAAAACCTATTAGCTGAATCACATTAGATTAGCCAAGTAGTGTTATTGAGGGCATCCGAAAAACGTCAAGTGCTAACGTCAGTGGACTATGCATTAAATAGAGGTGAGATACTAACACCTAAGAGGACAAATGGAAATTCTTTCATTATTTAAAATAAATTTATCCATATTTCCTAAGCAACTACGTATTGCTTTGATCACACAAGAGAAAAGCTTCCTCTCAGGAGAAGGGAGTTTCTTAAAGTAAAGAGGCAGGCAGATATTTGATGGTTTCATGTGCAAGTCCCTTGCTGAAATGACCTCCATCTGAGGTTGCCATTGTGCCCAGATTAGGTATTCCTTTGGGCTAAGTCATTATCTCACTAAAAGGCCTTTGCAAAGGCTAATAGCATAGTTTAGCACATTAACTTCCCAGTCCCTAGTGATGCATACTAGCTAACTAAAAGCTTGGCAAGCAGGGCCCAGAGGGAAAGTAATGTAAGTAGGCATTGGCCCAACAGCAGCACTTTTTTATCCTTTCATTAATAATACCATTTATTGAGCTCTTACTATGTGCCAGCTTCTAATCTTAGAAGAGCCCAGAGGTTACTATTATTATTCTCATTAAAGAGGTTGAATAAACCTCCCAAGGTCCAAAGCTGTAGTGTGAATCTAGAATTTAAACCTAGCACTTAACACAGTGCTTAGCTCATAGCAAGTGCTAAACAATCCATGAATGAATGAATGAATGAATGAATGAATGAATGAATGAATGAAATCCATACCTATCTGATTCCAAAGCTGAGACTCTTAACTCTGTGCATTTATTCAGCGATTTATATTTTTAAGCACTTTCCCATATGCTGTGGTAACTTGGTTAGAAACCTCCCAAAGGGGTATTTCTCCCAATAAAGCACCTCTTGTAAGATACTTCCTCTTCCTACAGCTTATTCAATATGATCCCAAGAGAACCTGGAATGAATCTGGAACATGAGGAATACACAGGGCAGAGTGTTGCCTTGTGGGGAACAGAAAAGAGATGGAAGGGGGGCCACTAGGCTATCACAGTAAATTGGGTGAGGACTTTGCAGACAAAAGGCTAAGAGACACATAAAGATGAAGGGCTGCTGTGGTGGTTAAAAGGGCAGGCTCCAGAATCACTCAGGCTTGGGCTGGTAGCCAGCCCCAGCTCTTAATAGCTGTGTGACTTAATCACTCTGCACCTCATTTTCTGCATCTGTAAAATGGGGATCATTGTACCTACTTTACCAGGTAGTCATGAAATCATGTGAGAAAATGTGTGTAAAGCACAGTGACTGACACATAGACAGTCAGTGCTTAATAAAAGTTAACTATCCTCATTATCAAAGAGTAAGATGGTGGTTCCCATGGACAAATGTCACAATGTGACCTATGGTCCTCATTGGAACCATAAACCATTGTAGTCCCCACATTTGAAGATCTTTATAAAAATAAAAATAAAAAAATAAAAAAAAATAATAAAAAAAAAAAAAATATATATATATATATATATATATATATATATATATATATATATATATCTGACCTAAAGGTTTTGAAAATAGTCACTGTCCTGAAAGAAGGAACCAAAAAGACCTCTTAAGAACTTATTTCGCCCTCCAATGCTAAGATGTCCCAGTTTCCAAATGCCTGTCTGGGGGAACTTGAAGTGAGCCTTCCTCTAGTAGAGTTTCCCCTTTTAGAAATTGTTTCATGCCAGTGTTAATTTCACAGTCCTTAGTATTCTTTCTATTATTCATGAGTTCTCTGCAATTCAATTTTACAAAGCAAAGGAGGGCAAACACAGATACGTTTTCCCCTTTGAAAACAAAACAGTTTTAGCCTCTGTGGAACGGAAGGCCTGCTGATCAGATGAGTCTCGTGTAGCCATAGCAACTGGATTTAAGCCCGTTTCTTGAAGACAGCCCAAAGACAAACCCCACAGTTTGCGTTTATATTTGGGGGACATTTTACATTGCATTTCTCTTTGTAAGAGTATATCAATTCCCTGAAATCTACTCTGCTTTTCTTTGTAGTTCAGCTTCCCTTCCCCTTTATTAGACAACTGTAAGAGCCACATACAAAAGAAAGGGGGAGAACTAGAGTCTCCCCCCATCCTACCTCTATTTGTCCTGCTTCCAGTAGGCCCTCCCATAACATGATTACATTCCTTCATAATCTGAGTGTGTCAAATGCTTTGGTGCTAATGGAATAACTTGACCAAATGGACTGCCATTAAATTTTCTGTCAGCCCCTGTGCAATGTGCTTGTGGATGCTGGATGCAGAGGGTCATGGCACATATGGGATCTTTGTGCAAAAAAGAAAAAGTCATTCCTTCAGTGGCGCAGAGTTTGGCAGACAGTGTGTTTTTGCAAATTAAAAAAAAAAAAAAGTACACTTTCCTCAAGACTGACACTGTCTTGAACGCAGGTTAGATTTCAGCCCCTGCTCATACCTGCCAAACTATACAATAGCTCTGCCTTCAAACACAGGACAACAGCACTCTGTCATCCTTCACCCAGTGTCTTCATACCTATACCCAGTGTGAAAGCTTTGTTGAGAAAATCTAGGAAGCAGCGGTCAAGCTTAGGGACTAGTTTATAAATTCATTTCATTCTTCTTTTTTTTTACTTTTTAAATTAACACATAATGTATTATTTGTTTCAGGGTTACAGGCCTCATTTCATTCTGAAAATGAAAACAACTAACCTACTTTGCTGGAAGTGGTTTAGTCTGATTAGCTCAGACTAAAGCATAATGAACAGGGTGTCATTTAAGCCTGGGCATCCTTCCCCTCTGGAAAATGTTTGGTACCACAGACTAATATATAAACATCCAGTACCTCAGCTCTTGTTGTTGGAAACACATGAGACAAAGAGATGTTGAGATTTTAACTGTCATAATCCAATACTTACGTGTGCCAGAGTGTTTGATTGGAGGACTCAGGAGTTACCATATCCAGTTTATCACATCTCACCCTGTGATCTAGACAAGCCACTGTGGCTACATCTTCACAGAAATATTGGTAGTGATAGGGCCATAGACTCATTACAGAGAAGGGGGAATTTTTCTCCACCATAGTGGAGAGCATCAAAAATAAAGGAAGATATCAGAATTAGAAGAGGGGGAGTATAATGTACAGATGTGTCCACCTACAATCAGCTAGGAGAAGTAACAGGCTCAGAAAAGAATTGTTAGAAAAATAAGAACCATAGAAACCACCTGAAGTACCATCCTGATATGAATCTGAGATCTTCTCCTCCAATACCAATACCTGGACCTCCTCATGTCTAAGACAACCTGGACCACATCCAGATTCATGGGACACATGTTTCCTGGGACATGCATCCCTATTCAGTGGGTCTCGAAGGCTAGGTTGGACATTTGGGACAACCACCAGTGAGCAGACAATGTATTGCTAGGGTGGCAAGTAGTGAAGGGGACACTCACTGTCTCTTCAGAGGCTTCCACTGGTACACAGGGACATATCCTCCATGTAGCAAGCTCTCCTTGACCAGGAACAGCCTTTGCAGTTTCTAAAACTCATGAACTGCTTGTCCATTCTACATTATGACAAAGTGGTCTCCATCCTTCTCATCATAAACATCCCTGGGTCTAGAGGTCACTGTCACATTGTCCAAGGCCTTCTAGCCCCAGTGTGAAATAAGCCAACTCTCTTCTCCTTTCCCGTCTAAGTCTGGCCTCCTCTCTCTTAGATTTGTGGCTGTCCTGTAAATTCTGTTTAAGTCACTGAGTTAATAAATGACTTAATAGAGCTCCCAGCAAGGACTAAAAGCAGTGCTGAGTGTAATCTTGATTAGATTAAATGTTCACTATTCAGCTAAGTCCTCTAAGATAGGAATTAAAATTAAGTTGAATTTTTTTTTTTAAAGAATTGAAAATCAGCCTCAGAGTCAAATATTAGGCCCTGGTGATAACAAGAGACAGCAGATGCCTCCCTTGCCATGCTCCATCTTCTTCATCATTTTTCCACCACGTGCCCATTTCTCTTTCCTAGCACCTATTGCTTGGATTTGGCACCAAGGAAAAGACATCGGAACAAAAGCCAGGTAACTAGGAGTATAAGGATGTTTCTACCTATTTCTCACATTCTTCTGGCATAACACTCTCCCACCTTCCCCTGCTCCCACATCATATGTTTGTGCATGTGTGCGTGTACCCCTGCATGCACATACACACACACACACACACACGTGCAGGTGTGCACACACACAATTAGCCAGTGAGCACAAAAGTGGTATTCAAGTCCTTTATCCCTCAGTCGGGGGGAAATGGGGTTGCTAACACAAATTGCATTTTCAAACCTAGTCCTGCTCTATAGAAACAAATGCTCCTGCCAGAAAAACACCCTGTAATTCACTTGGCATTATTACCAGTGGATAAATGAGAGGTTATGATTTCAGCTCTCCTTCTGATTGCCCTATGAAGTGGCATCCCCACTGATGTTCTGGCTACCCTGTTATTCTCAGAGCATTCAAACCACCCTCCTTGCCCCTATTTTGAAAATGGCCATTGAGATACAAACAAAATGACTTTAAAACTTGACATTCCAAAATATGGTTATTGTGCTTTGTGGAAATTAACTGCCTCTGTGTAGGAAAAAAACAAAGCAAACAAATAAAAAAGCATGTGTAATTAAGATGCCCATTTCTAGTTGGATCTGAAAGGTTTCCACAACCTCACTGTCTTTGCTCCCTCACACTTCTCTTGGGAGCTATCCCAACAGCACCCCTCAAGGTCAGCTGTGCCAAGGTACTCCTGTTCAGGCACTTCCTGAAGAGGAAGGAAATAAGCCACTGAAACCTGACTTCCTCCACCTTCTGCAAGAATCTTCTGATTGGCAGTAAAGTACAGACTTTAGTAAAGCTTAGATCATTAAACTGGAAACATTAATTGGTACAGAGCCAACAGACAATTATGAAAGAAAAAAGGGATTAATATCTAAATTATATAAGAAACTTATACAATTCAATAGCAAACAAACAACCCAATTATAAAATGGGCAAAAGACCTGAATAAACATTTCTTCCAAAGAAAACATCCAAATTGGCAACAGGTCCTTGAAAATGTGTTCAACATCACTAAACACCAGGGAAATGCAAATCAAAACCACAATGAGGTTATCACCTCATATGACTCTTAGGATGGCTTGTATCAAAAAGATAAGGGGGGAGCCTGGGGGGCTTGGTCGGTTAAGCATCTGCCTTCAGCTCAGGTCATGATCAAGGGGATCCTGGGATCAGCAGATCAGTCTGCTTCTCCCTCTCCCTCTACCCCCACCCCACTTCTGTGTTCTCTCTTGCTCTCTCTCACTCTCTAATAAATAAATAAAATCTTAAAAAAAAAAAAGGTGAGGTAACAAGTGTTGGGGAGAATGTAGAAAAAAAGGAACCCTTGTGCACTGCTACTGGGAATGTAAATTATACAGTGATTATGAAAAAAAATCTTCTGCAAAAAATTAGAAATAGAACTACCATATGATCCAGGGGTCCCACTTTGGAGTACATATCCAAAGGAAACAAAATCAGTATCTCGAAGACCTATCTGCACCCCTATGTTCATTGCAGCATATATTCACAATAGCCAAGACTTGGAAACAACCTAAATGTTTGTCAACACATGAATGGATAAAGAAAATGTGGTATATAAGTACAATGGAGTATTATTCAGCCTTAAAAAAGAAGGAAATCCTACAATATGTAACAACATGGATGAACCTGGAGGGTATTATGCTAAGTCAAATAAGTCAGTCACAGGACAAATACTGCATGATTACACCTATATGAGGTACCTCTAAACTGACAGAAACACAGAGTTAGAATAGTGATTGGCAGGGACTAGGGGGAGAGGGAAATGGGGACTTACTGTTCAATAGGAATGAAGTTTCAGTTTATAGTGAATAAGATGAATGCAAGGTAAGTTCTAGTGATCTGCTGTACAACATAGTGCCTAGAGTTAACAATACTGCATGGTATACTTAAGAATGTTTAAGAAGATAGATTTCATGTTAAGTGTCTCATCTCACACACACACACACACACACACACACACACACACACACACACCACAGTCTAATAATTTAAAAAGAAAAACCCCCACCATGATGGGCCACATTTCTAGAAACTGGGTCATTTCTATCCATGCCAGCCTGGCACAGCTTTGACTCTCTCTGGTACAAAGCAGATAAGAGAAGATAAGGAATCCAAAAATGCCTCCTAGGAGCAGACAACACAGCATTCCTGGAATCAGGATTAAGAACATCGAGGTTGAAAAGCAATGATTCTGAAATTTCTGCAGTTTTGCTTCAACCTGTGCTAAAGTCTAACAGTTCTCCCTCCTGAAGTGGCAGATGTCCCAGGTTCCTAGCAAGCTGAGCTCTGGACCTAAGGAGACCTGCTAGTAGTTATGTATAAACTGCTATAAATATGTGGTATACTCTGTGAATTGCCACTTCAAAATTTGAAAAGGTAAAACAATGAAACAAAAAAGTACTTTTCATTCCCAAACCAATACCTGATCGGCACGGGAGTTCTGTTTTTGATTTTGGGGTTTTTTTTTTTTTTTTTTCATTTTAAAATGCTTTATTATGGAGAATTTCAAACATATAGGATAAGGTAACGAAGTTGCTTGCACCCAACACTGAAGCAAACAACTTATCGACTCTTGACCAACCTTTTTAACTTACACACCTTCTCCAGTGATGGTGTTAAACCAGCTCATATCTCCCACAAGAGTGAATTGTAAACATTTCTTCACACAGCTCAATAGTCTGAAATTAGTCATGGTAACACAGGAGTTTTGACCTGCTCCATTTCTAATCTGGGCCATTTCGTCTCTCCTTAAGCAACTTGGTAGTTCCCTGCTCCCAGGAAGTCACCATATGGATGCCAAATCTAGTGTCAACACATGGTCATCAGCAGACTGTTAAAGGCTCAAGACCCAAAGGCTCTGACCCTGCCCTTCACTCCATTCAGCCAACTGCCATTTGCAGGGAACATTTAGAGCTAGAAAAAACATGCTGGGTCAGGATTCCCCTTGCCCTCTACTCCTCCTGTGCCACAACTATAATGGTGAGCCTAGGACAGTAGTACAGGGGATGAGCCACCCAATCTGGGGTCACAGTGCCTGTTGCCCTCAGCCAAACCCCTGGGTTCAGCCTGGGATCTCTTGCAGAGGACAGAGAACTCAGTTCCCATTGTCCCTCTCTCTACTAGCTGTTTGTTGGATGGTGACAAAATAAGTCACCAAACATCTTCTGATGGAGGCAAACAAATGACAAGGTATACATTCCTCGTGTTCTTACAGGAACAGAAAGAATCTACAGCCTTTGACTGTGTCCCAAACCTCTTAACTTCCCCACACTTATCTTGGTTAATAAAACCACAGCTAAGAAGAATTTCACTGACTCAAGATATTTTTCAGATATCTTCTGAATTCCCAGAGGGAATTAAAATATACAGCATGGGGGATTAAGCCCAGATTCCCCAGCACTGTCTCCTACACAACTGAAAAGTAGAACCACATGTAAAGAAAAAAGAGCTGAGGAGAAGGGAAAGAATGTAGAAAATGGAGCTGTTTTCTGCCAAGATAAGAAATTGTTCTAAGTTGCCACCGGCTTAGGTTTAAACTGTATAGTTTGCTCTAAAATGTGCTCAAACCCCATCACCTTCATTCAAGCCCTCGCTGAAACTTTAAATGAGTTATTATACACATTAAATTGTCATTTAATCGTACCCAAGCACTGTCATAAAAGCAAATGAAGCAAGTCAAGCAGCAATGGAATAAAAAATACTACACTGGTTACATTCTGAAAGCACAAGCTGAAAAATGCTTACTGTCACCTCATACAAGGGGAGAGGGAGGCCTGCCGCCATCAGTAACAAATGGCTTAGGAGGCTCTGGCTCTTCACTTTCCCACTTGCAGCTCGGGAGCTGATGGCTGCCAACCAGCAGCAAGACCAGTTTTCACCCACCTCACCACGTTTGCACCTACCTGGATGTGCAGTTGTTTGATCCAAAGGTCCGTCTCAGAAAGACACAGTCAGGCACTTGCCCCAAAGTATGCTCTCACATGCTCTTTCTTAATAAGGAAATGATGACAATTCTCTGTCTCAGAAATCCTTAGTACAATGCCCACTGGGGCTGTCTTGACAGTGAAGTTAAAAGCGTCATACAACTTACATAAACACAACCCTGACCCCCCAACTCACATTCACCCAGGGGATTCGTGGCTTACCCAGCACCATCAAGCCTTGCTTTTGTGACCTTTTTAGGAGCAAAGAGAGGGGAGAACTGGAAAACCCAAAAAGACTAGTAGGATTTATGCTGGTAAGACCAGAGAGAAGAAGTCGGGGAGCCTGAAAAGACTGCAAGGCTGAAGGTGAGAGAGTGAGGGGGTGCTCTGGTGGGGGCAGCAAAGGCCTCTGAGACATTTTTAAAGAGGAAGATGGAAAAAGATGGTTTTAAGAAGTTATGCTATACATTGTGAAGGTAAATCCTTTTTGTTTGGTTTTGTGTTTGTTTTGAGTTTGCTTGTTTGCTCTATTTTTGAGAGATTGCTTTTTTAAAGATTTAAATTGCTTTCCAAGTATTTTTGGAATTTCAGACAGGAGTCTTTTTCTAAAAAAGACTATGTTGACTATGTTGAGACTAGCCTATATAGTGACTTCATCTTATACAGTTATGTTTAGATATTTATATCTGTTTGGCATTTTTCTGAGAGTAATTTATTCCATTTATTTAGTCTTTGTTGAGGGCAAAAACACTCAACCTGGCCTGCAGAAAACTCAAAGATATCAGACAAGGACCCTGCTTCCAAGAGCTTAACCTGGTGTAATTACCACTTAATGCCTATGATAATTATATTCAATTTAAAAGTATATACTCTCTGAAAGAGCAGCAGAAATCAGCTCTACAGAAGCTCAAAATAGGGAGAGAACACTTCCAGCTGGGGAGGAAGTGGTGGGAGAGGGAGAACCATCATAAACTACAGAAGGCTTCATTGGGGAGGCAGCGTCACAGATGGGCCTTAAATGGTGGGTAGGCTTTTGAGCATGCAGAGATCGGAGGGAAGGGTTTTCTAGGCAGAGGTAAGGGAATTCCGAACTGAAAGAAAAGCCTAAGCAAAGAGTAGGAGGGAAAAACTGAACGAATGATTCAGTGAATAGTGAATGATTCTGTTTAACTAAAGAAAAGACTCTATGAGGGCAACTAATAGGAAATGAAGTTAGAAAGGCAGGCTATGAGCAAACTATGGTGAGCTGGGAATTCCACGTAAAAGACCTTGGATTTGATTCAATGATCAATTGTGAAGGATGCGAAGAGAGATCAAAGATTTTGAACAGCGTGTTCCTAAAACAGCACAAGTTTCATGACTCGTGTTCAGACCCAGCCTGCCCCTCAGCAATATTGCTCTCCATCCAAACTCACTCAGATTTTCCTTAATTCTGACTCCAAAAAGATAAGTTTTCAAACAAGACTGCACTGAGACTTTGGAGAAAGGACTGAATTCCCTCTGTCAATCAGGCATGAAAACACCAGGCTGAGTTCAAGGCAGTGTTTGCTAACATGACTGGTCACTATTGCCTTTTCTGCCCAACTAGGAAAAATATGACTGGACTAGAATATCATCTCCTGCCCTCACTCTCAGGACCAAGTATGAGTCCGGTTGCTCTGAAGGGAAATGTGGCCATTGGCACAGGTGCATTCCCATGTGCTGGTGGTTTAAGACATGTTAAATGGTGGCCGAAGCAAAGCTCAAGGTGAAGGCACAAATGCAGACAAATCAGGAATACTGGAGGTTCTAAAGTAGAGGACATCAGGGAAAACTGATGTTGGTATCCTAAGAGAGGGGGTTTCATGTCCCAGAGGAAGGGTGTTAGAGCTGAGACTGGCCACTGGTAGAATGGAAAGCTGCCACACATAGTGCATCCCAGGCACTATAAGCGCTATAGCTGAAATAGCAGGCTTCCTGGTACAGGGACTATATCTCCTTTGATTTACTACTGTATCCTAGAATCATTCCTGTACATAGGAGACACTCTAAATATTCATGGGATGAATGACTTGGTGAACTAGGACAGCCTGGTAAGCAGCCTCCTAGGAGACTACAGAGAAGATTTCTGCCTTGGCAAGGGGTTGCATTCAATTTCTAAGATCCCTCCCAGCACCAGGACTCCATGGTTCTCCTCTGAATGTTGAAATTTAATCAGTATTCATTGTTCTTTGTACAAGACAATGTACTGAGCACACAGAAAACCAGGATGAATGATAAAGAGCCCTCATTTTCAAAGAGCTCATGGTCCAGCTGACATGACCGTCAGTAGTTTAACAATACCTTCTTCAAAGGGATCAGAGAGTCTCAAGGCTTCTGATTTATCTATTTAGTTTCTTCCAGAGATCTTCTAAGTGTTAATATGCATATTTACTAACAACCATCTTCCTAGACTACATAGTTCTGAATTTCCTCCCCATCTGAAAAGGTGGGTGAGGATGTTAAAGCTCAGATCCAAGATACTTCCAGAAGACACGTGATTGCCTGGTATAGTGGCACTTTAATCAAATGACTTATCTTTCTTTGCCTCTTGTGTATTCTTTTATTGGAGTTCATGAAAGAATCATAGAATCCTAGGGCTGGAAGGGAACTTAGAGCTCATCTAGTACAATACCTCAAGGAAACTGAAGCCTGTGGAGTCAAATAGCCTCCAGTTAGTGACATAACTGAGACTGGAACAGTGTCTTTTGATTCACAGCTAACATTCTCTATGCCACACCAAGCTAACATACTTTTTAAGCACTAGGAAACTTATGATGTACTGCATGGATCTGTTTATAGCTTTAAGGCCTTATTTCCATAATCCAAAAAGATGTAATGAAATACTTGTCTTTCTTTAATTCTCTGAAGGAAATTTATACAGGCTGCTCAGTGTAATGGAAGAAAATATTGGAGTAGATCCATGAAAACAAGGTTTCTAGGCTGAGCTCCACTAGTAATTTTATGGGTGCCTTCAAACTTCAGCCCTCCAGGTCCTAGTTTTCTGGCTGAAAGTAAGGACACTGAACTAGAATCAGTGTAACAAACTCAAATGCCTCGAACAATCAAGAAGGTAACTTAAATATGGGTAAAGCAGGCCGAATACAAGACTACAAAGCAGAAGTGGGGGGTGCTGAAGAGCTTATGTCCCTTTTAAAGGCATTCAAACCCAGATTTAAAAAAAATAAAATTATGTAGACCTCAGAAGACAGGGCTATGATTCAAATGTAGCCCATAGTCAAGCAATTTAACAGCTCAGAACTAGATGTTTAGGTCCCTTTTTTCTATAATTTTTGGGGCATGAAAATAAAATAGTTATCGGACATCACTGTTTTGATCAGAGTCTAACATGTTATGATTATCTTCAAATAAATCATTTTAATGCTCCCACAATCAAGAAATATCTAATCATTTTCCTCTAGCTTGCTGCTGTGTAGCTTTCAATAGTTTGTATAATTTCTCTGTGCCATAGTCTGTCATTAAGTAAAAGAAAAATAACATTGCTGACCATTCCTATGGGGTATGGTATGAATTAATTAGTTAATGTTTCAGCATAAATAAGAAGGATGCTCATCAATAAAATATATCTCGTGGGCATATGTTCTTCGTGATCATTTGCCTCAATAGTTCTTTTGTTGGCATCAACTTTTATTGACTGTTCCATATAATTAAAACCCCAAGAAACTGATTTTAAAAGACCAGAAACGGTGTGTAATACAGGACTGCCAACACTAATGAAATAATTTAAGTCAGAATTAGACAAAAGGACAAATTAAACTCAGCAAATTACTCAAGGACTACGAAAGGCTGATTGCTCAAGTGTAATTAAAATATACAACTAGAATAGTAACTGCTAACAGAGTGATCTGATCAATGAACACAGTAGCTATAAAAATTTAATGCAATGTGAGTAGCCTATTTTTTAAAATGCAAATAATCAACCCAAAATGCAGCTGACTATTATGAGGCCACCACGGAAAAACTAACAAGCTCATGAAAATTGTACTGATGACTCAGAAGAATAGGCTGCTATAAGATTTTAAGAACACTGCTCTTGATACCAACATCACCATTTAATCATAAAGATTAATTTCTCTAAAAGGAGGGGTGGAGCTCTTAGAGCTGTAAGAGTATTTCTTTCCTCGCGCGGATTCTTTACTGAATGCCTGGGCTGAGCAGTGATGTATGCCACATCTTCTCACCCACGCTGTCCATGTTACAACCCTTTCATTACCACCTGGACCACTTTTCCTACATGGTGTTTAGACGTTCAGATCTAAGTCCTTGAATCTGCATAAAAACAAGATAAAACTGGACTCTACAATAGTTACAGATATATCTTGATAAAGCCCAAAAGGGAACAGGTGACTAGAGGGGGCAGTGAAAATCTACCCCCTGCTCCAATATATAGCTCTGCTGGTCACCCCAAAAACCAGTCCCTCAGTCCTCAATGCCTTGTTAGGCATTACAATAATAACGGTCCCCTGTGATATGGAAAGGACCTCCCTTCCTCTGTGTTATGTTTCACCAGGATTGTCTCTCAGCTCACAGACAATTTGTTTTCTCCCCAAGACAGGAAGACATGCCACAATAGGCAGGCAGGACAGGTTTCAATACCAGCCACCATCATGTACCTGGAATCTACCCCTCTCCAAGCCTCAGAAGTCAGTCTTCCTAGTCATGTAAGACTCGGGCTTTCTTTGCGGTAAACTCTCTCTCAACATCTCCACAATACCCTTCTTGAGATGTAGCTTTAGTTTATATACACACAGGCACACTTAACCTATCAAATGGGTCTGAATCCAACTGTAGTAAATGCTGAGGGGTTTGGAGGCTCCTCATCTTCAGTGAGTATAATAAGTACTACTGTGGAGCACAAGGAAGAAAGGGAAATGATTTTTCAGTTCTACACATATATGAATATTTATTTAACAAACACATCACAGTTACCACTGGCACTGTTCTAAGGCATGCAATCCAAACACAGCCCTACAAGGTAATTAGACCCACCTTACGCACAAGGAAACTGAGGCACATAGAGATTTGGTGACTTGAGGTTACACAAGTAAGTTTTGAGGATGCTCTGGCTCTAAGGCCCTATTCTTAATCATTACGCCACATAGCTCCCCAGCCTCGGCTGGATCCCCACTCTGGTATGACAGTGATAATATTCCACTGAGGGAGAACTGAATATGCAAGAACAGTAAAGCGAAAAGTCTACATCTCTTGGAATCATTTTCTCCATCTCACTCAGGCAAATGGCCAAAGCTAAAATCTTACTTCCCAAGTGGCTGAAAAGCTGTTGACATTAGAATAAATCTATACTAAGTAGAATCATCTATAACTTATTTCAGGCCATTCTCTTGATATCTGATTTCCCCTCAGCCTCTTTTCTCATACCAATACCCCAGCAGCCCCTGAGGGAGGCTTAAGTGGGTCAGGTGGGGGCAGCTCTCACCTCAGCCCTACCTACTGCCTCTGGCCTTATATGTAACAAAGCAGCCATTGCTCAGCATGACACAATTCTCAGAGGCTGTCTGAGGCAAGAGCAAGTTTGGCTAGAGTTAACACAATTCGTAAGCAGGCAATAAGTCCTCTAGAGCTGAGGGAACACCTCCACAGCCAACATATTGATACTATTCCAGATGGTTTCCTTCTGTCCTGGTCTCTGCTGCCCATGCTGTATATATGAGGAGTTCACACTCTTAATTTGAATTTCTACTACTGTAATGCTGGGAAGATTTACAGTATAATTCAGTTACTTTTTTTTTTAACTGACTAATAGCAAATCACTCTGCAAGAGATAAAAGGCAACAACATTAACATTTATTGAGCATCTATCATACAGAAAATTTCAAATATCTCAGTTACCCTTATCACAACAGTACGTAGTACTACCACTGTTTTTAAGATGAGGAAATGAGAAGAGAGGAAAGTGATTTGATCAAGATCTCATGGCTAAAAATAGCAAAGCTAATGTAACTCCAGGCCTGTCTGACTCCAGGCCTCTGCTCTCTCCCACCACACTACAGTGATTTGCTAAAAGAGCTTTCAGTGGAATGAGTGAAACCAATGTACAAAGAGCTCACCACCAATCAAAATCCCAGGAAGTTATTTTATGGGTATCGACAAATTGATTCTAAAGTATATATGGAAAGTGAAGGGATTAAAATAAAGAGCTTCTGTACACTAAAAAAAAAAAAAAAAAGTATATATGGAAAAGCAAAAGATCCAGAATAACCAACACAATATTGAAGGTCAAGAACAAAGCCGGAGGACTGACACTACCTAACTTCAAAACCTACTACAAAGCTACGATAATCAAGACAGAGTAGTATTGGCAAAAGAACAAGTAAATCAATGTTACAAAACAGAGCCCAGAAACAGAACCCCATAAATACAGTTAACTGATCTTTGACAAGGGAGCACAGACAATTCAATGGAGTAAAGACAGTATCTTCAACAAATTGTGCTAGAACAACCAGACATCCACAGGCAAAAAAATGAATCTAGACAGAGACCTTACACCTTCACAAAAATTAATTCAAAACTGATCAGAGACCTAAATGTAAAATACAAAACTATAAAACTCCCAGAAGATAACATAGGAAAAAGATGAGCTTGGGTAAGGAGAGGCCTTTTTAGACACAACACCGACGTCCCAATTCATGAAAGAAATAATTGATAAGTTAGACTTCAATAAAATTAAAAAGGTCTGCTCTACAAGACAATACTAAGGGAATGAGACCAAGAAAAGCCCTGGGTCTTGAAGAATAAGCATAGAGGCCCTACAAGTGAACAGCATGGTGCGCCTAAAAGTCAATCAAAAGCGCAGCAGCTGGAGTACCGTGAATGAGGGAGAGAGTAATGCAGTATGAGTCCGAGAAATTGTCATGATCAATTCACATCTTATAGAACACAATAGCGTCCATGTATATTATGTAAAGGAAGAAATTTCGTGTCATATTTACGATAGAATTTATGTATTTTTTCCACCTAAGTTCGTTCATCTTTATATTCAACTTAGGTAATAGACAGGAATGATTTTAAAAAGGGAGAAAGAGAGATTGAGAAGACAAGCCACACACTGAGAGAAATATTTGCAATAGACACATCTAATAAAGGACTGTTACCCAAAATATACAGAGAACTCTGAAAACTCAACAATAAGAAAAAAAAATCCCAATTAAAAAATAGGCCAAAGACCTTAACAGACACCTCACCAAAAAAGATATACAGATGGCAAAAAAGCATATAAAAAGACGCGCCACGTCATTTCTCATTAGGGAAATGTAAATGAAAACAATGAGATACCACTACATGCCTATTAGAATGGCCAAAATCCAGAACACTGACAATGCCAAAGCTGGTGAAGAAGTGGAGCAACAGGAACTCTCATCCATCAATGGTGGGAATACAAAATGGTACAACCACTTTGGAAGACAGTTTCACAATTTCTTACAAAATCAAACATACTCTTAATATATGATTCAGCAATCATGCTTGTTGGTATTTACCAAAAGGAGTTCAAATTTTATGTCCACATGAAAATCTGCACACAGATATTTATGGCAGTTTTATTCTTAATTGCCAAAATCTAGAAGCAACCAAGATGTCCTTCAGTAGGTGAATGGATAAACAAACTCTGGTATATCTAAACAATGGAATATTGTTCAACACTAACAAGAAATTAGTTATCAAGCCATGAAAAGACATGAAGGAACTTAACTGCCTATCATTAAGTGAAAGAAGCCAATCTCAAAAGGCCACATATTGAATGATTCCAATCATATAACCTTTCTGGAAAAGACAACACTCTGGTGCTAATGAAAAAATTAGTGGTTGGCAGGGGTGGGATGTGGGGCAGAGATGAATAGGCAAAGCACAGAGGACTTTTAGGACAGTGAAATACTCTGCATCTTATAATCATGGATATATGTCATTATACATTTGTCCAAACCTACAGAATGTACAACACCAAGAGTGAACCTTGAAGTAAAAGTATGGACTTTAGGTGATTATGATGTATAAAAGTAAGTTCATCCTTGGTTAAAAAAAAAAAGGTACATTCTGGTGAGTGATGTTGATAAAGGAGGGAGGCTATACATGTGTGGGAACAGGGGATGTATGGGAAATCTTCTGAACCTCCCTCTCCATTTTGTTGTAAACCTAAAACTGCTCTTAAAAAATGAAGTCTTAAAAAAAAAAAAAAAACCACCGAACACAAAATAGAATTAAATAGGCATATAATAAATATTGAAAATGGAAGGCAGAGGAAGGAAGAAGTCATTGCTAGTACAGGTATAGGACAAGGAAGCTGCTTTTGAGCTAGACCTTGAAAACTAAGTAAGATTTTTGATAGGCTAAGAAGTTGTGTGAGCCTAAGAACAGAGTCATAGCAGGGCGTGTGGCAGAGACTATCAGCTATTCATGAACATCCATTTCTTCTTCCTCCTGGACTTGGCCAGATTATATTTCCCAAAACTCATGTGTACTTCAGGGTGGCCAAATGAGTAAACTTCTAACTAATGGAATATGATCAGAAGTGAAGTCTGAGAGGCCTCACCCATAGAAACCTCTCATGTGAGTTTCTCTATCCCTTTTACCCACCTGGCTGGCTGGAATGAAGATGACCAGGGCAACTCTGAAAGCTGTGTGATAAAGATGGCACACCCTTCAGCAGTTCAATTCTACATATCGCCTCATGGATTAGAACCCTCCTGCCCACCAGGAGCACCCACATTGAACTGTTGAGTGAGTGAGAAATATATAAACTTCTTTTGTATTTGAACCCATTATGCATTTTGGGTCTACCTGTTACAGGAGGTAATGTTACCCTAACTAACGCAGGTGATATATTCAGGCAAAGGTGAATAGAGAGGCATGCAGGGAATACACTGGAGGTTAACAGGAAACCTAACTGGTAGCTGTATTGAGACAGATCACATTAAAGAACTGAGGTTTCTTCTGGGGTGCCTGGGTGGCTCAGTTGGTTTTCGGATCAGGTCATGATTTCAGGGTCCTGGGTTTGAGTGCCTTGTGTCAGGCTCTGGGCTCAGCGGGGAGTCTGCTTCCCCCCCCTCTTTCCCTCTGTGCCCCACCCCCCAATCAGGCTCACGGGCTGGCATGCTCTCTCTCTAAAATAAATAAATCTGAAAAAAAAAGAACTGAGATTTCTTGTTAGCAGTAAGTCAAAATAAATCCACACTCTGATGAAATTAAACTGTATGCAAGTAAACTGTGTTTTGAAGACCATCTTTATGAGCATTTGACATTTAAAACTATACTTTGGGCATTAACATGAGTACCTTCTTATACTGTCACTCTTTTATTTTGCAAAGAAGTAAGCCTCTAGAAATGATGCCCATGCTTTAAGTTTTCCATTTACCATTCCATTAATAAGTACTCACTAAATCGTTACAAGTTTTAGTTGCAATTCCACCAACACATGCTATAATCAGCACCTGACAATGGAAAAGGACACCCAAGTTAGATACATGAATGCTCCTACTTTAAGGACAATTGAAGAACAGAGAAACAAAGATCGCAGCTGGCATTATGCTGTCAGAGAAAATGAAATGTTATAAAAGATATTTCTATGTTCTTTCAGGCATACTTTTCCCAAAGCCTGAAGTGCGGCATGTCACCCAAGAAAGACAGAAAATAAAAAGTATATAAAAACAATACTCTAAGAAGAAACAATAAAAAAATTAATTTGAAGCATAAAGCAAGCACATTAGCGCAATCTTACTTTTCTGAATGAACAGTTTCTCTCTAAATACAACCTGCAAGATGAATGTTGGACATGGTTAAAATATCGTGATAGGGTGAGAGGAGGCAGGGGAAAAACTGTTTCTCAATTCAGAGGAAGCACAAGGTAGATTTTGAGAACACAAATTTTGGTACACTCCAAGAGAAGTTAGTCTGAATGGGGGGGTGGAAGGCAGGAAGAGAAGTTAGAATGGCAGACAATGTGAAGGCAGGTAAGGAGATTTCAAGATAGAGTGATCTAACAGAATAAATCAAGAACTCAGTCTTGTGTCCACACCTAAGTCCAGAGAAAACTGTGCTTTGGAAGAAGAGAATATGGATTTTGAGGAGCAAGTGTCAGTCTCTGTCATTATGTTCCTCTATGATTCGATCACTTTGCTAATCCACCTGTCTCAGAATGAAACTATCTCTCTCTTTTTCTCTTTTAAAGGACAAACACACTTACAACTAATCAACATATAGCTATTGAGTAAATAGGTGTAGCTAGCATTGCTAAACTTTCAGGATACATGAGATTTGATCCCAGTTATTTGATTATAAACAAAGGAAATAAGATCCAGGAAAGCCAAAATTATAATTTAAATTGTATCAGCTTCGATGCACTGGTTGAGCTTTTGTAACAAAGGACAAAAATACAGAGGCTGAAACAAGACAGTAGTTGATTTCTCTCACATAATAGTCTGGATCAGAGTTGGGGTGGTGGCTTTCCAGCAGGAAGGGAAGAATGATGGGAAGGACAAAGTTCTTTCCTTTTAAAGGCATGATCCAAATTTACACATATTACTTCCTCTCACATCCCAGTGGCCAAAACCAAGCCACGTGGCCAAACCTACCTGCAAAGAAGGCTGAGAATTGTGGTCTGTTGCTGAGCGGCCATATGCAGAAGCAGAAACTTATTATGATGAAAAAGAAGGGAACGATGAATAGATACTACAAGTCAACAGTTGTTAACATTAAAAAAAAAAAAAAGCCAAAATAAGTCCCCATTTATAGAATGAAATTCCTAATACTAATAATTTATCAGCCCAGTAGAAAATCATAGGAATGGTATGACACTTTCATGGAGAATAAGGCCCTCAAATTCAGCTCCATCAGAAATGCAACTCTAGAAATACTCAAGGATGAGAAGTACAGTATCCAAAGCAATTGTTCCCAACATCACTGTATGTCGCAGGATCACCAGTGATTGATGTCACTGAATATCAGGATCGCCCATGAAATTTATTTTAAAATATCAATGCCTGAATCCTCTACATTCTAAATCTGGGTAGGGGCTTAGACATCTAAAATTTTTTTAAGTCCCCAAGAGTAAATAGGATGTTGGAGCTAAAATCAATGATAAAGGGGCGCCTGGGTGGCTCAGTCAGTTAAGCATCTGCCTTCAGCTTAGATCATGATCCCAGGGTCCTGGGATCAAGCCCCACATCTCCCTCTCCCTCTGCCTGCCACTCCCCCTGCTTGTGTGCTCTCACTCTCTCTCTCTGTCAAATAAATAAATAAAACGTATTTTTTAAAACTTTTAAAAAATGAATAAAATAAAACCAGTGATAGAAAATCAAAGATAAATATTCAAACTCACCTGAAAGTTTAAACTAAAAAGACTTATTTTAAATAAATATTGTTAGACTTTTCTGAGTAACCTCAAAAGGATTTTAGATTATAAAAGATTGATTATGAAAGTGTAGGACTGGGTTATCTCCTGGTTCTGGTACTGTTAGACTTTGGGCTAGTTCCTAAAGCATTCTGAGCCTGATGTCCCCAGTCCATAAAATGAGGGGTTCAGCCAAAATCATTGCTTGTGGCATTCCTACATGTTTTCACTTTTTGCTAGCCAGTTGTTTATTATGAGCAACATTAGAGTAAAGCAAAAATAATTAACATTTAACAAATATTTATAGAGGTCTTACTTTGTGCTAGCCTCTGCTAGGAATACAAAGGGAACAAAGTATAAGTAGGCCAGCCTTCTTCCTTATTCATGGAGCTTACAAGCTATCAACTGCAAAACATTATGCTGGGTCCTATATGTTGATCAGAAGCCTACTGATGGCCGGCCACCTTTGGGTGTTAGAATATACAGAATATACTCTCTCTGTCTCTTTCTTGGTCTGTCTGTCTGTCTCTGTCTCTACAACCCCTTCCTCATTTTCCCTTTTCTCCTTTGCAATTCCTTTTGTTTAAATTCAAATTTTTCTAAGTATGTAATACTCTCATAATGGAGGAAAAAAGTAAATCCTATAAAAAGCATTATTTTTTAAAAGTTTTTAAAAATTTTTTTTTCAGGGGGCGCCTGGGTGGCTCAGTTGTTAAGCGTCTGCCTTCGGCTCAGGGCATGATTCCGGAATTCTGGGATCGAGCCCTGCATCGGACTCCTCTGCGGAAAGCCTGCTTCTTCCTCTCCCACTCCCCCTGCTTGTGTTCCCTCTCTCACTGGCTGTCTCTCTCTCTCTCTCTGTCAAATAAATAAATAAAATCTTTTTAAAAAAAATTATATATATATATATATATATATTTTTTTTTTTTTTTTCCAGGGGCACCTGGGTGGCACAGGCAGCTCAGCAACCAACTCTTGGTTTCCGCTCAAGATCCTGATATTGAGGGGCACCTGGGTGGCGCAGTCGTTAAGCGTCTGCCTTTGGCTCAGGACGTGATCCCAGCGCTCTGGGATCGAGCCCCACATCAGGCTCCTCTGCTAGGAGCCTGCTTCTTCCTCTCCCACTCCCCCTGCTTGTGTTCCCTCTCTCGCTGGCTGTCTCTGTCAAATAAATAAAATAAAATCTTAAAAAAAAAAAAAAGATCCTGATATTGAGCCCATGTTGGGCTCTGACCTCAGCACTAATCTGCTTGAGATTCTCTCTCTCCCTCTGTCCCTCCCCAATCCTGCTTGCTTGTGCTCTCTCACTCTCTCAAATAAATAAATCTTTTAAAAGTAAACAAAATAAAATATATTTTCAAATTCCTGTTCTCTTTTGTAAGAGAGATTACAAAAGTAAGCAAAATGTAGAAATAAGATATTTCATAAGGTACAGCTCATCCCAAGCAGAGAGAACCTATGCAAAAGCTGAGTCCCTCTTCTATTTCCACAGTTTCTAGGAAAGGAAATGCAGGTCCAGCAGAAATGTCACTGTGTGTGCATATGTCTGTGTATGTGTGTACATACATGCTTGTACGTGTTTAATAAAGCAAACACGCAACAAAAGATGAATACAAATAAAAGACAGTGATGAAGGAACAATGAAAGAAAAACAGCACTACTCAAAAACAATTAGTTCCTTTTTCTGTAAGCGAAACAGCCTTGATAATTGAGGTTTCACAGGCAAGTTCTACAGTACTTTCTTAGCTTTCTCTGGTGACCTTCACCTTGCCGTAGCTATTAAATGCTGAGAGGCTAACTACTGTTTGTTTCTTGGGTACAAAAACGTTCAGTTCTCTCCAAGTGATTCTGTGCTTCTCCTAAGGCAAGCAACCGCCCCCGCCCAGTCAGCTCGCAATCGCTCTGCTAGGGGAAAAGCACCATAGCAGGGTATATTCAAAAGACCAGAGAATCCAAAAGCTTTGGAACATGTGGTATGATTATTATTATTTTCCCAGTTGTTACCCTTTCCTTCCTTATGTTTTGCTTAGGTTAAAGATTTTTGCATTTCCCAGCACACATTAATATTGTTTGGAAGGAGGAAAGAGAAAACCTAGCCAAGAACAGAGGCAAGCTGAAACTAAATTCACAGTGTGTCTTAAATGATACCACATGAACTTTTCTGTATTTCATTTCTAAAAAGGTCTCACTGTGGACTCTATTACTAACATTTGCTTTGGAAACAACTAACACTTAATATACTTTATTGACATTTATTAATAAGTTGTACAGTTAATCATGGGACTTACTGTTGAAGCATTGCTCTTTAATCAATATAGAGCAGAACTTACATTTTTCACTACCTAGTAAGTCTTTCTAACAGTATTCTCCCTGGTGACCCTATCAGTCAAACAAAGGGGGAAAAATAGTTATGTTCATTCATTACTATGTTTAATGGTAGCCCACAGCATTTTTAAAAGCAACCGTAAAATTATGTCAAACATATATATATATATATATATATATATATATATATATATGAAAATGTGATGTCTCTGTATGTTGATAATAAATAGGAACAGTATTGAATGTTCAAAGTAGAAATGTTTTGCCCCTTTCATAAAAAAAAAAAGAACATGATAGGTATACAAGAAAGCATTAATAATGTTTAGGGTCCAACTAAAGCAGTGGTTCTTTTTTTTTTTTTTTTAAAGATTTTATTTATTTATATGACAGAGATAGAAACAGCCAGCGAGAGAGGGAACACAAGCAGGGGGAGCGGGAGAGGAAGAAGCAGGCTCATAGCAGAAGAGCCTGATGTGGGGCTCGATCCCATAACGCCGGGATCACGCCCTGAGCCGAAGGCAGGCGCTTAACCGCTGTGCCACCCAGGCGCCCCTAAAGCAGTGGTTCTAAACTGAGGACTATTTTGCCCCTAGGGGACATTTGGCAATGTCTGGAGACTTGACTGTCACAACAAGGTGGGGGGGGGGGGTGCTACTAGCATCTGGCGGGTAGAGGCCAAAGACACCATCGGATGTCCTACAATGTAGAAGACAGGCCCATACAACAAAGAATTATCTGCCCCAGATGTCAGTATCGCCAGGGTTGAAACACATATTTTCAAGGTAACTTCCCCAAGCACTTAAAGCAGCAGAAGGAAATGGGAAACTTTTTCAAAACCCCAGTTTTGTTTATGAACCTTGACCCCACACACACACCTCTGACCCCAGAGTTTTCCCCATTCCACACTATACATTCTCTGGCTAGCACAACCCAGCTGCAGAGTGTCAAAAGGTTCCTTTCTAATCTGCGTAGTGTTTTATTGCTATACAACAAGGCTTCTCGTCACTGGTAATGGGGAGGTACAAACCAGAGATTCCTGCTGAGCTTTTCAAAACACCCTCTCCTATGAGTTTGGATGGGTCCTTCAGTTTTCCCGGGGGTAGGGGTTGTGTGGGCACCAACAGACATTCCTACCACCACGCAAAGTAAATACAAAATAGGATTTGTAGGAAGAAAACCGGTAAGTAGCAAAAGAACAGTGTGCATAACATCACCAAGTTCTCATCCTACTAGGCTAACTAGACTGGATGCACATAGCAAGCAAATCGACAGAGAGGGACTCACATACCTATACTGAGGCAAATTATAACTGCAGAGCCTTCCTCCTTCAGAAAGTGATAGGGACGCTCCAGATTTCAGCCCTGTTCTTCCACTGAGTGACTCAGACTTACAGAGCCAAGGTCTCAACCAAACTAAGAAGAAGGAAAATGAGCCTCCAAAAACATTCAGATTGGTCTCTCCTCAGAAAGGTTATGGAATAGTATGGCATGAACAGTAGGAATCATAGGGATCACAGTGCAGTGCACATACTAAAAGCACACATTAGCTCCAGAAACTTGTACTTTGATTGTGTGTGTGCACGTGTGTACCAGGTAGTGAGGTAGAATATACTCCCTACTGAGGGTCATGCTCAAAGAGTTTGAAAGTTATGAACCTAAATCAGAGTCTTTTTCTCCCTCCTCGCTCCCTCCCTCCCTCCTTCTTTGCCTCTTCTCCCTACACCATACCATATGCATTTCTACAGGATAATCAAAATAGAAGATTTATCTACTAACATATATATAATTAATATATAATATATATAAGTTGATGGGAATGCAAGCACAAACCAAGCTTAGAAAACTTCCCTGAAGCCAGGCCATTAAGCAAAGCTGCTGAAGCTGTTGGCCATGACTATGGTTCTCACACTAAAGAAGGTGATAAGCACTGATTAGGCCACTGGCCTCCTAGCACCAGTCCAACTGACCTTCACCAGAAAACCTCCTGGCATCTCTTTTTCCTAGCAATCTCGCCAAGACGGCAGGACCAGCCACTCGTTAGCCCCTAAACAGCGTTAACTGGGGGCCACCCATGGGCTAAGCATCACGCAATATATATTTTATACATTTATCTTACTTAGTCCTAACAATCACCTTGGAATATCATTTCCATTGAACAGATGATGAAACTGAGGCTCAGGAAAATAATAACAGCATACCCAAGATCTTATGTCTGGGAATTAAGTATTGGAGCCAAGAGGAAAATCCAAGGCTCCAGGCTCTAAAGCTCAAGCTCTTTCCATCACACTGATCTCTTAGTTCAAGAACAGACTCTGAGCTTGAGATGTGTGTGCAGAAGATTATTGGGGCAAGCTTCAACACCTGTGGGGGAGAAAAATATGATTAGGATGCTGACCCCAAGATCCCATATAGGGCTCTGGAGCTAAGATGGCCTTTCAGAGTCATCCAGCCTTAAGGCAAGGGAACTGGGCCTCCATATCCCACTCTCTTACAGACTAGTCTAGATTCTGGCTTCCCCAGGGAGAGAGTATGACCTTAGGTGAAATAGCCTTCTTATGGGGAGGGCAATGGCAAAGAAGGACTCAGCTAAGAGTCAGCTGCCAGTGTTCCCAGAAGCTAAGGGAAGGAGTGCCTCAGACCCACAAAGAGCACTGGGCAGGGTCCTACAGCATCCACCACAGCAGAGAACACAAGCCCCCCCATGTTTGCTATCCCTAGTTATACTGACAAGGTTGAATCCTCTGTTGCCTATTTCAGCTCCACCACTTACTATGTGATTTTGAATCAGTAACTTAATCTCTTGGTACTTTTATTTCCTAATCTGAAATATGAAAATACAGATCACAACATGGGATTTTTCAGAATATAGCTCCTGGCATCTAAGCACCTGGAAAATGTTTCCTGTTACTATGCTTTTCTTACTTTTGCTTTGCTCCCACCTTACCAGCCTCTTCCGTGTATAAAAAGTGCTTTAAGTCAGATACCAAAAGACGTAGGTTATGGAAGTGCCCAAATCTCAGTTCAGGACTTTGGTCCATTGTTTATTTCAGTCCTACAACTGCTGCTGCCACCTCACTTTACTCGCTATCACTTAGCGTATGATTCCTTAAAGAAAGCTTCGAGAGACTTCTTTATGAATACTTGAAGTACTCCTGGGCTCACTCCAGGACAGTGGTTGTTTAAATAATTCATGGGAATTGTGCCTGCAATTGACAAAGACAAGGCAAATTGCACAAGAGCAGCTTATTCCTTACACGCCTGCACGTGGTCTTTGATAACACGGGATGCCAGCATAGAATTCAGTACTGCTTAAGAAAAGAAAAAAGAAAAGAAAAAAAATGTTAGTGCTCCAAAGAAGACAAGACAATAGTTAAAGAACAGTTAAGCCCAAAAGCAATGTGAAGGTGACAGCCACCAGGCAATAAACATAAAAGAGGTACTACATTCTTTAGCCAAGTTTGGAAATGGTTCCTTCAAGAACCAGACCATTCTCATTTTCAAGAGGATACAAGAAATACTGAGTAGTTTTCTCCACACAGAAGCCTTGAAGATTTATTTAATGCTCCTGCCAAAATGAATGTTGGGTGATGCTTGATGCTGTTGAATAATGAAGATGTTATCTATTTCTCTAATGTTAGAAAACATTGCATTACACAGATAAAGGTTGTATAACCACGCTGGGTCAGTGCAAAAGACAAGACATTGTTGGAATGGCAGTTGTATCCTTAAAATGCATTGTATTGACATAAAGATAAAAATGAGTTTGTCTCAGAAGGCCGGCATGCTGACAAGCCAGAATGCCCAATCACATAACCTATCAGGGCTTTCATAATTCTGTTTTTGATGAAGTCATGAGCCCATTGCCTTCTCTTTTAACACAACTGCCCAATGTTCAACCAAAAGGAACTATTCAATTTTATCCCCCAGAGCCCATGTTTTCCCATTTCCAAACCATAGTTTATGCATCCTCCCTGTAACCAGAGCTGCCATCCCTCCATTTTCATGAGACAAACTCCTCTCCAACCTTTAAGGTCTATTTCAATGTGCTCTTTTAATAAAAGTTGTTCCAGGACCACCCTCTCCAAACTAGACATGATCATACCATGTAAACTTTAATATCACTTTGTCTGAATCTCCCTTCTAGCAATAATTATTCTTGCCTGTCTTGCTTTGGCTTATTTTATTTATTTATAACATCTATTTTTCCTCTATCCTGTAAGCAATTTAAGGCAGTGGCTATCTCTTAATCCTCTTTGCACCTTCTTCAGTACCTGACACTGTGCCCTGAACTTGAAATGTTCGATAAATGTGGCTGGATTTACCAATAACACTCTCCCTTTGGCAGTTTGGAACTCACTATTCACCCTTTTTCATTCCTGTACTTCCTCTCTCATTCCTGCTCATAGGAGTCAGCACAAAGTGACCTCAGCTGTCCCCTGAAAATACCAGATCAAAGGTTAGATATCTAACGCTGTTCGTGAAAGGTTGCTACCCTTCTGACTTCCTAGGAGTTATGGGATTCTAGAGCTCAAATGCTTTTTAAATAATATCTGAGTCTGGGGTTAAGTGAACTGCACAATGTCGCATATGGAGCAAACCTAAACTCTAGTGTAAGGATGAGCTCTTCTGTTGTTCACTACTGTTGTCATAGATAGGGTTAGAGCTTCTTTCTCTTTTGTGGTCTTGAGCTCATTCATTCCAGGAATATAATTTTTTAAAGTATAAGCTTAAGAATATTAATTTGCCAAAACAATAATCATAAGAAACCTTGGACTTACTTATAAATTTACATGTACAGCCGGCATGCTCTACCCTGACCCAAAGTTTCAATGACAAGTATATCAGACTTAAATACATACAAGCATGTACTTGCTTACGACAAAAACACTTCAGGTTCTGTTTGTACTATCAAGAACATCCAAAGAAAAATGAAGTTCAAGTAGAAACATTTTGATGATTTTTTTCTCAGAACTCGACCACAAACCAAAGTCATAGATGAATAATGATTTAAATGAAGTGAAAATAATGAATCAATAACATGGCTGGCAAATTCTGGGGAATGGATCAGAGTTCTAAAAAATCTTCACAACAGATTTTCTTCCAGGGAGCTTCTGCAGCATCCAAATGCATTTATTATTTGCTCACTGCAATTTTTACGGAGCAGAAACTAAGCAAGACCCTTCCTGTTCACTTCCATTTTTTCATGTGGTTGGCTATAACCTCATATCCCCTTGTTTAAGCACAACCTACAACCTGTCTTCATTGGGCTAAATTAAAAGATTTTTACACCCTATGATTTGTGATTTTATAGCTTCCTTATACCCCAAAGTTAAGATGACTTTACGCCCCAAGACCATGTTTGGAAAGTTATCTAGTTTCAGTTTCTTTATGACGCCTATGTATGCCACTCTCCTCAGGGTGACTATCACGTAGGTGAGCATAACACAGTTCTATACAACACTTCTTCCATGTCGTGAGGTTCAATACTAATTGCCTGGTGATACTATCTAATTATAATAGAGGCCATTGGAACTATTTAACACAAACTCCCACAGGGCTACATAGCCAAAGAGAAGCAAATACTTGTGCTATTATGTGGTAAATTCAGAGCCCGGCACATACAAAATCAAGGAGATTTCGATAAAGGCAGATTTATCTTTTCAGATCTTTGTAAGTAATGAGAGGTCATATTGAAGATTTGCTGCATAGTAAAAGCACCTTCAGTCAACCTATCTGTCATCCCGGACAGGTCTTTAGAGGAAAGTCTATGCAAGGTAGAATGCCAAAAGGTTATATAAAGTATATGAATAAATGTGGACTATAAGAAAAATGCTTTTAGCTTTGGAATGAATGAAATTTGACCACGAAATAATACAACCAGCTTCTAACAGCATGATAAGATGTAAATTCTGGTTGCAACAAGTACTGTCCTTTCAAAATGGTCATCTTGGGAGATAATATATACTCTATGCTACTCTCATTCCAAATATGTCCTCTTTTAAAATTAGTTTCAGGACACATTCTGTCAAAATCTTCATCTGGGCTTTTAATCTGGGCTTGATTTTTGGAAAACAACCTGCTGTAGGCAGACTCTGAGAGGTCCCCATGCCCTCTGCCTCCTGGTGTTGATGCTTTTGTGCGATCCCCCTTCCCCAAGTGTGAGTGGGGCTCGTAACTTGCTTCCAGCCAATAGAAGATGGCAAAGATGACAGAAGAGATATAATTACATATATAAAATTACATTATCTAAGATTGTAACCCATCTTGCTAGTAGACATTCTCTCCCTTGCTAGCTTTAAGAAAGCAAGTAGTCATGCTGGGAAGGTCCACAAAGCAAGGAGCTCAGGGTAGCCTAGACAGCAAGAAATTGAAGCCCCCAGCCAACAGCCCAGAAAGAACTGAATGTTGCCAACAACCATGTGAACTTGGAAGTAAACCCTTCTTCAGTCAAACATGCAAATGAGACCCAGCCCTGGCTAATATTTTGCAACCTTATGAAGGACCCAACTAAGCCATGCCCAGATCCTGACCCACAGAAACTGAGATAATAAGTGAGATTGTTTTAAGCCACTAAGCTTGTCATAATGCTATAATGAAGTAATAGACAACTAATGTGAAAACTTTGGTCATTCTGAGCCAGCTTTAGTCAATACAATTTTTTTTTAAGATTATTTATTTATTTGACAGAGAGAGAGACAGCCAGCGAGAGAGGGAACACAGGCAGAGGAAGTGGGAGAGGAAGAAGCAGGCTCCCAGTGGAGAAGCCTGACATGGAGCTCGATCCCAGGACTCCGGGATCACGCCCTGAGCCGAAGGCAGCCGCTTAACGACTGAGCCACCCAGGCGCCCCCAGAAGATACCATTCTTAAATCTTATCCTCTTAATTATCTTTTACTTACCTTGTTTTTCTACCTATTCACTTCTAAGAAAATCAAGAATTCTCTGGAAAGGGAGCCACTTTCAAATCTACCTAATACTTTACATGTTAGATTAATAGCATCTAGCATTTATAGGACATTTACTATGTTTCAGGCACTGTGCTATGCATTTTACATATTTTATTAATCCACACAATCCTAAAAGTTAGAAATTCTTACATTCCCATTCTAAAAGTGAGGAAATGGAATAAAATAAATTTCCCAAGGTCAAAGGCTAGTAAACAGCAGTGCTGAGAATCTAACTCAAGCAGTCAACTTCCAGAGTTTACACAATTAACATCTCTCCTATAAAGGAGGTGCACAAGCATTAGCTCATTTGAGGTCCCTATTAAAAAAAAAAAAAAAAGCTCTTCTAATGTTACTGATAAAGAAATTGGGGCTTTGAGAGTTTAAGAGTTTAAGTCATATAACTTGTTAAGAGCCAAGTAGAGCCTAAAAGAACCAAATTTTCATTTCTGCCCCTAATCCAGTGCTCTTTCTACCACATGAACAGTTGTTCATGTCAGTTGTTGCCCTGAAGTCCTGAGGCTAATTGTTTTGTGGGCAGTTCTGGTGACCAGAATGCGGCAATACCTAAAAGAAAATCTCTGAAACAGTTTTGAATAAAGAAACCATCATCCAGACACTCAATGTAAACACACTCAAGGGTTCCATTTTGAAAGATAACACTCATCTTCAATAGTATTTCTATGATCATAAAATTATAATCGCCACACCTCATAAGCCAACACAAATTTTACAGTTATACCTCATAAACAAATACAAAAATAAGTTAGTGAATACAGGCATAGAACTCCGTGAAACTCAATTTCCTAAACTATAAAATGAGGAGGGTTGGAGATCACTACTTCTCAAAGTATGTTCCAGAGAACACTAACCCCACGACACATTAAAATATGTTTGGGGGAGGAAAAAAGGCATGGGGAGGGAGGGTTTGTATGTTCAAATAAGTTTATGCTCTTTGCAATCCTCTGGGAGGCTCATGTCCACATTAGCACTTAGAGGCTCCGAGAAGTTCTGCACTAAAGAAATCTATGAACTCTGCTGAATCCAGTGGCTTCAGAACTTTTTAACCACATAACCTTTTTTTCTGGTAACACTTTTATTAATGTCTGCTAGGACTCTAATTTCTACTTGGGAAATTCCATGAATTTACCTCAAGGTTAATTTTCATTTCACAAGAGGTTAAAATTAAGTTTGACCTATAAAGTGAGTTAGAGGTAGTTTGTTTAAATTATATAAAACTAAGGAGGCAATTGCAAATGTCCCCAAGAGCGTACATTTTCTCCAGGCTTCCAATCCATCAATTTTAGCTGCCCATTATATACTTGTTCTTTTCAAGGTACCTTGAGTTAATGATTTTGATGAATCTCAGAATGAAAAATAACATTTACAGATAATCAACCCATTTTCTGAGCAAAAATTCTTGGTATAACCATTTATTCTACCAACTCACTTCATGTAATCACACATGCACCACAAAGAAAGGGAAAAAAGAGGGCAAATATATTACATTTCTATTACACAAGGAGTCTGTGAAGTCTCCCCTGTGCTGTTTCCTTATTTCAGCTAAAATAACCATGTTCAAAGGGCATATTAATCCTATTGACCTTTGCAAAACTATTTAGAGGAATCTCACCCTTTTCTTTCTTTTTCGTCATATTAAGAAAATTTCCTCACCCAAATCAGTTTTGCAGTCTGTAAAGTGGAAACATAAAGCGGAGGCTTAAGGATTCACTTCATGTTCCTTTATCAAGCCACTTCCCACACAGCCCAGTCATTAGTATCAGAGGTAACAAAGATATTTTTAGGAAAATCGTGGGTGCTGCTTTACAGCAGTTCTTTTCTCTATGAGTCATCTTGGCTTCAGCTCCAACTTTAGGCAAACTATTTTACTTTTCTCAGGCTTTGTTTTTTAAGCCTCTGTTTCCTCATCTACAAAATGGGCTTCTTCCTTACAGAGCTGTTGTGAAGAGTCAATGAGATAATGTGTGGGAAATATCATTCAACCCATTTATTCAAAAAGGCATCTGTGACCCTGGAACTCTGCTTTTAGGGATGTTACTGCACTTAATCATTATTATGACACTTATATGGTGGCTTCCATCATTCCAATTTTCATAAATGAGAGATTAGGAAAGTTAAGAAATTTGCCCAAGTTCACCCAGCTAATAAACAGAGTACCATGAATTTGAACTCTTTTCTATTTACCTCTTTGTTCTTCCCATGGCACCACACTGGTATTCAACAAAATGTGTTGAGTGTCTCCTATAGCATACATTTGCCAAGATGATGAAACAAATAAAAAATAAGAAAGAGAAAGAAAGAAAGAAAGAAAGAAAGAAAGAAAGAAAGAGAAGAAGGAAGCGAAAGAAAAAAGAAAGTCTTAAGTCGGTCTGATCTCTAGGCAAAGGCATCAAGTAAGCCAAACTGATCTCTATCCTTGCTGCCCACCAGGGAACAGAGTCCTCATGTTGCTCCATAAGCCCAAGGATCTTCTCACAATGCCTCCCTAGGGCTACCTACCCAGACACTGGCCTGTTCTCTAGATCAATGCTACTCAAAGTAGCTGGTCCATAAGCTATTTGTTAGCAAACAATGTTGAAATAGGGGGTTTGCACTAGAATGTAAATTAATATGCTGCTTCCTTCAATGAGAAAGCCTTGATAACAAAAGAAAAAAAATAGCTTAAATTAAAAGAGTGCTTAATGACCTGTAAACTACGTATCTCATGGCGGACCAGCAGCATTCTCTAGACCACACTATGAGTAGCAGTGTTCCACAACACTCTCAGAACCCTCTTTTTTCTTTCCCCAACAGAACATAACTATTTTTATGCTCATTTCCCATATGCTCTGCCATTTGCTGTGACTAACCTGAAAAGCTTATTCATGTGAAGGTACTGGAGTTGCTAACAGTTAATGTTTGGTGGCTCAGGGTAAAATATTTATCATTTAAAATGGGTCTATTATACACATGAAAAAATGTTCAAAATCATTAGCCATCAAGGAAATTCAAATCAAAACCACACTGAGATACCACCTTACGCCAGTTAGAATGGCAAAAATTGACAAGGCAAGAAACAACAATTGTTGGAGAGGATGTGGAGAAAGGGATCCCTCCTACATTGTTGGTGGGAATGCAAGTTGGTACAGCCACTCTGGAAAACAGTGTGGAGGTCCCTTAAAAAGTTAAAAATTGAGCTACCCTATGATCCAGCCATTGCACTACTGGGTGTTTACCCCAAAGATACAGACGTAGTGAAGAGAAGGGCCATATGCACCCCAATGTTCATAGCAGCATTGTGCACAATAGCTAAATCGTGGAAGGAACCGAGATGCCCTTCAACAGATGACTGGATTAAGAAGTTGTGGTCCATATATACAATGGAATATTACTCAGCTATCAGAAAGAACGAGTTCTCAACATTTGCTGCAACATGGACGGCACTGGAGGAGATAATGCTAAGTGAAATAAGTCAAGCAGAGAAAGACAACTATCATATGATTTCTCTCATCTATGGAACATACGAACTAGGAAGATCGGTAGGAGAAGAAAAGGATAAAGAAAGGGGGGGAATCAGAAGGGGGAATGAAACATGAGAGACTATGGACTCTGAGAAACAAACTGAGGGCTTCAGAGGGGAGAGGGGTGGGGGAATGGGACAGACCGGTGATGGTAGTAAGGAGGGCACGTATTGCATGGTGCACTGGGTGTTATACGCAACTAATGAATCATCGAGCCTTACATCGGAAACCGGGGATGTACTGTATGGTGACTAATATAATATAATAAAAAATCATAAAAAATAAAAATAAAATAAAAAAAATAAAATAAAATGGGTCTATTATAGATATTCCTTAACCCAGAATATCATTCTGAGAGTGAAGATTTTAGGTACCATGCAAGACTATGAGAAATACATATTAGGGAGACAGATAAGAATTTAGGTGCTGCTTAAATCACAGCAAACTTACCCACAAATATGTGAGTATGCACACATGCACACCCATGCGCTCAGTGGTGGCATTAGAGACATGATGTGTTGTGGTATTATAATATGAAAATTAGGGAGAGAAGTTGTAGTGCTTGCTCTTTAGTCAAGTTCCCCCCCCCCAAAAAAAAAAAAAAAAGAAAAACAAAGATTTCCTCTGAGTTTGCCAGGGACAGATAGGGTGAACTTAAACCTTGCTTCTCTATCAGAGACAGATATATTTTCTTTCTCCTCTTCCCTTCTCTGAGTACTAAAGGTGGCTATGTGCCCAGTATGCCAAGAACAGTGCCTGACACATCATAGGTACTCAATAAATTCATTAGTTCCTCAGCAAACCTCCACTTAACACTTAAGTTGTGCCAGGCCTTTTCATACAACAGGGAATGAAATGGATAAAGACCATGTCACTCATGATGCTCACATTCCAGTGGAAGAGATATTAAATAGAAGGGGGGAGGAAAGAAGGTGGAGCCTTTAAAAAGCTCAAGCTGGGGACAAAACGAGGAAAAAGCAGACTAAATGTGTAGAGCCTACATTGCGTATTCTTTCTCTTGACCATATCCAGAATGTTATGGAACCATCATAGTTCTGTGGCAGTCTGACTTTGGGTATTTAAATTTCTCCAAAAGGGCGCCTGGGTGGCTTAGATGGTTAAGCATCTGCCTTCAGCTCAGGTCATGATCTCAGGGTCCTGTGATTGAGCCCCATGTCAGACTCCCTGTTCAGTGGGGAGCCTACTTTTCCCTCTCCCTCTGCCTCTCCCCCTGCTGTGCTCTCTCTGCCTCTCTCTCTCTCTCGAATGAATAAATAAAATCTTTTTAAAAAAATAAAAATAAATAAATTGCTCCAAAAGGCAGTTGGACTGTGTTTAAGAAAAAACTTTCTTACTGAGATAGATTACCATGGGAAGGCACAAACTCCATTCTCTTGAGTTTTAAAACAAAATAAATAATCCAAAAAATTATTAAAATGATTAAACTATATAAAATCCAACTCTTACTGGGAACCATAAGGGAAAAAATAAAAAACCAATGGATAGGGAATGGGAGCTCCCTGCTGTGCCATTAATAAGCTGGTGACCTTGGCCAAGTCACCCCACCCCTATAAGTCTCAGTGTCTTGTTTGTAGAAAGAAGAATGTTTGGTGGCCTCTGGGTTCCCTTTCAGTCCTATGATTTCAGTGACACTAAACTCTTTTGGTCTCTTCAAGTCCTGCACTTCTATATCTTCATTATTATAGGTTTTCACCAGAAAAAAACTTCTGAAAGTATAGCGTTATCCTCAAGATTTTTACAAGTATAGCCCACTACTGAGACTACCATCATACAAAGTCTAAGAGAGGAAGGAAAGAGAGAGAAAAAAACAGGAGAGAGAGAGGGAGAACCCACAATAATATCATCATGTCTGCATATGGCTTTTAACATGGTTCTTACTGTCATGGCTGCGTCTCCCTCCTTGTCACCATACACTTTATACAGTATATACTGCTAAAAAATAGTAGGTAAACCAAATTTTGGTCAGTTAAAGCATATTGTAAGTGCATACAGAAATTGCTCTTAAAGAGAATCTTTTAATATCTTTTGTGATGTAAGTAAACACCTCATATTTCATTTTTGTGATAATCTGGGTTTATATGAATTTATACTTTTAAATTACAGCCAGTATTTACCAAGGGACCACTCGGACTCAGGTTCTATGCCAAAAGGTTTACACACAGTGTTATATCCAATACTAACAATAACCCCATGAAATTAGTAGTATGGTTATCACCATCTCATAGATGGGGAAAATGCAGCTCAGAAAGATTAAGTGATAATCCAAAGTCACTCAACCAGTAGGGAGACAAACAAGAAAGCAAACCTAGAAGTTCTCAACAACTACGCATGAATACTAAGGCAAAGGCCTACTCTGGGCACATTTGAACTATGGAGCCTCACTTTGTCCTTTGGCTTCTATTTCCTCAGCCCCCCGAGTCCCTCCAGCCATTTCTCAGCTACTAAATCTTGTTTCCAGGTCTGACAGATGGCAAGGAATTTCCAGACTTAAATATTGCTCTCAGAAGTCCAGGTCTGTGAGCAGAGATAGACCTTGGGAGGCCCAGAGGAGAGTAGCCAGGCCAAGAAAAGGCTCAAAGCCATGTTATCTGGGGATACTTGGAAGAAGTAGGTAGGTCTCGACTGGAGAGGAAAAAACTCAGGGGAAACAGATGCTTGCATAGTCTTTTCATAGCTCAGTGGTCTCATTTGAAGAAGTTGCTTCAGCCAGAAACAGCAGACTCTTGGTATATTCAGCAACAAAATATAGGAAGAAACAAAATGTGAGCTGTAGCACAATGCCATCTATTTAAATTAAAAATCTATTGCAAAAGAATAATGTCTGTTTTACAAGAACTCATACAAATAGAAAGATACACATCACACATATTAGGGTTGCTGCCTGTAAAGAGCAAGGAAGGGGAAATCAAAGGGAAGATTTCTCCTATTTTTTAGTCCAAATACATGAAGGAGAAATCCATGTGCTAAATAAGCCCCAGATGATACTGCAGGTAAAACTTGAAGAGCACCATGCAAAATATATTCAGAACCCAACCACTTTTCACACCTCTCCTCGTCCAATACACCATCATCTCTGGTCTGAACTACGGCCGCAGCCTATAACTGCTGTCCCTACTTCCACACTTTTCTCTGTACTGTCTATTTGCAGAGCAAATCTTTTAAAAGCATAGATCAGATCATATTAGTCCCTACCTCAACACATTCCAGTGACTCCCCACATTATTCAGAGTAAAATCCAGTATCCTTAACAATGGTCCACATGACTTGGCTCCCATTCCCTTTCCAATCTCATATCCCACTACTCTCTCCTTGGTATTCCCCTGTCCAAATACACTGGCCTCCTTGGTGCTCCATGAACACACTAAGCACACGCCTGCCTCAGGGCCTATGTACGAACTATTTCCACTAACTGGAATGCTCAAACTCCAGACATTCGTATGGCTCAGACTCCACTTGAAAGTCACTTGTCAGTAAGGCCTTTCCTTACAACTCTAGTTAAAAATTGCAAGTGCCCACTTCGACACTGTCTTTCTTCCTTTCTTAATTATCTCCTCTCATGCTCTTCATTTTACTTGCCTTATTCATGATCCTGTAGAAAGCAAGTTCAGGAGCACAGGGATTTCTGCCTATTTTGTTCACCGCTAGATCCTCAGAATTTAAACAGTATCTGGATGCACTCCATAAACATATGTACTCCATATATGCTATGCACTCCATAAATATATTTTAATTGATTTTTGTTCAACATAAAAAACTTCCTATAGAATTGTCCATTAATGAAATGAGCCATAAGAAAACGAGCTCCCCATCCCTGGAGGTATTCAAGCAAAAGCTAAGTGAACTTTTTGTAAAGACACTGAAGAAAGGATGTAAGCACTGGGCGTCTGATTGGACCAGATATAATCCAAGCTCCTGCCAACCCTGAAATACCATAGTTCTGTGAACCACCACAAAAATGCTAAAATAAAATGCTTTGACTCCTAAAACTGGACCTTAGGAGGTCAACAAATGCTTAAGAAACCAGGATTATATTTCCAGTCTCCTATACCTAGTGAACTGAGCACCAGCAGTTTGGGTTTGTTTTGTTTTGTTTCATTTTTAATCTTTTAAACCCCATGAGTCTATTTGGTAACATTTTCTCCTGAATACAAAAAAGCAGCATACATCTAATTGCAAATGAGAAACTTCAGGACAAGCTAGTGTTATCAAATAACTGTATTATCTGAAAAAAATTCATCATCTCACGTAATTTAAATTCCTGCCCTTTGCTCCCTTGTGTCTATTTTTGCATTAAAAAGTCTGCCTAAAATTAGTTCAACTCTTCCCTTTGGGATAGATTTTAAAACAAAAACATGGAAGGATTAAAAAGAGGAACAGAATGACTGATAGTTGAGATTTCTTCTATAGAGTCTCTTGATTTATGTATGATAAGAAGGTTGAAAGCCTATGTGGAAAGACCAAAAAAGAAGAAAATGAATGTTCTAGGGACCACACAAATTAGTGATGTTGCCATCCTCCAGGGAAGAAAATACTTTGATTTTATATATATATAAAAATTTTTTTTAACAGTGATATATTTTTTTTAACAGTGATATATATATATATTTTTTTTAACAGTGATGAGAAAATTGCAGTACCCAATAGAGACCCCGCTCTAGAATCGATTAAATGCAGGCTAAAGTAAGGTCCAAGTATTTCCTGCATCACCTCTTCCCTCTGTTAGTAGATGGGATTCTTCAGTTGTATGAACAGTCCAGGGATCCTACAAGTAATTAAATGATGTAGCAACAAGAGTGGCCCTCTGCTCCCGGAAGCAAAAATTCTGAACCAACCTGGAAACTCTTCAGAGCAGAATAGGTGTTCCATCCCTGTTTACAACTTTCCTCAGCACAGAGATTGGGGACCCATAAAGACATCCATTTACAACATTTTATTTTATCCAAGAAAGAGAGGGGCAGGTTTTTCCCACTACTTTTATAGAAAGCTATCCTTCCTAAACAAAGAAAGAGTTTTGAGTTTGGGATTTTTCAGGTATTACACATTCTCCCACCTGTTGCTGTTATGTAGTCTATTTCTGGAAAGGAGCCCACAAGTGCACCGCAAGTAAGAATAGAAGCCAATGATTACCATTTGTTCATCACATTCCTTGCCAGGGCAAGGATATCTCAGGGGATTTTTTTTTTCAAGTTTTTATTTAAATTCCAGTTAGTTACCATACAGTGTAATATTAGTTTCAGGTGTGCAATATAGTGATTCAACACTTCGATACAACACCCTGTGCTCATCACAAGTGCACTCTTTTAATCCCCAATACCTATTTCACCCATCCCCTCCACCTCCCTTCTGCTAACCATCAGTTTGTTCTCTATAGTAAGAGTCTGTTTCTTGGTTTTTCTTTTCTTGTTCCCCCCTAAGTCCATCTGTTTTGTTTCTTAAATTCCACATATGAGTGAAATCCTATGATATTTGTCTTTCTCTAATTTCACTTAGCATAATAGTCTCTAGCTCCATCCACATCATTGCAAATGGCAAGATTTCATTCTGATGGCTGAGTAACATTCCATTGTGTGTGTGTGTGTGTGTGTGTGTATGTGTGTGTACACAAGCCAGCTCTTCTTTATCCATTCACCACTTGATGGACATTTAGGCTCTTTCCATAATTTGGAAATTGTGGATAATGCTGCTATAAACATTGTGGTGCATGTATCCCTTCAAATCAGTGTTTTTGTATCCTTTGGGTAAATAGCTAGTAGTATAATAGGGTAGTTCTATTTTTAACTTTTTGAGGAACCTCCACACTGTTTTCCAGAGTAGCTGCACCAGTTTGCATTCCCATCAACAGTGTAAGAGGCTTCCCCTTTCTCTGCATCCTCTCCAACACCTGTTATTTCCTGTGTTGCTAATTCTGGCCATTCTGACAGGTGTGAGGTGATATTCACTATAGTTGTGATTTGTATTTCCCTGATGATGAGTGATGTTGAACATCTTGTTATGCATCTGCTACCCATCAGTGTTTTCTTTAGAAAAATGTCTGTTCATGTCTTCTGCCCATTTCTTAACTGGATTATTTGTTTTTTGGGTGTTGGGCTTCATAAATTCTTTATAGATTTTGAATACTGACCTTTAATCAGATATGTCATTTGCAAATATCTTCTCCCATTCCATACGTTGCCTTTTGGTTTTGTTGATTGTTTCCTTCAATGTGCAGAAGTTTTTTATTTTGATGCAGTCCTGAGAGTTTATTTTTGCTTTTGTTTCCCTTGCTTCAGGATACATATCTATTAAGAAGTTCCTATAGCCAGTGTCAAAGAGGTTACTGCCTGTGCTCTCCTCTGGGATTTTAATGGTTGGTTTCCTGTCTCACATTTAGGTCTTTCATCCATTTTGAATTTATTTTTTGTATAGTGTAAGAAAGTGGCCCAGTTTTCCCAATACTGTTTGTTGAAGAGACTGTCTTTTTCCCATTGGATATCCTTTCCTGCTTTGTCAAAGATTCGTTGACCATATAGTTGTGGGTTCATTTCTGGGTTTTCTATTCTGTTCTACTGATCTATGTGTCTATTTCTGTGCCAATACCATACTGTGTTGATCACTACAGCTTTGTAATATAACTTGAAGTCTGGAATTGTGATGCCTCCAGCTTTGCTTTTCTTTTTCAAGATTGCTCCGGCTATTCAGGGTCTTTTGTGTTCCATATAAATTTTAGAAATAGTTTGTTCTAGTTCTGTGAAAAATGTTGTTGATATTTTGACAGGGATTGCATCAGATGTGTAGATTGCTTTGGGAATACAGACATTTTAACAATATTTGTTCATCCAATCCATGAGCATGGAATGCTTTTCCATTTCTTTGTGTCTTCTTCAATTTCTTTCATCAGTGTTGTATAGTTTTCAGAGTACTGATCCTTTACCTCTTTGGTTAGGTTTATTCCTAGGCATCTTTTTATTTTTGGCACAAATGTAAGTAGGATTAATTCCTTGATTTCTCTTTCTGCTCCTTCACTATTGGTGTATAGAAATGCAACAGATTTCTGTACTCTGATTTTTTATTCTCAGGAGATTTTTAAAGGGAGTTCCCCAACACTGGGCTGAATAGTGGTCTACAGGGTCACTGGTCCTCTTCCTGACATTTTCTCTTTTACGCTCCCCACACCCACTCCCTTCCTGATAATGGGGTAGTTCATTCTACAGAACGTATGTTTTATTATAGAAATTGATACCCTAAAAGAAAAATGTTTTTAACAGTTATTCAAGGGTAGATACTGAGTGACTTCTGCATGCCTAGCATTGTGATCAGTAAGAGGTAAAGATTAGGGGGCAAGGGGAATGAGGAAAGGCAAGCACAGTAAAGCCAGATCTGTTTGTACCCACATGGAGCTCACAATCCATTGGACAGACAAGACTATTACCATAAGTTAAAAAGTAACATAATATGGTGGTTCATGCCATAGAAACAATAGCATATTTAGCACTGGAGGAGACCAAATTCCATGTGGTTTAACCTGGACTAGGTCTTGAATGGTAGGAGAAATAAATAAAGAAGATAGTGGAGGTCAGTCTCCAGATAAGCCTGGCCAAAATCAATCAGACAACCCATTCTGTCCCTCCTATGGGCCTCCCTTCCACAATGTAGCCATATGGGACAGTGGAGGCCACAAATAACCTCAAGGGAACTCAAATAGGCCATAGGTTTGGGGGGAGGGTTTAAGTTTTTAATTCCAGTTAGTTAACATACAGTGTTATTTTAGTTTCAGGTGAACAATATAGTAATTGAATAGTTCCATACATCACCCTATGCTCATCATCACAAGTGCACTCCTTAATTTCCATCACCTATTTAACCCATAAATAGGCCAGATGTTTTGGTTCCACTTTATGTCCCCCTTTAGGATTGTTCAACACACAGAACCCAATTCTCAGAAAACACAAAATTAAAATGCTATGACTAAGTCAGAAAATCTTTCTCTTTCTACAGAGAACCATTCTATGCATATAATTGTGATCAGCTTTTCTCTGATGTGAGAATTTAAAATGGTAAATGATTAGCAAAAATTTTTGAAAGCAGGTACAAGATCAGGGCAAAGAGACCAGGTACCAGAAGAGCAGGGCAAGAATTAGTGTTCAAACCCAGGCAGAAGGAATCAAGACTTCAAGTGTGGTATAGTGCCATCCTGGAAGTGATAGTCTCCTTCCATTAAAGCCCTTTATACTCATGTAAGTATGACCATACAGATCCTGGCTATATGACCGCGGACACATTATTTACATTACGTAGAGAACGGGGGCAATCTTACCCACCTCCAAGGGAATAGATATTGGAGATAATACAGACAAAGATTTAAGACAGGACCTAGGACAGAAATTACTCGACTGGCATATATTATTAGCACGGTTAATAATAATAACTTTAATACCACTCTTCTGCTCTATCAAAGCTTCTTGTTTCTTTCTGAATTTTTTTTGCTATACCCAAATAACTAAAAAGTTACATGTTCGGATCCCCACAGGGTTTTCTTCTCCTGTTAGTGCTGTGGGTCATCCTGGTTTAATCAGTCCTTTTAAAGAATCACCAGCCATTATTCTCGCTGACATTTTAATCAGGTTTTCCCAAGAATCCCAAAGGAGGGGGGAAATGGAGTTGCAGTGAAAAAAAATCCACTTTTCTCTACATGCCAGTAAATTATAACTTTGTAGCTGCCTCAGAAAAAGAACAAAAGACACATGGCAGAACATTTTTCTGGCTAAAAAAACTGACAATGCAATAGAACCAAATTCCTTGCAGTACTGATGGTGGGGTGGGGGGTGCCAGACAGGGGCAGGGAACAAGTACAGTTCTACAGAAGCTCAATAAACGCTTCAAATAGTGAATGAATAAATGAATGATGCAAGGAAGATTTAAGCTATTATTATTCACTTTTTATATTCTGCTGCATCCAGAAAGGATTTGAGGTGGTTGAGGAATTAATTATATGAGTCAGAGTTTATATGTTCTGACAATTACCACAGAAGGTAAAACATTCAAGGATTCCAAATAGCCCAAGATTGGGAGCATCAATTAATTAATGCTAACTCTTCCTGCCTGAGCAAAGGCCTCAGGCTAATAACATTCTGAAATTGCTTAAAAGCAGTTATAGTCACAAAACCAAGGTACACCAGGAGTCCACTGGGAGCTTTAACAACATTACACCTGAGCTTTTTATGTCAGGAGGGAGCACAAGAGACCGTTCACAGACTGAAGCAAGATGGGGAAAAAGCCTCACTCAGCAAATAACATGCCATTAACTTGGTGTGTGTGAATGGTACTCAAGGAAGCAGTAATTGAGTCAATAAAAAATCAGAGTGGATAAACAGGCCAAAATGGGAGGCGGGGTGAAACTGCCAGTTGCCGAGCAAATACATAGTGAGACAAGTTGGAATATGTGGGTCACTGTATCAAAATCTTAAATACAATGCACATTAAATAAATGGTAGTAGTGATATTATAATGATGTGATGGAGGGAAGAAAGTAGTCGTTTAATAAAAATAATGGCTGAAGTGTATCATGTGCTTACTACATTCGCGGCACTGTCCTAACCACTTTACCCAAGTCTAATCCTCATTTAAGCCTCACAACAGCCCTACAAGGCAGCTTCCACAATAATCCCTATTTTGTATTTGATGGAACTGAGGTACAGGAAGTTAAGTGACTTATGTTTCATATCTTATCTCATTTAATCCTCACTATAATGTTTTGAGGGAGTTATCATTTCATAGATAAGAAAACTGAAGCACAGAGAGGTTAGTAATTTGGCCAGGTCTCAGAGCCATCCACCCGACCCTAGAGCTTGTACGAACATGCTGGTTGCTGCATGAAATATGTTTAAATTCACCACAAGGACTATCTAGCATGAAAAGTTTGGTTTTCATAGTAATAATAATAGCAAATCCTTACACTGAACTCACTGTGGGCCAGGAACTGTTTTTAATAATTAACTTACCCTTACAATATTCCTCTGGGGAAAAGAATGTATTATGCCCATTTTACAGATGAGGTAACTCAAACAGACCGATAACATGCCTGGCACAGTGTCACATAGTAAGTAGTTGAGTGAGACCATTTAGAATCTGTGTTTTTAACTACCCTGCTCTTCTATCTAAGAATGATGTTTTGAGGCCACGTTGCGTGACAATCGATAATGGTGACAAAGAAATCAGCAACACCAGGGAATTTCCTTCTGAAGCCTCATCTTATCACAGAAGGGTATTCACATCATTATTATGTCTCAAGGCCAACAATTCCTTTTAAAACTGGTGCTCTAATCTGGGAGAAAATCCTGTTCCCAAGAAAGAGAAAACGTATGAACAGAAGCATGGTGCTATACTGCAAACTATGACAAGATGCAAAGACAGGACATGCTGCAGCCCAAACACCTGTCATTTCCACCCCAAAGAGCAAACCCTTCTGCTGCCTACAGGATGGGGAGCAGCCATCAACTGTTGATGCCACCCACAAGTAACTAGAACCGTGGTTCCACTCCAGCATCCTCTCTGCCTTTAGAGAGCAGGCCATGACTTCATTTTATTTTTTCTATACCCTACTGGTTTTTTCTATAAATGCTATTGTGTAAAGAGACCCATAAGGAGATAAAGCTGAGAGATGCTGGCCTGTTGAAAATATGTTTTATAGCTACTCACAAAATGTGAATATGCCTGCCAGTGCTAACTGTGCTGATGGGAGGCCCTCCAGAGGTGTGAGCTCTGCCTGCTCTCCCCACTGCTGAAACAGTGTACTGTTTCAGAGGCCGTCACAAAAGATCAAACAAAATGGCTGGAAAGGATTAGTCTCCATTTTTATTAATGTTTTGAACTCCAGCAAAGCCCATACACTCCAGCAGCAGTGTCTGTCTCATAAGGCAAAGTTTTTGACCCATGGAGTGACTCATTCTTTTGAGACCTTCCCATTCTCATCAGTGACTCCTATCTGCCTAACCTGCTAAGATGGAAGTCTTGTCCAGAGTATGCCTGGGGTCTGCAAATCAAAGGAGGAGCACCAGGATCCAGATTTAAGGAACCTCAACTAGATGCCTCATTCTGAATTCCCACACAACCCTGTGTTTACCTCATCTCAACACACATCAATCACACTGTTTTGAAACTGCCCAGGAACATGATGGCATGTCTCACCCAATAGGCAGTACTTTCTCTGTGACCAGAAAATAGGTTAAGTTTACCTATGTTTCTGCAGAACTTAGAATTATACCTAGCTGATAAAAGCACTCGATAAATATAGTGATGCAGGAGGCAGCCTGTATGGTAGTGTCAGTCTGAGCTATGTTAAAACAAAACTAAAAAGGAAGGAGTTAAGATGGTGGAATAGTAGGGAGACCCACTGAAAGCAAGGAGGAACTCTGTAGAGGACTGACCTGTGGGAAAGAGCAGCCAAAACATAGCAGCAGAGTGCACACAGCATATACCAGAAACTCTTCTGAAGCATGAGGCACAGGACACTGTATGACCCCTTCTTAATATAGTATTACTCCCAGAAACAGGAAACACAACAAGCTTTCATAACACGCAAAAGACAGAAACTCAGACATAATGACAAGACAAAGGAATTCTTCCCAAAAGAAAGATCAAGAAGAAATCACAGCCAGGGATTTGCTCAAAACAGATATAAGCAATATAGCTGAACAAGAATTTAGAACAACAGTCATAAGAATCCTAGCTGGGCTTGAAAGAAGCATAGAAGACACCAGAGAAACCCTGGCTGCAGAAATAAAAGACCTAAAAACTAGTCAGGCTGAAATTTAAAAATGCTATACCTGAGATGTAAAACAGACTAGATGTAATCACAACGAGGATGGAAAACACAGAGGATCAAACAAATATAGAAGATAAAATTATAGAAAATAATTAAGCTAAAAAGACGAGGGAAAGAAAACTATTAGACCATGAATACAGACTTAGAGAACTCAGCGATTCCACAAAGCGCAGTAATACCCGTATCATAGGAGTCCCAGAAAAAGAGTGGGGAAAAGGGGCAGAAAGTTTACCTGAACAAATTATAACTTAGAAGTGCCCTAATCTGGGGAAGGAAACAGGCATTTGAGTCCAAGAGGCACAGAGAACTCCCCTCAAAATCAACAAAAACAGGTCAATGCCGGGGCGCCTGGGTGGCACAGCGGTTAAGCGTCTGCCTTCGGCTCAGGGCATGATCCCGGCATTCTGGGATCGAGCCCCACATCAGGCTCCTCCGCTATGAGCCTGCTTCTTCCTCTCCCACTCCCCCTGCTTGTGTTCCCTCTCTCGCTGGCTGTCTCTATCCTGTCGAATAAATAAATAAAATCTTAAAAAAAAAAAAAAAAACAGGTCAATGCCAAAACATATCAGAGTGAAATATGCAAAATACAAAGATAAAGAGAGAATTCTGAAAGCAGCTAGGGACAAAAGGTCCTTAACCTACAAAAGTAGCCACATAAGTTTAGCAATAGACCCATCCACAGAAATTTGGTAGTCCAGAAAAGAGTGATATGATATATTCAGCGTGTTTAATGGGAAAAATAGGCAGCTAAGAATACTTTATCCATGAAGGCTGTCATTCAGAATAGAAGGAGAGATAATGAGTTTCTAAGTCAAGCAAAAACTAAAGGAGTTTATGAACACTAAACCAGCTCTGTAAGAAATACTAAAGTGGACATTTGTGTAGGCAAGAGAGACCACAAGCAAAAAAGACTAGAAAGGAACAGAGATAATCTAGAGGAACAGCAACTTTACAGGTAATACAATGGTACCAAATTCATATCTACTAACAATTACTCTGAATGTAAATGGGCTCAGTGCTCCAATCAAAAGACATAGGATATCAGAATGGATTTAAAAAAAAAGATCCACTGATATACTGTTTACAAGAGACTCATTTTAGACCCAAAGACACCTTCAGACTGAAAGTGAAGGAGTGGAGAACCATCCACCATGCTAATGGACATCAAAAGAAAGCTGGAGTAGCCATATTCATATCAGACTAGAGTTTAAACCAAAGACGGTAATAAGAGATAAAGAAGGGCACTATATCATAATAAAGGGGTCTATCCAATAAGAAGATCTAACAATTGTGAATATTTATGCCCCCAGCTTGAGAGCAGCCAAATATATAAATCAATTAATAACAAACATAAAGAAACTCATTGATAATAATACAGTAATAGTAGGAGACTTTAACACCCCACCCACAGCAATGGACAGATCACCTAAGCAGATGATCAACAAGGAAACAATGGCTTTGAATGACAGGATGGACCAGATGGACTTAACAGACATAATCAGAGCATTTCATCCTGAAGCAGCAGAATACACTTTTTTTTCAAGTGCACGGGGAACATTCTCCAGAATAGATCATATACTGGGTCACAAACCCGGCCTCAACCAATACAAAAAGACTGAGATCATACCATGCATATTTTCAGACCACAACACTATGAAACTTGAAGTCAACCACAAGAAAAAATGTCAAAAGACCACAAATACATGGAGATTAAAGAACATCTTACTAAAGAATGAATAAGTTAACCGAGAAATTTAAGAGGAAATTTTTAAAAATACATGGAAGGAAATGAAAATTAAAACAGGACAGTCCAAAACCTTTGGGACACAGCAAAGGCTGTCATAAGAGGGAAATATATAGCAATACAGGCCTTCCCTCAAGAAGCAAGAAAAGTCTCAAAAATACAACCTAATCTTACACCTAAAAGAGCTAGAAAAAGACAGCAAATAAAGCCTAAAACCAGCAGAAGAAGGGAAATAATTAAGGTTAGAGCAGAAATAAATGATGTAGAAATAAAAAAAAAAAATCAACAAAACTAGGAGGTGGTTCAAGAAAGAACTAATAAGGGGCGCCTGGGTGGCATAGCAGTTAAGCGTCTGCCTTCGGCTCAGGGCGTGATCCTGGCGTTATGGGATCGAGCCCCACATCAGGCTCTTCTGCTATGAGCTTGCTTCTTCCTCTCCCACTCCCCCTGCTTATGTTCCCTCTCTCGCTGGCTGTCTCTATCTCTGTCAAATAAATAAATAAAATCTTAAAAAAAAAAAAAAAAAAAAGAAAGAAAGAACTAATAAGGGGCGCCTGGGTGGCACAGTTGTTAAGCGTCTGCCTTTGGCTCAGGGCGTGATCCCAGCATTCTGGGATTGAGCCCCACATCAGGTTCCTCTGCTGGGAGCCTGCTTCTTCCTCTCCCACTCCCCTTGCTTGTGTTCCCTCTCTCGCTGGCTGTCTCTCTCTCTCTCTGTCAAATAAATAATAAATAAATAAAATCTTTTTAAAAAAAAGAATAAAATTGATAAACCCCTAGCCAGACTTATCAAAAAGAGAAAGGATCCAAGTAAATAAAATCACAAATAAAAGAGATCACAATGAACACCTCAAAAATACAAACAATTATAAGAGAATATCACTAGCAATTATATGCCAACAAATCGATCAATCTGGAAGAAACAGATAAATTCCTAGAAACATATAAACTACCGAAACTGAAGCAGAAAGAAATAGAAAATTTGAACAGACCCATAAGCAGCAAAGAAATTGAATCAGTAATCAAAAATATCCCAACAAACAAGAGTCCAGGGCCAGATGGCTTCCCAGAGCAATTCTGCCAAACATTTAAATACCTGTTCTGCTGAAGCTGTTCCACAAAATAGAAATGGAAGACAGGGGTGCCTGGGTAGAGCAGTCGTTGAGCGTCTGCATTCGGCTCAGGGCGTGATCCTGGCACTCTGGGATCGAGCCCCACACATCAGGCTCCTCTGCTGGGAGCCTGCTTCTTCCTCTCCCACTCCCCCTGCTTGTGTTCCCTCTCTCGCTGGCTGTCTCTCTATCACATAAATAAATAAAATCTTAAAAAAAAAATCAAAAAAAAAAAAAAAAGAAAGAAAGAAAGAAATGGAAGACAAACTTCCAAACTTATATTCTATGAGGTCAGCATTACCTTGATTCCAAAGCCAAAGATCCCGCTAAAAAGGAGAATTACAGGGGCGCCTGGGTGGCTCAGTCGTTAAGCGTCGACCTTCGGCTCAGGGCGTGATCCCGGCGTTCTGGGATCGAGCCCCACGTCAGGCTCCTCTGCTGGGAGCCTGCTTCTTCCTCTCCCACTCCCCCTGCTTATGTTCCCTCTCTCACTGCCTGTCTCTCTGTCAAATAAATAAACAAAATATTTTAAATAAAAAAAAAAAAAGGAGAATTACAGAAAAAATATCCCTGATGAACATAGATGCAAAAATTCTCAACAAGATACTAGCTAATTGAATCTAACAGTGCATTAAAAAGATTATTTACCATGATCAAGTGGGATTAATCCCTAGGCTGCTGGGGTGGTTCAATATCTGCAAATCAATCAATATGGTACACCACATTAATAAAAAGAAAGGACAAGAACCATATGATCCTCTAGATAGATGAGAAAAAAAAAACATTTGACAAAATACAGCATCATTTCTTGATAAAAGCCCTCAAGAAAGCAGGGATAGAAGGAACATGACTCAACATCACAAAGGCCATACAGGAAAGACTTACAGCTAATCTCATCCTCAGTGGAGAAAAACTGAGAGCTTTTTCTCCCAAGGTCAGGAACACAACAGGGAAGTCCACTCTTACCACTGTGGCTCAACATTGTACTGGAGGTCCGATCCTCAGCAACCAGACAACAAAAAGAAATAAAAGGCATTCAAACTGGCAAAAAAGAAGTCAAACTTTCACTATAAGCAGATGACATGATACTCTATGTAGAAAACCCGAAAGAGTCCACCAGAATTACCAGAATTGATGCACAAATTCAGCAAAGTTGCAAGATATAAAATCAATGAACAGAAATCTGCTGCATTTCTATACACCAATAATGAAGCAGCAAAGAGAGAAATCAAGGAATCAATCCAATTTACAAATGCACCTAAAACTGTAAGATACCTAGGAATAAGCCTAACCAAAGAGATAAAAGGTCTGTACTCTGAAAACTATAGAACACTTATGAAAGAAATTGGAGAAGACACAAAGAAATGGAAAAACATTCCATGCTCATGGATTGGAAGAACAAATATTGTTAAAATACCTATACTACCCAAAGCAATCTACACATTCAATGCAATCGCTATCAAAACACCACCAGCATTTTTCACAGAGCTAGAACAAACAATCCTAAAATTTATATCAGACCAGAAAAGACATCGAATAGTCAAAGTAATGTAGAAACGAAAAGTAAAGCAGGAGGCATCACAGTTCTGGACTTCAAGCTGTATTACAAAGCTGTAATCATCAAGACAGTACGGTATTGGCACAAAAACAGACATATAGATCAATGGAACAGAATAGAGAACCCAGAAATGGACCCACAACTGTATGGTCAACTAATCTTCAAGAAAGCAGGGAAGAGATCCAATGGAAATAAGACAGTCTCCTCAACAAATAGTGTTTAGAAAACTAGACAGCAACATGCAAAAGAATGAAACTGGGCCACTTTCTTATACCATACACAAAAATAAATTCAAAATGGATGAACGACTTAAATGTAAGACAGGAAACCATCAAAACCATAGAGGGGAAAACAGACAGCAACCTCTTTGGACTCAGCCACAGCAAATTCTGACTAGACACATTGCCGGGGCAAGGGAAACAAAAGCAAAAATGAACTACTGGAACCTCATCAAGTTAAAAAGCTTCGGCGTAGTGAAGGAAACAATCAACAAAACTAAAAGGCAGCCAACGGAATGGGAGAAGATATTTGCAATAACATAACAGGTAAAGGATTAGTATTCAAAATCTATACAGAACATATTTTAAAAAAAAAGAACTTATTAAATTCAACACCCAAAAACAAATAATCTACTTAAGAAATGGACAGAAGACAAGAATAGACAATTTCCAAAGAAGACATCCAGATGGCTAACAGATAAATGAAAAGATGCTCAACATCACTCATCATCATAGAAATACAAATCAAAACTATAACAAGATACCACCTCACACCTGTCAGAATGGCTAAAATTAACAACTCAGGAAACAACAGGTGTTGGTGAGGATGTGGAGAAAGGGGAACCCTCCTATACTGTTGGTAGGAATGCAAACTGGTGCAGCCACTCTGAAGAACAGTATGGCAGTACCTCAGAAAGTTAAAAGTAGAACTACTGTACGACCCAGCAATTGCACTCCTAGGTATTTATCCAAAGGATACAAAAATGCTGATTGAAGGGATACATGCACCCCAATGTTTACAGCAGCACTATCAACCACAGCCCAATTATGGAAAAAGCCCAAATGTCCATCCACAAATGAATGGATGAAGATGTGGTGTGTACACACACACACACACACACACACACACACACACACACACTGGAATATTACTTGATGATCAAAAAGAATGAAATCTTGTCATTTGCAACAACCTGGATGGAACTACACTGTATTTATGCTAAGCAAAATATGTCATTCAGAGAAAGACAAATATCATATGATTTCATTCATAGGTGCAATTTAAGAAACAATCAGATGAACATAGGGGAAGGGAAGGAAACATAAAATAAAAACAGAGAGGGAGGCAAACCATAGGAGACTCTTAAATATAGAGAACAAACTGAGGTTTGCTAGAGGGGAGGTCGGTGGGGGATGGGCTAAATAGGTGATGGGCATTAAGGAGGGCACTTGTTTGGATGAGCACTAGGTGTTGTATATGGGTGATGAATCACTGGATTCTGCTCCTGAAACCAGAGCTGCACTGTAGTTAACTAACCTGAAGTGAAAGAAAAAAGGAAGGAAGGAAGGAAGGAAGGAAGGAAGGAAGGAAGGAAGGAAGGAAGGAAGGAATCTATTCCTATAAACTCAAAAATAAATAAATACATACATACAAAAAATTAAACCAAAAAAATGGGGGCTCATTTTCATCATCCTGCATTGAGTGCTTCTGTCACTGTAGCAGATATTTTGATGGGCTGTCTCATGTTATTTTTATTTTTGTTAGTGATTTTATTTTTTTAATTATTTTTTATTATTTTCAATGGTTGTCTTATTTTATACTTACAAGCAATCCAATTACATAAATAACATAATTATGCTTATTTTATAGTTGAGGAAATGGATGCTCACAATAACTTGTCCAAGATCACACAGTGATCTGAGCTGAGACTTGAAACCAGGAAATTTGATTCCAGCTTGCATGAAACTAAACACACCCTTCCACACCTCCCCTCAAGATGCAAGTTCCATTTTTCCGTTTTGTGATTCTACCTCTTCCCCCACCCCAGCCCTCTTTTCCCCTTGGTGCTCTTTATCATTAACTTTACACCTAAATAAAAATGGCTGGAAGGAGAGTACATAGAACCTTCAGTACTGAACCTAAACCCAGACTCAACTCTCATATTTCAGATCAGACCAGATGGACCTCCATTGGAACATCTTGGTCCTGGTCAGAATCCATCTCTGAGGTGGAGGGAGAGACCCCTCTGGTGGAAGCATGTGCGCCAGCCCCAACTCTGTCTCAAGGCCCACAGCACAGCTAACCTCTCTGAGACCTACCTATTCAAAACATGAGGATAATCATTCTTGCCCTGCATTTTTCCTGGACTAGTTTTTGTGAAGACTGCCTTGTTAGGCTGCCTCACTATAAATGAGAGCACTTTGAATATCCTGTCGTACTCTCTGCCAATGATGAGATAGTGTTGGGATCCAATGACTCTTATTTAGGCAATGGAGGTAGATTGCTTTTATTCACTTATCTTCTGTATCTAATAAAAAGGAGCAAGAAAGAAAGCGTCATTTCTAAGAAAGAGACACAGAGACAGAAAAAGAAAGAGAGTAAGAGACAGAGAGGAGAAAGGCAACAGAGAGATGGGACACAGGCAATGAGACAGGGAGGGAAAAACAGACTGAGACAATCAGAGCCAAAGAGACAGAGGACTAAAGATAGAGACAAAGAGAGGAACCAGAGAGAGGACCCAAAGCTAAGACAAAGTTTCATGTCTATTCCTTTAGATGCAACAAGCAAATTGCCTCCAAGATCGGGCACAAACCTAATTTTAATAAATTCTTTCTTTCCCCAACTGGTTGACGCTGAATTTCTTCCTCTTTAGTTGTCCCTCTACTGCACCACAGTACTCAACCCACATTAACTAGTCTCAAGTATGTATCAGGAAGGAGTAGGGTCCTGTTTAGAAAAGCCATATTGCCAAGTGAAGAAGGATTTCAGTTGCACCTGGCTTGTGACTCGACGTTTTCCCACCTGGGTCTCCTGGAGCATTCCCTGCTCAGCACTTTACTCTCACTGCTATTACCAGCCCCTGGGCAAAGATGTGCTGGCCATCTTGCGGCTCACTAAATGAGGCTGGACTGCACCAAATTGGTGATGAGAGCCCAAACTCTCTGTCCAGTGTTCACATGAAGACCATGAAGACTATCAACCTGTCACAGTCTCAAGAATGATAAGCCTACTTCTGAAGAATGACAGTACTGTTCCCTTCTGCTTTAAAGGTAAAAGGTAGGACCCACATTTGTGGTGGAAACATTAGTCCTTGAGCCCAAGTCCTAAGAGTCTGATGACTGACTCTTCCAGAGATCTAGTTCCGGGCTATTGTATAGATCACCTCAAAGACTGCTCATTTAGGGCACTCTCTCCATGTCCTTTACTGACACCCTTCTTCCTTCCTAGATGGAAGTGAATAGCTACATGCTTTATAGTTGTCTGTTGCATCACAGTTTCCCTTTCACACACATCTGATCCCCTCAGCCTCCTGAGTGATGATAAAGATAAGAAAGGTAAGGGGCGCCTGGGTGGCTCGGTTGTTAAGTGTCTGCCTTCGGCTCAGGGCATGATTCCGGAGTCCTGGGATCGAGCCCTGCATCAGACTCCTCTGCTGGGAGCCTGCTTCTTCCTCTCCCACTCCCCCTGCTTGTGTTCCCTCTCTCACTGGCTGTCTCGGTGTCAAATAAATAAAATCTTAAAAAAAAAAGAAAGAAAGAAAGAAAGAAAGGTAAGTCTCAGAGTATGTAGTCTGCTAATTAGCACTCATGGAGCATCTGCTATATGCCAGGTACTGTCTGAGGCCATTACACAAGTTAGCTCATGTAAACCTCTGATCCTAGCATCAAGGAAGTTATTACGTGCCCCTGATTCAGAGATGTGGAAACTCAGATTCAACAGGCTGAGTGGCTCAAGTACGTCAGGTAGCATTCAGAGAGCTGTGGCTGGGACAAACACCATTGACTCCACATTTAGGCGTAACAAGAGATACCCTATATTTACCCCTTCAAGATTTCAGAGGTAGATTTATTTTCAAAGGGAAAAAAAAACTCACAGTGGGTAGATCAGGTCTGTCCTGGCCAATTGCTTGAAAAACAAAGTTCTAGAACCCTCCATTTGTGTACCATGAACAATTCCTTTGACTTGCCACTTCCCCTCTCTGTGCACTCAATAAAATGGAAGTGCTTGCTACTTAAAGAAGAGGTTTCTAAGAAACCCAAAACCTTACTTGTAGTAGGACCCTTACTACAAGTGTCTTGAACAATGAAAATCGCTTTCCTAAATGAAACTAGACTCGAGTGGTTTGTTCTGCCCTGTTATAGTCGTCCAGTCAGAACTGTTCGTGTGATTTTTTTCAAAGTTCTGAAAACAACCTGAGGAGATAATAAAATATCATCCTCTTTATTGAAGTCTGAGATTCCCTAAAGCTGAAGACTGCAGATTGTGGTGTTTGATTGCCCTAAATGAAAATGTTGGAAGATAAAGAATCCCCTAGGCTCTAACCTTCAAGGAGCAAACCATGCCCAGAGGCAAGGAAACACAGCCATTCTAATATATTCTCCCTCTGCTAAATTCCACATTCTGCAAAAATTCTCTCTGCTACCTAACTACATTAGTGCAGAAGGCAATCAATACGAAAATGCCAGGTTCATCCTAAGGGATCCCGACTGCAGAGCAAAAACTTGAAGCAACTCAATACTGAAACTTAAACGGCTGACCCCTTATTCACTGTGTGGCACCCTCTTAGAGATACTCATGCATTCTTGGTTTTCAAAGTGAAAGCTTTTCCTAATGAACCATGGATTATGTTGCTACAGTCTGATGTGAGACAAGGCTTTTGTAACCAATTGGAGGACCACCCAATCAGAAAGCCTTTGTTTCTGGAACTTCCGAGAAGGACGGGTTTAGGTTTATAGCACCCTCTAAAACCATCACCTCTCTACGACAACTACATATAACAATGACTCTACATGTACTCTTTCTCCTTTTAACTGATCCGCTGCTTATGTTTCAGGTTGATTTGAAGAAAGTGCTCCATACTCTCTGAGAGCACACTGAAGGAAAGCCACTATGTAACAACCATAATAAATCCAATGCCTCATTAGTCCCACTCCCCTTCCTGTCACTGCTACAGGACATGCTGAGAAAACCAGTAAATGAGAAAAGACTGCTTAACACTTAATGTAGACACCAAATTCGAGGAATAAGTCATGGTGGGCAGGGAAGGTTTGATTAGAACTTTATTAGAACTCAATACATATGGAAGCATGTATTGAGAGAATATGTATATTATATTTATATTTAACAGAATATAGGTTCTAAACACCTTTAAACACTAAGTCTTAATGTGGAGGTTTTTCATTTATGTTCCCCCAAAAAGAACTGAATGACAACCCAATTTAAGATCCATCACTTCCTGTTTGACTTTTACAGAATGATCATAAAGAGGGTTATTTTTGCAAACATATTCAAAGGTTTCTTCAGTTTTCTCAGGGGTCTCTATTTTCCTTTGATATTCATATCATTCTTTTGAGGCATTTTTCTAATTATTATAGATATGTAACAGATTACCCCCAAAACTCAGTGGCTTAAAATAACAACACCTACCTTGTTAATACATTCTCCCCCTCCTAATTTCCACATTCTGCAAAAATTCTCTCTTCTACCTAGAAGCAGCTCAGTACCAAAACTTAAATGGTTGACTCCTTAATAAGCAATCTGAGCAGGGCACAGTGGGGACAGCTTGTCACTGCTCCACATGTCATCAGCTGGAGCAAACACTGGGGGCTAGGATCATCTGCCAGCCTGCCATTTATATGTCTGGCACCTGGGCTGGGAAGACTCAGCTGAAAGCCAAAACAGCAAGGGCTCCTCACACTTCTTCCTCCCGCTCACTGATTTCACCACATCGTCTATCCAACATAGTGGCTTCAGGAGGCTGGATTTTACACACGGCACCTCAGGGCCCCTGAAAGAGAAAGCTGAAGCCATATCACTCTTTATGACCTAAGCGGGGAAGTCACACAGAATCTCTGTTCTGTCATATTCTTCTATTTCTTAGAAGCAAACCTCTAAAGCCAGCCTATTTTCAAAAAGAGAGGAATTAAGATCTACCTTTTATGAGAGCGGTGTCAAAGAATTTGTGGACATGTTTTAAAATTACCAAAAGTGTCTATCATGTCATCTTCTTTGTTGATTTTCTCTTCTGATTTTTGACTGATTCAACTCTGCCATATCCATTTGTCATTGGTTCTGTGTAAATCTGGCGTCAGGTTCATGAGGGCTGGGATTTCCATCTCTTTTACTCAGGGCTAGTCTCCGATACCTAGTATCTGCTACATGGAAGGTGCCCAATAAATATCTGTTGAATTAATGACTGACTCCACAGTTACCCAATATTAATTTAGTCACCTCATGAAATCCTGCATCCTTTATATGATTTGCAATTTTACTTTGCACCTAGTTTTCCTTGTCATTTTATTGTATTGTCTGAAGTTAACAATTTGAGGCAATCAGCAAAAGACTAGTTTCAAAAAATGTTGATAAGCAGAAATAAAAGCTAATACTACCCAAAGATATTGAAATGGGGATTAATATTGTAAGTGGTCACTTCATTTTGCAAGGGAACATAAGGAGCTCTGTTCCCCACATGAAAGCTCATAACTGCAAGAGCCCAGATAATGAAGACTTAAATAACAAGGACTCTCAGAATAACTTTCAGCAAGTCAAAATCTCCCATCACTTCAGGCTTTCCAGTTACAGAAGGGCACTACCTCCCAAGGTTTAGCTTCTTGATGATTTTAGAACTTAGAATTTTAGACCAGGGTCACAGATAGAGGTGGACAGATACTTATTATCTGTAATAAAATTATCATTAACACTAGTGAGTATCAAGTTCCCTGATTTCAAACTATATTTCAATGCTATAGTAATCATAACAGGATGGTGTTAGCATATAAAGACATATAGCTCAATGGAACAGAAAACGGAGCCCAGAAAAAAACCCACACATATATGGTCAATTATTTTACAGTAAAAAAGCCAAGAATATACAATGGGAAATGACAGTCTCTTCATTAAATGGTATTGGGAAAATTAAACAGCCAAATGCAATAGAATGCAACTGGACCACTATCTTACACCATACACAAAAATCAGCTCAAAATGAATTAAAGATTGGAATGCAAGACTTGAAACCATAGAATTCCTAGAAGAAAATATAGGTAGTAAGCTCTTTGACACTGGTCTTGATGATGATTTTTTGGATCTGATACCAAAAGTAATGGCAACAAACACAAAAATAAACTGGTTGGACTACATCAAACTAAAAAGCTTCTGCACAACAAAGGAAACCATCAACAAAATGAAAAGGCAACCTACCAAATTAGAGAAAATATTCACAAATCATATATCTAGTAAGGGGTTAGTATCCAAAATATATAAAGAACTCATACAACTCAATAGCAAAAAAACCACAATCTAATTAAAAAATGGGCAGAGGATCTGAACAGACATTTTTCCAAAGACACAGAGATACACAGCAGGCACATGAAAAGATCCTAAACATCACTTATCATGAGGGAAATGAAAATCAAAACCATAATAAGGTATCACTTCCTACCAGTCAGAATGGCTATTATCAAAAAGGCAAGAAATAGCAAGTATTGGCAAGGATGTAGAGAAAAAGGAACCTCTGTGCACTGCTGGTAGGAATATAAATTGATGCAGCTGCTATGGAAAGCAGTATGGAAGTTCCTCAAAAAAAATAAAAATAGAACTACCATGTTATCCAGCAATTCCACCTCTGGGTGGGTGTTTACCTAAAGAAAATGAAAACACGAATTCAAAAAAGATCCCCCACGTTCACTGCAGCATTATTCACAATAGCCAAGACATGGAAACAACCTACATGTTCATCTATGGATGAATGAATAAAGAAGGTACAAGTGTGTGTGTGTGAGAGAGAGAGAGAGAGAAAGAAAGAGAGAGAGAGAGAGAGGGAGATACTATTCAGCCTTAAAAAAGAATGAAATCTTGCCATTTGAGACAACATAGGTGGACTTGGAGGGCATTATGCTAAGTGAAATAAGTCAAACAGAAAGGTAAGTACCATATGACCTCACTTGTATGTGGAAACAAGTTCACAGATACAGAGAAGAGATTATGGTTGCCTAGAATGGGGTGAGGGAGAGAAGGGGGGGAAACAGGGTTAAAAGGCACAAATTTCCAGTTATAAAAAGAGTAACCATGGGGTGTAATGTACAGCCTTACTACTACAGTTAGGAATACTAAACTGCATACTTGCAATATGGATCTGAAATGAAATATACATAGTGGATCCTGAAAATTCTCATCATGAAAAAAAAATTTGTAACTATGCATGGCAATGGATGTTAACTTGACTTATATTTTCATTGTAAAATGGATCATTTTGCAATATATACAAATATCGAGTTATTACACTATACACATAAAACTAATATAGTGTTATATCAGTTATACCTCAAAAAAAGGCTTAAAAATAAAAAAATCAGATGACGTTTAAAATAGCTAATTATCATTTACTATGTATCAAGAATTGTGCTTTCCATGTATTATTATCTCATGTAATCTTTACAGCAAACCTTTGAAATAGGTATTATTATTTTCATTCTCATGATGATCAAATAAATTACACTTTCCTCTGGTAATAAGATGGAAAGAGAACCAAGCTCAAGACTCACAGCAGAGCCAACACTGTTAACAGCCATGCCTTCTCACCTTCCATTATTGCCGTGCAGAATGACTACATTAGGCCTGGCTATGAAACTAGTCATACTGGGACAGGGAACCCTAGTAAGGATCTGTCTCAGGTCTCAGCAAAGGACATTAAATTACAAGAAGGACTAGAATGACCCAGTTATAACCCAGCTTCATAAATAGCTTTCTATAGATGCTGCCACATAGCCTTCTCTCTGCTGGTTTCTAGGCAGACTTTCTGAATAACTCTAATTCAAAACTCTTTTTTCAATTAAACAGAGCACATTTTTTCCCTGATGACTAAGTCATTGCTTCCACCCTATCTTAAGATTACACAGAATAAGGAAGGGTTTGACCCATTTTTAAGTAGTATGTTCAGAATACCATATTTTTAAAAGCAAGCTAATTACAGATAGCAAGGACCTTTGTCCCTAAAGCTGATCTATAAAGACTCAAAATAGTTTACAGACATTATCCCAAATTCACTGTCACAACAAAGCTAGCATTATCCTCTCCATTTTGCTTATGGAGCACCTGAAAGAAGGAAATTATATGACTTTGGCATTGTACAGAGATGCTTCTGTTAACCCTGTTACAGGAGCTGACTGGGAGGAGGTTGGGGGAGAGGAGACTAGCTGGTCTAGACCAGTTTTCAACCAACTTCCTCAAACATGGCTCAATACCGGGGAGATAAAAGGTGGCAGATGGGCAGAGCCCTGTTCAACTAGAAGAGCCCAGCTTTGCATAGATTTTATCTGCTTTACTGATTAGGATTTTGTGAAAGATTTCCCTTTAACAAAAGTATCGACTGCTAAAAATCCGATAAAACCACTGACCTGGAGATATTTGGGGTATACCACTTTAACAAATAAACATTTAGTAATATTCAATGGCTATTCTACAAGACCAAAAGCAATTGATAATGACAAACCCTGAGCTTCTCTGAGCTATGCTCAACACATTACAGGTATTAACATTTCATCATGGTAAACTTTCATTTTACTGATGAAGAAATTGAAGCTTAGAAAAGTAACTTGCCTATGATCATTAAGCCAGCAAGTGGTGGAAGCCAGGTGAAGCCAAGCAGTTTAAGCTCCTTTACTTCAGGGGCTCCGAGAGCAGGCTCCTGTGGTGCCAGTCTGATGTCTGCCAAGGTCCGAGGGTGCAGCTACCAAAACACTCCGTTCCATCGCCCCAGAGGCCCACTGGCTCTCAGCCAGAGGCCCAAAAGTTGTCCCTAGAGCCTTTCCACAAGTACAACCTCAGGGCACTGCGCTTTCTCTCTGACTCAGCCCAAGTGCTAGCACTCTGCAGTGGGGCAGCCGGCCTCTTCACCCAAGCCCCTCAACCAGGAAATGTTCTCTTGTGAACGCCATTGGCCATGCCCCCGGGCCTGGTCTGACGGATAAAATGAGAGGTTTCCCAGGAAGGGAAGCAGGATATGGCTGAAGCCCTTGAGGAGTTCACCTTATAGCTTAGGCTAGGTGCGGAGAGGGGAAGTAAGGCCGAGTCCAAATACTGGGGCAGGAAGAGGGTGGGCTCGGTTACCGTGACCGTCAGGGACGTTCAGAAGGCTGGCAGAAAGCACGTGCAGGGCGGAGCCACCTCATAGAGGCAGCCGATCTCGCGAGATCTCAGGAGCTCCGGGGGCTGCCGGGAGGATCCGGGGATGAGAAGCCGACCAACTTCGAGAGGCTCGCCTATTCCTTTAGACAGTCGGTATGGATTCTGAATTTGCAGGTAAACACCAGTCCTAACGGACACCTCCCCACTCAGCGCAGCCTCCACCCCTGTCAGAGCCACGGGGCTCATCCCAGGGGCTCGTTTGGATGTGGGGGTTGTGCTCCGGCCCACTGGAGGTGCAGGGGCGGGACGCCAGAGGCGCTGTGGGGCAGTGAACTGCGCATGTGCGGCCAAGGTGTCTAGCCTGCGGGAGGCGGGAAGCAGGGCCTATGGGTGCGGGCACCCGAGGGCACCAAACCAGCTTCTGCTGTGGTCCAGGGATGCAGCAACCTCAAACAGCCCGGCTGTGTACCAGTCTGTTACTCAGTCTCTGCCCCAGTTAATGACCTCACCCGCTCCTGAAGCTCCTGTCACAGAAAGATAGAACTAGCAACTTGTATTCGGTACAAAGACTACAGAACAAAAGCAAGGTGTTCTATAATAAAAAATTTGGATGGCCTTTGTCCTGAGTAGGAAGGACCCTCTAAATCCTTGGAATTTCCAGGGTAATAGAAGTGTCTTTCGTGCCTAGTTAAGGAAGCCCCAGTAAAAACTCGACACAGAATATCTTGGGTGAGCTTCCCTGGTTGGCAGTACTCTGTGTGTATTGCACATCGAATTGCTGAGAGATTGATGCATCCTGACTCCATCAGGAAAGGACACCTCATGCTTTGAGCCTCTTCTTTTGTCTGGTTCTGATTTGTCTGAACTCTTTGCTGTAATATGATGGTAATTGTAAGTATGCCACGTTCCTGTGTTCTCTGAGTCATTCTAGCAGACTATCCCAAATTAGAGGGAACCCCCAAATTTGTAGCCAGTTGGGCATAAGTCAGCATGGCCTGGGAACCCCTGCGACTGGGTGGTGTGTACAGTCTTGTGGAGGACTGTGCCCTTAACCTGTGAAGTGTGGCCTAAGTGTGGGTGGTTAGCATCAGGAGTCATTGCTCAAAGCTATGTGGAATATCCTGTATTCATGTAACCTGGCTAAAATTGATCTTCAGGATTCAGAACTGACCATCCCATGGCTTTCACAAGCAGCAGTTCTCTAAGGGCTGTTGCTTCATGCCCATGTTTCATTGTCCCACTGAATTAGGTGATCTCACTTTAATACACCAGACCCAGGGCGTATTCATGGAAATGATGAACCACCACGGCTGTAAGACCTTTACCAGAGGGGAATTTCTACTCATTGGCTTTTTCAGTTGTACTCCCTTACATTTTTACTCTTTTTGACCTTCACTGTGTAAGAATCTAAGATTTTGAGGTGCCTGGGTAGCTCAGTCGGTTAAGCCTCTGACTCTTGATTTCTGCTCAGGTCATGATCTCAAGGTCAAGGTCGAGCCCTATGTGGGGCTCCGAGGTGGGCATGGAGCCGACTTAAGAGTCTCTCTCCCAACTATGGACTATGAGAAACAAACTGAGGGCTTCAGAGGGGAGTGGGGTGGGGGAATGGGATAGACTGGTGACGGGTAGTAAGGAGGGCACATATAGCATGGTGTACTGGGTGTTACACGCAACTAATGAATCATCGAACTTTACATCAGAAACCAGGAATGTACTGTATGGTGACTAACATAATATAATAAAAAAAAACATTAAAAAAAAAAAGAGTCTCTCTCCCTCTGTCTGCCCCTCCCCACCTCATGCACATGCACTCAAGTCTCTCCCTCTCAAAAAAAAAAGAAAGAAAGAAAGAAAGAAAGAAAGAAAGAAAGAAAAGAAGAAGAATCTAAGATTTTGTTCCTCATTAAAATAAAAACAGAACACTACCTGGATACACCTAACATTCTTTTGCACTGTTCTTCAGACCTCTAACTAGCTGTAAGTCTGGACACAGACTTTAAAAACACTAAAAAAATATATTTATAAGATTAGAAGATAAAGCATAATATAGATTGATCAGTGATTTAATGTAGGATTTGAATTAAGCAAAGGAAAGGGAATAGAATCTTCAAATCATAGGATTTATCTTACTCTTATAAAGAACTAAGTAGCAAATATGGGAGCTATAAAAAGCCTCTGTGATAATCTAACTCAAAGCTTCATTTTGGGTGTTAACTAGACTTATCATGGTGATCACTTCACAATATATACAAATATCAAATCATATAGTACATCCGAAACTAAAATAGTGTTATACGTCAAGTATATCTCAATTTTTAAAAATTTTATTTTGTGGGTGAGGAAACTAAGGCCCAGAAAGGTTACAGTGAAATGTCTTTCCCTAAGTTACAAACTATGATATCTGAAGGCAGTGTTTCCTTGGAATGTATTTTATTTTTAGAAGTCATACTTGCTAAAATTCTTTTTTCCAAAGCAGAAAATCTGAACCATCAATGTGATATCTTATTCAAAACATAGTTTGAAAATGTCACCATTACCAGTAGAATGACCTTACCTTTGTGTCATGACTTAATGCAGGAATGTTCCAGGTTTTTGGAAAGAAAGGTCCCAGCTTTTATTTCCATGGAAGCTATTCTCTTTCTAGGAGAGTAAGGAAATGAAAATCAGGTATCCTAGATCCTCTCTAGAGCTACACAAAGTTTCTGTTTTTTTTCTGGATTATTCCCAGTTCTTCAGTTATAAAATTGGACGACATAAAACGTGGCTTGTTTTAGTAATAGATGTATTTTTGAGAGAGAGTTTCAGTCACAATCTTTTTTTTTTTTTAAGATTTTATTTATTTATTCGACAGAGACAGCCAGCGAGAGAGGGAACACAAGCAGGGGGAGTGGGAGAGAAAGAAGCAGGCTCATAGCGGAGGAGCCTGATGTGGGGCTCGATCCCAGAACGCCGGGATCACGCCCTGAGCCGAAGGCAGACGCTTAACCGCTGTGCCACCCAGGTGCCCCTCAGTCACAATCTTAATCCGACAAGGGACTGTGGTATTTAAAGAAATCCTAACGTGAATCCTTTTGTAAAACCAAAAAGAAAATTATTTTCTAATGTAACTAACCTCACCACAATTTTTCTGTTTCATAAATTCAGATTTCTATACGTAGATGTTTCCTTTAAATGAACTTCCCCTGTATTACATACTCTACATTATTCTGGGATGATATGTGAAAAAGGCAGATGAATGTGGCAAAGTGCTGGGATAGCCTCAGAAAGAGTCACCTGATTCAGGTAGAGCAGGCAAAAATACAAAGGCTTTATTTCCTTTATCCTGAACCAGCAAGGCTGTTTTTCAAGATCCAGTCAGTATATGCAGCAGCAAATAGCTCAAGAATGTTTAATACATGATCAAGTGCACCTCACAATTTCACCCAAACACCCAATGTATTATTCCAGTAGGCTGTGAGAGACAAGCATCAATCAACATTCAGGCTACCTCATCCTTTCTCAAGGTGAAAGAACTAAAACAACTGTATTATCTATATGACAATCACTCCTGTTTTATTTGGAGCTGCGTTCCACTCTGACCATCAGAGAAGCAATGGCATAGTTTTACTGCTGCTTTTATTAAATATTATTACTGTGGTGCAAGCTTGACGGTCGAGAGAGGAGAAAGAGGAGGCAGCTTCATTGCCCAGAGGAGATCCAGTAATCAGATAGTCTGCAGCCTGAAGAGGACATCAATCTTCTGAATCCAATTCTGACTATACACTTTAGCGGTGACTGTATAGTCTCAGTATAAAATGTTGACGATATTAAGGCAATTGCTAACCTAAAAAGTGTGTGTTTAAGAAAGAGAACAAAAGGGAGGGCTCTAGAGATTCAGAACACTGTTAAGAATACTAATTGATATTTTTAAAAAACAGTCCTGAGAAAATACACTGGGCTGGCCAACAGATTTTTTTTTCCCATTGTAATCCTTTGTCGTCTTTGTCTTTTTTATGTTTTTTGTGAGTTTTTTTTTAAGATTTATTTATTTATTTATTTTAGAGAGAGAGAGAGAGAGCATGTGCACAAGCGGGGGGGGAGGGGCAGAGGGAGAGAGAGAATCACAAGCGACTTTCTGCTGGGTGTGGAGCTTGATCCTACAACCCAGAGATCACCTGAGCTGAAATCAAGAGTCGGTCGCTTAACTGACTGAGCCACCCAGGTGCCCCTTGTGGGGTTTTTTTAATGCCAGTCTAGCATCCAACCTGCCCCTTGCCTGGTTTTAAGGAATACCTACCTTCTGGAGCATAGTCTTAGAGAGTTCCTACAAGCTCCCAGAGAGGAAGCTACAGGGATTCAATCCTTCCTTTCCCCATTCCCTAGTAGGCAATGCTAGCACACGATCAAGGCTCAGTCTGTCAGATGCTCTCACTCACCTGAATTTTGAGCAAGTGAAGCAAAGGTAAAGGGTTGGTTAAAGGTACTCACAGCAGCGGCATGACCAGATTCTCTTGTTTCTTGACTCTCATTCTTGTTCATTTTCCAAACATGATCTCCCAACCCCCACTGTGCCCCTTATTTGCTTTAGAGTCAGAGTTTTTCTCAGTTACTTGCAACCCAGAGCATCATAACTGATATACATCATTATGAGATTTCCATAAATGTGAGACTGAAGCCCAGAATGGGGGACATCCTAAGGAGAAAAAAAATATGTCTTCCAAAAAACTCATTATTACTTAAGGTTCCTATTTTATATCTTATGTCTCATATCTCTAATATGAGAAAGGCATACAGAAAATGAATACTCATTTTCTTATGTTTTTATTATTGCCACTGTATGTGTGAGACATTTTTTCTTTTGTTACCTATTCCTCTGGTTGGGTGAATCCCCAAGAGTAACTAGGAAAATGGAATGATTGGTAACATGGCAGAGCTCTTTCAATAATCCCAGCCCTGTAAATGAGCATTAGAGCTATACCTTAGGACTGAAGTAGGAACATAGTAAGAAATACAGCAGGGGATGCAAAGTTTTGAAGCCAGAAGAAAAGTAGGCTTTGCTTACACTGACAGGAAGCTGAACTGGGGTGAAGAGCCTCCCAGGATGGATCCTTCAATGATGGAAGCTCCAGAGCCTTAAGAGAAAGCAAGCCCAGCCGCTGCACTAGCTCAGTGAGTAAAGAAGTTAAGTGTCGTTGCAAATGGACAGTATGTAAACCAGGAAAAGTGAGATCAGAGCACCAGATAGCCTATATTCCAGGCAGGAATTGTGGAACTACAGAGAATAAGCCTTCCACTTTCAGGCAAGACTTGCCTAGGAAGCAGAGTGACTACAGATGAAGGAGAGCCTAGCCAGAGCCAAAGGGAATGACCTTGAGGCTCATATGCACAATTAATGGCTCAGAAGTAAGTCTGAGCAATCCCAGCAGGAAACTATCAGTCTACCTTGCTTCAGATAATCTGTGCTCTGAAAATGCTTCTCCATCTATGTTGTATATATTCTTTGGGTGCATGTGTATAGGTGTTTGGAGATTAATGTTGATAGCTTTTCACATTGTTTTCTAAAATATTTCACTCGCCTTTGCTGAATTAAGAGAAAAATATCCCTGGGAGAACTACCATACTCAATTTGACCTTCAAATAAAAGAATACTAAGAAGTCTTTCTAAAAAGAAGATGAGGGAAACTCTGCTCATCAATAATTGCTGACTCTCCAAGCCAGAGAACACACACGTGCATGCACACATACACACACACACACATGCACATACACAAACCAGGAAGTCCGGCTAAACCAATATCACTGAAGCCAAATTATGCATGTGAAAATTAAGCCCACAGAAAGCCTAAGTCATTACCACCAGTCCATAGGAAGTGTACAAAAACTGTAAGTGCCAGTGGTCCTTTAAGAACTCATCTTCAAGGTGATGCTTCCGCAAAGACCACTGAAGAGGTTCACCTCTGCAAGACTGTAGACTATTAAGTAAAGGGGGCATGGGGCATCCTGACTAGAAACATAGGACCTAGAGTCAGCCAGACCTGAGGATGCCACCCAGCTGGGTGACTTCCACAAGTCACTTAAACCTAGTATTGCCATCTGTGGGTTATAACATACACTTTGTAGGGCTGTTTAAGATTAAATGTTATATGTGTTATGGACTGCATGTTTGTGTCTCAAAAAAAAATCCATATGTTGAAATCCTAATTCCCAGTTTGATGACATTAGGACATGGGGCCTTTAGGAGGTAATTAGGTTTACATGAGGTCATGATAGTGGCGCCCCCATAAAATTACCTTATAAGGTCATCTTTGAGGACACCTAATGAGACGAGAAAGAGACTGTGAGGATACAGTGAGAAAGCTGTCTGCAAACCAGGAAGAAGATCCTAACTAGACACTGAATCTGGTGACACACTGATCTTGAACCTCCCAGCTTCCAGTACTGTGAAAAATAAACTTCTGTTTAAGCCACCCAGTCTGTGATCTTGTTATAGCAGCCTGAATTGACTAACAGAATATGAAGCTTTTTGCATATTCCTTAGTATACAGTAAATGTTCAGAAAAATATGTAAAGAATATAGATGTATTTAAAAAATAGGTGAAGTCACTGACTAGGCAAGTCTGGATTTCAATGAAGTTCAGAAAAGATCTCACTTACACCACTAACCACATTCGTCCAGGAAGATAGCTGGGAAGATGAAGGAAGATAGACACACTTTTTAAATATACTTATTTGCAGTTTTTATTTTGAAGAAGTGGAAGCAACAGCTGCCACCATCCCCATGACAGGCCAGGTAGTTGACAGGTATTGGTGGAACCTGCAGAAGGCTCTGTCAGGGGAACAGTGACTCTCCAGCCGGCTTCATGTGGGAAATAAGGAGGACAGATTTTCTTAAGCAATGTTCTCATTCATTCTGGTTTCTCTTGGCTAGAAAGAGTACATAAGCTGTTTGTCTCAAATGAACGCTCCAGTAGATAAAATACCAAAAGGGGTTTTGGGAAACACAACAAAATAAGAATTGCCACACTGGCTTAGACCAACTGTCTGACAATAGTACCAAGAGACATTTTGTAGGAAAGAGTTGCAACTTCCTCCACAATCATGGCTTCGCAAGCTTAGAAACAACTCCTAAATGTCCTTAAATTCCTACTAATGCTCTATCAGCCACAACTTTACTTAAACTCTCCTTGAGTTATTAGCATTTCCAACTAATACTGTGTATGTGGCAATGAGTTTATTTATTTAACCTACTCTCATTTCTATATTTTGCTCCCCTTGACTGCGGCCTTGGTTCACTACACAACCTGAGGCATGTCCCCAAACTGATTCTGTCTTAATATCTCTATCTATAAAATGGAAAAATAATAGTCGCTCCTTATTGAGGTCACAAATAAAAGGAAGAGATTCCTGGAGTTACATTTTTCTCTGCTGTGAGCTCTACGAAGGAGGAAAGGGACTTCAAACCAGACACTTGAGTTCCATTTTCTGTGCTAATTCCTATCAATCCCACAAGCATCGAAGAGTAGAATAATGGAGGAGAGAAATATTAGAAAGGGAACACACAAAATCTTGGGATCGGGTTAAATCGTCAGCCACTGAACCAACAAAAATGTGTATGCCCATCCACAATTCAAAGGTGATAGAATTAGATTACTCACCTGGATTATAATACTACAGAATCTGTATGGCTTTACAATATGGTCATTTAAAAATAAAAATGTTTAATGACAGTGAGAATAGAAACAGCATTTTTTTTTCCTTTCAAGCCAGAGAAAACCCAAAGACAAATAGTGCTGAATTATCAAAGTAGGAAAAATCAATAACAGACTATGTATATACCTAAATCACACAGATCAAATTAGAATTTGACAAGAAATTTTTATTGTCATATATCAAATTGGCTCCAGACATGAGTTACTTTAATCACTGTTTCGTATCATATAGGAGTAATAATTAGAGTGAAGTTTTGGAGAGAAGATTTGGTATTTTCTATTCAGGAGGAAGAACTATGGTAAAGTACAATTATGAAGAAGTTAACATGCTAGGCAGGACAGAGTGAGCAATTAAATGACACAGTGGTCTCTCCCTTTCTCCCTTATTAAAAGCAAAAGAAATTTTTAATAAAGTAGTATAGTCAGTTCCAGAAAGCCAAAATGAGTCCAGCGTGAAACATTTGTATGTAACTAAGTCGTCTTACTTTCTTTGGAATTGAATTTTAGAATTTATTGGGAAAATAATAATTAAAAGTAAATACCCTCTAAATAATTTATTATAATCTTATGATGCGCACATTTGTTAACTGTGTAAAGAGGCAAAATTTTGCTGCTAGAAGAACATATATTATAGTTAAGGTATTCTATTTGTTATAATGCTGAAAAATGTTTTTAATTAAGTGATATTAATATAAGCACAAATAGAATTCTTTGGGGCTGCTTCCTCTTATAAAGAGGTTTTAAATATTAAATGAAGGAAAATGCAAACTACCTTAGTCTGTCCATCTTAAAAATGGAAGTTGTATGACCTCGTGTCAAGGGAATATAGTGTAGATTAATTAGCTAATTAGATCTTTGTTGTATCCAGTGTTATGAAAGGCAAAATGTGCCTGTGGCCCTGGTTCAGGCCAACCTTTTTATCTAAAACACCAAGGCATTTAAGTCAACACAAGGGACTGTCACCAGATCAGGGCAAACAAACAAACCATAATTAAAGGTGTGGTTTAATGCCTGGAGAATCAGGGCAATTTGCCCCTGTCTAGTTTTGTGGCCTTGTCAAATTACTTGACCCCTTTCCTAATGAGTAAAATGAATGGGGTTGACCTTTAAGGAGTTTTTCGGCACTAAAATTCTATGGCACACAATTTTTATACATAAGAGAAGCAAACAAATCACTCTCCACATCAGAGAAAGGTGCTGATTTGTTGTAGAGGATGGAACAACATCGTCTGTCATTCCACACAGGTCCAAGGACGGGTCAAGTATCCAGAAGTCCTCCTGCCTCCCACTACTCAAGTGCCTTCCTCTTGCCAAGACACAAGTAGACCCAGGGAGCCCAGGAAAATCCTTAGAGTGTGAAAACCTGGTGACAAATTCGCTAGATCTCTAGCAAAGTAGGTATCTACATGTCCCTTCTCATCAGTTTCTTCTTGACCTCCGTAAGTCCCTTGCCAATCTGTTTTACCAATAACTGAGTAGTTTGGTTTGGAAGACTCAAAATGCTTCCTTTCTTCGTTCACACAAATGACATGTTAGGTTATTCTCATTCTTCCACTCATTTTATATTCATTTATTCGCTGGTCTAGCATTTACTGAGCAACTACTATGGGCAGCTGTCTTCATTAGGCCTTGATCTCCTTGTATAGTGAAGCCAGTGTGTTGGTTTGTGGTGGCTAGTAGCGTCTTCCGTTGAGTTAGACTGCCTGAGTTCAAATCTCAGCTCTCCCACTTTCTGTGTTATCTTGAACAAGTGTCTTAACTTCACTTTGCCTCAGTGTTCTCATTTGTAAAGTGTGGTTAATAATAGGAACCACTTCAAAAAGTTTAGTGAAGGGTTAAAAAGTCAGTCTGTGGTTAGTGCCTCGAGAAGCACATGATAAGACCTGATAAGCACTAGATAAACGTTAGTTCTTACTATTATCCCCAAAATATATGAATTAGCCTGAAATCAGCAGCCCCATGGCTGAGCTACTGATGACATTTGACACAGTGCCTTCTATATAAAACATGATATTTCATGGCTGTGGAGTTGTTTGTCCACTTCAAAGGGCCATTGGGAATGGATTTGAGGAGCATTTGTCACTGACAAGGATTAGTGAAGCAAGCAGAGTTGCTACCTCAGAGAGCTCAGGGCAATGACAGCCACTTTGTCCAAGCCTGAGCAGTAGCAAAAGGATGGCAATAACCCAAAGAAAAGATCCAGATGAGGAAGTATTGCCAGGCAAACCCAGGATGACCTGATCTAGTCACCCCTTTTTGAAGATACATAAGTCCATGTTGCATATTTATTGTAAAGGAAGCATTTGCTGTGCCTGGACATTAGTAGTAGTGGTAGTGATAGTGATTATAATTGTAGTAACAGCAATAGTAAGAGCAATAATGGTAGTATTTGAAATAAATGTGATAGTAGCAGAAGTAGTCAACAGTAATAGTAGTAAGAGTAACTGTGATAATGTAATAATCATAGCAATAGTAGAGTAGTAATCATAGTGGAGGCCATAGCAATGGTATAGTAGTAATCATGGCAGTGGTAATGGAAGGAATAGAGCAATGGTAAGAGCAGTGATGTAATAGTGATGGTAGCAATGGTGGGAGTAGGAACAGAGCAGTAGTAGGAGCGATGGTGTAGCAGTCATGGAAGCAGTGGTGATCATCGCAGCACTTGTAGCAGCAGGAATAGTTGCAGTGGTGGGCACAGCAAAGTCATAGCTACACTGTTTTTATAGCACTATTCAGAGCACTTTACACTTATTAATTCAGTTCACACAACTACCCCGTGAAGTAGGCCTTATTAGAAATGTCTGTTTTACAATAGTGCCTATAATATTTTGAATTTTTTCAGTTCTAACTGATACCAAACTTGGTTATGCTAGCTCCAGTGACACCTCACTAAGCCTGTGGTCCTCCCATCTCCAATCCTCCAGGTCCCACTCACTGAAGCCCCCCACTCCCACTCACGTGAGCTGAAGCCCCAGAGCCTCTGTATCCATATTGTTGCTTCCAGTGGGAAAGACATTTGTGATGCAATGTGGAATCGCTTGCTTGCTTTCAATAAAGGTGTCACTCTTGGCTAAAAAAGAGTGGGAGAAAAGTGTTGCCCTCCAATGGTGGGTATGTTATAAAGTGGTTGGCTAGAGCAGTAGAAGGAAAAGAGGGAAAGGAGAAGTTGTCCCTCACCTCCCTCTTGGTTGAGGCAGTCAGCACACCTCCGCAATGCCAGAAAGAGGCCTTTTCCTCGACTTTCTGTCACAAACTTCCTTCACACATGACTCATTTTTTCCGTCTGGTCAATTAAGGTGTCTCTAAAATGGCCATTTCAAGTAGTGACTAGGAGTCAGATAAACAGGTGGGTAAATGTCAGCTCTCACCCTAACTGCATGGCTTTCTTAAACTCGGGTTTCCTCCTCTGTAAAATGAGGATAATTATTACCTCCTAGAGCTGTTATAAGAAACAAAAGAGAAGACACGTCAAAAGCCTTATCCAGCAGTTGGCATATGTTAAGCCTCAATGACTATTACCCACTACTATTACTGAGGTTACTGCCATTATTCTTCCTTCAAACCATAAAATCCATTATTGTTGTAAATATCCAAGTAATTCCTGCCCCCCCCAGAAGATCTTCTTTAACTGTGTTACCCAAAATAACTCAGAAAATGAAATTTCAGGTCTGTAGTGTCAGAGAATCATCCAGATCTCCATTCCTCAAAGACACTGTATTAGCCTCCCATTGCTGCTCTAACAAATGATCACAAACTAAATGGCTCTAAAACAACACAAAGTTGTTATTATCTTACAGTTCTGAAAGTCAGAAGTCTAAAGTGGGTTGTCAGGAAGCTGTAGGGGAGAAAATGCTTCTTGCTGATTATAGTTTCCAGAGGTCGCCCAGTCCTTGGTTCATGACCTCCCATCACTCCAGTCTCTGCTTCCATCATCAGGTCTCGTATGACTCTTCCACCTTCCACTTTCCCTTACAAAGACCTTTGTGATTCTCTTGGGCCCATCCAGATAATAAGGGTAATCTTGCCATCTCAAGATCCTTAATCATCTGCAAAGTCTCTTTTGCCACATAAGGTAACTTACAGTTTCCAGGGATTAGGACATGGATATCTTTGAGGAACCATTATTCTGCCCAACGCAGATGCCCTGAAGAACTAGCTATAGAAAGCGCTGAGTTGTCTCCACTGAGTTTCTCATCCCTTATCCAGTGTTTAAACATTCATTTCTGACCTTCCGTCCTCCCCTGATCTTGAATACATTACCCAACTTCTTTGAGGGTCAGTTTCCACATGTGTCAAACAGGAACAGCTGCACTACATGTATTCAAAGTGTTTGGGGAATAACCAATGTACTTGGGTTGTAAAATGCTTAGCAAATTTTAGAACAAAATGCCACATAAAGAAGTAATAATTTAACTGTCTCATAAGTCAATTAATAGACAAACTGCTTTGAGATCTTTGGCAAAGGGCATTCTTCCAATGCCAAGTATATGCTGGTGTTTGCCTTTGTCCTCACTGTCAGCCATATATCAAAAGCATACTTTCGTTTATTTTTCGTTTCATATAAACAAATCTTCAGTGCCTGTGGTTTTCCTGAATGTCTCCTCCCCTCAAACCTTGCAGCGGCAGAAGTGTAGCTCATTTTCTTCACTGGGTGTTCTGTGGGTGGGTAGATATGGCCTCTTTAACTAGTCTTTTTGTCTCCCTTTGTTCTCAAACTACAGCTTTTGCTGCCTCTGACTTGGTTTTTTTGCTGTGTAGTTATGAGTTTGCCACCTCTCTTTTGAGCCTCATCAAGAGCTGCTCTGGCCTGATATGTAGGTTTCTTTCTAGTTTTACTGTCTCCAAGGGAAATGGAGTCAATATGGTTGTTCACCTGCTGAGTTAAGAGTTTGCCCTCATACACACGGCATGTTATTTTATCCTAGTTCCAGGGAGCATGCAGTGATTGCACTTCCATGGACTCTCACATGAAAATGAAGAAACCACTGTGTGTCCTTCACAAGCCTTTATGCATTGCCTTTGCTTCCTGTAGGGCAGGGATATATACCAACTACACCCCAGAAACCAGGACCTGCAGAGAAACAAACCTCTATTTGCTTTAAGAAAAAGAAGAAGAAGGGGCGCATGGGTGGCTCAGTCGTTAAGTGTCTGCCTTCGGCTCAGGGTGTGATCCCAGGGTCCTGGGTTTGAGCCCTGCATTGGGCTCCTCTGCTGGGAGCCTGCTTCTTCCTCTCCCACTCCTCCTGCTTGTGTTCCCTCTCTTGCTGGCTGTCTCTCTCTCTGTCAAATAAATAAATAAAATCTTAAAATAAAAAAAAAGAAAAAAGAAATCAAAACTTACATCACATTTTTTAACATCTAAAAAAACATGACTGAATTTAGAATAATGTGATGCTCCCGTGTATCTCCTTCTCAGGAAAAATAGTTACATGGATGTATCAGTTCCCATTCAGGTATTTAAGAGAGAAGGGATTTAATATAGGAAAAGAGTGACAGGTGTTGAAAATGCTGGCTAAGGGAAAGGAGGCATTATCTAGAGGTCAGCAACTGCAGGAAGTTGCCATTGCCCCTGTAGCTGGTGGAGCAAAGGGTTGAATATGGTGCTACCCGGAGTCCAGCTGTACAGACTTGCTGCCCCTGTCAGAGATGATGGGTCTGCCCTTGTGTTAGTTATCTATTGCTATTATAAAACAAATTACCTCAAAATGTAATGAAACAACAAACATTACTACCTCCCATCCCAACTGGTCTTTTGGAACCCCTCCTGGTCCTCCTCATGGAATCAGCTGATGCCCCAATGTTGCCTGCTCTACATATAAGGCCCCACTTACCCCTCTTCTCTGGAACGTCTCACCTAGACTTGCTTTCTCAGACTATACTCCAAGTTCCCATCTGTCCTGCCTCTTTGTCTCTTCCTCTCCTTCAAGATTAGCTGTCCTATGTTCCCTGCCCTGGCCTCTTCGGGGCTCTTTTATTGCCAATCAGCACTGGATGATAATGGGAATCTTTGAGATTTATTCAATTCAACAAAATCTATTATGCAGATGCTATGTATCGGGCATTATGCTAGGGCCTAGGGATGCAAAGACGAAAAAGAAATAGTTCCTGCCCTTGAAGAGTGTGCAGTTATGCCAGGGACACAGATGTCTATAAAACAAAGTGATAAATGCTACAATCCAGCTACATTCTGGCAGATTGATTGACAAACCATACAGATCTGTCCTCAATTGGCTTCAGGTTATCTGCATCCTTGGTTCTTGCTGGGAAAAAAATGCAACCTTGAATTCTCAGTCATATAATCCTTATCAAATAGACTTACAATAAATAATTTATGGAGGTTTGCCTAAAAGACAAACAGCCCATCTATTACTTTAGATATCCTAAATTTTACTGTTCATGTAAACAAGCATAATTCAGGGTTTTTTTTAATCTATAAAAAATTAAAACAACATGATCCATGGCCTTGTTTTCATACCTCAGGAGAACTGCTTTTACTCAGCTGTATGTTGGTGTCTCCTCATCTGCCTAGATCAAGCAACATTTTAAATACTATGAATGAAATTAAATATGTACCCAATGTAGGAATGTTGAGAGTTCCTCTACATCCCTGTGTCCATTTTCTTTTTTTTTTTTTTTGAGGTTTGTTTTTTTGTTTGGTTTTTGTTTTTGTTTTTGTTTTTGTTTTTTTGAGAGAGAGAGAGAGAGAAAGCGAAGGACAGAGCATGAGTGCCGGGGGGACGGAGGCAGAGGGAGAAGCAGACCCTCGCTGAGCAGGGAGCCCAACATGGGACTCAGTCCCAGGACTCTGGAATCATGACCTGAGCTGAAGGCAGATGCTTAACCAACCAAGCCACCCAGGCACCCCCCGTTTCCATTTTCTAAGGACCCCATAGAGAAGTTTTTCTCAGATCTCAGATTCAGGAAGAGCATCCTCAGAACAGCTCATTTGTTTTTGTCTTATGGATACAGCAAAATCTTAAAAGTCATTGCATCTCCATTTTTGCTGTAGCTGCTGGAAGCTAAGATCAAATTGTAGCTCTCCTCTAACAACTGTACAAGAGTGGGTGGTAGGCATTTGTTTTGCTGCCCTTATTTCCCTTTGACCCCAAATTCTCCCTTATCCTTTTGTAGGTATGTCGGTAAGATAGTTCAAACTCTGTATAGAATGGGGAGGTTTATGTTGATTACAAATGAATCATGCAGGTGGTATATATGGTGTTCATTCTACTTGGGAGGAAGAATTGAGAAAATAATATTTGATCTGAGTCTTGGAAAATTATGACACTTATCTAGTCAGAAGATCTTTCCAAGTCAGAAGAATAACATAAGCAGAGACTTAGAAGCATAAAAATCCATGTGGGTTTATGAGACCAGATCCAGAGGAAGGGAGGATCTAATGTTTATTTTCCTATTACTACACTATCCCTCTCAGTTAAAAGGATAGTTAAACCTACTAAAATGCAACTTTACGCTGATGAGCCCTTAAGGAGTGACTCTAATAATAGTTTCTATCAGGAGAAATAAGTAGTGTTTTATCAAGTAAGCATTTTTCTGTTTATTCCATTTACAAGGGCTTCCCACTCCGTCTGCGGGCTGGCTAAGCTGGATGCTAGGCCACCAAGAGCAACAATAGCTGTCACAGACCGCTGCCAGAGTAGGTATAGCCAAGGTAAAACCAGAGTACTTATCCCCCAAAACCCAGTTCATGGTCCTCTGCTCCTGCAAAGCCATCTCCTGGCCTGGCTAAGCCTGCAGGTAGGGGGAAAAGAGCAATGTGTGGGTACCAACAGATCTTACATATAAGGGGGGGATGCTGCTCTATGGTTTGGTACCCACAAGAATTGAGCAAGATACTTCCCCCTTGCTAGTCCTCATTTTCTTCTTACAATTTGGATGTCTGAAATCTTACTTTTTACCTGATCTCATTATTCCATAATCACACTGCCTATCTTGACAATCTGTGATATTCACTGATTTTTTTTTCCAATCTACAAACCATCTATATACATCACCATAGACTCCCAGTAGCTAGAGATGACTTTAAAAATGAGTCATTTGCCATGCTCCGGGCAGGAAATTAAGACTTGTAATGTTGAGGTAGGAGTAATTTTAGGTACCTTTCATTACTTTGATTTCTTTTTTCTGGTAAATATTACAATTACTTAAGGAGCTGAAAACGTCATGCTAAAATGTCAGTAAATACAGTAACAAATCTAGCTCCTAAGTGTGTCCCCACCAAGGCATCATGGAAACAGCAATTTGCTGGAGTCACACATGAAAAACATCAGGCTATTTGAGGATTTGGGGTGATTTCCAGTCTGGAAATTGGCCTATTTGAGAAGAAAGAACCATCTCCAGGAAGGAATTAACAGAGCAATGGCTTTTGTTGTTGGTTAAGTAAATTTCCAAGGCTTTTAAATGTTACTTTTTATAAATACCAAAGGAGAAAAATTGGGTAACCCTGATTGTGGTTTTACTATTTAGCTTTATCAGAGACCTTAGGCCAGCCTGGGGCCCAAAATGAGGGAGAGTCTCGTGTGGGGGACCACACAGGGTAGTCAAAAGAAAACCCGCATCTTATGTCAAAAAGAGAAGGGTCAGCCTCTTTCTAAGCGCAAGCACTCCAGTAGCCTGGAAAGGCACTGGTAGCAAAAGGGGTGTGTAGGAAACTAAATGTCCTCGATGCACCAGGAAGACATAGTGAAGTAAATGGCTGCCCTTGAATACAAATGAAAAGAAACCCTGCCATGAGAGTTCTAGCCCCAAGATGCCCACATACACATCACTCTTACTAATCCCACCCAGTCCTAGCCCTGACTTCCCCACCTACCACACATTTACCCAGCTACCTCCAACCATCACCTGTGCCATGACATCGTGCTAAGCACTCAGTAAATTGTCTCCAGGTGACCTTTGGAATTTGTTCCTTTACAGATTTGCATGTGCAAGTTAGATCTTTGTAGATTATCCCATGTGCCGGAGATCCACGCAGTTTTCATTGGGCTAATGGCTGTGGGTTGTGGGTAGCCATTGTCTAGACTCTCCCCAGGTGCCTTAGGCTGAGACTATGAATACTTAGAACATTTATGTTTATAAACCACCCCTCATGTGACAAAAGGCTAAATTACCTAACACATAAAGAGTTTTACAATCAATAAAAAAGGCCAACAATCTTTAGGAAAGCAAAATATATGAAGAGACATTTCACTAAAAAAAGAATGCAGCTGTCTTTATACCATGACCAAAAAAATGCCACTATCATTCAGACTCTCTTATAATGAAAGAAAAATGAGAAGAGTGAAACACTTTTTTCCATATCAGATTGGAAAAGATTAGAAATTTTAAAATATATAGTAAAGTATCAGGGAAACAAGGTTCATAAACTATTGATGAAAGTATAAATTATTATAATCTCATTATAGGACAATGAGGTAATAGCTAGTAAAATTTTAAATACATGTATATTCTATTTTCCTATGCAAGAACTTATCCTTCAAAAATACTATATTGCACATAAACAAAAATGAGTTGTGAGATTTATGGCAATATTAACATAACAAAAACAACATACCAAAGATGACAACTGATATTTGGAGACCTCCAAATGTCCAAGAATCTATGCAGTTATTAAAACGAATGAGGTGGATATCTACCAAAAAAGGTCCAATACTGCCTGTGTGACAAAGAGGTTTGACGGCCACACAACACATCACAAAGTAAGCAAAGTCACCCCCATGGACCTGAACTCTTCATACAATCAAAGAAGCCCACCTTCAGGCAGCATGCCAAGGCAGTACGGGTAATATCTGGTTATTTGACAAGGATTAAAGGTAAAATAAAACTCTTCAGGCAAGTATCTGTCTCTGGGTGTCTTAAAATTTCCATCTCATTATGCTAAAAATATACCAAAGTGTGATCTTGCCCAGAAAGAAGAGAATGCCTAAGTTTGGCAGGCCCTGGAACAAGGTCTTCTTTTCATAATTTAAAAAAAAAAAAAAAAAGTTAAGCTTCAATTCAATGAAATAGAATATAAAAGCCATTCTTACTAATTTGTTAAAATATACAACAAAACACTAGTTGCCAGTAGTTTGCCAATACATTTAAGTAAATAAAAATTTAAGACCACCAACCCTCTTTCATAAAACTTCAACTCTCTTCTCTCATTGCTTAATATAATCTCTTTCCTCCCCCTGCTTTAAGAAAAAGCTTTAACTTTCCTTCACTGAAGTTCAGGTATCAAATGGCTTGTCCACAGTTCCCGGAATGCTAGCTTAGGGCAGCAGCTATCAGATTCCATTGATTTGCTGCTAGCAAATTGGAAGATATAATGGTGTGACTTCCATATGTTGCTGGTTGGTGATCAGGTCTCATTGGGGTCTCTCCAAATGGGAAAAGAATTGCTTCCTGCTAATCTCAGGCAGCCGCATTGCATCCACATCCATTTGCTCACTGATCTCAAACAGAAAGAATACAGAGAAAGATTGTTTCATTCTCCCACTGCGTCTACATAAAACCCAATTGCCGTCCCTTTCTGATCAGCAAGATGTTACCTTGGCAACTACTTTGTAGAGCTCGTATTCCTCCCTCCCCTGAAGCTCATCATTTATGTAAAAGTTATTTTTCCTCCTAATGACTAAGATAAGACATTAGCCAGCCTGACTGGTTCCCTGGTTCTTCCAGACAAACGTTATAAAACTGGTAGCCTCGGGGCCAGATGGCATGTTTGATCACACAAAGTTTTTTGGTTTTTGTGTTTTTTCTTACTTTTTTAATGTAAGATAACATGTATTACTCAATATTCCAATTGTCTTTAAAAATATTTAGACCTGAAAACACTGGGTCCACATTCTCAACAATCAGTTGTGGCTTAGTGCTGGTTGCTTCCCCACACTCTGGCCTTTTCCTTTGATTAGATTACCTGGGGGCACTTAGGTTGTGACCCCTGTTTGAGGATATATGCCCTTTTAAAAATGAAAATATTCAGAACAAAACAAAAGTTGTTTCTAAGCAAAGATGTTTTTCTCAAAATTCAAAGGAACTTCAAACTCATCAAATGTCTTCCCAATTGCACCAGGTTTTTTAACATTATCCTTAACTTTTTGCCACCATTCCTAATTAAAGCCAGAAATATAAGATACTTGGAGCGTTTCAACAAGAAAAGGCAAAGTTGAGGGGAGAAATAACTCATACTACTGATCAGTTAGAGTAGCATTGAAGTTGGTAAAGAAGGCAATGGTCTTCAAACTGAAACATGCATTAGAATCACCTGGAGAGCTTGTTAAAACACGGATTTCTGGGGGTGCCAGGGGGGCTCAGTCAGTTAAGTGATCAGGTCATGATCTCAGGGTCTTGAGATAGAGCCCCACATCAGGCTCTGTGCTCAGCACGGAGTCTGCTTGAGGTTCTCTCCTTCTGCCCCTCCCTCTACTGGTGCCAAATAAATAAATAAATAAATGAGGAAAAAAAAAACCCACAGATTTCTGGATCTGAGTTTCTGATTCAGTAGGTCTAGGGAATTTGCATTTCTAACAAGCTCCCGTGATGCTGATGCTCCCGGTCTGGCAACCATACTTTGAGCATCACCAGTTGCTTGCTTTATCAAATAGATCTATAAATGCATGGTGGCCAAACACAATAGAAGTTTATTTCTCTTTCATAAAACAATCCACAGCAAGTTTTCTTTCATTCATTGAGTGAGGGACCCAAGGTCCTCTGAGCTTACATCTCTACTAACAACTAGGAGCATATACAGTTGGAAGAGAGGAAAGGTATCCAGAAATCAGACCACTTTTTTCTTTTAATTCAAGCATAATTAACATAAAGTGTTATATTAGGTTCAGGTGTATAATATAATGATTCAATAATTCTATAAATTACTCAGTGCTCATCATAATAGATGTACTCTTAATCCCCTTCACCTATTTCACCCATCCCCCTACCCAATTTCCCCTCTGGCAGCCACCAGTTTGTTCTCTATATTTAAGAGTCTGTTTTTTTGGTTTGTCTCTTTTTTTCTTTGTTCATTTTTTTTTTCATTTTTTTTTCTTAAATTCCACATACGAATGAAATCATATGATATTGATCTTCCTCTTACTGACGTATTTCACTTAGCATTATACCGTCTAGATCCAGCCATGTTGTAAATGGCAAAATTTTCATTCTTTTTTATAACTCAGTAGTATTCCATATTGTATATATTTTTTGTCCATTCCTTTATGGATGGACATTTAGGTTGCTTCCATATTCTGGCTATTGTAAATAATGCTTCAGTAAACATAGGCTTGCTTATATCTTTTCAAATTCACATTTTCATTTTCTTTGGATAAATACCCAGTAGTGCGATTACTGGTCATATGGTAATTCTATTTTTAATATTTTGAGGAATCTCTAAACTGTTTTCCACCAATTGGTATTCCCACCAACACTGTACAAGGGTCCCTTTTTCTCCAGACCCTCTCTAACACTTGTTGCTTCTTCTGTTCTGATTTTAGCCATTCTGAAATGGTTTTATGATTTTGATTTGCATTTCCCTGATGATTAGTAATGTTGAGCATCTTTTCATGTGTCTGTTGGCCATCTGTATATCTTCTTTGGAAAAATATCTATTCATGTCTTCTACCCATTTTAATCGGATTCTTTTTTGGTGTTAAGCTGTACAATTTCTTTATATATTTTGGATATTAACTCCTTATTGGATATATCATTTGTAAATATCTTCTCCCATTCAGTGCATTGTCTTTTTATTTTGTTGATGTTTTCCTTTGCTGTGCAAAAGCTTTTTATTTTGGAGTAGTCCCAATAGTTCATTTTTGCTTTTGTTTCCCTTGCCAGAAGAGATGTATCTAGAAAAATGTTTGTACACTGATCAGTCTACTTTTTAAAAGCTTTGTCATAGAAGTGTCACATATCACTTACAGTCAACGTTTATTGGTGAAAACTAGCCACATGATACTATCTAGATGCAGAGAATGCTGGGAAACATAGTCCCTGGCAGGACATCCACTTCCCAATAAAAATTCTACAAAATGGAAGAGAGAACACTCATTTTTGTGTACATCTGCATCTCAGCAGCTATTGAATGTGGCTCGATCTTCTTCTGCTAACTTTGTTCCCCATTACCAGAAGGGTCTTCTCCCTTCTTCTTACTCATCCAAATCTCAACACCCTCTGGTTATATTTAACCTTCAACAGAATTCCCAGTAAAAAAAATTTCTAGTCTTTATCTTGATAAGTAGCTAAAGTAACTTTCCCCAAAGAGTTTGTTGTTTCTTTGAGTATATTTATTTTGATAATTATAATTTGAGAACAAGATTCATTCTTCTCCAGTTAATCAGAAGGAAAATATAAGTTGTTTGCATTTTGAAAGTTTTAGATTAAAGACTTAGTAGAGTCAAATACCACATCAAATTATGTTTCCAAAAAATAGACAAAGGAAATAAGTAATGAAAAGTGCCTAAAATAATTAATATTGTGACATTATAACCTAGCTACTCTCCCTGTAGTAAATTAATATTTTCTAAAGTTATCTCTAGCTCCTGGGATCTAAAGTGAGTTATAGAGGTGATCTGTGGGCTTCTAAAATCAATCAAAACTAATAACGTGATAATAAAACTAAGTGTGGCTCATTTGCCATTGCAAGTAGCATAAAACAACCCAAACTAGCTCAAGCAAAAAGAGAATTATTGTTTCACTTAGAATGAAAAGTCTAAAGGCATACTTAGCTTCAGTCATGGCTGAATTCTGAATTCAACTAATGTCATCAAGACTGTTTTCTCTCTCTCTCAGCTTCATGGTGGAGCAGAATGGCAATGATGATTCTAACCCCTGTACCCTCTTTAGGTCCCAGCAGATAAGATCAAGAGTACCTCAAAGAGGAAAATATCACTGTGGCTCATTGGAATTGATTAGGGGGTCATATGCTCATCCTTAAACTAATCATTGTAGCCAGGGGGAACTAATTTTGGTGTCATGTGTGGAATCAGTTTCATTTAATCCAAACTAAGTTGGAAAAGGTGGTTCTTTAGAGGGGAAATATATGGTTACTATTGGGGTTTGAGGAGGCTCAATGCCCCACCCTTGAAACCAGTTGAAGGACCCAAGAGCCAGATAGGCACCAAAAGGTTACCTTTATTACATGAGTTTAGATCTGTTAACCAAGTGGACTTGCTAATTTCTGAACTAGATGAATATGCCCCATCACAGACATGCAGTCTCCCACAGGGGCCTGTCCCTATCAGATTTATGACAAGGAGAAGCACGGAACCTTTTCTGCATACTGATAGGTGACATCAGAAGAGGAAATGGGGCTCAGCCACTGCACCAAAACTCACCTATCAGGTAAGTCACTCTTCCCCCACTTGGGGAAAAGGGAGAGGAAGTAGAGGGTAGAAGAACTAGGATTGTTACACTGAAATTTTCATACACATAATATAGGACTAGAGAGAATAAATGTCTCCTAACATTTGACAAGAGACTAAATGAATGCTGATAGCAACAACAGATGTCCACTACCAGAAGAAAGTAAGACTTAGTTGTAAATAATAGATACATAGAGCAAAATATATGTATCCAAATGGTTAGATTCCTTAACCTTTTAGTTATAAAAAGATAATGATCCCACCTGTTATGAAAACACCATAATACCCTTTAGATACTGTACTCCACAATTATTGTCTCTCATCTAATTTAGTGTTTCTCTATAGATGAAAGTTAACCAAGTATAAAAGTGGATTTTATGTTGATGCCCTGGTATGAAATGAGAATGAGTACCCAGAAAAATATGGCTGAAAGCTTAAGAAAAAGAGTCAAAAAAGACAAAGAGGAAATTCATATTGATCTGGATCTGATTCTAGAATATAAGATCTATGAGATCAGACTCCTTGTCTTCCCTGCTCACCCTTGTATCTTTCCCCAGTGTGTAGAATGTGGCCTCTGGCATGTAGTAGGTGCTCAATAAACATTTGTAGGTTGGCTAAATTGGGTGGAAGGGGAGGGGAGGAATCAGAGGAAATTAAAGTCTGATTTGGAGTTATAGTGGCCACAAAAAAGTAGTGTCAATATGGATCTAATATTGTATCTCAACCCTAACTAAAAGGATCCAATTTCATGCCAGCTGGGAAGTATTCAGCTGACCTGGAAGAGTTCAAGAATTAGAGAACCAAAAATATCTGAAATGATAATTCCCAACAATGGCTGCATGGTTTTTTTTAATTTTTTATTATGTTAGTCACCATACAGTATATCATTAGTTTTTATGTAGTGTTCCATGATTCATTGCATATAACACTCAGTGCTCCGTGCAATACGTGCTCCCCTTAATACCATGTTTAAAACACTTGGGGAGGGGCGCCTGGGTGGCATAGTCGTTAAGTGTCTGCCTTCAGCTCAGGGCGTGATCCCAGCATTCTGGGATCGAGCCCCACATCAGGCTCCTCCGCTAAGAGCCTGCTTCTTCCTCTCCCACTCCCCCTGCTTGTGTTCCCTCTCTCGCCGGCTATCTCTATCTCTGTCAAATAAATAAATAAAAATCTTTAAAAAATAATAATAATTAAAATAAATAAGTAAATAAAACACTTGGGGAGCTCTTTAGAAAATACCCAGACCACACTTCCAAAGATTCAGACCCAGGCATCCATAATTTGCAGTAGTTCCCAAATGATTCTAACATGCAGCCTGGGCTGAGAACCACTGTTCTACTACAACCACTCATCCTTTAGAAGAGGCTGCACTTAAAAAGATAAAGGATTCAGAATGTAACTTAATTATCAATGTGAGTGTGTAGATATATTTTAAAATAAAAAAAATCATGAAAAAGAAATAGCCAGTTCTTAATGTCAACCCTAGTCAATTCCTGAAATGAACAGGTCTGAATCTTTCAAAATATAACCAGAACCAACTATTTTTATAAGCAGAAAAGGATGTTTATTCCAGCCCAGTACTCTGCCTTAAAAGCCATGGGGAGCCATTGAAAATTTTGCACAAGTGTCACGATGAAAAGGTAGTTTCCAGAGATGGACCTGGCTATGGTAGAACAATAGGTTTGAAGGACCAAGTAGAAAGACAGGGAGGTCATGCAACGGCTATTATGCCAAAATGAGCCCTTGGCCATCCAACATAAGATGGAGATGGTGAACATGAGCAAGATTGTGTAAAGCTATCAACAGGGCTTCAGGACTGTTGGCCTTGGAGAATCAACGGCAAGCGGGTTCCCAAAGCAACGACAAGTTCCAGCCATTTACTTAGTCCGGCTTTGCCTTCTAAACAGCTGCCTGTCCTGGAGGGACCAGAAGTACCTCTAAAGGAGAGGAAGGAGCGGTGGAAAGGAAGAGAATGTAAAGCAATGGCCTGGGGGCAGGGGCAAGTCTACTCATTTCATCTACCTAGGGTGTTTAACGCACTGCTGTGTTTTATGATTAGAACCAAAAAAGAGAGCCGTGACCTGACCATTGTGTCAGGAAAAGCCACTTCCTCATCACTTGGGTGACCTCCAAAGTCCTCCAGAACCCTGGGGCCATCAGGGAGAGGGGGGTAGAGGAGTGACATCTTCTACTTGGTAGATACAAAGCTGTTTCATCACCATGTTTTAAAAATTAAGTGTGCTAGATGAGTAAATCTATCCACCTCAAACAAGACTCTCTCAAATATATTTGCAAACCATCACCCAACTGGTGAAAATTGTTTTTCAAAATTTCTCTGATTGGACCCAGCAGTCCCTCCCACAGCTGAGGGGCTGTGCGGTGTACTGCACGTATTTGCAGACGTGCGTGCATCAGCACCTTCCTTTTGCAGAGGCAAAAATCACTCCAAGGTGAAGTGATCTTGCTGGAAGAGCTTGTGTTAAGTGTCTCTTCCAACAGGACTGAAGGGGTGGGGCTCCAAGCAATTCACCTCAAGCCAGCTCTGGTAGGGCCCCAGCCCTGAGAAGGAGCAGTGCCATCCCCAGCAGCCCACTCCCCTCCGCCCGGGTGTTACCAGGGCCCCCTGGAATGCCTCCGGTAATGGGTCTTTCTCAACTTCCCTTAGGAGAGGATGCCATGGACTAATAGACTTTCCCTTTCTCTGCCCACCTGGGTTTTCCCACAGGGTACATGTTCCTCCAGTATTGGGGGCACAGCCGACAGAAGCAGAGCTCTGAGTACCAAGCCAAGGATACGCAGCATTAATTATTCTCTCTTCTACAAGCTGTGCCCTGCGATGAACACAGACTTGGAGTACAGTCAGCACTACATCTACAGGCTGAAAACCAGAGAGGTTCCTTCAATTCCCTCCCTCCTCCTGTGCCTTTTAACTAACTTTGAAATTCCTCTTGCTGCTGCAGGTGCCTTCCGTGCTTTTTTCCAAGGGTGAGAGCCCTTCGCAGATTTATCTGATAACCATCGCAAGAATTTCAAAAAATGAGAACTGGAGGAAGAAGCCAGGCCGGAAGTAATTAAGATGATTTGTTTCACATTGTTCAGGTAGGCACAAAGGGGAACCTGAACACAGAGAATAGAAGATCAAAGGGACAGTGATGAGAAAGGGGAAGCTCAGCTCTGCCAAATGAAACCCCTCTCCGTATTTTTAGCTTCTCCCAGAGATAAAACAAAGGGGAGCTAATTTTTTTTTAACTTTTGCTTTCAGCAGTTAGCTTCCAGAATAAAATATTCAAATGCATGATGCCATATTTACAAGGTCATAAGATCTCCCCCTCTGAAATCATTTGTCGGTAGAAAACACTGCTCTACTTAAGCCCTGGGAATTCAGCAGCAAGAATGAATATTCCTTAGAAAGTACGTGTACTTGGCAAGCGTATTGGTGGCTCTTGAAAATCCTCTCTGTGGTGGGACCACTTGTGCCCCTGGCACCCTGCCAGTAAAGGCAGGGTTGAGCAGCAGAGGGGCAGTGCACGAGGGCACTTGAGGACATCTGAGTGAGCCACCCTTCCAAACCACAACATGGTATGTATAATACACACCATGGTATTTGGCTATGCGTCTTTACTTCCCAACAATATTGATCATCAAGAATCCACCATCATATTACTTTCTCACACTAGTGATACTTCAGCTCTTCTGACACTGCCACAGTAAGTATATCTCCTCTGTTAACTCTGTGGTTTCCACCTGACTTGCACCATCACACACCTGCTCCTTGCTTACATTTTGTCCAGAGTTCCTCACAGGCCCTGGGAAATTACACTTGTTCGGGAGCACAGCCACAGACCTAGAGCTGGAATCTGGGGCTCTGGAAAAATGAAGAGAGGCTTTTCTCTTTGTGGTTTTTCCTTTCTCATCCCCTTTCCATAAGGTGACTTCGAGATCCCTTTCACCCTGAAATATAATTCTTACTTCCTATGAAAAGACTTTGAGTAATACAGACTATTACAGAGTGAATACTGAGCTTAGTATTTGCAACGCACCCATAAGATCAGTACGATTCTGATAATCAATTTTAAAATCCAGAAACTAAGGTTGGGGAAGTGAAGTCCCTTGCCTCTAGTCAGAGCTAGCAAGTGGAGGATATGAGGGTCTCTACTGCCACTATGAATAAATACCTGAATTCCTTTAGCACCCAAGACTGCATTCACCAGTGGCCTCCGAGCAGCTGTGGAGACTAAACTGACTAAGCGATCAAACATCCACGAGGCATTGTTTGCAGTGAATGGACTTTGGACAGAATTGATTGACCTGAGTAAGTGTTGCCTTGTCTGGGAGACTTCCCTGTACTTCACTAGGCCTTTTTCCTAGGAGGCTGCTGCCTCAATGGTGGTCTTGCTCCAGGCCCCATTGGTAGGATAGTATTGGAGGTACTGACCATGACTATGGAAAGAAGCAAATTAATTTGTGTGGTGGTCTCCAACCCATGACATGGTCTCAGGATCCCCTTGCTCTATCTAAACAGAGGTCCCTGTCATTCTGCCCACAATCCAGAAAACCCCACGGAGGTCATGTTGACTCCTCAGCTCCAGGGGACAGGGATGTCACAAGACTTTCTCCCCTAAGCCAGGCTTCAACAGAGTTGTTTCCTATGGTGGAGAGAGCTGTCTGGACAAAAAGAGCCTTTTTGTGTCTATTCATGCTTCTCAGGCTTTGGCACACACATGAATCACTAGGGAGCGTGTTAAGACAAGATTCTGTTTCAGCTGTTCTGGGGTCCTGAGACGCTACATTTCTAGTATGCTCTGAGGCGATGCCCACACTGCTGGTCCCCACACTGAGAGTGGCCAGGTTTCCTTTGCACATACCAAATTTTAACAGTGAAGCCTTTGATGTTGCATTTTGACAAAGAAGTTCTGTAAAGACTAGGGGCCGTGGCCTTATACCATTGCTATGAGTAGAAGGAAGGCTTTCCTCTGAAGCAGAGAGCATTCCTCAAGTCAGTCACCTGGGAAAAAGCCCTTCAGACCATCCAGAAAGGAAATTCCTACCCTCTGCTGGACCTGCACATCCAAAGCCGAGGCTTAAGCAGTCCCTGAGGAATCAGCGATAGGCCCACACACGAGGCCGTTACTGGAAGGAGTAAATAAATTCTGCCATGTAACCCTACCTGCATGCAGCTCCTTCGTTGGCCAGCCTGACTCAGCGGTGAGTCAACCCATGTGTTCGCCGCAACTCTCAGTGGACAGATAGGACGTGTCTGCCGGGGCCCACCAGTTTGCATATCTGCCAGCAGGTGCCCACCACCCACCTGTGTGCCCACGGAGGGGGGGGCAGGGTACAGACAGAGGCCCAAGATTGGGCTGGCCCCACACGGGGCTTCCGCCCCAGGCATCCCCTGCACACATAGTCATTCCTGGCCACGTGTTTATGACCTAGCATCAGTACAGCCCATCTGGGGCCCTGGGGCCATGCTCGATTATGTTTGTGTTGACTCAGTGTCTGCCAAAATCAGGTGAACCCCATGGCTGTGAACTGGACTGGACCGTGTTCTTCCCATCACACACATGAGTGTGTAAATGTTCCTTAGAAACTGAAATACAGTCTCATTTTAGAAAAAAAAAATTTTCCAATGCATGGTGATAGCATGAAGTTTAAAAACAAGCAAAATTTAGGTCTCAGAGACTTGGTTCCCCAATACTGCTGGTGGATGTGCGATTGCCAGGGCTGTGACTAAAGAGGAGAACACAGCTCCGGAGAGGGAGACTGGGTGAAGCAAGCAGCCTGGTGCAGCACCCCCTACTGGAGGAGGAGATAGCATTCATGGTGTTTGCTTCTGATGAGCTAAGGGACTTGAGCATTGGCATTCCTTGAAAGGCCATTTCTCTAAGCAGAAATCAACCCGAGTTCTGATCTTCCCTAATAGCATAACTACTCGGTGCACATTTAGGCAACTATAAAATAACGCCGGTTCCAAAGGCAGAGAAGCTGTGGCCAGACCAGCCTTTAATGAGCAACCCGGGGCCTGGCCAGGCTTTGAAGGATCTAGCATATTGAGATATTAGTTGAACCTCAAAAACAATAGGTGCCTGCGCCCTCTAAGTAGCTCATGTGTTACAGATCTGACAAGTCTCATTGATTTAAATGGCTGGAGCACTGCTTGGATTTTAATCTCCTTCACCCTTATACCAAGGAGGTCGCTGTTTAAACGCTTTTACTTAATAATGTAAACACCTGTCACACGCCAGGGGCAAAGCTATTAAGGAGAAGGATTATTTAAAGCAATGCTCCTGAATACAACATTGCTATTATTGTCTTATCCTCAGTTGCCAGGGCTTCTTTGTTAGGACCAGAGCCAATGACCAAGTCCCCTAGTGCTCTGTCCCCCGGAGAGACCTGCGGAGGGTTCCTTTAACCCACACACAGAATAAGCATCTGCTCACATGCTGTTGTCTGAAGGCCCCCAGACATCTGACCTGCAAAGACTCTTGCAGTCAAAGCATGTGTCTACCAAAGTCTGTCATTAAAATGAAAAGCTATTTTCATAAAGGAGTATTAGGCCATTATCCTGGTAGCTACAAGGTACTGGGAGTAAACTCTTTACAAGTAACATCTCTTTTATACCTGCAATGACTGCAATGATTTAGTGCTGTTGTCATCCCCATCATCTGAAGTACAGAATGGTTAAGTGACTTTCTCAAGGACACACAGTATTTAGCAGGAATACGATTAGAATCTAGGGCTGACTTAAAAGTACATACTTTCAAGGACTAAGCACTAGGCCACATTGTCTCTCACTCTCAAGGGTGCGTGAGTTTACCACATAACCTGGTGAGATGAAAGCCTAGGGGAATGGTTAGGAAGAAAGTAGAAAAGAATGAACCGGAACTTGGAGGGCTGCTGGGGAGGAAGAGCCTGAGGCTGGCCGCTAAGGCCTGGACTGGGGGCTTTGGAACAAAATATTGGCATCAGGAAGCCCAGGAGTTAGGACCAGGAGGGCAAAAGACCCTAAGACATTTAAGAAGATACCAACACGAAAGATGTAAGAGCACCTCCTCTAGTCCAGCTTAGAGGAGGGATGGCCCTGCTCCCTACACTCTGTTATTTTTCCCAAAATGCCTAATTGGGGAGACAGAGCTGAGGCCAATGCACAAGCCCCTCCCCACCCTTACCTGCCCATGTCTTCTGATTGCTCAACATAACGCTGGTCTTAGCAAAACCCAGGTCACCCTGGACCCTGCCAAGAGCACCCAAAGTCCTGATGCTATCTAACCAACTATGGGTTAGTGACATTGGCCCTAGAGAGGAGGGCAAGCTCATGTGACAGCACAGATCCCAACAGACCTTTATCCAAGTTACTTACCAGATATTGGCATGGCTTATCAACACCACTCCTCCACAAACTTATCTTACTGATGAAAGCCAATCCTTTTGGCTTACTTTCAGCACCCAAATTCAACAGCACGTTGGTGAACATTTATAATGATACAGAACAAGAAGAGAGAAAATGGTTCATTCAACAAATATTTATTGAACATCTTTTATAAACTAAGCACTGCCCTTGGTACCAGAGATAAAGCAGAAAATAGTGTCATCAATGTGCCCTCCCCATGTGGAGCTTTCAGTTGTGTAGGAGACAGAAAGCAAATCAGTAAAAGGGGGGAAATAATGTTATGTTTTGAAAGAAAATAATCAGAGTATTGTTTCTCCAGGAGTAGTGCCCAAACCAGCAGCATCACCATCACCCAAGAACTTGTTAAAACACAGATCCTCATGCCTCTCCCCAGACCTACTGAATCAAAAGCTCCGGGCATGGACCCCAGCAATCTGTGTCAGAGGGGATTCTGATCTGTGCTAAGGTTCCACTGGGATAGAAAGTAAGCGTGGGGAGGGGAGCATCTTTAGATAAAATGATCAGGATAGGCCTTTGTGGTAGCCTGAGACCTGAGAGATGAAAAAGAAACATGCCATGCAGAAGCCAAGAGAAAAAAAATTCCAGGCACAGAACAGCAGATGCAAAGTCCCTGTGGCGGGGGGGAAAACTTGTTATGGTCAAGTAACAGAAAGGAGAAAAGTACAACCAGAGCATAATTATTAAAGGAAGCTGATAAGAACAGAGGCTAGCTCCTGCAAGGAATTATAGACCTCAGTAAAAAGCATAAATTCAAAACTGACATAAATGCTCTAATGAAAGAAGCTTGCTCCTATGTTGTAAAGCATGAGTCTAACCCACACTGAGGGTCAGAGAGGGATTCCCAGAGGTAATAATTTTTGAGATAATCAATGACAAATACAAGATTACTAAGGAACCATCATGTGCAAAGGCCCTGAGACAGGAAAGATCATGACACTGTCAGGAAAAATTATAAAAGACTTTATTTTTTTTTTATTTTTTTTTAATAATGATTTTTTATTATATTATGTTAGTCACCATACAGTACATCCCCGGTTTTCGATGTAAGGCTCGATGATTCATTAGTTGTGTATAACACCCAGTGCACCATGCAATACGTGCCCTCCCCACTACCCATCACCGGTCTATCCCACTCCCCCACCCCCCTCCCCTCTGTAGCCCTCAGTTTGTTTCTCATAGTCCACAGTCTCTCATGTTTCATTCCCCCTTCTGATTACCCCCCCTTTCTTTATCCCTTTCTTCCCCTACTGATCATTCTAGTTCTTATGTTCCATAGATGAGAGAAATCATATGATAGTTGTCTTTCTCTGCTTGACTTATTTCACTAAGCATTATCTCCTCCAGTGCCGTCCATGTTGTAGCAAATGTTGAGAACTCATTCTTTCTGATTGCTGAGTAATATTCCATTGTATATATGGACCACAACTTCTTAATCCAGTCATCTGTTGCAGGGCATCTCGGCTCCTTCCACGATTTAGCTATTGTGGACGGTTTTCCTGGGGAATTCTACCAAACATTCAAAGAAGAAATAATACCTATTCTCCTAAAGCTATTTCAAAAAATAGAAACAGAAGGAAAGCTACCAAACTCATTCTATGAGGCCAATATTACCTTGATCCCCAAACCAGGCAAAGACCCCCTCAAAAAGGAGAATTACAGACCGATTTCCCTAATGAATATGGACGCCAAAATCCTCAACAAGATACTTGCTAATAGAATCCAACAGTTCATTAAAAGGATTATCCACCACGATCAAGTGGGATTCATCCCTGGGATGCAAGCGTGGTTCAATATTCGCAAATCAATCAGCGTGATACATCATATCAACAAGAAAAGACTCAAGAACCATATGATCCTCTCAATCGATGCCGAAAAAGCATTTGACAAAATACAGCATCCTTTCCTGATTAAAACCCTTCAGAGTGTAGGAATAGAAGGTACATTTCTCAATCTCATAAAAGCCATCTATGAAAAGCCTACTGCAAATATTATTCTCAATGGGGAAAAGCTGGAAGCCTTTCCCTTAAGATCAGGAACACGACAAGGATGCCCACTCTCGCCACTATTATTCAACATAGTACTAGAAGTCCTTGCAACAGCAATCAGACAACAAAAAGGGATCAAAGGTATTCAAATCGGCAAAGAAGAAGTCAAAATGTCTCTCTTCGCAGACGACATGATACTCTATATGGAAAACCCAAAAGAAGCCACTCCCAAACTATTAGAAGTTATAGAGCAATTCAGTAACGTGGCGAGATACAAAATCAATGCTCAGAAATCAGTTGCATTTCTGTACACGAATAACGAGAACGAAGAAAGAGAAATCAGGGAATCCATCCCACTTACAATAGCACCAAAAACCATACGTTACCTTGGAATTAACTTAACCAGAGACATAAAGGACCTTTATTCTAGAAACTATAAATCACTCTTAAAAGACATTGAGGAAGACATAAAAAGATGGAAAGATATTCCATGCTCATGGATCGGAAGAATTAACATAGTTAAAATGTCCATGCTACCCAGAGCAATCTACACTTTCAATGCTATCCCGATCAAAATACCGAGAACGTTTTTCAAAGAACTGGAACAAATAGTCCTTAAATTTGTATGGAACCAGAAAAGACCCCGAATCTCCAAGGAACTGTTGAAAAGGAAAAACAAAGCTGGGGGCATCACAATGCCAGATTTCGAGCTGTACTACAAAGCTGTGATCACAAAGACAGCATGGTACTGGCACAAAAACAGACACATAGACCAATGGAACAGAATAGAGAGCCCAGAAATGGACCCTCAGCTCTTTGGGCAACTAATATTTGATAAAGCAGGAAAAAACATCTGGTGGGAAAAAGACAGTCTCTTCAATAAATGGTGCTGGGAAAATTGGACAGCTACATGCAAAAGAATGAAACTTGACCACTCTCTCACACCATACACAAAAATAAACTCCAAATGGATGAAAGACCTCGATGTGAGACAGGAATCCATCAAAATTCTAGAGGAGAACATAGGCAGCAACCTCTACGACATCGGCCAAAGCAACCTTTTTCATGATACATCCCCAAAGGCAAGAGAAACAAAAGACAAAATGAATTTATGGGACTTCATCAAGATTAAAAGTTTCTGCACAGCCAAGGAAACAGTCAGAAAAACTAAGAGGCAGCCCACGGAATGGGAGAAGATATTTGCAAATGACACTACAGATAAAAGACTTTAAAATAGGCAAAAATGAGTACTGAATATTCTAACACACCCTTCCTAGTTATCTGTGCCTTCATTATCTTTGACCTATTTGATAGCTATGGCAAATTGTAGAAAACTAAGAGTAACGCCCATGACTCTTGTCCAGAAAAATGCAAATTAATTTTGCCCAATGTGCAATTGATTATTGCCCTATGAAAATGGCTAGCTTTGCCTCTATTAACTAATTCATTTCGGCATTTCCGGATTGTCTGTATATATGTGTCTCTGTGGGTGGTGAATTCTCTTTTGAACCAGTTGTGACATCTTATTGGTTCTCTCATTAATCAGTGAGTTTAAAAAAAAAACCTTTGATTGGGGTGCCTGGGTGGCTCAGTCGTTATGTGTCTGCCTTCGGCTCAGGGCGTGATCCCAGGGTCCTAGGATCAAGCCCCGCATTGGGCTCCCTGCTCCACTGGGAGCCTACTTCTTCCTCTCCCACTCCCGTTGCTTGTGTTCCCTCTGTCACTGGCTGTCTCTCTCTCTGTCAAATAAATAAATAAAATCTTTAAAAAAAAAAAAAAACCTTTGATAGGGGCATCTGGATGGCTCAGTCAATTAAACGTCCAACTCCTTTTTTTTTAAGATTGATTGATTGATTTTAGGGAGAGAGAGTCTTCAGCAGACTCCACACTGAGCAGCACTGATTGTGGCACCAAGCATGGAGCCTGACGAGGGGTTCCATCTCAGGACCCTGAGATCACAACCTGAGCCAAAACCAAGAGTCGGACACTTAACCAACTGCGCCACCCAGGTACCCCAAACATCCAACTCTTGATTTCAGCTCAGGTCGTGATCTCAGGATTGTGAGATCAAGCCCGGTGTCAGGCTCCGAGGAGGGCATGAAGCTTGCTTAAGATTCTCACTCTCTCTCCCTCTGCCTCTGCTCCTCACAACCCCCCCCCAAAAAATAAACCCACTTGACACATGTTTATTTTACGTTTGTATAAGAGTTATGATTTTATCTCTTTTAGAAATGATTTTTTTAACAACAGGCTAGTGTGGTAGTGAGCTGCAAAATAACGTAGAGGACACCCAGTTAAATCTGAATTCAGATAAACAGGAATTTCTTTGCATAAATGTGTCCCAAATATCACATGGGACATATTCATGCTTAAAAAAAAAAAGTATTCATTGTTTATTGGACGTGCAAACTTAGCTGGGCGTCTTGTACTTTTATTTGCTAAATCTGAACACAAGGTAGTGTGGTCACTGCTGACAGTGCCCCCACAGCAGCCCCTATTTGGCCCCAGGGTTGGGAACAGAAAGAAACACCATTCATTCAATCTTTGACTTCTGCTCAGAGGCTACATCAATGCATCTTAGAACATACACGGTAGGATTCCATCCTGTTTCAGATTTCACACACCCTCACCCCATCCAAAATTGCCTGTTTCTTCCCCAGTGAGGATTCACTGCTTTAGTCTGAAGCTCTTCTGTATTCAAGCTACCTATTAAAATGCAAATATCCCCCCATGAGGCTATCCTAACATGGGCTAACATTTGAACAAGAATCGGCTGACAGGACAGGATATACAAACCGAGCACTTGATGGGAGGCAGAACAGCAGGTTGGGAAAGGGTGGAGAGGACAGGCAGGAAGGAGACCCCAGAGAGGAGGAAGATATGCTGGAGACCTGGGGTCATGTTTGAGTCCTCAGATCAACCTTGCGAGCGAAGTCTTTAATATAAGATCTGGGAAAGGATCGTTTCAAATTTGAGGCCAAATGCTCTTGTTATTTCCCCTGCTTTTCCCAAAATGGGATATAAGACACCTCCAAAAGGCCTATCTTCGTGGTAATATATTTTCGACGCAGTGGGCATCCCCACAGGCTGGCAATAGAAAACACCTGTGAAATGGATAACCCCACACAGACTCATAAAATGCAGTTCCAATCACCAGCAGGACTTCAATCACACTCTCCTGAGCCCCGTTAGGTCTCAGAGGAATTATTATCACATTCTGCATGCAGAGGACAATGAATGGGCCTAGCTCTCCCTGGAATGGAGGAGTGGGAGCCTGGAAGACAGATTCTCTCCAGACTGAATAAATACTGGGGGGCCTGGGGGGAGGATCACTATCCCCAAGAAGCATCCATCCCTTTTTAAGCAAGGGCTGCGCACACCAACTTCGGTTCCCAACTTCTGTAATATTTCTCTGTTATAAATTGGGCAGCACAGCATGTGGTCAAGGAGCCATTACAAGCCCTCTCAAATGAGATTTTTTTCCCAGGGACTTAATTTCTTACAATGTTGGAGCAATTGTTCTCTTGGAAAGTAGGACAGGCTCTCTTTCAGCCTGACAGACAAAAACAAAACTAAACCGAACATAAAAGCAAAGTCTCTGAAAGGGATAATGCACAAGCAGGCTTCCTTCTGAGCACCTGGAGGCCCCTCCCTCCCCAGCTGAAGCTGCTAGATCACTCTAATGAGAACAGATGGCACCTGTCGGGAGATGGGCTCCACATTACATGCTTCCTATGTCCTCCTCCCGAAACCCGATTTTCGCAGATTTGGAGCCAGTTGTTTAAGTGGTAGCCTAGTCGTGTGCCAGGAAAGTAGGATGTTAATATGCGCTAATACATCGCTGCTGACTTTTGGAGAGCTCAAGGTACTTCATAGCAGAGGGGGTGAAGACTTCAGGAGGCCCAGCTTCAAGGACAGAAGAAAAGGTTGCCATGAACAGCCCACAGGAAGTGACTCATCTCGTCATTGGCCAAGGAGAAATTACACCCTGACCCCCACCCCAAGATTCCAGTGACCTAGTGCCACCACATGACTGGAGCAGGGAACAGTCCAGGTGCAGGGTGTGGAGTGTGGTAGGGCAAAGATTCCACAGGGGGGCTAGGAAGCTCATTTTAGGTAGAAGAGGCTAGGCTGAACCTCAACCTGGTACCTCTAGTTGACCCCACCCTCACCCCTGCAAGTGGAGAAGTCACCGTATCCTTGCCTTTTCAGGTTTCGGCAAGTGGGTCAGGGGTGACCTTAGAAGGTGTATCCACAAAATGAAGGCAGAGAGAGAGGTTTCCAGAGCAGCAAGCTCCTGCATTATAAACTCTACTTTTCACAAAAGGTGTTTCATTGTCGTCATAATTGCCAAATTTAAATTACTTCTATTTTCAGGTCTCAGGAAGCCATAAAGAGAGAGAGGAGAGATTTTCACGGTGAGAAATGAGAAATGATGAGGGGAAGAGGGCGGCCTGTGGAGAAGAGACTTAAAGAGGAAAAATGTTTCTGGAGTCAGCTGCGGCCGAGGCGTCTGGAAAGCAGGGAGAAGCAGCAACGGGTGAGTGGACAGGGAAAGGGGCAAAGGAGAGAGTCTGGACATCGAGCTGTGAATCAGGTCAGAGGTAAGGCCCAAATGAAGTTCTAAGAAGGAATTTTTCAGTCGGGGTCATTGAGAATGAATATGAAAATGAGTGTAGAAACTGAAATCATGTTGCTCTGTGTGCCTGTGAGCAATGTTCACCAAGGATGGGGATTGAATCCTCAGAGTTCTAGATTTCTTCTGTGTCTTTAAAAAAAAAATACTAAAGCAAAAAACAGGAGTCATTGGAGAAATGACAATGATAACCACTGGACCCTCTCTATGCCCCCAGGGTACAGGTTATATTGTGATTTATAATAAGAAATACATATTTGGTCTTGTTCCTGTTTCTGGCACAGAGCTTCTAAAACCCTAGGAATTTCTTAAGTGATAAGAGTGATCAAGGTTTCTTTTGTAACATTAATGTGATGGCTTCTGGAATGCCACCTAAGGATGGGCCTGGTTGGCAGAGGAACCAAGCTGGTGCAGAAAGGATTGGAAGCTTTAGTCCAGCCCCCCTGGCGTCTGGGGAGAGGAGAAGTAGTGGAGCTTGGCTCAATCCCCAGTGGCCAATGAGTTAATTGGTCATGCCTGTGGAATGAAGCCTCCATAAATCCCAGAAGGATAGGGTTTGGAGCCTGCAGGCTTGTGAACACGTGGAGATTCAGGAAGAGTAGAAGCCCCACACCTCTTCCCCACCCCTTGCCCTGGGCATCTCTTCCCCACCCCTTGCCCTGGGCATCTCTTCCATCTGGCCATTCCTTTTATAATAAAACAGTCACTTAGGAAGTAAAATGTTTCTCTGAGTTCTGTGAGCTGCTGTACCAATTTAATCAAATGCAAAGAGGAGGTCATGGGAACCTCTGATTTACAGCCAGTCAGTCAGAAGTACAGGTAACAACCTGCACGTGCGTCTGTCATGGGACCAAACCCCCCCCAACCCGGGGCACAGGTGGCAGGAGTCTTATAGGACTGACCCCTTAACCTGTGGAATCTGATGCTATCTCCAGGTAGATAGTGTCAGAATTAAGCTGAATTCTTGGACACCCTCCTGGTGTCCAACAATTTCTTGGTGTTCTGCGGGAGGCCTCCCACCCCGTCCCCCCCACCACACACACAGTCATGCACACACACACTGGAATTGGGTCCAGGAATCTAAAACAGTACACCTGTCAACAAAGACTGAAATCCCTTTCCCTTTTATTGTTCTTATATTAGCTATGAGTGTGTGTGTGTGTGTGTGTGTGTGTGTGTGTGTGTGTGTACATTTCTCAATAACTTTAAAGACTTTGTGCAGGGGTGGACTCCACTTTCGTTTCTAAATAGATAATCCCTCTCATATTCAGAAACATAAAAATTGATTACCTATTCGTAATTGGGGCTGATAACTCTCTTTGATTGAGTACCTATTACATGTACACACATTATATAATGTAATTTTTACAAAAACCCCTCTGACTGGGCATTATTCTACCAGTTTACAAATGAAGGAACTGAGCCTCTGGGTATTAAATAAATTGCCCAAGTTTACCAGTATGGATTAAATGTTTGTGTCCCCCCCCAAATTCATATGTTGAAGCCCTTAACCCCCAATGTGATGATAGTAGGGGGTGAGACCTTTAGGGAATTCAGCATGAAGGTGAAGGCCTCATGAATGGAATTAGTACCCTCACAAGAAGAGCTAGGAGACAGCCACATGAGGGCTCAGCAAGAAGGCAGCCACCCCTGCAAAACAAGAGAGCTCTCATTAGGAACTGGATCAGCCCAACACCCTGGATCTCCCAGCCTCTAGAACTGTAAGAAATAAATGTCTATTGTTTAAGCCACCTAGTCTTTAATAGCATTTTAAGCTGACTTACATAGTCACACACCCAGTAAATACTGGAGCAAAGACTTGGTACAAAGTCAGTACTCTTCCTACCAACACCAGGCTGCATCTCAGCAGCAACTTTGCTCGACCCAACTCAGCTGGACATGACAACCACTGTCAATTCCTTGTATTTGTGTGTCTCGTAGAGTTAACAAAGCACTTTCACATCTAGCAGTTAATTTAAAGTGTGCTGCAAAAAGTAGGGTCTGGAATCTTTAGACTTCAAATCCTAGCTCCTAATACCCCGTGCACAGACCCATCATTGCATGTTATTTCTAACAGAAACAAACCAGCGAAACAAACTTTAATAACATGCAGTGTTGCTGAAGATTGTCTTACACCTGGCTGAACATGCCATGAGGCATGAACTTTCTGGACGATAATTTAGTAATAAAAGTTTTAAAAAAACACATTCTTTGATCCAGTAACTCTGCTTCTAGTACTGTCTTAAGAAAAGGCTGAAGAATGCACAGAAAGATTAATAAAAAGGATATTCATCACAAGATAGTAAGAGTCAAAATTTGGAAATAGCCTGTAAGTCCAAAAAATCATTAATTGGATAGATTATAGTATATAACAGAATACCATACATCCACTACATATCAGGTCATCAAAGAATACATAAAGGTAGGTGGAACCGTTCCTAATACAGTTTAGGGGGAAAAGCAAGTCAGAAAACAGTACGTAAAGTATATGGTTCCCAATTTTGTTTTTAAAACATATCTACACATAAATGTGACCGAGCATAAAGGCACTTACTGTTATCAATGGTTGCCTCTGGATGAAAGTTATAGGTAACCTTTAATTTCCTTTATTTTTTTAAATCCTCTATACTGAACATGTATCTTTTCTAATCAGAGAGAAAGAAAATAGAATGTAATTTTTTATTTATAATATTTGTACAGTAAAGCCTCCCCGCTAATCACTTCTTTGCCAAGAGGCCCCAAACTCACATTCACACCACCCTTGGCCTCAGGTCCAGGTTGGAATTCAGGCCCCTCTGCATTATTATCACCATCCCTCCCATTGTTTTGCATTCACATATGAGACTTGCTCCTAGCATCCCTCCAGCATAGTTCCTTCTGTTTCTATACAGAGGTATAGAAATGGTAATTTGCTCTCTTAAAAACTGAATTTTCGGTTGAGAATTTTCAAGCTTGGCAAATACCAGGTCACAGTCCCTGTGATAACTAGCCTTACAGGAGATGTTTTCCCCAACCTGACTTGGAGCAAACAAAGAGATCATCACTTCACTTCTAAATAGCCTCTAACCAAGCAAACTAAATATTTCAACTGAAAAGGTTACTTAAGGTTTCGTGGTTTTTTTTATTGCGTGCACGCTCACACACACACACACACACACACACACACACACACGTACCTGCCATATCTTTTGGGGGGAAGGAGTACAGGGAAAAATAACTAGGAGGCACTGTAATCAAGGATTTCATTTCTCCTCTCTCATTTCTTATCCTACCATCTTGTACTCTCTGACCAGCCAATCTCAAAAGGTTTCCAGAGGTGCCTGGGTGGCGCCTTTGCTTAAGCATCTGACTCTTGATTTCACCTCAGGTCATGATCTCAAGGGATCGAGCCCCATGTCAGGCTCCTCACTCAGCAGGGAGTCTTCTTGAGATTCTCATTCTCTCTCTCTCTCTCTCTCTCTCATAAATAAATAAATCTTTAAAACAATAAAGATAAAATAAGTTTCCAACCTGTCATGCTGTCCACACTTTGGGACTTCCACACTTTACCAGTCCCTCAAATTGACCTATTAACTGCTACACATCCTCAGGATCTCAGTTTAAACACCCATGTTCCAACAAGCCCTTTTTGACCCTCCAAGACTGGGTCAAGCAGCCTGTATCACTCTGACTGCTCTTTATTAAAATTGCCTCTTTCACTTGTCAATATCTCCACCTGGACCCTAAGCATCTGTAAGGCAGGGACTGTCTCTTGTCCACCTCTGTTTCTCTGGCATGTAGTGTGGTGTCCGGCACCAAGTAGTCCCTCAATAAATACTGGCTGAATGAATAAAGGTATCATGCCCCCCACCCCCACCCAATCCCTAGCAGTTCTTGCTCCACACAGAACAGCCATTGATAGGACCACTGTGTCTCCCACTGTGTCCACAAATGATGTATTTTAGTTACTCCTGGAGGTCTAGCTCCAGGCATGGAAGCTTTGGAAACTGCTGGTTATGATGCTTGGGGTCAGAAAAACTTGCACAACTGGAGTGCGTGATCCTATATCCACATCTGTCTGTCAGACTGTTTAAAAAGGAATTCATCCCTTTAAAGCAAAGTTCATCCTACCTACTACATTGACTACAGGAGTAGAGGACTGGCAGGGTAGTGGCCCTGGTAGAGGTCGACTCTTGATGTTTTAAGTGCTGACCGCATTGCCACTGAATGCTGATAGTTAGGCATTTTTAACAAGAACTGATTCAGTGGGTGTGAGTTTGCAAATGTGCTACTTTAATGGCTACTCATATTAACTCTGTATAAAAAGGTCCCGTTATGTCTCCATCTAGTCTTGTGTTTATTTAGTGATCAGTGTTAGGATGAGTAATAAGCCCCTTAGCTTTGTGACAGATTGTTCTTTAAACACCAGACCAATCAGCACGCTGCCCTTGAACTCCTGCTAAGCAGAGAAGATTCCTAGGGAGTAAGTCCTCAGCCCCACGGGAGTTTGTAAAATGTGAATTGGAGGTCGGTGACAGCATAAACAAATCTGAAGATAGCTCTTGTGAAAACTCTGCTCTGCAGTGTAGAACCCACTTCTGCTAGAGCTGGTTGAGACCTTCCATGGGCCCCAGAGCCCTCCCACTGAGACTAGCGGGGAGGTAGGAAGAAATGTGGATTTAGCTCTTGCAGCTGACTTGGAAATACCAAGTTTGGATACAAGTAATTCTTTGTAGGGTTTTTTTTTTTTTAATCCCAGGCTGTTTTTCTATACCTCTGAAGAGACAGAAATAGATAAGATACTCTGACCTTTATTTTATTGATGGAGAAAGCAAAGTATAGAGAAATTGATGGCTTGACCCATGTGGAAGGTGTTACTTGATAATTCGGTAACGACGCTTAGGATTCTGGAGCCTAGAACATGTCCTCACCACTTGTTCATGTGTCTGACACAGTGCCTGGCACATAACACATAGGCATACAATAAATATTGTTGGAAGGAAGGAAGGAAGGAAGGAAGGAAGGAAGGAAGGAAGGAAGGAATCAACAAAACAAATGTCCCTCAAACTTGAGTAATATAAGGACTTCTTTTGGAGAAATAATAGCCTCTCGACCCCAAAGATTATCTACAAAACCTCAATTTAAGCTCATTCTTATTCTTTGAAATAGCTCTCAGTAGCAAATTATCATTGCAAAATATAATTTCAGTCCTTATAGTTAATAAAAATACTTTATTATTATTGGGAAAAAAACACAGTTTTTTAAAGTTCTCATAGAATTCATAGATCTCATTTAATACCAGCCAACCTCATTTGGAGAGAAGCTACTAGATTATAAGCCCTTGAAGAAGGGCAGGTCTGAATGTTGTCCTTTCTGATATCCTCAGCACCTTCACCTGGTAGTTTTTCTCCCACTATTTGACAGTGATGAGGGTGGCATGATTGTGGCCAACCTCCACCCTCAGTAGGAAAGGACAGCTGCCAGTGCCAGCCAGGGAGTACCAAGCAGAACAGCAGAGCTTTGGAGAATGATGCTTGAATGCACTGCAGCTAAGCAGAGCTCAAGTCCCACTGGGTGTTCAGAGATGGTGTCACAGGAAGAGGGAATGTTACCTGGTCCTGGAAACATGAAAAGGACTTGGTGACACAGAGAAGAGGGAGGAGGGCTTTAGCCATGGAGAAAAGGGAGTCTTTTCCTTTCCTGCTGATGTGCGCTCTTCTTGTAAATTGGATTTACCGACAAAGACAGGCCCTGAGGACATCATAAGTCCTGCCCAAACCTCAAAGGACTGCATGGCTTTTGGGTAGTGTCCAGACAGGACATAATAGAAAGATAATTAAAAATCTAGGGGCGCCTGGGTGGCGCTGTCAGTTAAGACTCCGACTCTTGGTTTTGGCTCAGGTCATGATCTCAGGGTTATAAGACTGAGCCCCCTATCAGCTCCACACTCAGTGGGCAGTCAGCTTGCAATTCTCTCTCCCTCTCCCCCTCCCCCTGTGATCGCTCTTGCTCTCTCGCCCTCTCTCTCTCTCTCTCTCAAATAAGTAAATCTTTAAAAAAAAATCTAAAGAGGAGGTGCCTGGGTGGCTCAGTCGGTTAACTATCTGCCTCCCACTCAGGTCATGATCCCAGGGTCCTAGAACTGAGTCCCACTCAGGCTCCCTGCTCAGTGAGGGGCCTGCTTCTTCCTCTCCCTCTGCTGCTCCCCCTGCTTGTACAGTCTCCCCTACTCTCTCTCTCTCTCTTTCTCTCTGTCAAATAAATAAATAAAATCTTTTTTAAAAATCTAAAGAAACTGTTACTTCTCAGTGAAAAAATCATCCAAGAGAGCTGGAGGAAAATTCTTCTTTTCTACCACTTTGTCTTCCTTCTCCCCACTTCTGAGTATAAAAGTGATTTTGGGCCACCCAGATCCTGTTCTTCTCAAAATCTGAAGTCTGTCTTCTAGGCTCTGAAACTTGCCTGTCTATGTTTTCCCATGTGTCTTAATGCACATCCCCACACCCCTGCACAGGGGGTCCTTGAAGTCAACTATTGTGTCTTTTTGGTATGTATTTCCATATCCTACTGCCAAATCATACCCAGGCATTCCATAAATGTTTGCTAAAAGAGTACTGTTTGGCCAAATAAGTACCCAGAGTTATCCTATTGCTCTATCTCTTCTCCCACATCAAAATGAACTCCTAGCAAAGGAGCTGATCATTTCAGCCACCAACAGCACTTAGTATGTTGCCCTGCCCAGTAGCATTTTAAATCCCATGTAAATCAAATTTTTTCACAGATTTGGAGACAGGTTCAAATAGGAGTGTTCTTTGTTTCTAAGCAAATAGGGATATCTTCTTAGGGCTGACCTGGAAGCCAGCTCTTATCAAAAAAGATGAAGTAAAATTTTGGCATACTCACAGAAGGGTGGTAAAGTTGGTCCTATGATAACAGATTTGAGCTACAAAGAGCTGCCTTAAAAAAAAAAAAAAAGAAAAAAGCTACAGTCTACTCTAGCAACACTTATTAAGATGAGATTTAACCAAAGACTATAAAATCTTAAATGGTAGATAATAAGGTCAAGCCAAGTTCCTATTTTCAGCTCAGAACAGATGACAAGACAGGAGGACATAAATGGAAATTAAAAGAAAAGGGATTCAGAACAGATCAGAAGGTCACCAAAAATAATCAATGGCTGAAATGACTTTCTGGACTCATTCACTTGTACAGAAAATATTGGGTCATTGAAAAAGTAATGAGATGATATTCTTGGGAAATGGAATAGTTAAAATGAATGAGTCCAGATAGGCCCAGAGACTTTAATCATTCTGAAAAGAAACACTTGCTGAGACACTCTCTCCTAAACCAAGTTGAAATTTCATTCTAGGGAGACAACTAGGTGTAAGGTAAGAAGACTTCGCTTTTCACATTCCATGAGTATTTGCAGTTCCTTCAAAGTTATAATGGTATTGAATATCAAGGGGCCTTTTATGAGTGGTGTCTCCTGCAGGATCCTAAGAAAAAAAATGAGCAAGACAACCACTAAAGACATGGAGCCTTGGAGTTCATTCTCAGCTGGGCTCCCATCCAAAGTGGAAATCTCTGTGTACACACAAATCACACATCTGCCAATGGATGGTTCCAGGGCCAGGACAATGCCGAGGCAACCTTCTCAGCTATTGGGCAGCTCTAATTGTTGGACAGCTGAAATTGTTGGACAGCAGGGTTTGCCCTTCCTAGAGTTTACCCAGTGGGCAGCTCCTTTGGATCTCTACACCACATGTGTCTACTTCTGCTTCTAAATGGTAACTAGCAAATGTTTAAATGCAGCGCAAGCTAAGCTTTCTCTTTTCTAAGCTAAATATCCCCATTTCCTTCATATGACATGTTTTCCAGACTCTTGCCTCTGGACCACCATCTTTGGAAAGACTGTTAATGTTCAATCATGCACACTCATATGAACACATACACACACAACACACAATCTTAGAATCTTAGAGTGGAATGCTCCAAACTGAGCATGTGTCCCCAGATGAAACTGAGCAGTGAGTCAACTACCTTCTTTGATCTAGAAATGCCTACTCTGTTAACACAGCCAAATAGTGGTAGTAGTAGCTACTATTCATTGCAGCCTACAACATGCCAGGTACTGGACTAGCCACTTTGCATGTGTTATTTCTAATCATAACCACAGCCGATTCTAATATTCCCATTTTATAGATGAAAAAATTAAAACTCAGAAAGCAAAAAACTTGGTCAAGTTCACAGAACTAGGAAATAACTAAGCAAGGATTCAAATTCAGCCCTGTTTGACTTCAAAGCTATCATTCTTCCTAAAATGCTAGACTGCCTAATATTTTCTTAATAACTACTTCCTGGCTCTTTCATTAAAACTTGTGATCAAGGGGCACCTGGATGGCTCATTTGGTTAAGCGTCTGGCTCTTGGTTTTGACTCAGGTCATGATCTCAGGGTGGTGAGATCAAGCCCCAAGTCAGACTTCATGCTAGGCATAGAGCCTGCTTAAGATTCTCTTTCTCCATCTCCCCCTGCCCCTCCTCCTCCCTGCTCTCTCTCTCCCTCTCGCTCTCTCTCTCTATCTCCCTCTCGCCTCTCCCTCTCTCCCTCTCTCTGTCTCCCTCTCCCTCTCTCTAAAAAACAAAACAAAACAAAGCAAAAAAACTTGTGATCAAGCCCCAGGAGCTGGTCAAGGCCATGGCCAGGGGCCAGATGCTGTTGGTGGGTGCAGGTGGCATTGGCTGTGAGCTCCTCAAGAACCACATGCTCACCAGCTTCTTCCATTTCGACCTGATTGATCTGGGTGCTATCGATGTCAACAACCTCAACAGGCAGTTTTTGTTTAAAAAAAAAAAAAAGTTGGAAGATCAAAGATCCAGGTTGCCAAAGAAAGTGTACTACAGTTTTACCTGACAGCATCATGAACCCTGACTATAATGTGGGATTTTTTTCAACAATTTATAATGGTTATGAATTCTTTAGACAACAGAGCTGCCCACAGCCAAGCTAATAGGATGTGTCTGGCTGCTGATATTCCTTTTACTGAGATTGGGACTGCTGGTTACCTTGGGCAAATAAGGACCAAAAAGGGTGTAACTGAGTGGTATGACTGTCATCCCAAGCCTACCCAGAGAACTTTTTTTCCTGGCTGTACTATTTGCAATACGCCTTCAGAACCTATTCATTGCATCATTTGGGCAAAGTATTTGTTCAACCAGTTGTTTGGAGAAGATGCTGATCAAGAAGTAACCCCTAACAGAGCTGACCTGAAGCTTCCTGGAAACCAGTGGGAGCTGAAGCCAGAGCCAAAGCATCTAATGAAGATGGTGACATTAAACATATTTCCACTAAGGAATGCGCTATGATCTGGTTAAACTTTTTATGCTTTCGAAAGACAATATCCAGTATCTGTTGACAGGGAACAAACTATGGTGGAAAAGGAAGCCTCCGTTGGACTGGGCGAAGTACAAAGTCAAGGAGAAGAAACCAAGGCATCAGATCAACAAAATGAACCCCAGTAGGTCTGAAAGACCAGCAGGTTCTAGATGTAAAGAGCTATGCACATCTTTTTTCAAAGAGCACTGAGACTGCAAGCGTTCATTTAGCAGAAAAAGAGATGGGGCTGAGCTCATATGGGGCAAGGATGACCCACCTGCAATGCTTTTTGTCACCTCTGCTGCAAACCTCAGGATGCATATTTTCAGTTTGACTCTGAGGAGCAGATTTGATATAAAATCAATGGCAGGGGACATTATTCCTGCCATCGCTACAATTAATGCAGTGATTGCTGGGTTAATAGTAGTAGAAGAATTAAAGACTTTATCAGGAAAAATAGACCAGTGTAGAACAATTTGGTTGAATAAACAAACAAACCCAAGAAAGAAGTTTCTTGTGCCTTGTGCACCAGATCCTCCCAACCCTAATTGTTACATTATGTGCCAGCAAGCCAGAGGTGACTATTGTCACATTAGAGGATAAGAAATGAAAGAAAATTTTGCTATTGTAGCAGCAGATTTCCAAATTGAATGTGCGAGAGGAATAATCCTAATATCTTCAGAAGAGGGTGAGACAGGAGCCTGCTTCAAGAAGATGACTTCCTTCAGGACTATGCTTCGTTGATCAATGTCCTTCATAGTGAGGACCTTCGGAAGGATGTTGAATTTGAAGTTGTTGGTGATGCCCCCAGAAACAGTGGGCCCAAACAAGCTGAAGATGCTGCCAAAAGCATAACCAATGGCAGTGACAATGGAGCTCAGCCTTCCACATCCACTGCGCAAGACTAAGATGATGTGCTCATGGTTGATTCAGATGAGGAAGGTCCTTCAGATAATGCTGACGTCAGTGAAGAAGAGAGAAGTTGAGAGAGGAAATTGGATGAGAAAGAGAATATCAGTGCAGAGAGGTCACGTACAGAACAGACAGAAGAGCCTGATGATGTTATAGCTTTAGATTGAACAGAAATGCCTCCAAACAGACCCCTCTTACTGCAGTAGGTCATCTGGGCAGAACCAGGTTATCTGTCATGCCCTTTGTTCCAAAGGGGAAAAAATCGACACCAGTGACTTGAAGATGATTCCACTCGCTTTGAAAAAGCATTCATTTTGCTAGAACAATTAGAAACAATGCAATATGCTGTACTGAAAGTAGGAATAGAGTTTTAAAACCCTTTGAACAAAGTGTGTGCATAACCAGTCATTAGATGAAACAACACAATGCATGTTGCCTTTTTAATGTAAATACCCTTAGTATCATTTAACAGTTTTAAAATATTGTAGTTTAGTAAAGTTGATACCTGGTTAAAAATAGTATGCCTTAATTTTTGGTTAGAAGAATTCTTTTGAGCCTCAATCTAACCATTTCCATATTCTTAACTGACTGAAACAGATTCAAAGAAGTATCAAGTGCGATGCACTGAAACTTGTTTTTAAATGTTAACTGACACTATGTATATTCATATAAGACAATGTTAGTTTACTCAAGTTTTCAGTTTGTGCTGCCTGATATGTCTGTGTACAAAGCCATTTTTTGTGTATTGTTATAGTTTCAGGTTATTTGTATTTGATGTTTCATAAAACTCAATTATGACTACATTGTACTTATGAACCAAATAAATGGCATCTGCATACTTGTTAAAAAAAAAAAAAACCTTCTGATCAACCCCACACATCTTGCACTTAAAGATTTGCAACCAGCAGGGAGTAAGTTACTTCATAAGGTAGTGGCATTCATCAAAGGCATGCTGGGAGGGGCGCCTGGGTGGCATAGCGGTTAAGCGTCTGCCTTTGGCTCAGGGCGTGATCCCGGAGTTCTGGGATCGAGCCCCACGTCAGGCTCTTCCTCTATGAGCCTGCTTCTTCCTCTCCCACTCCCCCTGCTTGTGTTCCCTCTCTCGCTGGCTGTCTCTCTCTCTGTCGAATAAATAAATAAAATCTTTAAAAAAAAAAAAAAAAAGGCATGCTGGGAGAAAGGAAATGGATCCAGGCTGGGAGGGACACAAGGCTGTGTGGGCAGAGCTGTGGCACCAGTATAGGCCATCAGTTGTCCAAACCCTAATCCAAGCAGACACATAGCCAATGCAGCCCATCTCCAGGGGCCTCACAGAGACCTGTGGGAAGGCAAGAGCAGGGATATGGCATCAGAGATATAAAATATTGACCATGAGAATGTCAAGCTAATCCAAGGTGCTACATGGAATTCTGCCTCCACCAGGGCCTCAGAGAACAGTGTATAAAGTCATGAAGAGAACAAAACCAGACTTCGCCCCATGATCTAGAAAAGGGGTGAAAAATAGGAAAACTCTAAATATCCAAGAGGTTCAGACAGAAGGGAGCTAGGCCCAAGCTTATAAAACTTGATCCCCCTCCTGTGCGGTAAAAGGTTAACTCTGCAGGCTTGGGGTGCTCGAACTCTGCACATTTCAAAGAAAGGACTCTCTTCTCCTGGGATGGAGCTCTCATGATCTCCCACTCAGTAGGGAACCTGCTTCTCTCTCTCTCTCCACCCCTCCCCCTGCTGGTGCCCACACATGCATGTGCTCTCTCTCTCTCAAATAAATAAATACAATCTTAAAAAGAAAGGAAGGAAGAAAGGAAGAAAAGAAAGGATTTGTCCTTAACCAGTTATGGAGAGATAACCTGTAAGTCCTTGGAATATCCTACCTAAGAAGAGTATCTTTGCATACCTGGAGGCTGGGGGGCCATGACAGTTTATGTTAACAATGTGATATATGGTAAATGCCTATTTTTGTTTGCCTGGGATCCTAGGCCATACTCTGGGGAGACTGGAGACTGAGTAGCTAAGGTCAGTTACATGGGCACTCTATGCCTACGTGACTGACCCCTCAAACCCTGGACACCAAGGCTCAAGCTGGCAATACTTCATGTGTGTTGTCATGCATCACTGCTGGGGGGATTGAGTGGTATCCATGCAACTCCATTGGATGAGGATGACTGGAAGCTCACACCTGGTTTCTCCTGAACTCCGTCCTGTATACCTTTTTCCTTTGCTGGTTTCCTTTGCAGTATCCTTTCACTCTAAGAAACTGTACCTGTGAGTACAACAGCTTTTCTGAGTTTTTTTTTTTTTTAAGATTTTATTTATTTATTCAACAGAGATAGAGACAACCAGCGAGAGAGGGAACACAAGCAGGGGGAGTGGGAGAGGAAGAAGCAGGCTCATAGCAGAGGAGCCTGATGTGGGGCTCGATCCCATAACACCGGGATCACGCCCTGAGCCGAAGGCAGACGCTCAACCGCTGTGCCACCCAGGCGCCCCTCTTTTCTGAGTTCTGTGAGTCTTTCAAGCAAATCATCAAACCTGAAGGTAGTCTTGGGGATCTCATACATACCTCCCAATGGCAGGATATATAGAGGACTGGTTGAAGGGCTTGGAACTCGGAGGTAGAGCCCAACACAAAGGCTAATTTGAAACCTCCTTCTTTGTTGCCATATGCAACTCTTATATAACAGACCCACTGACCTCTCAGTGGTACTAGGGGAGAGCCAGATCTGCCTGCAGAAAATGGGGTTGTCATTTGGAATAGCTGGGATGGATCTAGGGGTAAAAATTCACACAGATGTCCCCATCTGGTATCCATTCAAATGACTATGTTTTCTCTTTTTAAATAAATGTATTGGCAGAATCTATGACTCTAATTGTGAAAGTAATACATATTCATTGTCAAAAATCTGGAAAACATAACAAAATATATTAAAAAGAAAACAGCCCTTTAGAATCCCACCACCCAGAGGTAAGCATGGTTAATACTGTGGTATAGCTCTTTCCAGTCAATTTCTTTTTCATGAATATGTAGCAGTGTCCCTGATGAGACAGAATTTAAAATTTTTTGTTAGCAAGAAAATCTGCAAGTTAAAAGTTGCCAGCCACTTCCATGTCTAACAAGTCATCTTGGGACACATTTTTGTTCTGGAAACAATCACATGGGCAGTTTCTTTCAGTTTTGCAGATGTAAGGCAGAGGCGCCCATCACAAGGCAACAATGTTCTTTGTCATGGAACATGTTTCTTGACAAAGGCTGCCCATCTCACCCTGCTGGTACTAAAGCCAAATGTCACTGGAAAGTAGGTGAGCCAATCTGAGAGGGAGCCTAGAAGCTTCCTAGGAGAAAAGAAATCAAGACCCCAACTACTTCTTGGCTTTGCTAGTTTTCAACATCTCTGGTGAGTTCCGTTAGTCCTATATAGGAGCCCAGATTACTGAACTGTTGGTGTTTTAGTTTCGACATAACACATGGCCCAGACAGGAACCCTCTACTGCAGCGGCCATCCGGGCACCATGGGTTTGAGAATACTGTGTATGAGGACACGCTAAGAAACTGAGACACTGGGAGCCCAGGCCACTTTGGTACAGAACAGTGAGAAGAAATCTCCTCTTCCCAGCACAGTGAGAACTACCCCTGACCACCTGCGATAGCACAGCCAGGGATGGCCCCAGTGAGTGGTAGCCAAGTCACTAGACACCAGTGTTGGAAGCAGCAAATCCAGCCCACAATAGACTAAGATTCTCCTGGGCTCTCTCCACAAGGCTCTTATTCTTTAGTCTGAATAAAGTGGGACAGGGGAGCCTTAAGTACATCACAAGAAGGGGATCACTGAAAAAGAGAATATTTTCATGCTGAGTGAGACAAGGCCTCTACTCAGTTCACTGGAGACACAGCCATATTTTATACCCCACGCTGACAAAGCGAAAGATATACACTATACAAAAAAATCTAAACCCACATGGTGTGTAACAAAAGGATTAAATTTCATAATGTAGATTTTGTTCCCACTGAACCTTATAAGTTGACCGTTGAATAACACAGGTTTGAACTGTGCAGGTCCACTTATATGCGGACTTTTTTAAATAAATATAGTCCAGCACTATAAATGTATTTATCTTTCTTATAATTTTCTTAATATTTTCTTTTCTTTAGCTTGTTTTTATAAGAATACAGCATATAATAAATATGACATACAAAATATGTGTTAACAGTAGGGCTTCTGGTCAACCATAGGCGCTACTAGTAGTTAAGTTTTGGGGAGTCAAAAGTGATAATTGGATTTTCAGCTGCATGGGGAAGTCAGCATCCCTAACACCCATGTTGTCCAAGAGCCAACCATATACTGGGGTGCCTGGGTGGCTCAGTCATTAAGCGTCTGCCTTCGGCTCAGGGCGTGATCCTGGCATTCTCTGCTGGGAGCCTGCTTCTTCCTCTCCCGCTTCCCCTGCTTGTCCTTCTCTTGCTGGCTGTCTCTCTGTCAAATAAATAAATAAAATCTTTAAAATAAAAAAAAGAAGAACCAACCATATACTGAGCATTTTCTGACATTACACACATTTGGAAACATAATACTAATAGGTAATAATAATAACTACGACTTGTGTAGTGCTTATGTAGCACTTACTGTGTGAGGTAGTATTATCTCTAGATTAGGAAACTGAGGCACAAAGAGGTTGTGTAACTTGTGAATGATATGGCTAGTAGATGGAGAAGCTAGCATTTGAACCCTATTTTGTGTACATAGGCTATATAATCATTTTCTAATGGTTAGAGAGTTCGTTTTCCACATTTTTTCGCTATTATAGATATGCATTGATGAATATCCTTATACATAAATCTTTGAAAGTCAATTAAAAATTTTAATCTTAATGTAGAACTTCACATGTGTTGAACTCCATCACTTTAAAAAAAGTGTTTTATTTGAGTACAGTTGACCCATAATGTTACATTCATTTCAGATGTGCAGCAGAGTATCTCAACTTCTCTGTATGCTCTGCTCACCACCAGTTGTCTACCACCTACCACCAAACATTGCTGTTACAATATAATTGACTATATTCCCTCTGCTGTGCCTCTTACTCCCCTAACTTATTCATTCCGTAACTGGAAGCCTATGTCTCCCATCCCCCCTCACCATTTTCCCCATCCCCGCATTCCCCTGGCAGCCAGCAGTTTGTTCTCTGTATTTATAGGTCTGATTCTGCTTTTTGTTTGTCTGTTTATTCGTTTGTTTTGTTTTTTAGATTCCACACATGAGTGAAAACATATAGTATTTGTCTTTCTCAGTCTAACTTATTTCACTTGGCCTAATACACTTTAGGTTCATTAATGTCACAAATGGCAAAAATTGCATCCTTCTTTATGGCTGTGTAATATTCCTCTGTGTGTGTGTGTGTGTGTGTGTGTGTGTGTGTGTGTGTGTGTGTGTGTGTACACACCACATCTTCTTTATCTGTTCATCTATCAGTGGACACTTGGGTTGCTTCCATATCTTGACTATTGTAAATAATGCTGCAATAAACATAGGAGTGCATGTATCTTTTCAAATTAGGGTTTTTGTTTTCTTTGGGTAAATACCCAGTAGTGGAATTATTGGATCATATAGTTTTTCAATTTTTTGAGGAAACTCCGTCTTGTTTTCCACAGTGGCTGCATCAATTTAACAGTGCATGAGGGTTCCTGTTTCTCCGCATCCTTGCCAACATTTGTTATTTCTTTGAATTCCAGCACTTTTAATTTAGACCTTTGAGATTTTCTTGGATCTTGGTTCTGCAATTCAGATTTTCCACTTTCCCCCAAACTTTTGTCATTCTGAGTTAACTGATCTGTTCTCCTCAAATACTTTACTCAAACAAATACTTTATCTTTTTTTTTTTTTTATCGTATTTTTAAAGTAGGCTTCACTCACAACATAGGGCTCAAACAACCCTGCAACCAAGAGTTGCACGCTCAGGGCGCCTGGGTAGTGCAGTCATTAAGCGTCTGCCTTTGGCTCAGGGCGTGATCCCCGCGTTCCAGGATAGAGTACCACATCGGGCTCCTCCAATGGGAGCCTGCTTCTTCCTCTCCCACTCCCCCTGCTGTGTTCCCTCTCTCGCTGGCTGTCTGTCACATAAATAAATAAAATCTTAAAAAAAAAAAAAAAAAAGAGTTGCACGTTCTACCAACTGAGCCAGCCAGGCACCGACAAATACTTTACCTTAAGCTTGACCCGAATAAGACAAGTTCCCACAGCTTGGTCCCTGTCGCTCCCAGCAGTTCATCTCACACTCAGGCTCCCACTTTGTCAACCATACCCTGTTCTCTTGGACCACATGGCCTTGCCACCTTCTCCCTTTCCTGAAAGCTCCCACCTTCCCCTGGTGAACTCCCAGCAGTCTTTCACATCTCAGCTGAAGCTGAGACCAGGGTGAGCTCTTTGTTATGTACTCACAGAACCATATTCTTTTCTTTCCAAGTGGGAAACTCATGAACTGGGTCATGAAATTATCTGATTAATAGCTGTCTCCCTTATTCACTGAAAGATTCCATGACAGCCAGGGCCACACCTGCTTCCTCATCATGGTACCCAGTGCTGTACTTAGTCTGGAGTGATAGTTAATGCATATTTGCTGAATGAATGAATGAATGAATGAATGAACGAACGAACGAATGAATACAGCATCCCGTGGCACAGCAATAGAACCACTGACCTTCCGTGTTGATAATAGCATGACTGGATTTATCAGCTTTCTTTGAGGGTTGTACTCTAATCAGTTATAATTTATGACCTACCCACATTCTTATCTTTGCCCCAGGATATTGCTAGAGAGTCAGATACAGCTGAGATCAAGCCATCCTGTGATTGACTTTCTCTACTCTCTCCTCTCTCCTGTCCTCTATACGGCCTCCAGTTGTCCTTCCTAAGGCAGCTCTGATTACACAACTCCCTGATTAAAAACCTTTTTGGGTCCACAGTATCCTCAGGATGAAGTCCAAGCTCCGAATCATGACATTCAAGGCCCTTCACTTTTGGCCCTCACCTGCCTTTTCCCTGTTGTGTGCTCCTCTAACACAGCCACCACCCCCCTCACGTAGCGCAACACCACAAGTCTTCCCATACACCCTGTGCTTGTACATCTCTGGGCCTTTGCTCTCTGTCCCCAGAATGCAAACCCCTCTGCTCTGACAAACTCCTACTCATCTTTCAAGGTCCAGGTCAAAAGTCACTTCCCCTTTGAAGGTCTCCCTGTCTCCTTCCCACCCCCGTCAAAGGCAGAACTAATGATTCCTTCTATCAAATTCTTTAGCATTTTGTACGTAATTCTACTTTAGTTTGTTTAAACTGTGTTACATGTAGATGTTTGTGTTCCCTGAAGGATTCTGAGCTCCTTGAGGGCAGGGACCATATCATTCACCTCAATCTCCCCAGAAACCACCTCTGTTCCTGACACAAAACAGGCACTCAATAAATGTTCATGCTGCTATGTCTTTGGGTGTTACCCATTCCACAAGCCTTGTGATACTCTCAAAAAACATTAGACTCTTAGAGCCATTGCTGACCAACCCACCTAAGATCCAGGGATAGGTGGGATGAGGAGATTCTCAGCAAGAGAAGTGGTTAAGTTCCCCATGGGGGCCTGAGTCTCTGCTTCCTCCACCATCACCACCAGCCACTAACCTCCCCAGCTTCTGTCAGTCCAGTGAGGATGCCTCTTGATCCTGCTAGTCCTCTCTGCTGCCCATCGGTTCTTTCTGTGCTCTTCTGCCCTCTACTTCTTCATGAAGTAGCTACAATTCTGGACTGGCTCAAGGCGAAGCAGCTACTACAAGAATATAGAAAAACCTAGAGTCAGAAATCAAGGGCAGAGAAGACTCCTGGGTTCCCTGAAAAAATGAAAGGGAGACATTCCGGGGCTCAAACCCTTGCCTCTTTCTTCCTCCCTCTACTCAGCTTGCTGCCTCAGTTTGCTCATCTTTCACATGCCCTCCCACCCCAATTTACGTGACTTTTCAGCTCAGCTCTCCATATTTAACTAGCCCATTTCTTTCAGTGTTCCAGTCCCAAAAATCTCAAAAGAAGGTTCTGATCATTCCACTGCCACCCCAGCTTTGTAGCTTTGGATCAGGTGTCCTGTCGCAGGCCAACCAGCCAGGGCTGAGGAAGAGGTTCTGATCATGTGGCCCCTTGACAGGGGCTGGAAGGAGAAGGGATGGTTAGATCCAGGGACTGCATCTTTAGTTAAGCACGAGGTAAGGACATTTTTCAATCTCAGACAAGCCTTGAAAGAGAAGCACCAGCTCTTTGGAACTCAAGCATTGCTATATAGGAGACAAAATTGCCCACCATCCTCAATGTAATAGCCCAGAGACTGCTTTCTCAACATTATTCCAAGCAGCCCCTGTTTGTCTGGCAAAACGAAGACATGGGCCTGTAGCTCAAAAGAGGAATGTTGACTGGAGTTGAAAATGTGGTCATCAGGATTCGTGAGCAATAAATGGTGGTGGTGAGCTTTGGCTCTATGCACATAAATGAGTTCTCGAGGAGGTTGAAGAAAGTGAGAAGAGGCCAAAAGACAGAATGCTGGGACCAGGGACATGGAAAGAGTTGGAAAGGAAGAAAATTCCTGAAGAATAGAAAGGAACAGCCAGAGCAGTGGAAGCCTTAAAACCAAGATCGAGCCAAGGTGGAATAGAGTTTGGGGGAAGGGAGAGGGTGCCAAATCTAAAGAGATCAAGGATGAGCTGCTAAGAAGTGGAGAGGAGAGGGTGGAAGAGGACTGAGGAAGTTAGCAAACCACAAGTTGGTGGGGGTGGGGGTGCCCTGAGAGATAGAGGTGAACATCAGAAAGGAGCTTAGTGTTACAGAGGTTTTTGTTTTCCTCCGAGATAAAGTTTACTTGAAGATGTTTAAAAGCTGATGGGAAAGAGCCAATCAATCTATTCAGAGAGGTTTAGCAACAAGCGAGGAGGAGAATAGGTGGAATGAGATTTCTGAGGGTATGGCATCCGGAGCACCCCGTGAAGGATCCCACTTGGTCAGGAAGAGGAAACACCTCCGCCACAGGCAGTTGCGGGTCCCAAGGTCAAGTCTAGGACATGGACGGCGCTGGACCAGCCCGCTGCCTTCCTAGCACGGCTCCAGCACAGTACGTGACGATGGCGTCCTCTAGTGGCTGTAATTGGCATCGCAGGGTGCGCCAGCCTCTGTTGCCGGAAGACCCTGAGCGAGAGGCGCGACCCGGGCCAGTGAGCGGTGGCAGACGGAGGGCAAGGGCTGAGGGCACGGTGGTCTCCAAGGATAAAGTTCACAGCAACAAAGGAGTGTGGGGAGGAAACCATTTAGATGGGGGACATTGATCAGCCTTCCCTACGTTCCTCCTACAGAGGAGCGAGGAAGAAAACAATCTGGGCCAATTAGCCAAAGCAACGGTTACGCCCGGAGCCACAGAAACACCTAAGTCTGAGTAAGCCCCATGCTGTGGATTCAGACCTGCTGTGACCTGCTAGGCGCAGACCATCTGTAGATAGTGCAGCACAGCAGCAGCAGGGGAATCAGGAGGCGCTGCTACCTGCGCCTCGAAGCCAAGCACCGGGAAGGGGGGAGGGAAACAGAGGGGCTCTCGCGGGGAGAGGACGCATCGGTTGCACAATGCTGCCATCTACCGGACAGGTCCAGGAATGCAAGGCCTGTCCGGCGCTTGCCAGGGCACTTCTATGGAGGGAGCCCGGTCCTGCCCTACAGCAGCATCAGGATCGGATTGGGCGGTTTTCAGCCTTAGCAACACTGAGACTCACCCGGCTCATATAGCAACTCAGGAAAATATGCAGGTGTTTTTGTATTTTCCATCTTAAAAATAACAAAAATCATACACCTGAAACAAATATAACAATGTATGTTAACTAACTGGAATTAAAATTTTTTAAAATAACAACAAAGAAGCTGCTAGAAACAGAAACACTTCCCTGGCCAAATAAAATCTCCAATGAAATGTATATACAAAGAGCAGATCAGTCTCGGGTCCCCGGAATGGTGTGGGTGGCAGTCTTAGTTAGGGTCCAAGGTCATTCTCAGCCTTACAGATCCATGGAGTGCGTGGAAAAAAGATATGGGTCTCGAGTCTGTTAGTTTCTCTGAGCTCAGTTTCTTCATTTCTAACATGGCGATAATGTTGGCCTCAAGGGAATGCTCCGAGGATCAGATATGCTGATCCTTGGGAAGAGTGTGGCAAGTATAAAGCTATATGTCATCACAAATGTGATTAAGTGTGAACTCTTGTTCCCTATCAGAGGTGACTGAGCAAAACGTCCCACAATCAGGAGTTGTTGGTGTTGAGGGGAGAATTTAAGATTCTCCATTCCATTTTCCCAGATACTGTTTTTAATAAAACCTGTCTTTCCTAAATGGTTCTCCTATACCATCACTAGGGATGTTGTAAGGAAGAAATTAAATCACTTTAATAAAAAGCGTACCTCTCCCTGAAGAGAGAATGATGAGGGCATTTGTCAAGTCAAAATGTATGTCAGTCTTATTTTTGGCAGTTAAACAGATCAAATGCTAGACATATTTGCAGTGAGCATGATTTTCCCCCTATTACTTAAGAGACTACTGAGCTTCATAAAGGTTAATTTTCCAAGGTCACCAAGCAAGTAAGCAATGGGTATAAAACTCACAACTGGGGGAGAGAAAATCAATAAATTTTGGATAAAGCCAGCCTTGAGCATAGGCAATATACCAGCCCATCCATAATGTCATTTCAGGTGCAATATGAGGACTTCCCTGCCTGATAAAAAGCACTTTCTCTGCCTACTTATAAAGAAAATGTTACCATTAGAGAATGATTCTTCAGGCTTAAGACATTTTTGTTCCCCTTTTTTGAAAAGCAAATTCTCCTGAGAATGCTAATAACTTTAAGCTATTTTAGTCATTTATATCTACATAAGAGAAAGTTTATTGTATTCTTCCCCGGAGAGAAGCTTTTGATGAAAAGATGGATGAAAAGCACGCAGAGAGACTGAACACAGAAAATAAAAAGAAAAGGAACACAGAAAGGAAGGCAGGTTGCCCCAAATTGCCTATTTCACTATTTTACCTAGAATTTTGGTTTTGATGATAGGATGTGTTTTTGGTGCCAAAACAACATAGACTGAAAACAACAAAGTTGGAGGATTCATATTTCCTCATTTCAACACTTACTGGAAGGCTACAGTAATCACGGCATAAGTGTGGTCCTGGCACAAGGATTGACATAGAAATAAATAGAATAAAATGGAGAGTCTGAAATAAACCTTAACATTTATGGTCAATTGATTTTTGACCAGGATGCCAAGACAATTCAACAGGAGGGAAAATAGTCTTTTCAACAAATGGTGCTGGGAAAACTGGATATCCACATGTAAAAGAATGAAGTTGGACCCTTTAGTCACACTATATGCAAAAATTAACCCCATGTGCATTATGGACTTAAACATCACAGCCAAAACTGTAAAACTCTTAGAAGAAAATATAGGAGTAAATCTTCATTAACTCAAGTTAGGGGAAGACTTCTTAGCAACATCAAAAGCACAAGCAACAAAAGTAAAAATAGATAAATTGGACTTTAATTTTAAAACTTGTACTTCGGGGGTGCCTGGGTGGCTCAGTCGTTAAGCGTCTGCCTTCAGCTCAGGGAGTGATCCCAGAGTCCTGGGATCGAGCCCCACATGAGGCTCCTCCACTGGGAGCCTGCTTCTTCCTCTCCCACTCCCCCTGCCTGTGTTCCCTCTCTCGCTGGCTGTCTCTCTGTCAAATAAATAAATAAAATCTTTAAAAAAACAAAAAACAAAAAAATTGTGCTTCGGGGGCACCTGGGTGGCTCAGTCAGTTAGGTGCCTGACTCTTGATTTGGGCTCAGGTCATGATCTTGGGGTTATGAGATCGAGCTCTGTGCTGGGCTTGGAATCTGTTTAAGATTTTCTCCCTCTCCCTCTCCCTCTCCCCCTCCCCTGAGCTCATGTGCACATGTGTGCTCTCTCTCAAAAAAAAAAAAAATACATAAATATTTGTTGAATGAAGCATAACCCCAGGAGATTTTTTCATTGACATTAAGCTGCCAAGTCCCCTATGAGCACTCAATTACGACTGCAATTACCTGAGTATGAAATATCACCCATGCTGTGAACTACCTGTTAAATGTCAAGGTCCAGAGGCACCTGGCTGGCTCAGTCAGAAGAGCATGCAAATCTTGATCTCAGGGTTGTGAGTTTGAGCCCCACATTGGATGTAGAGGTGACTTAAACAAATAAAACTTTTTAAAAAATCAAAACAAAAAATAAATGTCAAGGTCCAAAGCAGATGACCTGCCTGCCCCGTCACCAGCAGCAACAGTGATATCAAATGAAGAAGCAGAAGCTAAAAATAGAATAAAGGCATTTAGGCATGCAGGTGAATCCAGAATAATCCAATAGAAATGTAACGTAACCCATGTGGGGATGTTTAATATTTTAGTAGCAACAATTTTAAAAATTAAGAAACAGGGGCACCTGGGTAACTCAGTTGGTTAATCGGCTCACGTCATGATCCCACGGTCCTGGGATGGAGCCCTGCTTCACCTTGGGTTCCCCGCTCAGCAGGGAGTCTGTTTCTCCCTCTCCCTTTGCCTGCTGCTCCCCCTGCTTGTGCTCTCTCTCTCTGTCGAAGTAAAAAAAATCTTTTTTATAAAAAAAATTAAGAAGCAGCAGGTCGATTTAATTTTAATAACATGTTTTATAAATTATGATTTTTAAATATAATTATTTTATCCAACATATCCAAAATAACATTTCAACACATAATCCATATAGAAATTATGAATGATGTAGTTTACCTTCTTCTTTCACACTAAGCTTTTGAAACTCACACTTTCCACTCATCTCCGTGTGGACTAGCTGCATTTCCTCTGCTTGGTAGCCACACATGGCTCATGCCAGCGCCATCTAGAGGCAGCAGCATGACGCCGGACCACTTGGCAAGTAAGGCTGAGTGGCATCCTCTGAAGCCGTGCTTATTCAGGGAGCCTGACCTGAGTCTCCGTGGGATTAAATGTCCATGTCCCTGTGTCTTCTCTGATTTGAGAAAAATCAGAACCAGGGTCACTATGTACCCGGATTTCATGGATCCAGATGGGGCCAAGACTCAGGACCTGTTGTTCACAACTGGTAAGACTTGGGGCAAACCACTCAATCTCTCGGGGGGCTGATATCCTCCCAAATGAAATGTAGATCCTACACAAGGAACTTCGGGACATCAGCCTGAACTCCCCGAACACGGAACTAGTTTGGGGTCCTACTAACGGCTGCTTCTGCAGAATGGCTGAGGCTCAGCTTTAAAAAAGAAGGAAATTGGGGGCACCTGGGTGGGTCAGTCAATTAAGCGACTGACCTGATTTCAGCTCAGGTCATGATCTCAGGGTCATGAGATCGAGACCTACACCCAGCTTCACACTCAGGGCCAAATCTACTGGAGATTCTCTCTCCCCCGCCAATGCTCACTCATGCACTCTCTCTCTCTCTCTCTCAAAGAAAAATAAATAAAATCTTTATAAAAGAAGAAGGAAATTCTACAATATGTGACAACATGGATAGATCTTGAGGACATTATGCTAAATGACATAAGCCAGACACAGAAAGACAAGTGCGACATGAGTCCACTTGTACGAGGTATCTAAAATTGTCAGATTCCTTAAACCCAAGACTGGAATGGTGGTGGCCAGGAGCTAGAGGAAGGGGGAAATAGATCATTATTAATCAATAGGCATACAATTTCAGTTAATGAATAAGTTTAACTTTTTACCAAAATTAGATTTTTCTTTCAATGGCTGAGGCTTGAAAGGAAGCTCCCACTTTCCTAGGACTTCGTGAGACCCGTGAAGGTGGCTAGCCCACAAGAGACCACTATACAGTGGATTTCAGGGTTGCAGTCCATGGACGGAGCTGGTGGTCTTTTCCAGCTCCTGACATGAGAGATTTCACAAAGAGTTGATCAACTGCCAGAACACAGCATCGGGGGCACTCTCTGTAATGTGGCCAGGCGACACACATGTTCGCACTCTCTCTGCCATTCGCGCCATCCCAGAAGCTCAGAGACATGTGGACTGGGACACTTAGAAATGTCTGCATCTCAGGAATGATGCCAGAATCAGTCATAGTAGGAAGACAATCCCAAACTCAATGGGAGCCCTCACAGCTGCTTCCCATCCTCTGCCCATCGTCTGGTTTCCCATCGCCTGCACCCCTTCAAATTTCTATCAGAGCAGCTTCTGCATGTCATAGCCATTGAGAAAGCTAAATGTTCTCCTATTCTCTAATGTATACATTGGTTTCCTAGAGCCCTTGACATTAACCTCTTCCCACATGTTACAAAATTCATATCCCCGTTCATGATGTCAGCCTCTTTATCTCTTAGAAAGGTAACAGAGGGAAAGAAACAAGCCCAAGTGCATTTTTTTTTTTTTTTTTGGCTGCCCAGAGCATTCTTGGAAATCTGTTAGCGAGGCATCCAATGCCTTCTCCCCTATCGTGAGCACCAGCTGGCAGGCCACGGGCTGACAGCGTGCCTGCCAGCATCCGTGTCGCTCTCTACTGTGGAACAGAGCCTGGCTGCTTTCTGCTCTCTACCGAAGGAAAAGAGGAGTCATAGGTAACTGGTAAATTATCTGAATGTGATTTTTTTAAAAAGTGTTTAAGATACTTCCTGTTCAAGTGGAACCGTACAGGAGGGCCGCTGAAGCAGGGACCCTTTCTAAGTCCCCTACTAGGCAACCACAGGGGCAGCCACAGGCTCTCAGGACTGCTGGGCAGGGCAGGATCTGAGGAAGCAGGTCCGAGAGAAGCAAACAGATGGAGGACGGAAAGAAGGTGGAGAAAAGGTGAAAAAAAAAAAAAAAAAAAAGGATGGTTCTGGTGGCAAGGAGGAGATGTGTTTGTTGAATGCCTCCATGGAAGACATGAAGGTGAGCCACCCAGCCTTCGGGAAAGCGCTGGCTGCTTCGCTGCAAGAATGTGGCCAGCAGACAGCCTCTGGATGCTGGCTCAGGGTTGGCCTCTGTGGCAGGGGCTGCCTCACACATGAAGGCACCCTTCCCAGGGTGTGAGGCAGGGATCTGACGCGCCACCATCGTGGCCCCTTGTAGGACAACTCCTATGGGCGGCACTTACTGCAGGACTCCTGGGTTGCCTGAGGCTTTGTGGGACTTGCACTGGGTCTCAGCCTCTCCTTCTGCCCCGTCCTGTTTCCTCCTCTTGCCACACACGGGGAGCTGGTCCCTAATAAGTGCTTGTACCTCAAACTCCATTTCAGCCTCTGCTTCTGAAAACCCACACTGCAGTGGCCTGGATTTCATCATACTAGATATTTTACATATGTTGCTCCTCTTAATGTTGTATATAGTGTGTGTGTATATATAGTATATAGTATATTGTATACAGTAATACATAATATATAGTATACTGTATACATAATATTGTATATGGTGTAATAGTGTATAGTGTGTGTATATATAGATATATAGAGAGAGATGTATAGATATATATTATCAGTCCCCTTTTACAACTGAGGAAACCAAAGCTCTGAGAGATTTGGTAACTTGCCCTTGGCTCGCACGGTGGCAGAAGTGGGGTTTCAGAAGAGCCTCTGAGTGAATTGCTGATGACCTGAAGTGTACCAGAAAGTCAGGGAAAGGTGAGCCCTTTTAAGGAAGAACAGAGATGGGAGAAAATTGCAGTCACCTTTTGGTGACTTTTGGAACATACTCTGTACCCAAAATACTCCTCCTACCTGACCAACTGCTGACTACAATCCCTTTCTTTCCAAAATTGGAGAGAAAAATTAACACATAAATCCTGAGAAGAGAATTGCTTCCACTTAATGTATTCACATGGTTAAGTCAGCAAGCCCCCAGCACCCTCACTCTCTGCGGTTCTCTATCCTCCTCTGCTTTGCCTCCCTGCTCCCACGGTGCCCTAGATCCCCGCTATCATGAGAGAAGTGGTCTGATAAACTACCTCCTTCAGACTGACATGCCAATGACAATGTGTGCACATTTTGCGAGATAATTCAGGATGCAGCTAATGTTTAACCTGAGCGCTGGGGTTCCAGACTGGAAAGTTATTTTAAGGCAGGAGGATCATGACATTTGCTGTCACTTTGCAGGTTTGTGTTTGGAAATCCGATACTCCCAAAGCTGTTTATCTCTTCCTGGTTATGTTGCCCATAATTGAGATAAGGTAGAAAATGGTCCTTTAGAAATTGTCTTTTCTTTACACGGATACGGTTAACATAGATATTTTCTAAAAGCCAAAGTAGAATTCTTCATTAAGCAACATCATGAAACACTAGTCTCTAAATATAACAACAATTATGGGAAGTCTTTTTAATACAAATAAAATCACTTGAAACCCAATTTTACTAGTCCTTTCAATAAGTGCTTAATCTAAGCATAGCTTCTTCCCTCAGGCTGGATGACTACTACTCTCCTTCCCCCCCCCAACACTGCTCGAGCATGCATCTGAGTTTCTCCAGCCCTGATATTGGCAACTCTCAGAATTACCCATCCCGTGAAAGCATCCAAAATGTACCATCTCAAAATGTGCCACTTTGGCACAGGATTATTTTGAGCTAAATGCAATTGAGAGTCAAGAGATGTAAGAGGAGCTCTCTGCCCTCCACTTACCTGCCTAAAAGCAAGGGCAAAAATTTCCCTTTGTGAGTGTGTCCAGCCCCACCCAATCACCACCCTCACCAGCAAGAGAATTCTGTGTTTTTTCTTAATTGAAGTATAGTTGACATATGATTTTTTAGAAGAGCTGAGAAAAGCATTATCACGCTGAGACGGGTTGGCATAAACATATCTTACTAAAATAACCTTTATGTTCCATTAGTTCCCTATATATTTCCTAGTCGCTCCCCCACAATTTGTCATGCCTTGAAGCCTGTTGGGGAAGGTCATCGAAAAGATATGACCACGAGATGACCCATGAGCTAGACCCAAGCAGTTGGAGGCTCTGCATCCCCTCCCCTGTCCTTGGAAGATAGGTTCTGATTGCCTTTCCCATTCCCAGAGGCTGCTCCAAGGACACAGCCTTGAGATAGTGCTGTGGTGTTGAGAACACCTGCATAGCATACGTGACTAAACCCAGTTAAGTCCCCTTTATAACTTTAAAGATTTTGTGGGCGGGTGCAGGCATCCATCCGTCTTATTGTTACACAAGACAAACTTATTATAAACCTACCACCTACCAACCTGGAGTGGCCTGCCTCTTAATTCCATCTCTATGGGGGTCAATTTCAGATTACATCAGGGAAACTCCGAAAAGGATTGTCTAACCACCTCTTTGAATTTCATTTCTTTTCTGTGAACTTCTGTGCTAATCAAATTCCGTGAAATTTTATACTCTTTTCTCTTGTCAATCTGTCTTTTGTTACTTTATTTTTGTAAGATTTATTTATTTATTTGGAGAGAGAGAGAGAGGAGAGAGAGTGGATGGGGAGGGGCAGAGGGAAAGAGAAACTGTCAAGCAGACTGCCCGCTGAACACAGAGCCCGACACAGGGCTTGATCCCACAACTCTGAGATCATGACCTGAGCCAAAATCAAGGGTCAGATTCTTAACTTCCTGAGCCACCCAGGTGCCTCTCCTTTTTGTTAGTTTAATTCACAGACCCTCAGTTACTGAACTCCCCACATCAGCTGCAGACATCTTTTTATTGAAGCCAGAGAGCCCTTTTGATTACTATTGAGTTTCCCTCTGTCTGGGCTCGAGATTTATTCTACCTAACAATGCAGGCTCTTCTTGTTCTCTACTTCAGAGGAAAACACTTTCTGAATCATCTGTCTATGGAAAGGGAAAGCCCATCATCTCCTGGGCTTTCTCTAGGAGTGGAAATGCTTGAGACATACGGAGAGAGTGCCAGCCTAGAAGTTAAGAGGTTTGGGATCTTTTCTAACTCTGTTCTATGACCTTTGCAATACCCAGTCTGGAGCCCAGTTTCCTTACAGAGGCAAGGGAAGGGAACGGAACAGAACGGAAGCAGAAGAGTGACTCTAACTCCAGCTCCCCTGGTAACTCTCAGAGTCACTCCAGCCCCTCGCCTCTCCAAGTTTCAATTTCCCAATCTATAAACTGAAGGGAAGAGAAGGTGACTAGATCAGCACTTCTCAAGTTGTGGTCCTCCTCCCCCACCACAACCACCACCCCACCCGCCCCAGCAACATTTGGGAATTTATTGGAAATGCAAATGTATGGGCTTGCAGAGACCTACCTACTAAATCAGAATCTCTGGGATGCAGCCCAGAAACCTGTTTTAGTAAACTTTTCAGGTGATTCTCACTCAAATTCAAGAACTACTGGCAGAAATGATTTCACGGGTCTCTTCCAGATTAGAAACCCTTAAACTCCTTTTACCTCAACTTTAAGATCTCACTCTCTCCCTCCCTCTTTCTTTCTCTTAAGAACAAAACAAAAAACCTGCTCCAAACTTCTCTCTCTACAGACTACTAACTTGAAGGGACTTAAAATAAAATTTGCATTCAGTCATTTCCATAGCAACCTTAACAAAACCCTAAGATGCTTTTGTTCTTTAATATACCTGCTACTTCTTTTAAAGGGACTGTGTTCCTTTTTCAGTTATAACTCCAATCTTATGTAAAGATATCTCTTAGAAACATCTCAGTAGTACATAATTATAGTCCCAACCAGCAGTACAAAGAATGTCATTTAAATCATACCACTTAATTGATCCTATATGCCAACTCTTCTAAAGTCCAACTCTCAAGATGGAACACAATCTAAGCTCCTGAATCTGCAGGAAAGAATCTGTCTTCGTAATAGTATTCCACACACCATTATTGATTTCACACTGTATCCACTGACCCTATTTCCAGAAATAACTGTCAACTCTAATTGGTGAGCCACCCTCCCCCCTTCTCAGACCATGAATTTCTGGTGCAGCTGATTCTGCACCCAGCTCCAGGTTTGGCCCATAAAAGACTTTGTGGCCCTGGCCACATGACCCATGTCATTCAGAGGTAGGAACATGACCCATCAAAGCCAATGAGATGTTGAATGAAACTTCTGGGATATACACATGTGGTATTTCTCACTGGAGTAGAAAGGATGACACCTAGAACTCCACAGCTGTTTTAATCCCCTGACAGGAGATTTGTCTGAGATGGAGCCATTGAACAGGTGGAACTGTGAGGCCAGGAGAGTAAAAGTGGGGACACATATCATTTCTGAGCCTGTATCCAACAATCTCTGAAACCAGCTCCCCTCTCTGGACCTTCTGATACAAGGTCCATTAAATTTCCTTTATTTACTTTGGGTTGACTTTCCTATCACCTGAAACCAAAAACATTTTAATGGGTATAGACTATAAATTAATACATCTTTTGGTAGGCAGCTTGTCAGTGTCTATAAAAAAATCTCCATGTGCATAACTCTTGTCCTAGAAATTCTACTTCCAGAAATATACTCTTCAGAAATGCTCTCACAATTTTGGAAATACACACACACACACACACACACACACACACATTCATGAAGTTCATTGAAGTATTATTTTCACAGCAAAGAGTTGGAAGCAGCCTAGTGTCATTTGATAGAGAAATGACCAATAAATCATGTTGCCTCTGTACCATGGGACACTGTGATGTCATTAAAATGAATGAGGTAGGGGTGCCTGGATGGCTCAGTTGGTTAAGCATCTGTCCTCCACTCAGGTCATGATCCCAGGGTCCTGGGATCAAGCCCCACATCAGGCTCCCTGCTCATTGCTGCTCCCCCTGCTTATGCTCTCTCTTTCTCTCTCTGTGTCAAGTAAATAAATAAAATCCTAAAAAAGAGAGAGAGAGAGGACCATGTCTATCCTTATATCCCCTCTCCAGCACAGGGTCTGACACATACAGGGGCTCAATGGACATTGTTTTGTTTTTAAGATTTTATTTATTTGACAGAGAGAGAGACAGCCAGTGAGAGAGGGAGCACAGGCAGGGGGAGTGGGAGAGGAAGAAGCAGGCTCCTCGATGTGGGTCTTGATCCCAGGACTCCGGGATCACACCCTGAGCCGAAAGCAGACGCTTAACGACTGAGCCGCCCAGGCGCCCCGCAATGGACATTGTTGAATTAATAACTTAATCTTTAGTCAAACCATTTTTAAAGATTTTTAATGTGAAGTATAATATTTTCACTTCCCTTCTCCGAGCTGTACTACAAGACTAAGAATTATAAATTAAGGAAGAAGCAAACGAGATGGTGCATATGGAACCTTCTGTAAGCTTCAGAGTCCTAAACAAATCTTGGTAAGTAGTGCTCAGGAAACTGGTTAACTTCTAAGGAGTGGCTCTGTCATATTCCCAACTTAATAGCTGATTTTGAAAATAAAGATTGTGGAGCAGTAAACACTTCAATACATGGGTTAAAGTATGTTTTGATTATGTGTTTTTTTAGAAATGTGCCTCATTTGTGCATTTATGATGTTAACGAGGAGAAAAGCACAACTCCAATCATAGAGTCAAAGACTTTTAGAGCCAGAAAGGACCTAGTACTGTCCATGTACTGTACTTCTATCACCTGATAGATGCAAAGTCTAAGTCTATAGAGGTAGAGTGACTTGGCTGGTGTCACCCAGCTAATACTTAAAAGAGCCAGGAGAAGATCCTTTATCTTCTGGCTGCTGTTCCTCCTCTACATCATGCCAGGTCTGAAATTCTGATTGCTCTGGTCGTTGTCAGACAACGGCTAGCATCTGGCTTTTCACTGTAAAATCAATACCCCGATGCAAAAGTTAAATCAACATTACGCTCAGTGTCAATGATAACAAATTAAGCTGCTTTGAGCTCAACAGAAATAGCTTTTCCTCTGCATACAACTTTTTCTTTCCCTCTCTTCTCCTTCTCTTCTGCCCACCAAACTCACGCTTGTCCTGGATAAACCAATGCAAGTGGCAATTTAGAAAACTTCAGCAGCTAAATGCCAGTCAGAGCAAAGCCCTATTCTCAGCCACAGGAATAAAGCGGTTGAAAATGCTGTGCATTCAAGTCACAAAAGATATGATTTCTGCCTGAGATTGTCCGATAACAGAAATGAATGATGGTTCTTTGCCTGAAAATACATATTGATTGTTGGCTGTGAATTTTACCATGTTTAATGTGGAAGTCACCATCCTTCAAATGCGTGTGAATTGAAGTTGCTGTTGCCCATTCCTTGAAGGATGATTTGTAGCAAGAGACAAGACAAAGCAGGAGAAATGTCTACATCCAGGTCAGGCTGGACATTGTCCAGCCAATTTCCCGTCCTGGATTATTTGATCTTCACTTCTAAGGTCCCAGTTTATTGCACGCAAAGGGCAGACTGATTGCCAGCATTTGACTAAGATGGAGGGGCCCTGGTATTGTTTAAAATCTTTGGCAGACCTGAATTCCTTCAAAATCACCCCATATTCCCAGGCCAAGCCACCATTTAACAACTTAAATCTCTAGCGGTCTGACCTCGCCTGCTTTCTGCTGGTCTGTGAAGGGGACCAAGTAGAAACCAGCAGAGATACCAGGGGTCATCATCTCTCCCTGAGCAAGACCAATCTTCATCCTTGCTACTCAAACACAGCACTAGTTCTTTGTTTGTATCACTTTCTGATGCTTAAAAAGCATGAGGCTTTGCTGACTAATTTGGCTACCAAGATTCCTGCAGAAGGTAGTTGGTTGGTCGTTCTTGGTCAACGGAGGAAGAGAACAGTCTGCATGAGCATCAGTTTCATGCTATTCAAAATTCTAAGACATCAGAGTCCAGTGAGCTCAGAGATTCTAAGTAAAGTTTTTTATGGTATACAATTCAAGGGCTCCTAAAATTTTCCCTAACCCAAAACCCTTCCCCAACAGCCTATTATAATATCTAAAATCTCACCATTACAAATCTGTTTTATTAGAGTTCTATCAAATTAGGGTCTCTAAATGGCCTTCGTAAGTATTCTAGAACCACGAAGAGGACTAAATATTATCTCCACCTTAGCAGCAATGTTTTCTAAGTTGACAGGCACTGAACAAAAGGCTTTATGAGGATATGAAACATCCAGATTGGGGAGACACATGAGGGAGAGCAAGAGAGTGACAGAACAGAAATGCAGAAAGACACCACAGATTTCCAGTTTAGCCCAGGATCTGCTCAAGGAACACACCAATCCGGTTTATAAGAAAAATCAGTCCCCATGAAATGTTCTGAAGATAACAGTAGTAAAACTCCAGAGGACATTCCTGAAACCTCAGTAAGTCCCAGAAGAGTTTTCTCAGGCCTTTCCAGCCCTGTGACTCACTTCATTACTTTCTCCTAGGTGCCTAATGAAGGAAACAAAACCAGCAGGTAGACACATGGAGGATTTGAAAAGGAGAAACATACCTTTCAATATAATCGAGTGTCATTAAAAAGGTTTTTAATGCTTTATATAGTCAGCAAGACAAATTAGTTGACTTCACCTTTTTTTAAAAGTATAAAATATTGCAGTTAGAGCAGCACACACACAAAAAAAAAATCCCCTTAGACATACCAATGCTTTATCATAGTTGTCAGTTCTTGCTTTGTCTAACTAATGACTTAATCATCTTTCTCCTTCCCCCAAGTTAGAACAGAGTCAGTTACCCTCTACTCATTTGAGACTTAGGCTATGCATGTAGTCATGGCCTCTTTATCATCTCTTTCCAGGAAAGTCTCTACTGACTAAAATTCTTCTACTCTTTATGGATCCTGTAACTGCCCAGAGATGGCACATTCACTAACTTTCTTTTATGGCTTGTTTTATGTGACTGTTACAGATGGAGGTCATACCAAACATATATATGCGTCCATCCCACCTACTTCATGTGCACCTATTTTATTCTGGTTTCTAAAACAAATTGAAACAATTTACTTCTTGCATTTTAGGACAGCCCAATTCATCTGAGATTATCCAGTGTAATGATCTCGGTACCCACTGGCCTCTGAGGAAACCTGCCTAGGGATAAATCCTCCAAACTCCCTCCTCTCAATCTTTGGAGGTACTTACCTCATTATCCATCATCTTCCTTCAAATCATCTCAGGATAAATGCTATGCCTCCTCTCTTCTGAGAAAACCACCTCAACTTTCTCTTGGTCTTGTCCATTTTGCTTCCTGTGTCTTGAAATATTAACTTCCTACCCCCGCCCTCATCATAATACTCACTTTCCTCCCCCTACTTATTCTTATACTCTAAATGTGCACCTGGTTCCCCAAATTAAAAGAACATCTCCTTTCTCTCTCCATGTAGAAAGTGAAAGACTAACTCAATGACTAAACTTTATGTCCCTTAGCCATATTTCAAAAGCGCCAGTCACATCGTGGATACTCACATGTGGTTAATCTTTTCACCAGCTGTGATGGATTTGCTCCTCAGCCTTCCAGCCAAGCTGGATGGTGCAGCATAGTGGGAAGGACAGGGGAAAATCTTCAGAGACAGGCAAATCTAGCCATACCTCCCAGCTAGCCCACTTACCATGGTATCTAAATAATGGTGTGGAGCACTGACAGTTTGGTGGGATGGTGCATAAAGAATCAATGTCGGATTTTTCCCTCTCCCACCATCAAGGGTGGGAACCGTGATCTCGATGATCATTGCATCTATCTCCAGTCCCAAAAGACATCCCTGGCATATAGAAGCTACTTACTACATGTTTGTTGAGCTAACATGCAACAGAGATAACAAACATGACTGATATCAGACCCCATAGACATATGGGAGGGAGCAAACACAAAGTTTTCAGAAGTGCCAAGAAATCCCTGGAAGTCAAGAGCACTGTCCAGAAATGGACAAGAGGGAAAAGGGTAAGGTGGGAAATATCATGATCAACACAAAAAATAGATAAGAAACTAAAGATTGCCAGAACGAGGGACTCTGACACTTGATTCTCTGGTCCTTCTTTACTTTTTAAAATATTTTATTTATTTATTTGACAGACAGAGCAAGAGAGCACAAGCAGGGGGAGCAGCAGAGGAAGAGGGAGAAGCAGGCTCCCCACTGAGCAGGGAGCCCATTGCAGGGCTCAATCCCAGGACCCTGGGATCATGACCCAAGCTGAAAGCAGATGTTTAACCAACTGAGCCACTCAGGTGCCCCCCCTCAGTCCTTCTTTAAAAAGGAGACTCCTATTAAAAACCTTTTGAATGACTCTACAATATTGATATGGGCATTTTTAGTCATAAAATGTTTTTTATGTCAATCCTCCCTTTTTTCAAAAATGAGCAAGAATTTTTTTTTAAAGATTTTATTTATTTATTCGACAGAGATAGAGACAGCCAGCAAGAGAGAGAACACAAGCAGGGGGAGTGGGAGAGGAAGAAGCAGGCTCATAGCGGAGGAGCCTGATGTAGGGCTCGATCCCAGAACGCCGGGATCACGCCCTGAGCCGAAGGCAGACACTTAACCGCTGTGCCACCCAGGCGCCCCAAAAATGAGCAAGAATTTTAAAGTTACTTGGTTGGGTAGAGGGAGAAGAGATGGAAGAAACTGAAGGAGGATTAATTATCTGAAAGAACATCGAGGAAACATTCAGGCATGGAATTTCAGAAACTAAAAGGCATCTCACCTTAGGTCCAGATTGAAGACAGGTGTAAGTTTCCCTAGGGAAGTTTCCTTCCAACCCTTTTGAAAAGGTGTCCTTGAGTGAGACTCTGCCCCTCTGCCTCGGATGTTCTGAAATCACGTAGCATTTTATACTCCATAATTTTAGCCACTTATTTTTTTGGTGAAAGAGCGTATAGAGAGTTGCAGAAGAGAGTCTATATATTATTAGGAACTAGAAGCTCCACGTGATTATTAAGCAGAAGACGGTTGATCAACACTCCATGTGGAAGAGAATTCCCTGCACAGAAGAAAGGAAGGCTTCAATAACTCCGCGCCTCTGAGATTGCACCTAAAGCATCCGTCACAAGTTCCAACAGCCAGCAAGAAGGCCTTGATCAGAAAGAACCATCATCGGAGAGACAAAGCTAACGCTGACACTAGCGAGCCATCATCGGGAGAAGCCAGTGGCTAGCAAGTTTCCACCTGCGCAAAACGAACATGACATTTTCTGAAGTGCTTGCTCTCCTTGGAGGAATAAAAGATAATAAATGTGAAGTACTATTGGTTACCATATTTTAAAATCAATACATTCTGCAGGGAGGAAAAAAACAATAGATTCAGAAGATAGGAATATGAATTTTTAAAATCCTCTTCTTGGTTTTTCCTCTTTGTGACCCAAAGAAAACAGGATCTTTTGCAGCCAGTCTCAACACAGCTTTGCATGCAAAAGAATCCAAAAGAAGGTATTGAAAAGCAATTTAAATCTTTATGGAATTCTCCTGAAGAGAAAGGAAAGGGTATTAGGTGGCATGATGCTAGGGAAAGCTCCTTTAACACTTCTTTTTCCCCTAGTTTTCCTCAGCAGCTCCACGGAAAAACTCCATCTTTCTTCCGCTCCCTCCCACCCTGACTACTTGCTCAGAGATCTGCTGTTCTGTTCTTCCAAGAGCTCCAGGCTGTTTGCGCTACAGGGCAGACCCGTCTTCCTTCCAGCTCTTTGGCCTCACATTTCTATGATGAGCACAACACACACTGGATCCAGCCTCCTAGAAAAGGAGAGGCACAGGGAAAGCTGTGATTATTTATACATCAGTACTTTTTATTGTCACCTACTCTATCATACCCATACTTTCTAAAATTTTTTAATGAAGGTGTATATCTTTGTAATCAGAAAAAAAGGCCATGTTTCCTTTTTTCGGTAAAACATAGGAGTGTCTTTAAAATGGAGTATCCTAAAACCATGCCCAGATTTTAGAAGCACAATTTTGATAAAAATCCTGAGGATTAACACGGGACTAATAGTTTTATATTTTGCACCCCAAAAGGATTATTTTTTAAATCTGCTACCCTCATCGTTTCACAAAAGAAAGAGTATTTTAACAACCCTGACAGTAGAGTAGGCATGGATTCTCCCAACTGGCTAATGGTTTGGACCAATTCTTTAAATATTGGGTGAGCATATTTAGTGAGAACAGAAAGAAATTGACTTCTGTTGATAAAAGTTAGATACCCTTTTATGTTCAGAACAAGAGACAATTACATACACTTATCATTAACACAATATTTGAACTTATTCGCAATTGTTTTTCATTTCATGGATTTCCCATTGTTCCTAACTACAAAGCACCATGCACTCATACCCAGCCCCTCAGACTCACTGGATAGAAGCAGCTTACGTAGCTTTTTCAATGGGCTTTTATATTGTTTTGCTTTGTCTTTCTTGTTAACAAAACGTTCCCTTTTCTGAAATGTGTGTTCTAATTTAGGACGTAAATCTGGATGTTTCCAAACCAGATACATTTTAGGAGACTAAAGCCTTAAACTGTATATGATCAAATAAATCACTCATTCTCAGTAAGCAGGACTAAGGAATGCATTGTTGGGTTTCAGAATTTTAGCTGATTGCAGCGGCCAACTTCGGGCCACTGTTGGCGGGCTGGCTAGGGCTGGTTGGGGCTGACTGAACTTCACACATGCTGGAATCAAAAACAGTTAGATAAAATTGGCCACTGCCATCATAGAGGGCTTTGTGTGTGCTTTTGTTTTTGTTTTTGCTTCCACATGAGGGCCTCCATACTTCATTAGGATTACAAACAATATACTTTTTAATGCTTTTGAAAATTATGGCAGGGGAAAACCTGAGTTAAAAAGAACCATATTTCTGGGGATCCTGGGTTGCTCAGGCGGTTAAGCGTCTGACTCTGGATTTTTGGCTCAGGTCATGATCTCAGGGTCGTGAGATGGAGCCCCATATCAGGCTGAGCATGGAAACTCCTTAAGAGTCTCTCTCTCCCTCTCCCTCTGCCCCTCCTCCCTCTCCAGCCCCTCTCCAACTTGTGCACGAGCTCGCTCTCTCTCTTAAAAACAAAACGAGCCAACAAAAACATATTTCTGATTGACACCAGCATCCCTTATAGTTGCCTCCCTAGGAAGTAGCTCAGCTGACCTGCTTCTAAATCCAGCCCTTCAAAATTCATGTGATTAATGTGTTTGACTTTCAAGTACAGTTTCAAAACCACAAAAGAATAAGCACATACATCAGGGTACATCAGAGAGTTACAATATGTAGTTGTAAAACGAAGAGTGTTTTAAAGAGTATTTCTCACATGGTTATTGACTACCGACCTGTTTCCCTGACGAGCATCTCATCCAGGCCAACCTGATAACAATTGCTTTACCTTTGAAGCAATTAGCTGTGACTGCTGCCCGATGTGGGAAGAGAAGGGGAAATGAAGAGAAGAACACCCCAGGTGCTGGCTGACAGTGTATCCTCTCTCTTTCCCAGGCAGGTGAAGAGAGACGAGTCTGTTCCGTCCATGTCCATCTTTCTCCCCTAAAACTGGCCAGTGTCCCCTGTGGAAAGTAGGTTCAATAGCAGCAATCTCTTCCCCTTCCCCTTGCAAATCTGCACCCATTTTTTTTTTGTGCCGATGCAGACAGTTCATCTGATGTGCAGAGAGGACCCCACCCAGAGAATCAAGCCCAGATTCCTGTCCAACATCCTGGGGAGCAGCCCGTCTCCATTGCCCCACTGGCAAGCGGACCCACATGGATGGGAGATCAGGGCCGGTAGGACTTGGCACTTGCTGGAGCTGCTCTCTGAAGCTCATCCAATAATCCCCCCACTGGATGCAGGAGGTATGGAGATAATGACTATTTCCTGAATATCGTGCTGTTTAAACAGCCCTGCTCTGGTGTTTGGAGAGATTCAGGATGTTTTTGCATCCCAGGTGCTGTTGGAGCTGCCGAGCTAAGCTAAACACAATGTGCAGGCTTTGGGAACAGGTGGTGGCCCGCCAGATTGCTGGCAGTCGGGGTGGTGGCGGGTGTTTTTCTTGTTCCAGAAGTTGGCAGAGGAATGCATGCTTCAGTACAATCAGTAGCTTTCCATCCTCGAAAAGGGAATGTTTTCCCTGACACCAGAGCATGAAGACACACTCGACACTGCTCAAAAGCCCTTTCTGCGACAGAACAAAGTCCAAAGCTGCAGACTGCCACGCAGAATCAGCCTCACTTTATCCCTGACTTTTGCTGAAGCATTTTGGCTTGTAAATGAGCAACCCACTCCAGCTAGCTCAAGAGGGGGTGTGTGTGTAGAGGTGGTATTGAAGGAACCCCAGGGAAGAAATAGTTCAGGGGCTCAAAGGAGCTAGGAATCCAGCAGGAATCAAATCGCTCAGGGCCCATGTAGACCCTCCCATCTCTAGTTACCTCACAGACTCCTCCCCTGTCAACTATTTTCCTGTTGGTCACGGCCCCCGAGCCCCCTAGTCTCCGTCTCACTGCTGGAAAGTTCTCCCCTGACCCCCTCTTTGCTGCAGTCTCTCCCAATTCTCTATTAGATAACCCAGTTTTATCATTCCATTGCCTTTACCACTGCAATGGATTGAATGTCGTGGTTCCCCAAATTCATATGTTGAAATCTGATCCCCAATGTGATACTATTTAGAGGTGAGCCCTTTGGGAGGTAATTAGGTCATGATTAGGTCATAATTAGGTGGAACCTTCATGAATGGGATTAGTGCCTTCCAGGAAGAGGCCAGAGAGCTACCTAGCCCTCTTTCTGTCATGTGAGAATAGAACAAAAAATCTGGCTATCTGCAAACCAGGAAGCAGGACCTCACCAGAACTTGACCATGCTGGTGCTCTGATCTTGGACTTCCGGCCTCTAGAACTGTGAGGAATAAATTTCTGTTGTGTATTTATTGAGCACCCAGTTTATGGTACCTTGTTAGAGAAGCCGGAACTAAGACAATTACCACCTGAAATTTTTATTTATTTGCTATTCTTTTCCCCACTTTAACATATGCGCAGTGAGAGCAGGACTTTGTCTTGGACATCACCACAGCCCTAGACCCTCAAATAGCACAAGGCCGGTAGCACTCAGGAAATGCACGACCTTTCACACCCAGAGCCCTCTGCTATGGAATTTCTGTGATAATGGGTTCAAATTCCCAAGAGAGAACATCTGATGGGTTCTCTAGCCAGCAAAGGGACTTGTACCTTTAGTTCTGACATCTGCCCTTAGTCCAATCAGCCAGGGCAAGGGGGAGGGGTCATAGACACCCTTTCCAAGAGACTGAAAGGTGCGAGGTCTCTAAGGAGTCAATGCGTGAAGAAGATACTGAAACTTGTCCCAGAGGAAACTGGCCACCTTTGCAGAGTTACCTCCCACTACATATGAATGTACACAAGCATGTGTGCAACCCACTGCCCTACCCCACGCATGTGGGTCACCCACCAAGAAGACACCCAGCTCAGACTAGACACTCAATTGATGTTAGGTTACCCTGTATTCCCTGCTCCCAGATCTTGCCTCAAGCTGTTCCCTCTCTGCCAGAAACGCTCACCCCAACTAGTCTAACCTCCATTATCAGTCTGCAGATGTTACAACCTTATTTCAGAAATCAACTTGGATTTCATCCCTTGCCCAGATTCTGCCATTCTGAAGTAGCCACTCTTTTCCCCAAACTCAGGAACCACCTTGTCGCAACCTCTATTAGGGACTTATTCCAGGCTTCTTTCCAAGAGAAAGGTAAGAATCAGCTAATAAAATGCCACACAAAGACCCCTAACAGTGATAACCCAAGACTTATTCACAATGAGACAAGTAAAACGTGACATGCATGCCAGGTACAAGAGCCCGCTATGAGCGTGTTCACACAGAGAACACAGGGCCTTGAGGAAGGCCATTGGAAAGAGGCTTCAAGGGTGATGAGGTTACATTTTGCTTACTTAACAATAAGGACAAGCCCAGTCTTTACCCAGATGCAAGCTGTCTCTAGAATTTACCCCTGAGACCAGTGGTCTTCAGCTTTGGCTGCATATGAAGGTGACTCACCTGGGATGCTTTTGAAACTTAGCCATGTCCAGACCCTCCTCTAGAGATTGTGACTTAACTGCTCTGAGGTGGTGCATGGTCACTGAGAACCACTTAAACTATATCAAAACACATATCAGAAGTGAAAGACAAGGGCTCTGGTTCCAAAGTGGACTGAGCATGAATCCCAACTCCACCCTCTACCAGCTTCACCATCTTCTGAAAGTCACAACGTCTGAGCCTCCCTTTTCATACGTACAAATAAAGTGATGCTAGTAATGCTTACCCATATGATTACTGTAAGGATTAGAGAAAACATGTTCCAAATTCCTAGAACATAATAGACCCTCAATGACATGCTGGGTCTAAGGGCTCTTAAAGGCTCTCCCAACAACCTGCTGCAGAGTGATATTTAACACTCTGTGGTTTAAACATATAAGGTAGCGTTGCCTCCAAACGAAAATATTAGAGCTTAAGGAAGAGCATTGCTTTGTTTTGGTATAGGCCAGTCATAGAGGAAAGCTGACTGGCAGGCCAGACGTACTCCTATCGGAAAAGTAACATGGTCCAGACTGACTCTTCATGGAGGCACTACGCCCTTAATAAGGAACACTTGTGTCAGCAACTCCAGCCCAGGAGGCAGCTGTTTTGCCACAAAGCAACTGACACAGAAGTCAGTAACTGCCCTTGAATAAGAATGCTGTGCCTACAGAAAGCAATGGGTGGCAAGGCACTATGGGAACATCACATGAACGTGGGCCGGGCATCTATCACATTTTTCAGGCACATTCGTATATGGGGGTGGGGGGGAGCATCACCGTGCACAAAAGTGAGGAGATATACATTTCCTGGTTTTTATTAGCAAAATAGTAGTATCCAGTTCCCAAATTCCATTACAGAAATACTTCCTGGCTTTTTCAGCGTACTTGACCCTCTTCCCACCCAAAACTGGAACTAAATCTATAATGCAATGGTATGAAGCTTGTGAAGTCTGGCTTGACATGAGACAAGTTTGTGGGTAAGATACACATGTTGTCATTACAGTCTGGACCTCTAGAGAAGAGAAAATGGCGCATTGTAATTAGGATAATTATTTGCTGACTTAATTTAGACTATGGAAATGTTGATGAGCCTAGGTCCCTACTTTAAAACATAAGCTATGGGAGGAAATTCCAACGTGGAAATGTACAGATTAAATTAAGACAGACAATTGCAAGAGAAATAAAAAATATCTATGATGACAAAGTATCCTGATGAGGACCCTAAGTCATGAATTAACCTGTTGATTTTTCTCAGCTGTGTACATTAGCCAGTGCTTGGTTGTTTTCCTCCATAGTAGAGGGTCAACAAACTATCGCCCATGAGTCAAACCCAACCCACCATCCATTTTTGTGAATAAAGTCTTATTGGTACACAGACACAATCGCTTGTTTACATATCACCTATGGCTGTTTTCATGCTACAACAATAGAGTTGCACAGTTTTGTGATTGTAGAGCCTGAAAATTTTTAAATAAAAATGTAAAATATTTCCTTTGTGATCCTTTACCAGGAAAGTTTGCCGAGCCCTGCTCTGTTAAAACAAGGCATACAATCATCTCCCCACCAAAAATACTTGGGCTAACCATGATAGCTTCAGTAAAAACATATTAAAATACACGCTTGAAGATTTACTCTTTATATGGAGTACACAGAATAGCAATAAAGTGTTTATTATTTGTTACATACCATTTGGAAAAAAATTACTAAGTAAAATTATCTTAAACCACTAAATATCTATTTTTATATAGATAAGAGTTATGCTAACAGTAAAGATTTCATTTCAGTCTTTATTAGCAATTACTAGATGGTTAGTTATTCTCACCTATCAGGGCAACTTGGAAAAGAAATACAGTTCATATTATTTCTGTCTTAGTTTTTCCACAGATTAAATGTAAAAGGAAATGGAGCTGGTGTGTTTAATTCAACTCAGCACTTTCTAACAAGGATGAAATAGTGTCAATTATATGCACTGCAGTTGTTTTAAAGCAAACTGAAACATAAAATATACTCAATTTAATTAAAGCATAAAAATAAAATGAGGTATCAATAGTAAAAGAGTGAGAACAGCAGAATTGGTATGGCAATCTTATTTATGCATCTAGATTTACTGCATTCAAAATTGTGTGGGTTTTAAACAGTCATTAATGGGAATCTGGTTAAAATAGAGCAACAAAGGAGGAAAAAACAATTTAAATAAGTAACATTTTTCTTTTTTGCATTTAGCCATCATCTAAAAAAGGGGCTATTAAAATTTTAAATCAGTTTTTAATCAAAGTTTAGTAGTATAATATTTAATTGAAAGCACCACCAGATGTTCTTTATCAAAACATCTTTCATAATGGCTAAATCAAGGTCTAAGAAGTTATTTAATGAGATAATTGTTGGTCTGTGAATACAGCAGCAATTTCTTATTTACTTATAACACTAAAACACACAGGTCTGGAGGCTCGCCGAGGTTCCGTTAACTGCTGTCTGCTTCTCATCTCTCTCCTTATGTGGTCCATGCAAAGACGGGTGCTTGCAACACCAAACCTCAAAGTCCAAGCCAACAGGTGAGCCCCAAGTATCGGTGCCCTGGGAGATGGGCACCCTCTTTGAACCCCAAGAAAAATTTCGTTGATAAGGTATAGGGCATATGTAACAAACTGCAAAGTTCACAGGTCCACAAAAGCAAGGAAGGGAAGTCACTGAATTTGGCTCTGGGGAAGAGTTAATTTCAGAAAACAGTATTTGACAATTTTGGTAGGCAGAATTCTCGACTGACCACCCAAGATTTTCCACTCTAATCTTCAGGACTATATATGTGATGATATATCATGCCCATGATTATGTTACTTACATGGCAGAAGAGATGTTGCTGATAGAATTAAATTATGACTGATCAGTTGACTAGTAGTTAATCAGAAGGGAGATTATCCAGGTGAGCCTAGTCTAAGCACATGAATGTTCTAAAGATTTTATTTATTTATTTATTTATTTATTTATTTATTTATTTATCGGGAGGTAGGGAGCACAAGCAGGGGGAGTGGCAGGCAGAGGCAGAAGCAGGCTCCCCACTGAGCAATGAGCCCAATGTGGGACTTGATCCCAGGACCCCGGATTCACAATCCGAGCCGAAGGCAGACGCTTAACTGACTGAGCCTCCCAGGTGTCCCCACATGAACCTTCTAAAGGCAGAGAGTCCTCTTTGCTGGTGGCAGATGAGGAAGTCCAAGAGATGTGAAGCTCTAGAAAGATTCAACAAAGCTATTACTGCTCTGAAGATGAGGGGGCCACATACAAGGACCAGAGAGCTGTCCGGCCGACAACCAGCAAGAAGACAGGGACTTCAGTCCTACAACCACAGGAACCAAATTTTGCCAGCAATCAAAATGGTCTTGGAAGTGGAGTCTTCCCCCAGAGCCTCCAGAAAAGAACCCAATCCAGCCCACACTTTCATTTCAGCCTCAGTAAAGAACCCAGTCAATCTGCAAGCTGCCAAACTTGTGTTAACTTGCTAAGCAGCAATAGAAAATGAATACCACCATCCCCTCCATTATGAAGGCCACAATGACCAGGCATTTCCAAAGCATCTATTGGCTTTTCTTCCTCAGACGCTGCTTGACCAAATTCCTAAGATCCCTTTGACACTCAGCTTGATGAATGGGGACATTAATAAAACTTCCTCTCTCTGGAAGAAAAGATGGAACTAAGAATCTACAAATATTAAGCAAGTTATACCAAGATCTGCAAGCACCTTTTCCCAAAAGACAAATACTGTACCAGCTGAAGACTGGTAATGTCTCTGAGATCCCTGGGAGACACCGCTCTCCAAGAGTTCTGCCAGTTTGCCGTTCAATGTTGCGAGTATCCAGCAGAGGCTGACTTATCTATGAACCCGCTTCACATGGGACGATTAAGCTCCGGTTGGACATTAACACCTCTGCTCCGTGGGAGGTAATAAAAAGGTCCCTCCCCAAGCCCTCCGAATCAGCCCCTGTTTGGGAGCAGAACCCTCTGTGCCCACTTTGCCCTTAAAAGTGAAGGACTGGAAGTGCTTAGCCTTTTGAAAAAATGTATCTCACCAGCAGGGGGCTGCAACCAGTGTGGGGGAATATTCAAATGTCATTCACTATTCTTTGAGATAGAGAATTCTAGAGTAATAGGAAACCCCTCTGGTGCCTTAGAACCTCTGCCTTATTGCTTATTTTACAAGAGTGAGGAATGAGAATCCCCACACCTCCAGAGGACCTAAAGCAGCAGCCAGGAAACTGAAGCACTCCAGGGGTGCGGAGGATGCTATGCTTTTCAAGAGTAAGCACTATTCTCCTAGAGACCTTCTCATCAGCCGATGGCTCAGAGATCCAGCTTGTCAGGCGTGCCAGTGTGGCTGGAAAGACCAGTTTCCATTTTGTCCCACTCACCATTTTAACTTCATCAGTGTTCACACAGGGTTGTTTAAAAGGTGGGGGGTGGGCAGCTTATAAAACTACTGAAAGATTTTCAAACTTAAGGCAAACATTAGTTATCTCTAATATTCCAAGTGTGGCCCGCAAAGTCATTTAGCCATAAGGGACACCAACAGAGCTACCCACCCCCCATACCCCAAGTCCCTCCAAAAAATATGAGAGGAATCAAATGGAGGAGTAGAGAAAAAAAGAAAATAAAGCTGTGTTTACGTAATTCTCCCCAAACCAGTGAGAGGGGAAGGTCCAACGGTGGCCTATTTTAGTCTATTCGTCCATTTTGACAAAATCATTAGTTTAGTAATCTTATGAAAACACCAAGGAAGGCACAGGAAAAAACTGAATAGTAACGTTCATTGAGGGTTGATCACGGCCCAAGCACTGTTCCAGGTGCTCTACGTGTATTAGTTCATTTAGTCTCCCTACGGCTTTGTGAGGTAGGTACCTTCTCATCCTCATGTTACAGATGAGAATGCTGAGGCACAGAGAGGTTAAGCAACTTACTCAAGCTCATAGACCTAGAAAGTTCTGGAAACTGGAATAAGAGAAGAAAGGGATCCAAAAAATTATATATATTTATATTTAAATAGATATATACATATAATATATGGTGCTGAGATATCTTAGGTAATGGAGAGCTAACCAGTGGGAGATGTACAGAGACATTCATTCATTCATTCATTCATCCATTCACCTGTTGGCCTGAGTGCTAGAGATACAGCAATAGTAAATCATTTTTAAAGGCACCGTTTATCCTTGCGATTGCAGTCTGGTGGTTGGATCCAGGGCAGTAAAGCTAAGATGGAAAATGTGCCCAGGAGGCACCCCCACTGCCAGACCTGAGGGTTAGAGAAGGCTCTTCCCACAGACAGCGATGCATGAGCAGAGGCCTGAAATATGAGCGAGGATGCCCTGGGAGTCAGAGCAGATCGCCTCAGCCCTTTGAAACGGGTTTTTGCTTGCCCCACCCAACTCCCTCCAGTGCTAAATGTTTTAAAAATAGACCCCAAAAGAAGAGAGGAAGAGACTGTGGCAGCCAAATTCCAAAGGAGCCCAGTCATTTCCTCCTACCCTGAATGCCCCGGGGAGAGAGAAAGGTCTTGGCAAAGGCAGAGCAGGACAGGGTGGATGGACGGGAAAAGGCTGGCGGCTGGAATGCGATGTCCTTACAGAAGGGAAGGAAGCTCTCGAGGTCCAATCCAGCTACAGACGCTGTGGAGCACGCCTGCGGTGTGGACAGGGGCATGAACAATTAAACTGGGAAGAGTGAAAGCAATCCCCGGGAGCAGCACCCCCCCCCCGCCCCGCCCCAGCACAGCCAGTTAGAAGGACGGACAGACAAGCAGAGAAAGACAACTATCATATGATTTCTCTCATCTATGGAACATAAGAACTAGAATGATCAGTAGGGGAAGAAAGGGATAAAGAAAGGGGGGGTAATCAGAAGGGGGAATGAAACATGAGAGACTGTGGACTATGAGAAACAAACTGAGGGCTACAGAGGGGAGGGGGGTGGGGGAATGGGATAGACCGGTGATGGGTAGTAAGGAGGGCACGTATTGCATGGTGCACTGGGTGTTATACACAACTAATGAATCATCGAGCCTTACATCGAAAACCGGGGATGTACTGTATGGTGACTAACATAATATAATAAAAAATCATTATTAATAAAAAAAAAATACACATAAAAAAAAAAAAAAAAAAAAAGAAGGACGGACAGAGACTCCGCAGCTCAGGACCGCAGAGGACCACAGAGGTCTACACCACAGGTGGGCGTCAGACAGACCTGGCAACCACGAGTCAGGGCTTGGCTGGAGTTCAGAAGCACAAGTCTCAGAAGGGAACCGGGGCAAAGAAGGCAGGGCGGGTTCAGTCCCAGAGAAAGAGAAGAGGATCTTGGGAATGAGATAAATGCTTCTCCAGGGAATTCCAGAAAGAAAAACGCGCATGCGAGGCTGGCACATTCAGGGAACTGGAAGTCTTCTGGTGTGGCAGGTCAGCGAGGTCAAAGGGGAAGAGTCGAGTGATGCAGCTGGAGGATATGTTTTAAAATGCTTCATTAAAAATTTTCTACGAAGTCTGGCATTTTTCTTATCAACTGGGGGTGGTTAATCACAGTATTTATTTAGGTATAAACCTTCTATTGACCAGAGCTGCCTCAAGAGGCCCAGATTAAAAATTGTATATGTTCTAATTGGTTTGGTGCAGTTTACCAGAGAATAGCTTTAATTGGGTCCCCAATGATCCTCTTTTGCAAATGCTTGTGGTATAGAATTACATTAAGAATGTAACCAAAAAAAATTTATCGGACTGTCTTCTGAGAGGCACATGAAGCTGGAAAGTGTTGCTTTCCCACACTAAGCCAATTTCCTAGACTTACGAATGTCCATCACTGCATGGACATGCCATGGCTAAAAAGGAGGAAGGTTTCCCACACAGGCACCATTGCCAGAGCCCCTCCTAATACTCCCAACTGTGCGCAACAGGACACCTCAGTTGGGTCTGCTTCCCACCCCAGGGGCTGTTCAAGCCTCCAGGAGACCTCACCCCCCACCGCACCCATTCAGCTGTGGGCTAGCTGGTCGACAAATGCCTGAGACCTGGGATCACACACAGAACATGAGAGATTTCACCAAAGGCCAAGGAGACATGAGTTCCTTTCTCTTAAAGTTGAATCCTCTCTCTCTTGAATAGCTCATCCCCAAATCACTTTTTCTGCAGTAAGAAAATCACTGGGGAACCTCCCCTACCCCTGAAGGCCTTGACTATGAAGCCAACCACCAGTACATCTCATGGCCTTCCAGAACCCAAGGCCAAGTAACACTAGGATAAAAATGTCACCTCTGAACCTTGAAGGAAACCTACAAATATTACTTCTCAATTAGGCATAGGAAAATACTCAAATGTCCCAAGACAATTCCACTCAACAAGAATCAAAAGAAGAGGGACTTTTGCCAATATTCCCTCTGTTCTGACACATCAACATTTCTCTTAAAGAGCAGGCATTTTTATAAAACATTAATGCTATGAGAAGGCAGTAATGAGGGAGGTGCCTTGGTGTTAGGGATTTGGATCTGAAACTTGACAGCTGTAGATGGTGACAATACTGGGATTAGCTTGTTCCTCACCCAGGAGGCTGACACACCAGCCAGGTAGCTACATTGTGCTAGGAGATAAAGTAACAATCCCATCATTCGGTTATCAGCTTTGAAAAAAGTGAATCTTTAGCACAAGTGAAAGGAATGTTGTTATTCTACTCCCTTAACAAACTTAAAAAAGAAAAAGAAAAGAAAAAATCAGTATCAGTGAAAGCAAATTTGTTACTCAACATCTTAACACCCTAGCTGATGATCTGTTCAGAAGGCAAGGGATCAAAGCTCTCAGGATAAATCTCCTCCCAGACTTTCAGACACCCTTATAACCCCCTCATGAGCACAAATTTTTCCTCAGTTAAGTTTGTGACTGAACCACTTACTCCCAGAAAATATTTTACTCATTCTGGTTTGATATTCTCCCAGGCCTCTTACAACAATGAGGAGACATTCTTTATTTTTTATTTTTCTACTCTGCGAAGGTGAATTATGGAATCGGGCAACTGGAAGATTAATATGGGGGCGCTGCATCATTTACCACCAAATGATCATATCATTTCCCCCATAACAAAAAAGGATGGAGCCTAATTATGGAATAACCCAAGGAGATTTCTTTCTACTTGTTGTCACAAGAAGCAATGCTTCTCGAATTTATTTTATAGGGGGATGCAAATGTAAAAGTCTGTGTTAATTCAAAATTAAAGTGTAAAATAATGAATTTTAAGCCAGGAAATGAAGCTCCCAGGGATTTAACAGCCTCATGTGATATATCTGGTACAGTGAGGATTAGAGCGTAAACCTAAATTTTCTTTGCAATTGTATATATTTGGAAGTTAGCTTATTATTCAGTGGCCTTCTGAAATCTTGAAAGGTTGTCAAATAATAGAGCAGAATATGAGAAAGACCATCTTCCTCAATGATCTTTAAAAGTCCTTCCAGCATCTCCGTGCCCCTGATGACTTATGATCGGGGCTAATGGCACGCTCCAGCATCACCTAGCTTTCAATGACCTCTAGAGAGTCCTTCAAGTTCTGTGTCTCTAATATTGAATTTTATAAGCTTTTAATGCCTTTTCAATTATATCATTAGCTATTTCCGTGCATAGCTGTAGCTCTTTTAAGAGATCAGATGTAGAATGCTGATAAGAAATCAGTTTCTGTCCTTTACTAAACAATGAGATTTTATCATTGAGGAACTTCACATATAGAGAGAGAACCAACATCAAGGGCTGACTGTAAGTCAAATTTCCTGCCATGTCTCTATGACAATGTGATATGATCACTAGGGAGCCCCCCCCTTACCTTTCCAGAACTATCCAAGAAGGAGAGACCTGGTTTTATAAAGAATCATCACGGTGAAAATCAAGCTCATCGTCTTCTCTCAACACAAACCTGCCTCAGCAGCAGCTTTCACCAAGTCTCCCAGGCCAGAAATTTCAAGGTTTTCTCTTGACTTCCTCTCACAGTTACTTTCAAAGGCCTGTATGTTCTACATCTTTAAAAAACCTCTCATCCATCCCTTCCCCTCTATTTAGGGTGACTGCATGTCCCTGTTGTCCAAGGCAATCTTGATTTATGGCTGTTGTCCCGCCTTAAGTATGAACAGTACTCCTTTTTGCTCAACAAAGTGTCCAGGATGGACAACAAATGCTGTCCATTTCCCTCCCTTCCCATCACCACAACTCACTTCAAGCCCTCCTTGAGTCCTGCCTGGATGGTAGGTGTAGTGGGCAGTAGTAGTTGCCCAGCTGTCTTCTCTCTCATCCACTTAAAAAAATTACCTCAGTGCCAACTCTGTACCAGACCCAATGTTGGCACCAGGTTGGGCTTCCCTGTAAGGCTGTGCACTGTGCACACAAGAAGCAAGTGAGGCTGAAATCCAACCCTCCCTTCACCTGCTAGGCCATGTGTTTTGGTGCAGGCTTGGTTCTCCTTCCAGGAGGAAGAAGAGACTTCTTGGCACAAAGGCACCATCTACTTGCCAAGTCTGGCACCCTCTGTGCTGCATTTGCCCTGGGGGGGGGGAGCTTTTTCTAATTTATATAAACACACTACAAAGGCTAAAGGTCGCCCCTACTGTGTAGAAATTACACTCTTTCTTCAAGTCTGTCCCTATTTGAATCCATTCCTGTCTTCTGTACTGACCTTCCTACACTGCAAACCTGATCTTGCCTCTCCCCTGAATCTTTCAACAGCTCACTGTCCTCTATAAGCTCCAGTCCAAAGTCGTGGGCTTGCTGTGCAAAACCCTTGGTCATCCCATTTCTGCCTTCTCTCCAGAATCATTTCTCCCCAGTTCTCCCCATACACACCTTGCTTCAGCTATGCTGGACTTTTTTCAGTTGTGGGGATGTGACAAAGTCCTTTCCACTGGCTTTAACCTTTTCATGTGTGGTTTATCTGGGCTGGGATCATCATCCGCCCCCATCCCACCACCTGACAATCTACTTACTGATGATGATGATGGAGGAAGAGGGAGAGGAGAAGAAAATGAAATGATGATCAAGATGATGAAAAACTATCATAACAGACTGTTAAATAGAACAACTTTTACTGTGCCTGGAAATGGACCTCGGATCCACAACCCAAAGCTGCAGATGCTACGTGTTCCCACATTCTAAAAAAGAGCCACCAAGAACCGGAGCAGAATGCTTCCCAGAGCTAAATGGCCTACAACAATCAACCCTATCCAGCACACTCACCCCTACTCTATATAAGCAGGTTGGGGGCGAGTGAGAGCCTAGTGGAAGACACGGGAGGGTTCTCCTCCCCTTCGTGCCTGCCCCCTCCCACCCAAAGAAGCCAAGTGAGGGGGAAGCAGCCAAAATACCTGTGGTGTTTGCAAAAATGGGAGACAAATAGTCCCTTTTCCAGTTAGATGTCTGCTGGGGAGGCAGGGCACAGAGGGACACAGCAGGCAGGCCACATGGCACCCTCAGCCTCCCACAGATGCCATCGAAGTTTGCTGGCCTGGGAAGTCTTGGAGATGCCCCACCGAGAAGGGTGTTTGCCAGGTACATAGACCCATTGGCAAAGGTTTTGGGAGTGTGCTATGGGTTGGGGTGGGGGCATGTTGAGCTGAAATAGAATAGTAAAGAAGGAGCTGGGGGGCAAATCTCTCATGTGCCATTGCCCTTCATCCAAAGGCCACCAGGAACACACCCGTAGTCAAATACATTGGCTTTCTTACTCATTGTAGCAGGAGAGAATGGGCTGCATTCTGCGGAGTTCCCACAGTTAAGAGGGTGCTAGAAAGAACCTATTACAGGATTTGGACTTTGGTTGAGTAATTTTGGGGAAGGTCTAGGAAGCAGGAGTTCACTCTGGATGGAACAATTCTTTTTTTTTTTTTTTTAAGATTTTATTTATTTATTCGACAGAGATAGAGACAGCCAGCGAGAGAGGGAACATAAGCAGGGGGAGTGGGAGAGGAAGAAGCAGGCTCATAGCGGAGGAGCCTGATGTGGGGCTCAATCCCAGAACACTGGGATCACGCCCTGAGCCGAAGGCAGACGCTTAACCGCTGTGCCACCCAGGCGCCCCTGGATGGAACAATTCTATGATTATCTCAATAACTCTTACCTATAGGGAAGGCATACTCTAGTAATAGAAATAATTGGTAAAGCAGCAGTCTTTTTTTTTTTTTCCAAGTTTTTATTTAGGTAAAGTAGCAGTCTCCTCTAGCAAGGGAAGGGGCACTTAGTATTATAGACAGCACCTGGTCTGAAGTAGGGAGAGGATCTTGCCCTTAGAGTCCTCAGAGGAAACCAACCCTTCCAGCACCTTGATCTGGGGCTTCGAGACTCCAGAACTGTGCAAAAATACATTTCTGTTGTTTAAGCTGCCTCATCTGTAGTATTTTATTACGGCAGCCTTGCAAACTAATACAGATGTGGAACAAGTAAAGAGATTGAATTAGTAACAAAACACGGTCCATGAAGAAAAGCTGGGGCCCAGATGACTTCACTGGTGAAATCTAAACATCTGAAGAAAAATTAATACCAATTCTTCAGAAACTTCAAAAAAAGAAAAAAAAAAGATGAGAGAATACCTCCTAACTCACCGTCACCCTGATACCAAAACCAAAGACAACAAAGAAAACTGTGGTCCAATATCACCAATGAATGCAGATGCCAAAACCCCGCAACAGCGTATCAGCAGACCAAACCCAGAAACATATAAAAAGGAATATACATCATGACTAAATGGGATTTTATCCAAAAAAGGAATATACATCATGACCGAATGGGATTTTATCCCAGACATGCAAGTTTGGTTTAACGTTCAAAAATCAAGTAATGTACTATGCCACATGAACAGAATAAAACACATCTTTATTGATCTTCTCAACAGATGCAAAAAAGGCATTTGACAATTCAAAAGTTAAAATTCCAACTCTTGGTGATAAAAGCACTCAACAAAATGGAGGATAGAAAAGAATTTCCTCAACCTGATACGACCATCTATGAAACACTCACAGGTAACATTATCCTTAGTGGTGAAAGACTGAAAGCATTCTTTCTAAGGTTAAGGTCAGGAGCAAGACAAGGACGCCCACTCTCACCACTGGTATTCCACATTACACTGGAGGTTCTACCCAGGACAAGGCAAGATAAATAAATAAATGGCATCAAGATTAAATGGAAGAAGTATAAAACTCTATTTGTGAATGACATAATCCTTTTTCCACACCCAGGCTTTTCATCTCACCAGAACTAAAACTGAATAGGTGACAATATCTTCTTTCTTGGAAGCAAGGAGTTGTCAAGCTTGTCAAGGCTCCATTTTCCTGCCATTTCTCCTTCCTCTGAATAACCACATCTGTTGCCGTTTTCAGGTGCTCCTCATTGGAGATATCTCACAGCCCCAGCGCCCCCTTCAGTGACGAGAATGCCGCTGCTCTTCTGCTTCCTGGTCAGTGAGGGCCCCCAAAGGGACTCTACAGTCCCACATGCTTGCATTCTTACTGCTGGCTTTGATGCAGGGTTTCAAAACACCATACAGCTGCTCTCAGTGTTCCTATGCACCCCCCCCACAAATGTGTGGAGCCTGAGGGGTTCATCTGGCTGTACACCCACCTGGGAGCTACTTTGATAAGCACCTTTACTGACTGTCTTCCCTTTCTGCCCACTCCCACCCCCCACCCAAGCCCTGTGCAACTGGTGTGTCCTTATGTGCCCTCTCAAGTAAACTACTGCACTGAAATCCTTGTTCTCAGGGTCAGCTGTGGGGAAGCTAAAACCACGACAGATAGTCAAAGCGGGTCATCATCACCTTAGCGGAACTTGACCAGTGAGTTCATAACGTTGCAGCAGAATAGGAAATGCCAGAGTGCGCTCTGCATTTGTTTCAATTTGGGACTCTATACTGGGTCATGTAAACTCTGTCTCACAGTGGGACAAAGGAAAAGTCCCAGGACAGAGTTTTAGGAAAACTCTGCTCCAAAGACTTTTCATTGTATGACCTTTTAAAGAGAAGTGTCACTTTCCGGAATATCTAAGGAGAGGTCGAAAAGCAGTGCTAGGTTTTCTGGATAGAAGCATGCTTGGTTTTTTTATTTCCCGAATAAATTTTGTGATTGTATAATTTTCAAAAAAGTTTGCAGGAATCCTAGTAGGGCTGATGAGAGTGACATCTGTATGTTGCTGGTGGCATCGTGAACCTCACACCGTGAGTTAGCAATCCTATAAAACCTTGGATTTATGCTAAGAAAAAAGAACTCTGAAGAACTAAGAGGTGACATGCACAATGATGCACATGGCAGTGTTGTATGTTCAATAAAAATGGAAAGAATTTAAATGTCTGGATAGGAGGGAATTGAAGGGCCTCCTCGCAGAAAAAGAGGCCCTAAGGGTAAGTCTGCTGAGCACTTTACAGAAAGAGGGAGGAGGAACTGTCAGTGGTTTATATCAAAAACCTCATGGGATGACGGGTGAAAATGGCTTCAGGGGCCTCAGTGGCAACCCAGCTGTGCCCTGTTCTCTGGAGAGGTTTGATGGAGATCCAGCACTGTTTAGAAGGAACCCAAGGCAATGAAACAGCTCTCTCGTGAATTCAGTACTCACACTTAAAACTTGCCTTGGCATAAGAGAGCACAGGGGGAGGAGTCAATTATGAAGTTGCAGAAAAGAGGAGTGGTTGGCAATGATTTGTCCTCTTAGCCCGGCACCCAAGACCACACCGGGCCTGTGGCCAACCGGGACACAAATCCCCATCTGGGGTTTTAAACACGAATTGTTCCTAAAAGAGTAATCAGTACTTAGATCTCCCAGGCCCACGGGGAATTTAATAGATTAAACACGGGGTCGTCTCAAAGTCCTTGTTGTTAAGAAGTATAAACATCTTGGCTGGGAAAGGGGCCGTCCCTGCGGGCGACCCCGAGGAACTGGGGAGCAGTCCCCCAGGTGAAGGGCAGGGGCGCGAACAGAGCGGGTGGGGTGCGTGGGGAGGCAGCAGGCGAGCGAACCCATCCCGAAACCCAGCGCCCCAGGGCTGCGAGGATGCCCCACCCCGCCGGCAGGGGCGCGCTGGAGCCCGGCGGTCCCGGGAGGCGCGGTCGGGGCGGGGCAGCTGAGCTCTCACCGCCCCGGGGTGTGGTTCCCGGGCCGGACCGGGCGGGGCGCCGAGTTTAAAGCTCGGGGCAGCGGGACCCAACTCACTCGCGCTCCTGCCGCCTCCGCGCCCAGCCATGGAGCGGCAGCAGCTGAGTGTCCTGCTCCTCGGCGCCGCCGGGTTGCTGCTCCTGCTCCTGCCCCTCTCCTCTTCCTCCTCTTCGGACGCCTGCGGCCCCTGCGAGCCGGCCGCCTGCCCGCCCCTGCCCCCGCGGGGCTGCCCGCTGGGCGAGACCCGCGACGCCTGCGGCTGCTGCCCGGTGTGCGCCCGAGGCGAGGGCGAGCCGTGCGGGGGCGGCGGCGCCGGCAGGGGGCACTGCGCGCCGGGCATGGAGTGCGTGAAGAGCCGCAAGAGGCGGAAGGGTAAAGCCGGGGCAGCAGCCGGCGGCCCGGTGGTGAGCGGCGTGTGCGTGTGCAAGAGCCGCTACCCGGTGTGCGGCAGTGACGGCATCACCTACCCCAGCGGGTGCCAGCTGCGCGCCGCCAGCCTGCGGGCCGAGAGCCGCGGGGAGAAGGCCATCACCCAGGTCAGCAAGGGCACCTGCGAGCAAGGTGGGCACGAGCGCTTTCCCTTCCAACCCCAACCCCGCGGCCGCGCGCCCCCTGGCGGATCAGACCCGACAGGGCGTCCGCAGTCCGGGTAGGACCCCTGTGGGCATCCCGGGAAAGGGATGTGAGGGGAGGAGTTGGCAGCCACTGGGAGGCATGGAGACGCCCCCTCTTCTCTTTTTTTGGTGGTTTTATTTTGAAAGCTTGTTGCTTGCGCCAAGAAGTGAGGACTGGCGGGCGAGTGTATATATAGAAAACATTTTCCGATACCACAGACTCCCCCATCCCAAAGGCTTACCCAGGTCAGTTTAACAGCTGGCAAGTTGATTGGCAAAAGCTGCCCCCACTCTTTTGGAAACCCAGAGATGTCATTTTCTCGTCTTTCTTTCTTGGCTTGGGTGGATAGGTAAAAGTGAAGTCAAGAGATGAGGGAAAGAGTTTGACGATGAAGTACAAAGTAAGGACTTTCAGAGAAGTTATTTGTCCTACGTCTAATTGGCTAGACTGTAGGAATTTTAAAAATTGGATTTCATGGTTTCTTAATATTAGAGAAAGTAATTCACTTACTGGAAATTAAAGAGTCTCAAGCAATAACCTAGCTAATTATTTGTGGGCAAAAAGTATAAACTCTTTGAAGAATGTTTTTATGATGTAGTTTATATTGTGAACCTTATGACTGTTTTATTTTTCTTTCTTGTCCCATTTTTGTGCAATTCGTCCCCAGGATGCACTGTTCAGCAGCAAAGCCTTTGAGGTTCTGTTTGATCGTTTATTTTATTCCAGACAGGTCCAAACTTGCCATAAATGAAAGGGGAAAATAAGTAAGAGTCTGGACTTGTAAGGGAAAAGAAACCTCACAGATTTTAACTGTGTCTGAAATAACATTTTCCGTAAGCTGTAATTTCAAGGGAAAGTTAGAGATCCAACCTTGGCAGTCCCTCTCCCGGCCCCAGCCAATGTAGAAAAAGGGAGGGAAGCATTTCTCTTGAAACGACAGAAGCAGTTGCTTCTTTAAGCACAGCCCAGACTTTCTCCACACTTTCCAAATAATTTTTTTTTTTTAGAGCTTTTCCCAGAAGTCCATACTCTGATAGGTCGTATGTCACTAATTTCAGAGTTCACTACTGAAAGGCTTAAATCGTGTAAACTTACTGTTGACTGTTTAGATTATTGTCACCTTAAACTTAGAAAATCACAACCCAAAATAATTCACAGACTTTTCCAACAGAAACAGTCATTTGTTCTTGTGGATCTAATTCATCTGTCATTTCCTGAAAAGAGAAATGTGTGCAGTTTAAAAACTCATTCCAAATACTGAGATTTTTTTTCTTATAAACATTCCAAGGGGAATTTTTCCCCATAGTCTTTCCAAATCACTGGTACTTGGTTATCAGAGCAGAAGGTTAACTGGGTGATTGTTTAAGCATTGTTGCCAATTCTAGTCTATAGCTGGTTTTATCCCTTTTTCTTCCCTGTTATGTGGGTCTCTAAACACACAGCGGGATTATAAAATCTTGGGGTGGACAGTCCTATAGAACTAGTCCTATCACCTCATTGCCACGTACACCCGGTTCCTCAGCATCTTTCCAGACTGCAAACCCCATGAAGATACAGACCTGGTTTTTCTTTCTGTTTGGGAAAATGTTAAGGGAAATAACATCTAAAACTGGAAACCTTGACATAAATTAGCCTTTTCTTCCCAATCTAAATTTAGAGATATGGGGTCTAGTGCCTGGGACCATTTATAAGAGATTGCCAGAGAAAGCAGAAAAGAGTGTGAGGTCTACCAGTGTACTTTTCTACAACAGAGACAAATGGGGCTAAAACCAGATCTCCTAATAGATTTCTCCTGACGTGGAGGGGTTTTGACCATGACAGAGGCAAACCTGACAGAGTGCCATTTATTTCTGTGCCATTTAGTACTGGGGCTCTGCAGAGAATAGGAAATGCATTTTCTAGGTTCTTCCAGCCATTTCTACCCTGAGAAGAAACTTGTTATGCTTCCTCAGGTATTGAGAGGAAGGGGGCATTTCTGTTCATCTTGTTAACCTGCATTTAGTGAGCATGTAGCACGGGTCTGCACTGTGCTGGGTGTTCCGTAGCCAAGGATCTGGTGCTAGCACAAACAGATCTGGTCTTGTTGATTAAGAAAGTATCCATTCAGGGGCACCTGGGTGGCATAGCGGTTAAGCGTCTGCCCGGCTCAGGGCGTGAACCCGGCATTATGGGATCGAGCCCCAGATCAGGCTCCTCCGCTATGAGCCTGCTTCTTCCTCTCCCACTCCCCCTGCTTGTGTTCCCTCTCTCGCTGGCTATCTCTGTCGAATAAATAAAGTTAAAAAGAAAAAAGAAAAAAAAAGAAAGTATCCATTCAGGTTGCAATCTCACCTCCCTAAGTGCTTTTCTTGGAGCCCTGGAGACATTCCCAATCCTCCCCTTCTTTTCTGAGATCATCACTTACCTACCATCTGGAGAAAGATCTTGATCTGCTTGTTTTCTGTATCTGTGGTAAGAGGCAAAGCCATCTTCTCGAAAATATGTCCAAAAGGTAATGAGCTAATCATCTCAAACCTTGGAACTGTCATCATGAATTTAGTGCCATTAGATCTTATTGAGGTCTCTGACGTCATGAGTAAGTGGAAGAGGGGATTTGACAGTTCAGCTTAATAAAAAGTTATAGACGTGCTGAGATCTATAATAAAATCACACAGTTGGAAGAGAATATGGTGCTCCTTTATTCTGGTTCTTGGTTAACACCTTTTGTTCGTGGTTTGTTCATGGTCCTTTAAATTTGAACTTCTTGGCGATTCCATTTCAGGCACCTTGGGTCTCTGTGTTTAATACTTTTAGGACCAAGTTCAAAGTACCTAGCAGGGTGTACAAGGCTCTTTACTATAACTATATTATTTTGGCCTCTTCTTTCCAACCCCCTTATAGTCCAGTCACAGTAAGTGTTGCTGTTTGCTGTTGTTTGCAATCACACCCTCACTATCTTTCCACCCTTTGAACTCCAGGCCTTCAAGAATCGGCCCATGTCCCTTTCTCTGAAGCTCCTGAACGCCCCCCACCCTGCTCCATCTACCCTCTACCCCCATAATGATGTCATTGTCCTCCTTTGGTTCTCTGTAGGCTTCCAGCCATTTTTCAACAATATCTATTGCACACATACTGTGGATATGTAAGCAGGAGGCATTCTAGCAGATCAGTAAGACACGGAACACTAGGGCCAGACTCCCAGGTGTGCATCTTAACCCTGCCCCTTTCCTTAGGCAAGTCACTTGACCTCTTGGGACCAGGTTTCCTCGCCTGTAATAAAAGGATTATAATCCTACCTGTCTCAGAGTTGCTGTTAAGATTCAGTATTGTGGAGATGATCCATAGAAAGCACTCCATAAATATTTATTGTTGTTATGGAACTTGAAAGTAAGCTCCATGAGGAAAGGGAATTTTTGCTTCCTGATCTGTGCCTACATCAGTGCCTGGCACTGGTAGCTGCTTTAGACACACGTTGAAAGAATATATGGATTTGCCAGGCGTTCTTCTAGTCTCAGGGCAAGCAGCCTTGAATAAAATAAACAAGATCCCTTTCTCATGGCTTCTACTGTAAGCTTTCAACAGAAACATTTTCATTTAATAGCAGGTGCTGTGAAGAATGTACAACAGGGCAATGGGATGGAGGCTAGGGACGAAGGAGCAGTATCAAGTGAGGCTGGGCCAAGCATGCAGAGGGTCCATGTGAGGATTTCGGCCAAGGGACCAGAATTCCCGAGGGAAGCACAAGCTCTGCTGGTTAGTATAGCCTCCCCGTTGTCTCCAAAGGGCTCTTTGAATGTCTGTCTTCCCCAGTAGACGAGGAGCATACAAAAAGAGGGACTCTATCTTATAATTATTTACAAATACATTGGCTGGCAATTAGTTGGACACTTGGTAAATACTTGCTGATTAAACAAAGGAATCCATGGAAGAAAGGGCCTTCCCATTTGGAAATGCAGGCTATGGACTCTCCTACCTGTCTGTCCTCTTTTTTTCCTTGTGTATTCTGCCTTCCTGAAGTCTAGGCCAAGGAATACATCTGACCATTGACTCATCTTCCTTCCAGTGCTATCCCTGAACTCTAACATTAGGTGGTCACTTTTCTCCCCAAATCCCAACATTTCTTCATCCTCTTTTTGGTAAGAATTAGGTTCAGAGCTGCAGAAACTGTTCTGTGAATGGAAAAAGCTTCAGTAAAAGATTTTGGTTTTCAGAAACTCCTTTCATTTGATGGATTTTAAACATTTGCTCTTTGAGAAGCTCATTTTAGGTTATCAACATAAAAACGAGCCTATCATTTAAATGCCCATGTTGTATTACTATCCACCAATGAGTTACAAACTTGTGATATGTGATTTATAATACATATATATGTGATCTTACCGTGTTTCTTCAGTGAAGCTCCTAAAGCCCTTGGAATTTCCTAAGTGTGGATGGTGATGGGGTATCTTTTGCTGTGTTAATGAGAGACTTTGGGACAGAGGAGGGGGCTGGTTGCCTGCCAGTGGAACCAACCACCTGATTGTTGGGTGGGAACTTTCAGGCCCACCCCCCACCTCCTGGGAGGGGAGATGGGCTGGAGACCAATCATTGTCATCGAATCGTTAAATCATGCTTATGTTATGAAGCCTCCACAAATACCCAGAAGGATGGGTTCAGAGAGCTTCTGGGTTGGTGAACATTGGAGGTGCTGGGAGAGTGGCACTCCCGGACAGGGCATGGAAGCTCTATCCGTACCCCATTCCCCGTTCCTTGCCCTACACAGCTCTTCTGTCTGGCTCTCCTGAGTTGTATCCTTTTGTAATAAACTGGTAGTTTTGTAAGTAAAACGTTTCTTTGAGTTCTGTGAGCCACTGTAGCAAATTAATTGAACCTAAGGAGGGAGTGGTTGGAACCTCCCATCTGTGGCCAGTCAGAAGCATAGGTGTCAAACTGGACTTGGGATGGGCATCTGAAGGGCGGGGGTGCAGTCTGGTGAGACTGAGCTGTGCAAGCTATCAGTCTCTCAGGTAGTGTCAGAAAAGGACATCCAGCTGGTGTCAAAGACTTGCTTGGTGGCATGGAAAAGACACGTTGCAACTGGTGTCAGAATTGTAGAACTTTACTGAAAGCTGAAACAGGGATTTGAAAAATAAATGAAATTATTAATGGTCTGGTTTACCTCCAGGGATGGGGGGAATGGAAGTCCAGGCAATACTTGTTAAACTAACACAGTTATACTATAAGATGGTCATGGAGCCCAGAGGAGGGGGATCCTTCACCCAGATTTGGGAAAAAAAAAAAAAAGAGAGAGAGAGAGAGAGCCAGGAATGACTTCTGATAGAATAAGGTCCTGAGACAGGAATGTGAAGGAATTGGCTGGAGCAGAGCTAGCATGGGAGTTGGAATGGACTTAGAAGGGAGATGAGATGACTATTAGCAGCAGAAGCACTAGCACGTGGTTCCGCGGGGCTGCCTTGCAGAGAGAAAGCAGAGGTGGCAACTGGACACTTGACAGAGCTCAGTGATGGAGGGAGTTTAGCTGCGTCGAAGTTTAGAGGCGATCACAAGAGCAGTGGGACCTAGAGAGTGATAGGACTGGATTTATGCTTTTTAGAAATCTGTGTTGGCCACCCTTAGAATGGATTGGCAAGGGGCAAACTGCGGTCAGACTCCCATTAAGAAGCTGTTATAGTAATCCCGGTGAGGGGTGCAAGACCTTAAGTTTCTCAGATCTTAGAAGCGTTGTTAAATCCAGGTTCCTAACCTGCCGGGCAAGCTGTGTGTTCTTGGGGAGAGAGGAGCCCATTGTGCTGTGCTTTTTGTCTTATAATGACTCCTTACAAAGTGTCCTCTCATCACTTGCTCATTAGCCAGCCCTGCTCTGGAATTATGGCCACTTGCTCATTTCAGGAAGCTCTTCCTTTCTCTCCATTCCTCTCTCTGCGTCCCGATCAGACACAGGAAAAGTCACATCCCAAAAAGTCTACCCCAGCTTTTAAAATTTTTCTGGCCTCATTTGCCTTTCTTGAGCACAGAAACTTCAGGACTTTGGCTCATTCTTATTTTACCTAGTTTTAATCACCACATTTCAGGGAAGATTTGAAAACCCATAGAAGCTTTAGAATAGATAGTAGGCCGCCTTGGAAAAGGGTCTTAAAGGACTAAGATTCTTCTCGAGGAAAGTAATCCAAAGAAAAAGTTAATGTTTCTTCATGGTTGGGAATGAGTTATTAAACAGAAGGTGCCTGACCTTCTGTTCTACAATTCCTCAGGAGATGGACTTAAAGGGCCTGGAATTAAGTAACCATGAGGCACATTTAGATTACACAGCGGGAAGAACTGGCTCTTAAAAAAACAACTGTGGGATACCGTAACATCCTCCTGTGGGAGTCCAGAGAATTTGTCTGAAAGATTCCCTTGTGGAGAGCTGAGAGAGAACCCAAGTGAGGAGGGGAAGCATGTGGAAGGGGCTGCAAAAAGTTTTAGAATCTTTGCTACTCTAGACCTGTGAGATGGAATGATTGAGCTAAGCAGGCAGCTACTGACACCGCTAAATCTGATTTCCATCCTTCCCCTAGAGCCTGCCCTCTGGGTTTACTGCAGACTCGGCTTCTACAAGAAGCTGCCTTATAAGGCTCTCCTTGGGTAGTTTAGTGACAACACTCTTGGATGGAGCCCAAGGCCAGCCAGCCTTCCTTCATTCTAAATTCCTCCCCACTGCGAATAAGATTATGGTGCTTCCTTTACCTCAAGCTACCCACAAATGATCTCACCTCATCTGTGTTTCTAATTCTAAGCCTCTTGTTTTCAGCAGCTATTAAGAAGGAACCCTGCATTGTCATCAAAAGAACTTTTAAGCCAGGGAGCCTATGAATGGAAACTTTTTTTGTAATTTACTGTTAGAAAGATTCGAGGCAGAAGACTTGTGAATGTATAAATGAATGTCAGCTTATTTTAGGCAGTTCTAAAGATTTACCCATGAGACCTTTACTCTTCGGGAAGGTGGGTGGGAGGGACTAGACATGTCTAAGGAAAGCTTTCCCGAGGCTGTTCTGGGTGGGTTTTTCAGGTCGATAAGTCCCACCACCCCACTACCCCACAAAGCCTACAAAGGAAAGTGAAGAGGTCAGGAGAAGAAAGCCAGGGTTGGTCATGGGGGGCATGGGTGGGGGGTGTTCTTGTTTTTGTTTAGTTTTTACTTCGCATTGATGTATTAAATAGTTTAAGTCTTTTATCTCAAGTTGGGTTAATGGCAGAATGATCTGGCGCCTTTGAAAAAGCTAATGTGTTGAATTGACTTTACCATTCTACAGCGGAGGGCGGGGTGCCCTGCATGCGGAACAGCTGGAGCGAGCGCGAGGCCCGCCTCCCTTAGTGCCTCCGTGGGTTCCCCGGGAGAGGAGCTGGGTGGAACGGGCTGGGCCCCAAAGCAGGCTGAGGTTGCAGAGAAGTTCTGTCTGAAAGTACGTGTGGTTCAGACCTGGCGACACAGACGGAGTAACCCCGTGCTGACAGAGCCGCCGCGTTCATAAGGCGTGAAGTCACTTACTGACAGTGAGAGTGCCAAGGACCAGCCCGCGTATTCCAAGTAGAGCTTATATGAAAAAGCAACACCCTCAGAACCGCAGGATGACCCATTTAATAAGTGAAGGACGGTGTCGTGTACCTGCTTCCCAGGATTAGTGCGGAGCTCAAACCGTGGAACGGGTGTGAAGTCACTGCACAGTGCACAGCGCCCAATCAGGGCAGAGTCATTCTTGACGGTAATTGGGCGAGAACTCTACATGGTACCTGAGAATCACGGATGTTTGCGGGTCATTTACGGGTAACTGAGGGCTGCTGTGGCTGTTTGCTGCTTTGCTGCTCACGGCAACCTTGGCGTGAGAGGGACGTAGCCCAGATTCCAAATAAGGAAACTGCAGGTCCGCCATCCACACGGCCAGTAATCGGGCGTTTCTGGTGTGTAAATCTAGGTATTCTCCAGCTTGCTGTTCAAAGTGTGGCACCCAGACCCATAGCCTCAGCTCTCTGCACTCTCTTTCTCTTCTGTAAACCGAAAATTATTTCAAAATAAACAGTTTAAAACAAGCGTCAAGGGGCGCCTGGCTGGCTTAGTGGGTGGAGCACGCGGGCCTCTTGATCTCTGGGCTGTCAGTTCGAGCCCCACGGTTCGTGTAGAGATTACTCAAAAACAAAATCTTAAAAAAAAACAAAAACAAGACAACGCTTTGGTGTGGAAAAAGTTTTAAGAATACCTTAACGAATTTATCTTCAATTTTCTCTTTGACGAATTGATGGCGTATAGATGATACATTCCTGTGTAAAGAGCTCTAAAAGAGCTCTTTCAATGAGCATAAAACAAATTTGTTATGATAACAAAGGTACTATCTTTGTTTACTCAGCTTTTTGTGGTAATGGGATGCACCGTATAATAAATGTCCAATTATACTCAGTGAAGGATGGTATTTCTTAAATGAATGTATCTGAGGGGGCCCTATACAGATACCTGAGCTCCGTCTAGGGTCAGTCCTTCCCGGGCCAGGTGGGGAAGTCTCCTCCGTTGCAACCAAGAGGCTTTTGAAAGGCTAGTGTGCTGGGAGCAGCTGGCCTGAGTATTTTCCCAAGCAGGACCTCTTGGGCCATAACGTGTGTGCGCGCGCGCGTGCGTGTGTGTGCGCGCGCACTGTTTGATCACGTGCCAGCCTTGCTGGTAACTCCAAGTAGGGTGAAGGAGAAAAATCCACTAAGATCACTGTCAACACACTCCAGGGTTCCCTTTCACCTGAAGTTGTAACTGAGTGCTGACTGAGCCCTGCCCTCCCTTCCCCGCCCCCCTCCCCCCCCCCCCCCCCCCCCCCGCTCTGGCATCGATTTTCCCAGCTGGGATACTCATATTTACTCCACATCGAAGCTGTGATTCATTGTAGGGCTGCTCTGTTTAGGGATTGAAGCATATTTTTGTCCGTCAGGTGATGACTTGCAAAAGAAGGAGGCTCCTTGTCGGGGTTTGAGAACTCAAGCATAATCCATTTTGACTGAGAGAAAAAAAGAGAGCACTTTAATATTCTAACAGGCAGAAATGCAGCTGACTTCAATCACCCTGTCCTTTCATGTTGTTGTTCTTGAAGAAGGGACGTCTCCAGCTTTTTTGGAGGCTGTCTTTTCCCTGAGTGAGAAAGGCTCAAAGACATTTCATTTACATCACGGCAGATAAGCCGGCCAGCGGTCAAGTGGTTGAAATGGGGAAAGCTTAGCTCTAACATCTGTTCTGCTCTCTTCTGGCCTGACCCCAAGCAAGGGAGAAAATGTTATCAAGAAATAGATCTCCTGGAACATTCAGAAGGTTTTGAAAGAGACCACACAGAAATGAGGCTTTCAGAATTTGTCTGGGTTGCCCGAGCCTGCCGGATGCAAAGCCTGCTCCTTCTCCATGGGAGCTTTCAGAACTTTGTGCTCAGGGAACAGAAATCCGAAAGTGAATTTCAGTGGCAGCTGCAGCAATTACCCTGCAGCCCTGGCTTCCGAAGGACCCCCCTCGGGAAGCTGGGAAGCCGTGCAGCATGTGACCGAGAGTGAAATGCTTAGGCAGCAGCGCCACTCCCAGTTAGAGGAGGCGAGGGGAGGGAATTCATGCAGCGAGGCTGCTTATTAGAGATGCCCAGCCCAGCTGGAGAGGGCAGGCTGGGGCAGAGAGCAAGAAGCTGCCCAAGTTTTGACAGGCTAGCGCTTCGGAGCCAGAGGCCCCTCTCTGCTCCGGTGTGTCTCAGATCAGAGCTGCAGAGAGGCAGGAGAAGCTGATGCAGCTTGGCTCTTTCTGCACCACCAAGCCTTTGGATCGCTAGAAGATAACTGTCAGGGCCGGGGCAGGCCTGTTGGGACCCAGTTGTGATGTGGGAATGTAAGCGGCCCCTCCCTCATTCCTGCCTCCTTGGAGGCCTCTTTTTTTTCACTCACTCTGCCTGGCCTGTTCTTGCATGCTGCCCTTTTCTCCTGCCTGAGCACAAAGAAATCTGGTTTTCTCTCTGCAACCCCAACCCTTTGTTAGTCACAGAGCTTGGCCAGCAACTTTATAAATGGTGAACTCTGCTCCTCCTGGGCCCCCAGTTCCATCCCCAGAATCCTGAGCCACACCTGGCATTCCCCTGTAGAGGGCGAATAAGCAAAAAGTTGGCATGCCACCTCTGAAAGGTCCGGGAGATGGTTGTCCTTCTTTTCTTTATGCTTCTTTGGGATGAAGCTTTTTTCAGATGCTTTAGGATCCTGATTTATTCCATGCATCACCCCAGATCCAGTGCCCCCCCCCAGGTCCAGTCCAGAAGGTAGGGGAGATAGCCATAACCCACTGGTGACCATGGGCTTGATAGGTCTCCAAGGCCGACCCCAGGCCTGACCCTACCAATTGTCTTCAATTCTTATGACTTCTGGGTCCCCCAGCAGCCAAAATCTGACTGATACAAGTGAGGAAATACAGCAGAGAATGGTTAAGGATGTGAACTTCGGAGCTAGACCACGTGAGTCAAATCTCCCTTTGCCACTTACCTACTGGTGTGACCCTAACCTCCTTGATTCATACTTTTCTTGATTGCAAAGCAGGTACAATATTAAAGTCTGCCGCTTAGGATTGTTGGGAGCTTAAGTGAGCTAATACATGAAAAGCATTGGTACCTGGCGCATGGAAAAGTCTCAGTAAATGCTGTTTCATTTCAGTTTTTACTGTTACTAGCATTATAAACCCTGATATGAGTTAGTTCATAAGCACCTTGACTCTGACATGTTGATGTCTTTGGGGGGTGGGAGGGAGGGAGAGAAAGAATCTTAAGCAGGCTCCGCGTCCAATGCAGATCCCAACTTGGGCTCCATCTTACAACCCTGAGATCATGACCGAAATCGAGAGTCAGATGCTCAACCAACTGAGCGACCCAGGCCCCTGACATGTCTTACTTTGACCAATTCAAATGTAATACTGCCCTATGTATCTCCAGGTTAGATCTGAAACCTGTGTTTAGATCTATGCAAACAAATGTCAGGGTGCTGTTCCTACAAACAAATCCCTGAAAACTTTCATCTAGTTCTTGTTCTTGCTCTTCAAGGATTTCAGGACAGGGAGTCCTGCTCTATCTCTGAGAGATCCCAGAGCCAAAGGCAGTTACGTGGGAAACCCCTGGGATACTGGCCAGAGGGTTCACTTTGCTTTACAGCATGGAGATTTCCATCTTCATGTACCAGGGTTTTTTTCTAATAGCACCTTTCAGGTATAGAGGATAATTTAGATTCAAAGGACACTAAAATAAATTTTTTTAAGATTTTATTTATTATTTATTTGAGAGAGAGAGAGAGAGAGAGAGAGCGTGCGCGAGCAAGAGCGGGAAGAGGGAGAAGTAGATTCCCTGCTGAGCAGGGAGCCCGACATGGGGCTCAATGCCAGGACCCTGAGATCATGGCCTGAGCCGAAGGCAGACACTTAACCAGCTGAGCCACCCAGGCGCCCAGAGGACACTCAAATTAAGTAATTCTTGGTCTGTTCATTCCCTGCATATATAGGAAAGGTTTTACAGGTTTGTTGGTTGGTTCATTTAAAAACAAAAACAAAAAATCAGATATTGGCTCCAAAGAAGAATATGAACCCACATCAGAATTGGCAAAGAGTATTAGTATTTATTAGGTACATATTGGGTATTATCCTTGACTCCTAGAGACTTATTGTTGAAAATAATAAAGCCCTTTGCTTGCAGTTCATATATCTTCTCTTTGGCTTTCACATGTAGTCTCAGCTTAGCAGGAATTCATTTACAAAATCAAAACATTTAACTATAAACAGACATCTGTAGACTCAGGAAGGTATCCACTTAGGTTGGTTCTTTGCATCTACTTGAAAAGTGGTGCCATCCACCTCCCAGCACAGGGAGGAGAGCAGAAGAAAGGAGGGAATGGAGAGGAAGTTTAAGAAGCTAGGTAACTTTTCAGCTCCACCAGCTTCCGCAGTTTTGGGTGAAATTGACAGTACCCTGGAACAACCAACTCTGCCTGCACACCGTGTGCTCTGTCGCATTCTAAAGCAGTGGTTCTTCACCTTGGCTGGACATCAGAATCTCCCGGGGAGTTTTATAAAATTCTGATGCCCGAGTTCTCCTGCAAGATTCTGATTTAATTGGTTTGCTCATGACCTGGGCAGCAGGACTTTTACAAGCTCCGAGGTGATTTAATGTGCAGGCCAAGTGCAGAACTATTGTTCTAAAAAGACTTCAAGCGACTTTGGGGGTGCACCATTTCCTTAGGCTAACTCTAATAATGATGGGCCAGTTTTTGCTCCATTTGTCCAGCAGGTAATGTCTCACAGCAGGGCAACTTTTCAGAGTATCTAGTTCACCGTGGGAAGGGGGAGCCCTAGAAAACGGAGCACTCCGTCCCATGCGAGCAACAGGCAGGTTTGGCTGCCGCTTATCTCCTTGGCGGTTTCAGTGCTGTTATCGGAGTCAGACAGAATGGAAATATTTCTACATCAGTATTTGTTGGTATTCATGGAAGTTGGAATACCACAATACTTTAGGAAAAGTACTAACCTAAAGCCACACAACTCAATCTTTCAATCCTGTCACTAGCACGTAAGTTCCCTGAGCCTAGTGCTTTCTGTTTTGTTCACTTTTGAATCCCAGTGTCTAAACTTGGGGTAAGATAGTAGGTATTCAATACATGTTGAGTAAATGATTGAATAATTAAGAGTGGATTATAATGTGCCCTGCGGGGAAGGGGAACCTTCACACTGGTGGAAGCCCACCCTTTCCCGGTCACTCACCACATCGGGATCTCCAATAGGGAGAGGTCAGTGTCCAGCTTATAGGGCCCCCAGCCTGTAGAGAATCTTTCGTCACTTGGCTGAGATTGTCCTAATTGTCATCTTCTCAAATTGCCCCGTACACTCACATCCTACCATCACAACAACGGAGACTGAGAGTAAATGTTCTGTTCAATTTTATCCTCTCCCCCAGTCATCTCCCAGGCAGCGGTAGGAGACAGTATTCTACCACCTGCTGTGTGACTTGGGAAAATTGACTTAACCTCTCTGAGCATCAGTTTTTCTCATCTGTCAAATGAAGCTGCTACCTACCTCACAAGTTGGTTGTGAGAATTACGTGAGTGAATGTATTTTAAATGTCTAGCCCCGTGTTTGGTCCACAATTGGCCCTTCATGAAGATGACTTCTGGTCTGTGTCCCCCCTCAGTTAAACAACAGTAGAGGAAGATGCAGATTCACCTCATTCTCATTATTCGTGGTACTGCAAACCCTGAGTTAGTGAGCGCTGAACCATTGCTCTGAGGGGCAACATAGTTAGGTCCCTGCTCACGTGTCTGTCAACCAGTCAGTACATAACTCTGTTTTATGTGTGTTTTTGCTTAAAGACAACTTAACATATATTGTTGACTTGTTCACATTGAGCTCACAGCCAACAACCTGTAACTCCTGCCTGGAGGAAGCTTATATAACACATTTTCCCCATAAGACACACAGCCTTTTTTGCTTGGAAGACTAGAGAGCACTTCAGCACTACACTTGGGGACCATTTTAAACAGTGAAATCACCAGCAGGAAACGAAAATGCAAAAATAAATAAAAGTGGCAATAACCCACTGCAAAAGGGGATTCTTGTTTATAGTAGGAGAGCTGAAACAAGGCAGTTTGGCCTTGTTTGACCTCAGCTGGGACCTCATTTTTCCCCCCACTCTGCATGTACAAGAACATTTGATTTGGGGGTTACAAATTTTAGTGAGTGGCTGGCTCCACTGATACAGAATCCATGAGTAATAAGGATCAGCGGTTGGAAGTAGACCAGTGACAAGCATTAGGGAACTGCAGGGGTTCTGAGGGCAGAGCACATTTTGGGCTGTGCTTCCTTGGTGTACCCCAAAGCTAGCATAGTTCAGGGCACAGAGCAGGTACTTAGGAGATAATTGTTGGACTCTGGATCCAATTTAACAAACACATATCCTATCCCTATGTCAGCTGTCCCTGTGACAAGCTTCTGTTTTTGCCCTGCACTCCTCTGCAAGCAGGGTTCCTATTCCACGGGTGTTAGAAGGATAGATTTTATTGAGTTTTTATAGGGACGGCAGGAGGGTCCTTCCCATTTCTCTCTCCAGCCTTCCCACCAACTAGAGTCTTCTATGTGGCTTTTCCCTCACACAGAGCCAGGCTGGCAGGCACCATTCTTCACCTTCTCCGAAACCAGCCCTCCTCTCTGTCTAGATTTACACTCAGCAATTAGGCTCTGTCCTGGCTCCTCTGGGTTCACCCATCACTTCGCTCAGGAAACAAAGGTTACCTGGATCATCACTGTCATTAGAAGTTATTAGAAAATTCTAATGATTCCCTATGAATCATGTCAAGTACCTTTTTGTAAAAGCTGTGCTAGGTGCCGTAATAAGGAAATTTGCAGTGATGAGAAGGATCGTGCCCCATCTGTGAGGAGCCTGCAGACCCGTGGTGTGATGGTTTGTGAAGTACAGGAAGGCAGAAGAGGCAGTGAGACTAACATGAAAGAGCCCCTTGTGAGTCAGGCCAGTACAAGTGTGTAGCACTGAAGAACAACCTCCCCCTCGACTCTTTATTTTTAATCATTAGAAGGCTTTATTTTCAATGCAATTTCTACTAAAAGGGAAAAAAATGAACAAAGGTACATTTACATTTGTAGTCTATGAATACATAATTTAATCACAGACTTCATGAGCTTAGAAATAATATAACTATGGCTAGATGTGTAGTATACAAGTGACTTAGTTATTACTTTGCCCAAAGTGACATTCTGGAGTGGAAACAAATGCATTTTATTTTTGTTTGCACAGAATTGAACTAAGGATAGACTATTGATCCAAAACAATCTCAAAGATTGTGTTTACCTTGGTAAACACTATGAAAAAAGTAGTAAATTCTCTTTGTTCTACCTAGTTCCCTGCCAAGTGTATAAAAGCAAAATTTTAAATAGGTGCAAGTGACCCGAGATCATGAGGATACTATTTTGCGGTTAGTGACCCATTGTCAGATGTTTAGCTTTTTGGACAAACCACAGTGGGTTTTAAATTCTAGACTTTACTTATCCTTGTTAATTCACTTCAGCTGGTGTGCAGTTTATGTGTGTTCTGGGAATGCGAGCTCATTTAATTTTGTTTTCAATTAAGATTTTTTTTGTTACTGAAGAAAAACACAAACATTATGGAAACTAGTAGAATTCATTGAAATCAAAGACCATCCTTGTTAGTTTTTTTATTGTACCCATTCCATATTTTATTGTATTTCATTCTAGTGTTTTTCTCAGCATTTATTATATAATTATTTAAATAGTGTCATTCATGTTTTTTATATCTTTTCATTTACAACTATTCTCCATGTGTTTAAAATACAAATTTTATAATGCTACATGATCATTTGAGTGAATCCTAATTTACTCCAGCTTTCCTCTGTCACAAATAACCTTAAAATTCACATCTTTGGACATAAAGGTCTTCTTTCTTCTGCATTATGCCTTTAGACCCTCACATTGGAGTTACTGATTCAAAGGTATGGACATTTCAAAAAAAAAATTTTTAATACGTATTGACATTGGTGATTCCATTTTAAAAATTAGCCTCTTCTTGGGGCACCTGGTGGCTCAGTTGGTTAAGTGTCTGCCTTCCTCTCAGGGCATGATCCCAGGGTCCTGGGATCGAGCCCCACATCAGGCTCTCAGTTCATCGGGGAGCCTGCTTCTCCCTCTACCCCCCACTCGTGCTTGCTCTCTCTCAAATAAACAAAATCTTTAAAAAAAAAAATTAGCCTCTTCTCAATTAGACATTTTCTCCAAAAAACAAAAGGCCAAAAGTAAAGCATTCCAATATGCAGTTGAAATTACTTTTGAATTATCTTCAGACTTGGATTATACTGTGACTGTCCCTCTCCAATGGCCTAGAAACTGATGAGAGTAGTACCTTCACCCCAGTTCCTGTTGATAAAATGTGCAGTGACTGCCAGCACCCAGGAGCCCTCCCCGTCACCAGGCTTGCCGTGCACTGGGAGTAGATAGAGATCAGCTGGAACTCCTCCATCAGGAGTTTGCTGCAATGCCTTGCTTTTGTTAAAGTCCAGTTTGGTCAGTCATACATTTCAAAATAATAGGGAGCTGGAGAGAATATGCCTTTGTACATCAGTGAATTAGGATTCATTAAAAGCATGCGCCTCTTTCCTAGAGTAGCCTGATAATGTCTGTTGTAATGGCAGCCACCTGCTTGAGATCTAAATGGTCAGCACTTTGTGACCTTTGGAGGTATTTCTTTCGTGTTTTTTCACAGAAGAAAAATAAGAGCCTTTATAACTCTATCTGACCACAGTCAAACACACTGTCGATTCTCAGCATCTCGTTAAATACGGGTTCTGCCCATAATAGTGGGCCCAGGGCTCAGCCACCTCTTCCGTCTCGCTTTTGTGAGATGTACTGTTACACTCCAGCTCTCAGGGACAGCCTGTGGCCCGTTCCACCTATGACAACTGGAAAAGAATCTGCTTACTACATTTTACTGCACGTGTCCTTGCAGCTCTCCTCGGGTCCTTAGAGATTGGCACAGCCTGTCTCCTTTTCCTCAAATCGTTCGTCTCCAGCAATTCAGCGACAGTAGTCCTCTCCGTAAGGCAGTTGCTCCTGCGAATATGGTAGGAACTACAGAGTGCTGAGGATAGATTTATAAAATGGAGAAGCTGCATGTGATTGTTTCAGCAGAAATTTTTCCCATATTTGACCAGGCGTTAGGAATAGAACTATATCCTAAATCAACAGAGAATAGCCCAGTTTATGAGAATTGTTACATATGCACCTATGTCATGTTTTTGATCCTCACAGGATCCCTGTGGTGTATTATCCTCACGTCATATATGAGACAACCAGGGCTCAGTGTGTCCGAGTGCCCAAGCAGAGCCCTGGTTAATGGGATCGCTGGAAGCTGGAGCGAGGGTGTTGCGTAGGCAGGTGTGTACGTGGGCGCACACGTGTACCCACATTTAAAGCCACGGGAAGCTAAAATGGAGTCTCAGGACCAGTTAAACACAAGAGATGCTTCATTCTGGTTCCTAACCTGTGGATTTCGGTTTCCTTTCCTAAACTGCAATCTCCTGTATTGATGCCACGTGGCCACAACCTCCAGTGACTCATTATCACCAGGGTACGGAAATGCGTGCGCTTGTGCTGTGCTTGGTTTTGTTCAACCATCTGTGTCTTTTTGAAGAAAAATATCCAGAAACCTACAGCTGTTGTTTTAGTAAGTTAAAATAACTCGAAGTCAAGGTTTTGGCAGTGGCCCTTACCTAGTATGGCATGATAAAATTACTCCCGAAGCGCCCGTGATTACCTTGGTTCATTACAAGTAGTCCGGCTCCAGCTTCTGCACACTGCCGGCGTTGTTGGCTTTGCTCAGTCGCCAGTGTGTCATTCAGTTGTCTGAGGAAAATGCAAAATTTTTGAAGGGTAATCAGGTAAATCACCGCTTTCACATGTATTTTCTAAAAATTATCACTAAAAAGCAGAAGAACTTGGGGCACCTGGGTAGCTCAGTTGGTTAAGCGTCTGATTCTTAATTGTGGCTCAGGTCGTGATCTCAGGGTCATGAGATCAAGCCCTGAGTGGGGCTCCGTGTTCAGTGGGAAGTCTGCTTCTCTCCCTCTCCCTCTGCCCCTCCTCCCCCCCTCCATGTGCACACATGCACACTCTCTCTGTAAAATAAATTAAAATTTTTAAATTTTTAAAATATAAATTAAAAAGCAGAAGAACTTTGTGAAGGACAAATTAAGTTTTCAGTCAATTTGAATAAAATTGAGTCCTGGGAGATTTATGGTGTGTGTGTGTGTGTGTGTGTGTGTGTGTGTGTGTGTGAGTGATCTCTGTGGAATTCCACTCAGAAGTCTTGAAACCAACAGGGTGTATGATAACAACTGAAAGGCCTAACTTTGAACACTGCCAAAGAAAGTAGGAAATAGGTTTCTCATGGGAGTATGACATTCATCTCCAACTCAAGAAGTTCTTAGTCAAAGAGGTGAAGAAATAGTTCTCAGCAATTTCCTGAATCAGTCATGTAATTTGGTTTGTGTGTGGTTTGTATTATTTTTTCGTTTGTAATTACTTGTAGGTTATGTAAGTCTGTGCCTGCTGAGGTGCTGTTCTGTACCCGTTCCTTCAACATATAAGGGGATGGTTGGATTTGGGGAGGGGGAAGACCAGAACGATCACCGGAAGAGAGCAACAGCTAGTGTCTCAGTAAGGAATGTGTTCAGCTGCAGGTGACAGAAAACCTGACTGCAGTGGCTCGTCCAACATGGGGTTTGTTTGCTTGCACGGTAAGGAGTCCAGGGGTAGACTGCTGCTGGTGTGGGTTTAACTGCTCAGCAATGCCCCTGAGGACCCAGCTTCTTTCTGCTCCACCATCCTTTGCCTTGTGCTGGCTTTCGTCTTCATGTTTAATAGTGTCGAGAAGGCTGCTGTGCTTCCGGCCATTGATTCTTAATTCGGGGTGGTGAATAGGACCAGGGAAAAGAGCAATGCCAGTTGTATGTCCCGTTTTATCCGGTGAGCAAAAGTTTCCCAGAAGCTCTCGTCTCAGCGAGTGTCTGCCTATTCTCATTGGCCAAAAATGGATCAGTTGGCTACCCTAGCAGCAGGAAGGACTGAGAAGGAGGAAGGTGGAGATTGGGGCAGAGTCAGCCCTTCCGTGTCTGCCAGAGCGGGGCAGCAGTTTCTCTCTGCAGAAACCGGTGTTAAGGCAAATGCAGAGGATGGCTGGAAGTTTAGTGTTTTGGGCCCATAGACCCCGTCAGACTTCACTGAACAGTAACCAGTCACTTTTGAAAACCAGATGATAAAATAGATGTCTGGAAAAAAAAATGAGACAAGCTAATTTATAGCAAAATATGTCATTCCCAAAATTAAGTGGGAAGAGATTCTATCGAAAAGGTGCCAAAGATCTTCACAGAGACCATTATGAAAGAAATGACATTTCACTCCTTAATTGTTTCCTTTATAGAAGGGATGGCTAACAGATTTGAGGATTCCTGCCTAATTTGCTTTTATTATGTGGGAAGGGATACTTTGCAGGTAAACAAAAGGAAAAGTTTTTAAAAATTGTTTGTATGCAGATATGTGCTATGAAAATGCTTACAAAACAAGCATACTTCGTGCAATTTATGAAAATCAAACTTCAGTTCATCCACAGGTCTAGGTATGATGAATTATTACAGAGGTTAGTTACTAAATGCATGATTCGGGGAAGTTACTTGACACAACCGAATTCAGAGCAGCTCTCTGTAAAGTGGGGGTGGTACTGCCTACCCCGCAGGGCTTGTGAGATGAGGTGCCTGGCACACAGGAGGGACTCAAGGGCTGGGCGCTGCCCTCATAATTAGTGGTAGTGCTGATGCTTCTGGAACTGCCCTAAAACGTCATACCTTGGTACTTTTATCCTTGTTCTTCCCTCTTTTTGTAGAGATGTGGTGATTGAAGATGGAGGCAGAAACTGAGTGGTAGGAGTGGTTTTAGGGATTGCGGGGAGAAAATTAGGGTTATTCTTGCCCAGACTAGTCCAGAACCTCTCTGTTTTTATATATGTGTAATTAATACCCTGCCTTCTTCCGATATGGGATGTGAGTAGTGTGTGTCCCCAGGCTCTTCACGTGTAACGATAGTGTCATAAAAACCACTAAGCTTAGAAGAGAGTCCAGATTACACATTGACTAAATGTGTCGTACAGGCACACTGCAAAGTCTCTCGGGCCCCTCCATTTCCTTACCTGTAAAGTGGTGCTAGCAGGGCCTGTATTAAAAGGGTAAGTTTGGGGCATCTGGGTGGCACAGTTGCTTAAGCATCCAACTCTTGGTTTTGGCTCAGGTTGTGATCTCAGTGTTGTGAGATCAAGCCCACCTCGGGCTCCACACTGAGCATGGAGTCAGCTTGAGTTTCCCTCTTCCTCTGCCCCTCCTGTTCATGCTCTCTCTTAAATAAATAAACCTTTTTAAAAAAAGAAGAAAGGGGTAGGGTTGTAGGACATAAGCAAGGAAGTGGGTTTGAAAGCCCTTTGTAATGGTAAAGCTTGATGCGAATGCAAGATTTTATTCCTTTTGGTTTTACCAATTGTTACAGCAACAGCTCTCAAATATGCCCACTTAGTTAACTCTATTGTGTACATCTATGTCAGATGTTTACTTCTTAATAGATTGCCCCATGTATGCCTGCACCACCTTCTTCCCTTCAAATCACTACCAGCAAGTAGTGCCCAGGGACCACGAATGCTATAGTGTTAGCCTGAACCAAGCATAATTAGTAAGGGAATCTGCCACAACAAATTCATACCAAGAAAATATAAAGTACTTTAAAATCAGCATCAATTTGAGATAGTCTGTTCCTCTCCTGCCCTTCATTAGTCGGGTAATCAAGAGTTGGCCGTGTTCTTTCCAGAAGCTCATGTTGCATGTTGACCTGGAAAGGTAGTAGTCCAGGTAACGATGGCAACTTTTATGTTAACCATCAATCACTTTAATGAGTACGAGAGTGCATCCTATCACCCTGCCAGAAGATGCAGGAATGAAGAGTGACTCGTTTACTGGTTGAATATGTGTTTTCTCTGTGTTGGGTTCTGTGTTGGTGCTGTGGCCATAAAACAGAGTCCCGTCTCCAGTTCCAGTGTAGTAATGGGGCTGTGGTAGCAGACTTTGTTGGTCCCCTGAATTCAATCTCCTCCTAAAAACAGAGCCAAACAAGGGTGGTTGCCAGAGGCTGGGAAGGGAGGGATGGTGGGAGTGGTTTAATGGGTAGTGAGTTTTAGTTTTGAAAGGTGGAAAAAGTTCTAGAGATTGGTCCACAATGTGAATGTAGTCAGCACTATTGAACTATACACTTAAAAATAGTTAAGATGGTAACTTTTACGGTAAATTTTAATTTTTTAATAGTAAAATAAAGCAACTAGACACCAAAACCAAAACCCCATGGACAACATTTACCACACAGAGGTGACAAGCTACCCCCTAAAAAGAATCTCAAAATACAAGTATGTTAAATCACTTACGCCACAAGATCTGCATGATGTCGATAGCTTTGTGTGAAGAAGCAGAGGGAAGTCATGAGGTGATGGACAGACTTGATTATAGGCAAATCCCAACACCACCAGCAAGTACTCACTGAAAAGTGTGGTGCCTCAAGTCCATTAGTGGGTGAGTGCAAGGGACTCCTAGAAGGAGATGGAGTAGTACAGACCCCATGAGCCCTCAAAACTGACCAGCCCAGGCTCCCTTCCAAGACAGGGTCCCCCACTAAGGAGCAACTGGTAGGAGTAGGATCAGAATTGGGCAGGAAAGAGACAACAGAGATGAAGGAAAGAGGAGGCCAGGTAAAAGTGAGGGGGGATTTAGCTCCTTGTGACTGCAGGACCACTCAGCAACAGCCAGAGACAAAGAAGACGGTCATGTCTTCTCCTGCATTCCACATCATCATTATGAGAGAAAACTTCTCTAGGAAGTGCTCCCGTAGATTTAATCTGTAGGTCTCATCAGCCAGAATTGGGTCATACCCCCAGGCCTGAACCAGTAACTGTCAAGGCGAATGAGACATGATGGGCTGACACCCAGTCATAATCCACCCCTTGAGAATGAACCTTCTCGTAGCACGTGAGAGCCTAAAGACCCAAACGCGGTCTGGTTGCCATTACGGAAGAAGGGGCCTGCCTGTTGGGTAAATGATCAACAGTTATTGCAACTATTTGCTCTCATGCCCAATTACGTTGTGTCCTCAAATATGGTGGTCACACTCCGTCTGTGGAATTCTCCTGTTAAGTGCATTTGGTAGACATGTTATCAGACATGCAGAATGAGTCTTCAAGGGGGGACCTATGCAGTTGTGTGTGAGCGTCTTTTCAGAATACCCTTAATTCTCTTGGATAAAACAGGTACATGCTCTACTGCCATAGTATTAATTTAAATAAGTATTACTGACTACCTAATATATCAGTCATCAGTGAATTGTGGTGGGATAGAGATGAATAAGGTATGATTTCTGTCTTTAAGTTTCTTATACTATAGTATAAAGATCATCATTTAAGCTTATGACATAATTTTATTGTCTAAGTTGAATAAGTCTCAAGAAGTAACTGGATATCTTGTCAAGCAATTCACCCAGGGAGCAACTCAGCACCAGTTACATAAAAATAAAATTCTTCCAGTTAAAAAAAAAAAAAGAAAAATTGCTGGGGAAGGAAACAGCAAGGAAGTCACACAAAGCCAGTCACCATATTTTTAACACTAAGTGAAAATAGCACAAAATGGACTTCTTGAAGTTAGAAGAAGGTATCTTGGAGTACCTCCTTCTAAAAGTTCAGGAAAACCAATTTTACATGAAAATAAGCAGAAAAGGATTAAGGTTAATGCCATACTAGAAGAAATCACCTATAAGGACAGAAGAGAGAATAATATTCCTGCAGTTAATGAAACCATCCCCAAAAGGCATGTGCTCAAAACAGATAAAACTATTACCTGCTATTCAAAATGAGCTCAGAGACCTATTTAAAAAAAAATAAAAGGTATTAAATAACAATAGAAATCCGACTTAGAAGAACTCAAAAAAGAGGTGAATAGTTCTAATTACAAATAAAAAGCAATTACTTCAGAATTAGAAACAAAAGCAAAAGAAACTCAACAGCAAATAAAACACAACAAAAAATTCCTTGAAAGAAATAGAAAGGTCAAAAGAAGGAATTTTTTAGGGGGGAGAATCTTAAGCAGGCTCCCTCGATGTGGGATTCCGACCTCACAATCCTGAGATCATGACCTGAGCCGAAATCAAGAATCTGACGCTCTGACTGAGCCACCCAGGTGCCCCAAAACAAGAACATTTTTTTTTAAAGGAATGAAGAGATAAAAATAACTTGAAAATACGTAAAGCAGGTCTAGCATACAGATAATAGAAGTCACTGAAAAAACTGAAGCAGGAGAACAGATAAATACTTAAGGCTATATTCTAGAAAACTTCCCTGAAATACAAAAAAAATTTAAACCACATTTTGGAAGAGCAGACAGCCTACCTAAGAATGTTGTAGAATGGCAGACAACAAGTCATTCTAGAAACATTACTGGACTTTAAAAGAAACAAATCCTTTAGACATCTGAGTAAAAAAGGAAAGTGACTTATAAGGGGAAAAAATAAATTATCAGACCTTTGACAGCAGCTCTTTATGCCAGGGTAAAATAGTATAACCATTGAGTAATGGAGGCAATTTAGGTTTACTTGTGATCTATTTTGTGAGGGGTACCTGGGTGGCTCAGTCAGTTAAGCATCTGCCTTTGGCTCAGGTCATGATCCCAGGGCAAGCCCCACATCAGGCTCCTTGCTCAGCAGGGAGACTGCTTCTCCTTCTGCCTGTCGCTCCCCCTGCTTGTGCTTGCTCTCTCTCTCTTTCTGTCAAATAAATTAAAATATTTTTTTTAAAAAAAATTATTTTGTGAGCAGTGCCCTGTGAGTGGTGTAAACAAGAATCACTAGTAGAAGAGTCCAGGAAAAAAAGCCATCATTTTCAACTAGGAAGGCTTCATGGAGGAGGTAGAAGTGTTTGTATCTTAAAGAAATCTTTGAAAAATTTTAAACTAACATATTTCAGAATTATAACATTATACATTAATGTGATTTATCCTCAGTGTTCAGCTATGCATAATATTGGATTCATTGCATACCACCCCATGTCTATATTTTTCTTATTTTACAAAAAATAGATAAATTCTGGCTAAAAGGTTTTTTTTAAATACTGGAATTTGAGTAATTTATTCTGTGAATCCAGAATATGCTATTTTAAAAATTACATACAATTTAGTGTTTTTTTTTTTTAGAGTAGATGTGATAAGCAGCATACTTAAATTTTTTGTAAGTGGAAACCTTGATAATCCAGCTTTTGAGTTGGTTGATAATCAGGACAAAAGTAATTACATAAATTAAACAGAATTCTGAGCGAAATTAACTGTCAATAACGTACTCTATCATTATTTTTTGGTTAATTTATTTTAATAGCACATAAAATGAATGGTAGGATGTGTTTATATTTTAATATAGAATTACCTTAAAATCTAAAGGGCATTTGCATTTTTTAAAAAATATGTTTTAAGTAATCTTCTTTTTTTAAGGAGTTTTTTGGGTTTTTTTTTTAAGATTTTATTTACTTATTTGACAGACAGAGACAGCCAGCGAGAGAGGGAACACAAGCAGGAGGAGTGGGAGAGGAAGAAGCAGGCTCCCAGCATAGGAGCCTGATGTGGGGCTCAATCCCAGAACGCCGGGATCACGCCCTGAGCCGAAGGCAGACACTTAATGACTGCGCCACCCAGGCTCCCCAGTTTTAAGTAATCTTTACACCAAACAAAGGGCTCAAACTCATAACCCCAAGATCAAGAGTTGCATGCTGTACTAACTGAGCCAGCCAGGTGCCCCAAATTTGCATTTCATGTAATGCTTTTTATACAAAGTAGTGGCCAAAGTTCAGGGTCAAACAGTTTTTTAGTGTGCTTCATACCACATTAAAAACAAATTCAAGATGGATTAATTGCAAAAAAAAGTAAAACTAATAGAACTATTCTGATGGCCCAGAAACCGTGAAGGAAAAGATTGATGGACTTAGCTTACATAAAAATTCTAGGCTTCTATATTCATTCATTCATTCTTTTTATTGAGAACATACTATTTACCAGGCACTGTTCTTGGTGCTGAAGATACGGTGGTATCCTAAACAGCCGGTGTCACTGCTCACAAAGGGCATATATTGCATGCTATATGGCAACCAGTACCATAAATAAATGGCTGGGGGGTGGGGCGGGGGGAGACCATAACCTTGAGAGATTATTTGTAAAATGTATGATAAATATTATAATAAACAAGAGCTCATGTAAATTAATAAACAACCCAATAGACAAATAAGCAAAAGTTAATGGTAGTGAATTAAAAGGAGAAGCAACTGGAAATGACCAATAAACACATGAAGAGTTGCTCAGCCTAAAAGTAGTTGAAAATGCAGTTAGAACAGCCATGGCAGACAGTGTTTCTCCCTTCAGCTTGGCCTAATTTCTGAAAATTCCTAACTCCCACTGCTGGGAAATGTGTGAGGAAATGATCTCAAGTCCAAGAATTTCTAGCCTTTTTGAAAGTAATCTAGGAGTGTCTATTAAAATGACACATTCTCATACCCTTTGACCCAGAAAGCACATTTCCTGGGAACCTATCTTATAGACGTAAAAGCACTAATGCTTAAGGACATGTATAAGAGTATTTACTGTATCATAGTTTGTTTCCTATATAGAAAAAAGTGGAAACATCTTGAATATTCTTAAAGAAGTTTACCCATGTTATGGAACATTTTGCAGCTGTTGAAAAGAATGAATTTGATTTCTGTATATCATATTGACCTACAAGAACAAATTTGATATATTGATTGTTCAATGACAAAAAGCAATTTGTTGGGTAATAGATATGAAATTTTTAACCAAAGAAAGAAAAATATATGGATATATAAACTGCTAAATAGGTTATTAGGGACTTAGCATTACTGTGAAATTAAAGTAGACAATTTACTGCCTATTCATACATTATACTCGATAATGTTTGAATTGTTACAATGAGCATGTACTTCTTTTGTTTTTTAACATCCTGTGGGAAAACCTTTTAACTTACTCCATGATGTTTTAAAGGGTGAAACTGTAATCAGTGGTGGAAGTTGCAGGAAGGCTGATTTTAGTTCATCTAAGGAAGAGCTTTGCCACAACAGTGATTCAACAGTGGATTCGAGAACCTTGGGTGAGGGTCTCCAGAAATATTCAGGCAGAGAGCCATAAGCTGCTGGAGAGAAGACTTTTGTGTCTGGTTTTGAGGGTTGGACTAGAGGACTCTAAGATTCCTTCCAACCCTGATAGTTTTTTATAATAGTTTAATAATATTACACAGTGAGACTTATAATATTTTTCTTGTTACTCTTTCTTGTTGTTTAACTGAGACATAATTGATATTATGTCATATTAGTTTCAGCTGTACAACATGATTTGGTTTTTTGTACATATTGTGAAACAGATCACAATAAGTCTACTTAACATCCATCACCACACATAGTGTTTTTCTTGTGATAACTTCTAAAAAGATCTACCCTCAACAATTTTCAAATATACAATAAGGTATTATTTTTTTAAGATTTTATTTATGTATTTGAGAGAGAGAATGAGAGAGAGAGAGAGAGCACATGAGCAGGGGGGAGGAGAGGGAGAAGCAGACTCCCTGCTGAGCTGGGAGCCTGATACAGGACTTGATCCTGGGATTCTGGGATCATGGCCTGAGCCGAAGGCAGTCACTTAACCAACTGAGCCACCCAGGCGCCCCACAATAAGGTATCATTAACTATAGTCACTGTGCTGTACATTACATCCCTCTGACTTATTTATTTTTTAACTGGAAATGTGTACCTTTTGACCTTTACCCATTTCACTCACCACCTACCCCCACCTCTGGCAACCACCAATCTATTTTCTTTGCATTTTTTGTTTTAGATTCACATATAAATGAGATATTTGCCTTTGACTTATTTCACTTTGCAGAATGCCCTCAAGGTCCATCTATGTTGTAGCAAATAGCAAGATTTCCTCCTTTTTTGTGGCTGAGTAATATTCCATTGTTTTAAACCACAAATTCTTTATCCGTTCATCCATCAGTGGACACAATGTCATGGCTCTTGTATATAATGCTGCAGTTAACCTGGAGGCACATATATCTTTTCGAGTTAGTGCTTTCGTTACCTTCACATAAATACCCAGAAGTGGAATTGCTAGATCATGTGGTAGTTCTGTTTTTAACTTTTTGAGGAAACTCCATACTGTTTTCCATAGTAGCTGCAACAATTTAAATTCCCACCAGTGCATCTTCACCAACACTCATGTCTTGTGTTTTGTTCTGTTTTGTTTTTTGAGGGGGTGGGGAGGAGCAAAGGGAGAGGGAGAGAATCACAAGCAGGCTCCCCACTGAGTATGGAGCCCAACATGGAGCTCAGTCTCACAACCCCAAGGTCATGACCTGAGCCAAAATCAAGAGTTGGAGGCTCAACCAACTGAGCCACGCTGGTGCCCCTTGTCTATTTGATAATAGCCATTTGGACTTGTCGGATGTGATACCTCATTGTAGTTTGGATTTGCATTTCCCTGATGTTAATGATGTTGAGTACCTTTTCATGTACCTGTTGGCCATCTGTGTGTCGTTTTTTGCCAAAATGTCTATGTAGATCCTCTGCCCATTTTTTAATTAGATTGTTTCTTTGCTATTGAGTTGTAAGAGTTCTTTATATATTTTGAATATTAACCTCTTATCAGATATATGATTTGCAGATATCTTCTACCATTTGGTTGGTTGCCTCTTTATTTTGTTGATGATTTCCTTTGCTGTGCAGAAGCTTCTTAGTTTGATATAGTTCCATTTGTTTATTTTTGCTTTTATTGCCTTCACTTTTGGAATCAAATCCAAAAAATCATTGCCAAGACCAATGTCAAGGAGCTTATCATCTGTGTTTTATTCTAGAAGTTTTGTGGTTTCAGGTCTTACATTTGAGTCTTTAATCCATTTTAAGTTGAATTTTCTGGGTAGTGCAAGTTAGTGGTCCAATTTTCCCAGCACCATTTATCGAAGACACTGTCCTTTCCCCAGTGTGTATTCTTGGTACCTTTGTCATAAATATAAGCATGGGTTTATTTCTGGGCTCAGTATTTTGTTCTTTTGATCTATGTGTCTGACATTTTTATGCCAATACCATACTGTTTTGTAATATAGTTTGAAATCAGGAAGCATGTTGCCTCCAGCTTTGTTCTTTCTCAAGATCGCTTTGACTATTTGGGGTCTTTTATGTTTCCATACAAATTTTAGGTTTTTGTTTTCTGTGAAAAATGCCAATGCAATAGGGATTGCATTGAATCTGTAGATTGCTTTGGGTGGTTATAGATATTTTAACAATATTAATTCTTCCAATCCATGGGCATGGAATATCTTTCCATTTTGTGTGTGTGTGTGTGTATCTTCCTCAGTTTCTCTCGTCAATGTCTTCTAGTTTGCCTTGTACAGGGTTTTCACCTCCTTGTTTAAATTTATTCCTAGGTATTTTATTCTTTTTGATGTAATTATAAATGGGATTGTTTTCTTAATTTTCTCTGTTTATTACTAGTGTATAGAAACATAACAGAATTTTATGTACTGATTTTTGGGTCCTGCAGATTTACTGAATTTGTTGATTAGTTCTAACACATTTTTGACAGAGTTGTTAGGTTTTTCAATATATAATTTCATGTCATCTGCAAATAATGGCAGTTTTACTTCTTCCTTTCCAATTTGGATGCCTTTTATTTCTTTTTCTTGTTTAATTGCTCTCACTAGGACTTCCAATATTATGTTGAGTAAAAGTGATATCCTTGTCTTGTTCCTGGTCTTAGAGGAAAAACTTTTAGCTTTTCACTGTTGAGCACAATCTTAGCTGTGGGTTTGTTGTACATGGCCCTTATTATGTTGAAGTACATTCTCTGTATACCCACTTTGTTGAAAGTTTTTATTATATATGGATGTTGACGATTATGTACTTGTGTTTTTTTTTCCAATACCAACAAAATATTTTTTTTAAAGATTTTATTTATTTATTTGACAGAGATAGAGACAGCCAGCGAGAGAGGGAACACAAGCAGGGGGAGTGGGAGAGGAAGAAGCAGGCTCATAGTGGAGGAGCCTGATGCGGGGCTCGATCCCATAATGCCGGGATCACGCCCTGAGCCAAAGACAGACGCTTAACGACTGAGCCACCCAGGCGCCCCAACAAGATATTTTTTAAAATACTGTATCATTACAGCATTGTTATTCCCCAAGTAGCATAATAAAAATCACTAAAATTGTGAGGTATTTTCCCTCCCTTCTTTCAGTTACAAAAATATTTAATAGATTTAAAGTGTAGACTCATAGATCCAGAATGATTATCAAGTAATATTTCAGTTCACCATTAACCATCCCCTGCTCTCTTCTCCATATCATCCCAGTCTAGATTTCAAACATGACTGCTCCAAAGACACCAGTGATAGGAGAGTTCTCTCCAATCACAGTTTGCTACCCACACTGGTCTAGAGTGGAAAATTTCACAGTATCCTTTGCAAACTCAGGTTTACTCTCAGGAAGGCCTTATTGTGAGTGCTGTCCTTTGGACTGAAGCTTACACCTGTTTTCTCCACTTCAATGATTAGAAACAAAGAATCAAATTATTCTCGGCCTCTAAAGAATGTCCTGGAACATTGCTTCAACCTTCCCATCTCAGAGGTGAAAAAACTGAGGACCAGGTAGCATGTAGAACCTGCCTGTGTTGAGAACTGGTACCAAAACCCACTTACCTTCCCTGCCAGCTGAGTGCACCCTCTGCTGCCCTCGTCCTGCCTTTCTCTCAGACACCCACCAGCAGCACCTGCTTGGTTCTACATCCGGTGCCTTTCGCCCACTAATACAAGGTCGCTTAGGTACCTACGACTTACAGGACTTTTGAAGTAGAAACTGATCTCTCAGCGCTGGGTTTTGCCATCCCACACCAAGGTAGGAGTATTTCAGAGCAAGGAGAAACTCTGAATCACCTCTCATTTTGGGCCGAGGACCTAGAACCTCCCCTTTTCCCACTCCTTTTCAGTCCCCGTGCTGAGGTTTTATTTTAATGTCAAAACCTCACAGGATTAGGAACCAAGAGGATTTTTTTTTTTCATATCTATTCAAAACTGAAGCCCTATTGCCATTAGGAAGCTGAGGTTCTTTGTTCAGTGTCTGCTTGTGTTTGGGCTAAGTGAAAACCCCTGGGTGGTAGTGGGTGCTTCCAGCACCAAATGCTTTCTGCACAAGGTCCAAGCATTCCTGCTGGTCTGATACGAGGGTCACACCAAGAAGGATGTGACTAATAAAGAATGTGACTTCAGAGACTCTGTGAGTCCAGACAACTTCTGATAAACATTTAAACAGAGGTTAAGAATGTTTTCTTTTCTGAAGGGAAACTATGCAGTCTATGGTGTGAGTGGGAGGGGGTAGAGGGGAATAAATCTAAACATGAGCTTCCTCTTTTCATAATTCTTAAACGTTTTTTAGCAGCAGCCATTTTTAATAGCCTGACAGGCTTTCGTAGTGAGAACCCACAGCTGGGTGCCGGCCAGAGAAGGGGGATGGGATCTACAAAGACGAGCCAATTCCTAAGTGATTACCAAGCAAGTTTAAAAATAAGCTGGCATTGAGGCCAGTTTCCCTGGTTCCCACCCTGAGTCCAGGAATGCTCCGAAAAGGTGTCCCCTCCAGGCACACTTGACGGTCCCTGGTTGGGATCTTTGCTTCCTAGGCTGACAAAAGGGGGAAGCTCTGTAGGGGAAATGGGTGTTGACTTCAGGGAAAGGTGAAGTCGACCAGATGGCACCTGAGCATCCTCAGCCCCCCCAGGGAACTGTGGGAGCACTGGTCCGGGACAGGCAGGAGGGCGCCAACACAGTTATCTGGCTGGCAGGGGAAAGGAAAGCAGCGTAGTTCCGGTGACGCAAAGCACTGTTGTCCCTAGTGCTGCCCCAGCTCATGTCTTTGAGCACTTTCTCCTCACGGGCTCTTTGGTTTATCTCCTCCCGTTTCCTGCATGGTGTGTGTGTTGGGGGGAGGGGGTGTGGATAAGTATGGCACTTTCTCTGCTTGCTTCTAAATAAAAAGAAAAATAATGTCATTCAGCAGACTCCTTCTAAATGGGGAGGGGGAACTTCAGTTTTGGAAGAAAAGGCATCGATGTTAACTATTGAATGTGTCTGCGTCCATTATTTTAGCCATTACCCCTGCAGGCAGAAGCACTCGGGACCCATGGAGCCAGGACGCAGTTGTGTCAGTCCCTCTCCTTTGAATTTTAAGTGGGTGAAGAAATTATTTCATTTTGAAATCCTATAAGTATTCCCATACTCAGTTTCAGACATTTCTTGCATTTCTGAGAGTTCTTTCTTTAAAAAACAAAAACAAAAGACTAGCCTTCACTTGTTTGTTGGTTTATTCACTTATGCAATCATTCATTCATTCATTCATTCATTCATCCATCCATTCATTCATGTGTCCACCAAAACCTATGATAGGCTCTGTTAGGATGGAAGGGGCCATCATGTCAGTAGGCCATGACTCAGAAAACTAGGAGTCATGGTTAGGATGAAAGTTGTGCAGTTAAACCTACCCTGAAATCTTGGCCCTGCTACTGATAAGCTCTGCAACTCTGCACAAGTCATTTAACCTCTCAGAGCCTCTGATTTCTCATCTGTAAAATGGGCCTAAAAAGTGTAAGCCCCTCATTGGATTGTTATGAGAATGACCTGAAATAAGCGGAAGAGCCTGCATGTTACCTGGCCTCCTGTAAGGTCAGTAAATGGTGGTGGGACAGGATTCACGGTAGCCTTAAGGCTGGTGGCAGTTTTATTATTACTATTATTATTATTATTATTATTAATGAGACCAACAGCACAAGAGTGACAGGGCAAAGCACTGTTACACGTCAAGGTTGGGGAGAGATTGCTGGACAGGAATGCCTGTGAAGATTCCCTATAGAACTTAACTTGCTAGCTTGCTTTCCCTTGAGCTCTCTTATTTTTTCCAATCACATCTTCATGGAGAAATTAGGAAATTCCTTTCCCTTTTCATTTTGCTTTCTATTACATTCCCCAAGACTGAAGCTTTAGTACGGTATTCAGCTGAAGGCCACATCCCAGTATTTGCATTGACCTTGGAGTGCCAGGGTAATTGTTTTGTCAATTATTTGACTTTTTGGAGTGTGCTTACCTTGAAGAACCTCTGCAAAGGAGGACCCTGTTAATGTGTAACACAGAGATAAGTAAGGAGCTGCTCTCACTTTTTTTTTTTAAGGCTATTCAACTGGAAAACTGAAATGGTTCTATTTGCATCTCATTGGGCAGTGTTGAAAGGTGGGGGAGAAAAGGGGATTTTACTAATGAACTACACTGGGATGTAAATTTTAGCAACACAGGGTGCAATGAGTCACCTGCAATTTGTTTTCTGTTTTAAGAAAAAAGGAAATTACAAGACAGCATAATACCTTACTTGAAAATGTGATGGTATTTAGCAAGAAGACAGCAAATAGGAATACTCTGAGTTGAGCCAAGGAGCTGTGTGCTCCCTTGTAGATGGGATGAAGGAGTGATTCTCACTTGCGTGGACAGCAAGGTCATTTTTTTCACCCTCAGTAGAAGGCATTGATCGTCCGGACTGGAGAACAACATGAGAGACAAGAAGAAATGAGCAACTGTAGCGGGAGGCATGGAGTTGAGCTGGGAGGCTTGGTGACCCTGCGGCTGGGAGTCCTATCTGCCCAGGGGACACCTCCCAGGCTGGCAGGGGTGGGTGTTGGAGCTGGCGCTCTTGAGCCCTAGCAGTTCTTTTGGGAACTTTCCATTATTAGAGAAACCTCCTAGTCATTATCCAAGTGCATTTCTGAAATGCCTGACTGTGCTCAGGGCTTGGTAAGCTCAGGATTAGCCAACCTTCCACATACCCAGTCTGTATTACAAGCAAGGATCAAGGGAATGTGGCTGAGCCAAACTTTTTTTTTTAGCCTCAAACCCATAGGTAAATGGGAAGTACATATTTATATCACTGACCCATCAAGGGTTAGGGTATTTAGTAAGAAGAGAGGGAAAGAAATTGATTATCACGAATGAAGCTCTGGAATTTAGAGCTAGAGGAATTGTTGAAGACTGGGAGAAAAGCAGATTGAAAGCAAACCCTGGACCTTTAACCACTTTTCCATTCACTGCAACAAGTAGTTTGCTTATATGTCTTTCATTGATTTGTCAAGGAAGAGTTTTAGGTCACCTATAAGATAATATGGGATAGTGGTTGAGAGCCTGGGTTCTAGAACCAAATTACTTCCTTTTGAATCCCAACACACCTACTTATGTGCCTTGTGACTTTGGGCAAACTATTCAACCTTTCTTTGCCTCAGTTTTCTCTTCTGTAAAATGGGAGACAGACCCAACCTCACAGGGTTGTTGAAAGGGTTAAATTAATTACATACATATCTGTCCATAGTGAGCAGTCAATGAGTAGGTCTTGCTGTTGTTTTGTTGTGGCCATTGGTGGGGAGGTGGGGGGCAGGAGTGAGTTGAAGGGCAGGGAAAGTCATGTGGACTAGGACAACAGAGTATGGTAGGTGCAAGGAATTAGAAAAGTCATTTAGTCCAGCCTCCTCCTTAACCAGGAAACAAATCCTATTCCATTTTTTCTTTTTTAAGATTTTATTTACTTATTTATTTAATTATCTATTTGAGAGAGTGAGCAGGGGGAAAGAACCTTGAGCAGACTCTGGGCTGAGCATGGAGCTCACACAGGGCTCAATCCCATCACCCTGAGATCATGACCTGAGCCAAAACACACGCACACTCTCTGTCTCTGTCTCTCTGTCTATCTCTCTCAAATAAATCTTTTAAATAAATAAATAAAATGATAACAAGTAATTTAAAAATTTCCCTTGGAATCAATCCATCATTTGATTGGATTTGGTTGAAACTGTGAATAAAATGAAGAATCCATCCCTAATAACTCTCAGCCTTCACTCATATCCACAGGACTGCATTTTAAGCAAGTCTGTTTCTTGTTGGACATCTTTAACTGCTGGCACTTTGTTACCTTGACCTTAAACATGTAATGTGACTTTGATCTTAGTGTCTCCTTCTGAGGTAACTAAAATCCAGACTTCTCATTTCCTGACATGGCATTCCTTCAGATGTTAGAAGATAGGTAACAGGTGCTTCCCCACTCCAGGCTTCTCTTCTTTAAACACCCACATCACCTTCCATGTTGGTTTTCAGACCCCACACCATTCTTTGATGAGTCTGTTGCACTCTTAACCTCTTAGATGGGACTCCTGGCTGCAGGACTGCAAGGATTAGTGCAGAACACACAAGAACCATAGGCTCACATGACTGCAGACCAAGACAGCTAGCCTCTAGCCTCATAGCCTCACTGATGTCATGGTGGGCTCCATGGTTAAATAAGGCAGAGTGGCAAGCAGGAGCCGAGGAAGGAACTTTACCAAACTCTCTCACCGTGATCCACAGTAGTCTTGGTATCTTTGCTGTTGTTTGTATTTCAAATGAGAATTCCTCATCATACTGCTTCTAACAAAGAGGTCCTTGGCATTCAAGATTTTTTTTAAAGATTTATTTATTTATTTTGGAGAGAGCATGCGTGTAAGCAGTGGGGAAGGGGCAGAGGGAGAGGGGAAAGGAAAGAAGGAGCCTCCCCGCTGAGCGCGGAGCCCAGTGCAGGGCTCCATCTCACGATCCTGAGATCACGACCTGAGCCAAAGTCACGAGTCAGACGCTCAACCAACTGAGCCACCCAGGCGTCCAGGCATTCAAGATTTCTAGAGACTATTCCTAAATTCTCAGGCACATATTTAAACAATGAAAAAATGTTCCCTTCTTTTTATGCTAGGAGACATCTGTAGCTCTATTTATCAGAGATCTGTATTACAAATAGACCAGGATGCACGGAAAGCGAGAGATTTAAAGATCTAGATATCGAGATACTCCGGTGGCTCCTTTGTGGTCTAACTACTACACTGCTTTGCTTAACGCCCACCCTTTCTCTCAGATTGAAAATTGGACTTTATTTTTCTACGTGTCAGATTCTCTGTAGCTTTTTAGTTGCTGCCTTGAACTCTTTCCCTTAAAGGTGTTTGTTGTTAGGTGGTGGGGGTTTTTTTGTGGGTTTTTTGTTTTTTTTTTTATGTTTTTGCTTCACTGAAGCTTAGTGTGCTTTTTATGGTTTTATAGTTACCTTGCAGAAATCTCATTAGAAAAGCACTTTAATATATTACTTGGCAACCAGACATCTGACAGTATTCTAGTTCATTAGTTAGGAAACCTCCCCAGGCTTGTAGGAATGGACATTCCTCTGTGAACAGGGAAGCTTTGATCACTCCTGCAGGGGCCAGGATTTATTTTAATGCATTTGGGGAGTAGGGGAAGAGGTGCTCTAAATCTGGCGAAATGAAAATAAGAGTGATTAAGAAAAACAATGAGACACGATTGAAGAAGAAATGTACTTAAGTTAATGTTGTTCTGTGGTACGTCCTGAGTCTAGTAAAGACAGAGTTTGTTTTAGGAAAATGGTTCTCCTGTTAAGTGAGAAGCTAGTTAAGCAGCCTCACACCAGATCACCGATGACACTGGATTGATCCTAATGAGGATAGACTTTTCAAAGCTGTATCCATTTTACCATGAATAAATGGATTCAAGTCTTATTCGTGGGTTTTTCATTTTCAGCTTTGAATTTGCAAACTATCAAATTCCTTCAAAGCTCTGGTGTGCAGAGAAGGCTCTGAGTAATAGGATTGCTTATTCTTAAAGTCAGATGCCCTTTAGCAAAGCACTAGGCTTTGAAATGTGATCAGTCAAGGTTCCAATAGGCATGGATTGCCCCACATGAGGCTGTTTCTTCTTGGGTTCTAGCCAGATTTAATCTCTCTCACACAACACAGCTCTACCCTGAGGGCTCCTAGTGCAGTCAAGGTAGGTAATGCTATGTTGTTTCCACACAGATGATACCAAATGAAGTACTTTGTAAGTTCCTGAAAGGTACTTGGGTGTTGGTAACCTTTTTTTATTGGGGAGCTGTATCTTTTTTCTTTTAATTGAAAAGCTTGAAAGAAGCAAGATGCCCAGAAAGGTGTTTTTAAAAAAGAGGACTCAGTTATTAGAATGTTCAGAATGGGCCAGAAAGCCAATAGGGTATTATGAAAGAACTTCAAGAGATAAAAGAGAAGGAAGAGGGAGAGTTTTGGCGAGAGTGAGGTAGGGCCCTGAAGTCAGGCTGGAGAGTCAACTTGAGTGTCCCACGTGGTGCGAGAGAGGAGTAAGCGACGCCTGAGGGAGAAGCAGCCCCCATGCCAGTTACGGCTCACTTTCACCTTGTAACACCTTCAGAGGCGGGTAGGAGGAAGAAAGCAGGAGTCAAACCATAAAATGGTGTTGTTCTGGGTTAGCGATGCAGTTTCCAAAGAGGAGAGCAAATCAGGCAGTTTGGAGACCTGTGTGCTCACGGCAGGGGAGCGGCCGCGGGAGCCACGGCCTCAGGCAGGTTACTCCCCTCTGCACCAGTGCTCACTGTGGTTCCCAGTCAACCCGGCAGGACTGCGCTGCCGGTCAGCTAAAATAACCAGACTAGCACTGTAGAAAGCTCTCCACAAATCGGCAGTGATGGTGGGCGAAGCTGGAGGTGGTGGTGATGACTGTGGTGCTGTATCTGGGCTGGCTTACAGCCTGGCCAGTGACTGCGTAGTCATGGGGGTTTATGGGGCTACCCCAAAAAAAGCCGGTGCCCGTCCTAGTCTGATCCTCATGATCCAGACATCCTAATCATCTTGGGCAGTTCTGGGACATTCTTACGACCTCCTCCCTCACCATAGCCAGCGTTCCCAATCCACCTAGAACAGCTATTCAGGACAAGCCCTCCTAAGCAAACCCAAAGTTTTGAAAGCCCTTGTGGACCTGCCTTCCTGATGACCCTGATATCCGCCCTGCCACATATGCCACAATGCCAGCGTGGCTCCCTTGTGGCTGACCCGGTAGGCCAGCCCCCTCGGCTGGGCTGAGCACTGGGTCTGTGGGCTGGGCCCCCAGTGTGGCCCTTAGAGGACCCACCCACTCACTGACCAACCAGGGAAAAGAAAGGGAGGCTTACCTGCCCTGTGTGCCCAGCGTTGGAGATCTGGGGTTGCTTCATCTAAGCCCGAGTGATCGGTGCAGACGTTTATGGTGCACAGAATCAAACATTTGTCCGCACAGATGGAGGAAGGAGATGCTAGATGTGAGAGTCCCAAATGGGCCTCCTACTGACCGACTCCTCTCCCTACGCACACAGAACTCTCCTGATGTGATAGGACACGTGTGCACTCCCTGACAGTGTGGCATGTACCGTGTGACTAGGGGAGGCTTTCCAAAGGCCAGAACAGGAGGAGCGCTCTTTGTAAATTGCAGCTGGTGTTTCACACTGCAGGTGTCTCAAAAATGCACGCCTTCCGTAGGACCTAGAGCTGTGCAGCGTTGGGCACCACTGGTGGCCATCATCTACTCATGCTGCAGCCTGAGTGGGTGCACCTACTTCCTTCAGCCTGACTTGGCCGCCACCACAGGCACGTGGGCCCAAGGGACTTGGTGAACCTGGTGAGCCAGGGTGTGCGGCGCAGAAGAAATAGGAGCTACTGTAAAATGAGCACATGCCGGGGCAGCCCACCCGCAGATACACTGGCCTTTGTAATTAGCAGTTTTAGTTCAGTAAATTATTTAATAAATTGAAATGTGTGTGTTGTACCATTCGACGTTGATCCACAGGACTGATCACGTCATTTTTCAGGATTTATCCATCTTAATCAAATAGGAAAATGCACCAAGACTCCCCTCACCCCAGTGTTCATTGCTTATTAACCCTCCCCCCAAATTGTCAGCTGGGTTGAAATGTCTCCGACATCTATAAGAGAAAACAAAGGTGTTCTTATTTAAGCTTTTGGTTTTACATTCACATGTTTTGATTTGAGAACACTTATAGTCTCAAAGAGGTTTTGGCCTGCAGTAAGAGACTGAGAACTTTCCATCATTATAAATGTGTCCTGGGGCGCCCACCTCATTTAACTAGAGCATAATGCAAAGGAGTGATTTGGGACTGACTTTCTTCCCACAAACCAATCTTTTTAAATGGCTTGCACTTTTTTTCTGTCCCCAAAGGGATTTGTTAAGTGTGATTTTCAGCAGGAAATATGCTTTTTTTGATGTTAGCCATAATGGAAATGTGTAGATAAACAGAATCTCGGTTAATATAATAAGACAATCAGAGATTTTTGGGTGGAGGGGGGTGGAGAGGAGGGCAGGATAGAGGAAATGAGGCTAGGGAAACTTCTGTCAAATGTGAAAGGAGTATTCCTGGAAGAAAGAGAGACTCACCTGTGGGTGAGCTAAAGAGAACTCCGGTGCTGAGGTCTCCTGACGGAGGGACCGAACTTCCATTTGTGTTTTGTTGGAGGGGCCATAGACAACCTTGAGAGAGAGAAATCTCAGCATTTGAAAGTTCCCACGATAGCCCGACCTGTGGTTCCTGCCCAACTTCCCTCTGCTTATTTGCTTTCTATGTTTTTCTCTTCTGATCCCTCCAGCCTGAAATGGCCCAAGAGACACAAAAGGGCATTTGGGTTTCCACACCAGTTTGGGTTTTCTTCCCAGGCAAGCCAGTGTGTCTTGATGGTAAAGTTCTGTCTTGAGACAGCGCAGTGGGAGGGTGTCATGGTCTTCTTCATCCCGACTCACGGGAGCACTGGAGGAAGGCCTCTCGAGGGATCCAGCCCACCACCCAGGCACCCACCCTGAATGCACCCTAATGTCTGGGCAAGGGGCTCAGAACATTTCTCTAGTCTCGGCCGAACAGTCTCCCTTCCGTGGCTCTTTTTTCACTTGAGTCCTTAAGAAGGGTTCTACACCTAGAGTGGCAACTGAAAAGCTTCAGGAAATTTGGTTTTAATGTAAAAAGAGGTAGCACGTTGAGGAAAGACTGAAGAGAGAGCATACCGCGCCGTCAGCATTAATAGATGTTCTCAGCGTAAACATGAGTTGTCCCTTTCTCCTTGTCCTTCGAAGACATGAAGTTTCCTTTCACTTCCCTCCATGCTTTCCGCTAATCCCATTCCTGGTTTACAGCAGGGCAGTGATCATTTTGTGTTTGCACTGTGAAAATTCAACCCTTAATATGCCATTTCCTCCCTTTTAATATTTTGTTTCCTTCCTCCTTTGGAAAATGAGGTGAAAGAATCTGTATGTTCTTCATGTCTTACCCCAATCGTGTGTGAATGAATAGGAAGTATCTCCATCTTTATTTTTCTCTGCCTCTCTGCTGTATTTCCAGGCTCCTCTTATCTGTGCCTTAGCTTGCTGCTTATCTGAGTCTTCGCTGGCCTCTCTTTTTCCCTGTTCTCTTGGGTATTGTGTCTACAGGTCTTTGATGTAAGGAGAATGAGGTCCTGGTGACATCAAGCCTTTGGAGTTTAGGTCTTCAAATGCTTGGGTATTTTTTTAAGCCCACTTATTTTGAAACCTCAACACATCTCCAGATCAGTAATTCCCCAACTTGTCGGAATTGCAACATCCTATCCTTAAATTTGGTTTATATGGCATCCTTCCTCCTTTCCCACCCTGCCAATCCTCTGAAAAGAAGAGAGCGATGTTTGTATCTATTAATGTAAAAACAAGTAAAAATCCTGTTTAATTTTGAGGGCTTTTTGAGACAGTATGGCACTTACATCCTGGAGAAGTTCGGGAGTGTTGCAAAAAAGGAATCATTGATGTAAATCTTGGTATAAGATCATATTAATCTCATGATTCCTTTTTTTTTTAATTTTTATTTTGGTAGAAAACATGTAACATGAAATCTACCCTCAACAATTTTTAAGTGTACAGTACGATATTGTTAACTATGTGCGCATTGTTGTTCAGCAAATCCTTAGAAATTTCATGTTGTGTGACTGAAATCCTACACTCCCCAGTTCCCCTTCCCTCGGGCCCCTGGCACCCGCCATCCTACTTTCTGCCTCTGTGACTTTGGCTCCTCATGTACATAAAATCGTGCAGTTATTTGTTCTGTAACTGGCTTATGTCACTTAGCATAATGTCCTCAAGGCTCATCCATGTTGTTGTATATAGTAGGTTAATTTCCCTCACTATTAAAGTGTAAATACAAGACTCTTAAGAGGGGGGAAAAGTCCCTTATATCTTCTATGGGCTGTTTAAGGTTACAAATGCTCACAATTAGGGCTTCTGTTTTAGAGATCCTAGGGTGATATAAGTTCTGATTCTTTATTTTGTAATGATGAAGTGACATAAAAGATTCTAAAATAGCACCTACAAAGAGCATGTTAAGAATTGTCCTTGGAAATACATATTATCATCGCTGCAGTCATCTCCTCGGGTTTGAGCAATAATGGCCCAAAATCAATAAATATCCATCCATGAGGACTCTGTATACGTGGGGTTTTTTACCCTAGCCCTTGGGGAAAGGAAAAAACAAAACAAACAAAAAACTCATTCTCCAAGAAGGACTATCATTTTTTTTAGGATTTTATTTATTTATTTGGAAGAGGGAGAGAGCACAAGCAAAGGGAGCAGCAGAGGGAAAGGGAGAAGCAGGCTCCCCGCTGAGCAGAGAGCCTAACACGGGGCTCGATCCCAGGATCCTGGGATCATGACTTGAGCCAAAGGCAGGCACTTAACTGACTGAGCCACCCAGGCACCCAAGGATTAATTAATTAAGGAACAACTCTAGCTGACGGTAGAGAAGGTTCAAAGATGTTGTATTAGTTAAAGGCTACATAATAAGTTAGTCCAAAACTTAACAGCTTAAAACAACAATGAATATTTGTTAACTCACACATTTTCTATGGGTCAGAAATTTGGGACTGGCTTATCCAGGAGTTCTGGCTTGGGATCTCGCATGAGGTTACAGTCAGGATGTCAGTGGGCACTGCAGTCATCTGAAGGTTTGACTGGGGTTGGTAGGGTGTGTTTCCACACTGGCTCACTCACGTGACTGTGGTTAGGAGGGTGCAGTTCCTCATCACGTGGATCTCTCCACTGCACTGCTTGACCATCCTCACAACATGTCAGCTGGCTTCTCCCAGAGCAAGTGACCCAAGAAAAAACATGAAGTTGCTATGCCTTTAATGATCTAGTCTCAGATGTCATATTTTGCCACTTGTACTACATTCTGTTTGTTAGAAGTCCAACCCACAGTCAAGGGGAGGAGAATTAGACTTTGCCTAGAAAGGGAGAATTTGATAAGGGGATAGGGAGACCCATGCAGTAGGAGGTATACACAGGACCTGGACTGGATATTTTAGTGACACTGCAAGAAGACTCACATCTGTAGTTGACATGGGGCTGGTGTGGGGCAGAAAGAACCAGGGGAACCACTGGCTAGCCAGACCAGAGAAGTAATACAGGTTAGGGCAGTGGCTTTGACCAGGAACAAAGGTAGATGCCCTGGGCCAGCCCAGGAGCTTGGTGCTCCTGGAGGGAAGAAGTACTTTTTCCAATCAGACTCCTGTTTGCTGTTGCAGAAATCGAGCAGTGCACTAAAGATGCTTCCTCAGCTCAGCAAGGAGCTGGCTCAGAACCCAGACTCCACGGTTCTGTGAAAGAGGAGGAGGGCTGACATCTTGACGCCATTTGCCTCTGGACTTGCCCCTTTGTACATATCCATCTGTTGGCATTTTCAGAGCTTAAGAGTGAACACTTCTCTGTTTTCCCTGTGAAGTTAGATTCTGGGGTGGCCTCAGTGTTTTCTCCAAAGCCCCTTTCCAAAACTTAACTTTTGTTTACTTAGAAGAAAGTTGCCTAAATTGCCTCTATAGACTGAGTTTATTTGTCTTTAGGGATGAATCAGAGTTTTGAACTCATCTCTTTGGCTCCAGCTCTCCTGGCAGAGGACGCGGGAAGAGAGCTTTTGCTTATGTGTGTGCTTGGGGAGGATTTTTTTTCTTTGTTATTCTGTCTCAGCCATAGCCCGTGGGTGAGCCAGCACCTGGGACCTTGACAGGCCTCCATGCGTGGGCTGAGGTCACATGGGAAGTTCTACCCAGTAGTACCATTTGTGATGTTCCCAAATTCCACAGTCGGCTGTGGTTTTCCAAATTCAAGGCTCAGGGGACTTGGGAGAATTACTTTCTTGGAGCCAGCCTTATCTTGTTTGTCCATGTTCTACTCATGCAGTTTAGAAGTATTCCCACAACTAAGCCGTGTGCTGCCCATCTGCCTAAGAAATGTAGCTGTGGATACTTAATGGCTTTGCTCAGCACCTTTCTAGTCTCTCAGCTTCACACCGTTTGATGGTGGCCAGCTGATTGAGGACAGATACTGGTTTTTCTCAGTTGATAATAAAGTGCAAGGAGATGAATTCCCATAGTTCTAGTTTTCGTGGCTGCCAGCATCCAGTAATGAGCTAAAGCAAATGTCTCACACCCCCATCCCCAGCCTGACCTGTAAGATGAGGATCTGGACAAGATGGATCTTAGGGTCCTTCGAAGTCTCAACGTCAGTGCCTATGTGATAGTTTAAGAATGTGAAAGTAGTAATAGAAAAGGGTTTATTTACTAGAAGAGGTGAATCTCAGTACTGCTCCTGTCCCACTAAAACAGTCCTGTCCCTCCACTGGAACATTTCCTCTCCATGTGGAATCAGCAATTCTTCTTTCATGTTTGGAAACAGATTTTTAAGCTGATCTTTTCACTTAAAGCCTGGTATAAATGTTTTTAACATCATTGGGTAACTGGGGCTTATGCTTTGCTGGTTTTTATTTTAATCCGTCTTTTCTAATATAATGTTGGTCAGTGTGGACTTGCACTTTTGCGCTTTGAAGTATTTGCCCCCCCTTCACTCTGGTTTCTCCCACCAAAAGTCTGGCCAGTGACCCCGGATTTTTAAATCTTCTAAATTGACTAATAAGGCAGCATTTTGCTATAGAGTCAGTTTTTATCTCTGTCTCCTGGATTTTATCTAAGTTTTTAAATGAGATTGCTACTTTCTTATAGATTTTTTTTTCCTAACATATGATCTATGTTGGTATAAGGATAAAAATACAGAATCAGCCTTTCTGGACGTTTGATTGCTCTGTTGCTTAGCTGAGTCAGGGACATAAGAAAGGCATAACTAAACATTGACCTGTTTGTACCTATGAATGGTTGAGGACTGACTTTTAAAGGCCACAGTTAACAAAATCTCTGCACTTTAACCCTTCCCAAATGCTAAGACATGCCCTGTATAAATTCTGGAATAGGAGCAGTTATATATAGCTGGCTAGCCCCCCAAAGTGTTTTTAATAATCAGCAACACAAAGAAAGCCAGTTTCTTGGAATGGTTCCTAAACTCATGCTATTTAAACCTTCACATGAAAATACTAAAAATACAAAACGTGGTGTATAATTTGATAGAGACGTTGTTTCGCTCAACTACTTGGCAGTGTATTGGTCTTCTGCTTAGTGCTGGGTGGTGGGACACGGGAAAGAACTAGAGTAAATTCACAGGTCCTTTCTGGCACCGAGCTCACAGTCTGGGCTATGCAGACACAATCAGAATGCCTTGTGAAAATGCTAGGAGAAGGGTAAATATAGAGAGCCATGTAGAAACCAGAAAGGGAACCCCCCGCCTGACTCTAAATTGGCAGTGGTGGCGGTGAAAAGGAGTGGAAGGAGATGAGGAAGGAAGGGTCAAGGAAGATTCGTTAAACGAGAAGCTGAGACCCAAAGGGTATCTAGGAGTTAACCAAGCAAAAGTGGGGAGGAGTGGAAAATGAAGGGGGTGGGAGAGGGGAGATTGTTCCAGAAAAAGGAATGATATGTGCAAAGATTAGAGAGCAGGACATTCGAGGAACATAAAAAGTTCTTTATGGCTGGAGCTCAGAGTTCAGGATATGTGGCAAGAAATGAGGCTGGGAAGATACTTAGGGCCACATCTTATTTATTCTGGATTTTATAGTTTAGTAAATGTTTTCCTGTAGGGCCCTTATCCTCTTTCTGGCAATTAAAAAGTTTTTCTCAAGATGAAGATGTAAATCTAAAACATATCTAATCCCAGAGAGACAACATTTTCACTAAGATAAGGATTGCTTGGCTCTGCCCAGGAATGTTTACTAAGTGTTAACGTTGACTTTTAAAGTTCTCATAGGATCCCTGCCTATATAAGGTACTGTCCAAGAATATGGCATCATCTTAATGATTTGTAAAACATCACATGAAGTGTATTTTCTAATACTGATTGTGACGTTAAACATTTATTGAAAGCATTAAAACACAATAAAATGGCTGGAGTTTCCAGATTGTTTTACTCCAAGATATGGGTAGGACTCTAACCATGTGATTGCAGTAGGGTTAATGTCTGCCCAGCGTTCAATATAAGGAGGATAATTTTCACCTATCTGGAGCTGTAGGTCTAAACTACCCAGAACTAGTCAGATACCACCTCTGAAACATTACAGGCCAGAGTGTGAATGGTGAGCAATGATCTCTCTTTAGGATTCTAGTGCCTGTGTGAACTTTTCTCCAAAATATATTAATGTTTTTATTCTCTTGTTTGCCTTTTTCCTCAGTATAACTTGTAGACATAACTTATCTCATTGGTTGACATTGAAAACCTCTGCAGTCTAGTCTGGCCTCCAGTTCTCAAGATTTCTTTTCCTTCTCTCCCAACAAAACAAAACAAGATGGAACATTTCAGCCATCATGGATTATGTCAACAGGCAACATGGTAGCCTAGGGAAACCACTGGGTGTGCACTCAGAAAAACTAGATTCACATCCTGGCCACAAGACTCTCAATCTGGGTGACTTCACACAAGCCACTTAACCTTACTGAACCTCAACTTTTGTATCTGTAAAATGACCAGCTTATCTCACAAGATTATTGGGAAAAATCAAAATGAGAGTAATAGAATAAAAGCTCTTTGTGGTGTGTAAAGCCCAATATCAGTATAAATTATTTTTCCTGCAAGTGACACCTCTTTTCTTTGAGCACGCTAATCCCTTTGCCTGAAGTCTCCTCACCTACCCCACCCACCACATTTAACTTTGAAAGCCCCTTTCATCTTCTTTAAATTCAGTTCATTTTTTTATAATTTTTTATTATGTTAGTCACCATATCCATCTGTGTCATTTTTTGATGTACATCCCCAGTTTTTGATGCAATGTTCCATGATTCATTATTTGCGTATAACACCCAGTGCATCATGCAATACGTGCCCTCCTTAATACCCATCACTGGCCTATCCCAATCCCCTACCCCCTTCCCTCTGACGCCCTCAGTTTGTTTCCCAGAGTCCATAGTCTATCATGGTTCATTCCCCCTTCTGTTTACCCCCCCTTCATTCTTCCCTTCCTTCTCCTACCAATCTCCCTGCTATTTCTTATGTTCCATAAATGCATTCTAAATTCAGTTCTTTATATCATAGGGCCAGTGACAGTCCATCCATATTATAATTGCTTATCTACTGGTACACTCGTCTACACTTTCTGTATTGTAAACCTGTATCAGGCAGGAGTCCAGCCCAACCATCTTTCTATCCCTCATGTCTCCAGCACAACTCTCAGTTCCTGGAGGGCCTGAATGAGTTAATCCACTCCGTGTTTTTACCTGCTTTGTGCCAATGCAATCCTGAAATTCAGTTTAGTTAATATCATTGTGGATTGTTCTCACCTTTTGTGCCATTTTCCACAGGGATTTTCCCTTACAGAATAAATTCAACTAGGCAATAGTAGAAGTTAGTGCTCTAATTACAGGGATGGATATTAAAGTTAATGTTTAGATGACATTCTTCTTTTGCTATCACCTAATTATTAGGAATTAAACCTCTGGCCAGCCCAATTTTACATCTGATGATGAGTGTATTCCAGAAAGATCTGTTCTTTAACCATCTTCCAAGTGTGTTAACATGACATTGGGAAAGTTATCCAGTGCCGACACTACAGAATACTTGTGGAATTGTTATTCCTCAGTATTATTGTGTAGGAAAAGGCTGGTTGCTCATTTAAAAAAGAAAAATTAGAACGGCCTGAATGGATTAATCTCTCTCTGCTCCAGAGATCAAGATCCTCAGTCTTCACAGGCCAAGCTCACATGGACCTGTGGGCGGGAGTATGGAGAGGTTGCCTGATCAGCCAACATCATACTTATTTGAGTCTCCTTTGAGTTTTCTTCTTTTCAAGTGTCCGTTTAACTGACTGATAGGCTTAAAAACCATAATTCTTTTCCCATGGGCTGGATGAGCCTGGATTACTTTTCCATCTCCTCCCCATTGTTCACAAGCAGAGCAAGGATGACCCCCTTGTGAACAGGCCTCGTCTTTGAAGACTCCAGCTTCCTAAAGAGGCCACACGTTTTGCTGGAGAGATTTCCCAAGAATGTATTCAAAAGGCGAGGACCGAAGGGGCATAAGCTGCAGCTTTTACGTCAATTTCAGGAAGATTGAGGACGTTTTCTTCCCCAAGTTTATAAAGAATGAGTTTTCCTACTTTTATGTGTGGTCGCTCTGAAGAGGTGCCAAATCTGAAGTCCCAGCTGCTCAATGAGGAAATCATTTTTCTTAAACAAAAGAAAAAGTGCTCCAAGCCTGGGCCTGATGATGGCTCTAGAAGGAACTGCTGTGGAGGAAAAGGCTGGTTCCGGGGGGCGAGGCTTTCCCCTGGTGTCACCTCACCTGTAGGATACTTGGCATGCCGTTGCTCCCAGTACTCACAAGCATACAGTGTCCTCACTTTTAAAACCCAATCGATGGAAACCGTGAAAACTTTCCTTGTTTTTTCCTGCATTGTAGAAAGAATTAACAACTTAAGGAAAACAAGGGGAAAAAACCCAAAAAACGAAACATAGGACCACTAATTGCAGAAATACAATCACTGCCTACAAATAATCAGCGTGCAAAAGTAGAGATGTCTGGTCCCATAACCGCTGGTAAGAGCAGCAAAGAGCAGTCCCAGGTCGGGTCCCTTCTTCTGGCGTAATTACTGCCCTGTGCACTGGCATAGCTGTGCTTTACTGCTTCCTATATGTCACAGCTCACAGCCGCTGGAGGGCTCCAGGTTGTCCTCCACCCGGTAAGAGCAAGCATGATTTGCCTTGCTAATGAAAAATACGAAATCCTTATTCAAAGTTCTCCGGCTACTACCGGATAGCTCCCCCTGAGCCGAGATGGGTGAGACATACCCATTTCTCTGATTTTCAGAGTGGTGTCGTTTGGCACTTCTGAGCCCCACTGAACAGTCTGGCTGGTCCCGATGGTCCATTGCATCCACATCTAGCACCTTCTATGATGTGAATTTCCTCCCAGCACTCAGCAAGAATGTCTTGCGCTCGCGCCCGAACACAGTACGTTTAGAAAAGCACACGGGCACACCGAACAAGTACCCAGGACACACAGACGAGAATTAGCCCACAGGGTAGGCAGAGTGTTCTGCTCTAGCCTGAGCCTTAGGGACAGCATGAGAAAATACAGAACCTGGGAGAAGAAACCGGAATCCTATCAGGAAGCTGGGAGGAAATCTGAGAACACTCAGCAAAGCAGCCATAAACACAGGCTGAGTCTTGGGGTAAATAGCCGAGAGCTTTCAAGTCTGTGGACATCACAGAGGAGTACAGAAAATAACCAGAGGGCACAGTGCAAGGCCAGAACACACGGACAAAGAACGGGGTGGGCGGCTGATGGCTGATTAACGTCTGGGGTTGTCGGCCAATGAGGCAGTTGTAACCAGGAGCTCTAAGACAGAATGAGGCTGGGGCCTGAAGGGCAAAAACCTCATCATGTAAAAATGCCAGCTGCGGGCCCAGCATGCCCTGTGCTCTGTTCCTCGGCAGCCCCCCCCCGGAGGGGGCTGTTTTCTCGCACGTGGGGCCCTGCGACCCTGCTTCTGGCCCTCTTCAGACCAAGGTGAATGTGTCTTAATGGAGGCGAGCAAAGGGCAAGGGCCCGCTTTAATGGGATTTTCAGTAGGACCCACAGCTAAGGGCTCTGCCGGGAAGGGTAGGAGTTAGGAGGCAGCAGAGGGGCAGGGGCAGGGCTGAGAACCAGCTGCTTTATTTTAGGAAAATGACACAGAAGGAGAACTGCTAGGAGCCAGGGCAACTCGGAGCTTCTGATGAAGCTTTAGACACGGCCCATCGTCCACCCCACCCCACCCCTCAAGTACGGCTGGGACGGTAGTAACCATAGCAGTAGTGTCCCTACTATCTGGTTTGCGTGCCCTTCACCAGAACCGGCTCCCCAGAGTTTTCTCTCTCCTCCCCCAACACTTGCACCTCCCAGGGGTCCTTGGCCTCTCCCTGAAGAGACTTGGAAGTGTTCTGTCTTCAAGTCTGTCCTCCTGGCCTCTTCTCTCACTTCCCACCTTCCTGTTTGTCTTGCTCATCATCTGAAGCTGTGTTGTAACTGAGCACTTCTGCCTGGGGAGTTTTCTACAAATACCAGGGCCAGACCCCACGCCCGGACCAATGAGAAGCTCTGGGAGCGGGGCCCGGGCATGGGTGCTGACTCTTCATGGGGGGCAGGGGGGGTCCAGTATGCGGCTAAGGTAAGCAACCAACCACCGGGGAAGGCGCTGCAAGCCGGGAGCCTTCTTGAGGCCGGTCCCGGCGGCTGGAGCTCACCCCGTGTGTCTGCGCGGCTCTCTGCAGCCCCCCCTCTGCAAGATCACCTGTGGAGACGGAACAGGTCTACGCTTTTGGTAACTCCTAGTCTGAAGGAGTGACTCGAAGCTGGCCTGTCTGTTTCCGCAGGCTGCTTCCAGAGTGGTCAGCCTGGCTGGAGGGATTTGCTGGGACTCCTACAGTGTCCACCTCTTCTTGGGTAGAGCGGAGCTAATGGCAGGGTTCAAGAACATCTATTTCTTTGGGACGGACCAGATGGTAGCAGGGCCTGTGGGCAGAGATGAAGCTTTGAGGGTGGGTGACCTCCAAGCTCCAAGAGACTTTTTCTCACTCCTTGGTTCAGGAAACGTTTCCTGATACCTGACAATGCCAGGCTCTGGGTGTGTATGGAGGGGGCAGGGAGTGGGCAGGGACTCAAAGGGGAAGCATCCTGGGGGAGCTCACTGTCTAGGTTTCTAGGAATCCCAGAATCAGGTGGCAAAGAAGAGCCCCCTTGTGGAAACTTCCCCACCCACTTCTGTGGTTATGGAATAAGAACAAGCAACCAGCATTGTTCATATGTTGGATTTAAGGTGAGTCATAGTCCAGACAGGACAGGCCCGTGAAACGTAGAGAAAAAGCATTTCCAAGACCATGTTAACAAGATACACCCACATGACTAGGGTACTCCCTATAAAGTCAGTTCTTCCATATGCTCCAACTAGATAAAAATCCAGCCCGCTAATTTAACGTGTATGAACATCAGTCAGTCTGGTAGTATGATGGTAGGAGGTATTCCAACTTCCACGTGAGCTCTGCTGAATAAATGAACTCATCCCTTGTTGCTGACACAGCCCAGGTTAGCTCACCTATCATGTGGCTACCACAGTGATCGCCCCACCTTACACATCTGAACCCTCCATGCAGGGTCCCTCCAAAGGTCACCCCATCCCACGTGTACCAGAATCACCTGTGGGTGGCAGTCACCCCCTGGGGTCACACCCTTGGTCAGTACCCAACTCCTTCTTGTGCGAGACCCAAGTTAGGGGGAAAGAATAAGAAAACATTGTCAAAGTAAGATTTGTTTGTAAGCAGCAGATTGTAAGAAGGAATTTTCTGTTCATGTTCCATGGTCAGACTTACAGTGAAAATTTCAAGACACTGCAAGATTCACAGTCATCATAGAATGCCTTGTGAATACTAGGGTATCTACTACAGTTAAAAAAGTTGGGGGAACTAATAACACTCCAGGAAGATTTTCAGCATTGAAGATTAGAGCCGTAATGGGGTGTCTCATTAAAACCCAGATGGAACTAGGAGTCAGGAAATGTAATTCACAGGATCTGTGTTTGCCGTCACCGGGGTTCTGTCATTGGACAGTCTGCTTTCAGAGTGGCTCATGGCTAACCTGTACCTTAGCTGTCTACTTCTCTGCCTTGGGTGGGGTGGGGGTGGTCACATGATCAGCAGCCAGCTAATTCTCGCCCAGAAGCTGCCCATGGGAGGGAGAGCAAGGCTGCCTTCCTTCTATACAAAGGAACCTACTACCTAGCCTTCCCAGGGCTAAAATGTAAAGTAGCCGGTATTGACCTTGCCACTGTTGGTCCCCACAGTCTGCATCCTTTCTTCTTTCCATAGCGTTCAGACCTCCATGCCCAGATGGTACCTCAACTTCAGCAAATTTAAACCCAAATCCGTCCTTCCCCCTTCTCCAATCCAGCGCCTTCCCCAGACGGGCATCCTGCTCCCGCTCATGGGTGGGAGCCTTCTCTCAGCCCCGCAGCTTTGGACTCAGCCCCCACTTCCCCGCATCCAGTCAGTTACCGGACAGATGACGTTAGTTCCTCCTGAATCCTCTCTCCAGCTGCCACTCTCCTGTCTGTTCCCATTGCTACAACCTTGACTTAGCCCCCAACCCCCACCCTGTCCTAATCCTCCTGCAAAGGCCTCCAGAACCAACTCCTGAAATGCCACTTGAATCCCGCCTCTCCGACGTTTGGAGACGTGCTAGACCACAGAGCCGCATGTCCCCCACCTCCCACAGTGCCCCACACCCGCTCTCCGCGCTGTCCTTCTGCGCAGCGCGCTCTTCTGCCTGCAGGCGGCTGTTTCCCGGCCTCCCTCAAGGCGGGAACTGCCTTGACAGAAGTCCTACTTCTGAACTTCAGGGCCTACTCAGATGCCATTTCCTTTCCCTAGTCATCCCACGTCCCAAGAGGTGTGTTGTCCTCTTTCTGAATAAATGGTTTTTATCAGCCCCAGTCATAAGGAATTTATGTTGTAATACTTACTGTTTACCCCGTGCCCCAGGTACCAGGCTCATTGCTGTATCTTTTTTGATCCTTCCAATAATCTAATGATTTTGTTACCCGATTTCAAGATGAACAAACTGAGACAAGTTAAATAACTGGAGCGGTGTCACATTACTTGAAGTGGTAGAACAGAATCCCTGATTCCAAGGTCCATGCTCCAAGCTCACTATACAGTGTGTCACCTCCCCAGCATTTTGTTCTTAGTCTAAACTGTTCAGCATCCCCCCATCCCATCCCAGTAGATTATATTTGGAGGAGAGGAGGTAATTGTTACATACTTTTGCCCCCAGTAGTGTTTGATAGGGCCCCATCATTATAAACTATTGGGTCTTCGTTCACACTAAAGTGTAAATGACTAACAGTAGCTTCCATAATCAGATGACCTTGCCTTAAACTAAAACCCTGACATGAAAGCCGGTCTATGCTGTTTGAGATTTAGTACTTTTTCTCCCTGCCCTTGCTGTCCTCCGCTGGCACCCTTGAGACTGTATGCTAGATTTCCCATATCCAGGTCCAGCTGCTACATCACCCCACCTCTGGAAGTTCCCAAAATGATTTGCCTTGGCAGATGGCTCTGCTCTTTAATTAGCCATAGAACTACTGCTTCCCCTTATTTAATATCAGGAAGTTTTCACGTGTTTCATCCCCTTCCCCCTCTTGGCCATAGTGCCTTCCTACTATTCTTTTCCTAGTTTGTACTTTTGTGTAGTGTTTTTCCCTTCAGTGTGTTATCAGAATCTAATCTGGGGATTTTTGCCAAGGTGTCTGAACTCTTCATCTCCATATGTGGTATCACAGCTCTTCTTTAAACCCTCCTTTTTTGGTATGAATGCACATACTGTGTATGAACTGTTCCAAGACTCAGCATCTTTAAGAGTCAAGGTGAGCATGGTTTGCAAACCTACTGTAATGCAGAGCTGCCTTAGCCATGTTGAGAAGTACTCAGAGCTATAATGTCCATCATATAACCCAACATGATGCAGAAATCTGGTTTCTTCATGTGAGGATGATTGATGGTCCTTTCCCCTTGGCAGACCTACCCTTCTTGGTGGGACTTCATGACTAATATATACAAATTAATTTGCATCCCCTGATCATATACAAACAGGTTAGTGAGTGGGCAGTAGCCAAGAAACATTGCTTATGGCAAGAGAAAGTCGAGTGGAGGATTAAAGAAAACCATGATAACCAGTCTGCCAGCTGGTAAAGAAGTGGTTCTAGCATCACTGTGGTCAGGTGATACACAGGTGCATTTTCAGGACAGTGGCCATCTACTCACTTCTGTGTGGCTAATTCCGTTATGTTCTGAATTTATTGCTGCCCTTTACCCACTGCGTATAATCTGGGCTTTCTCTCCTTCCAGTGAACACAAAGACCATCTGAGTCCAGAGTTTCTGGCTTAGTGCTGATTCCATCTGGGCACTGGCATCTTCAGTTAGCCCTGCTTGGGGGGTAAACATGAGAGAACAGGGATGCGTTAAGCTATATGGCACTAACCATGAACGCGACAGGATTTCAGAGGAGAAGTAAGTGGGAATCTTTGAGTTACACATTAATGCCGAAGGAGGGCGGTGCTTCAGCCATAGAGCTTCAAATAAAGGATAGGGCGTAGATAACGGATGCGAGGCAGGACGTCCCAGGTAGGCCCGCACATCATCGTAAGTAAAGCTTCAAAGTAATAATGAGCATGTAATGGTGGGTGAGCATGGGAACGAGTTTGGGTAGAAGTAAGAAAAGCGCATTTGTAGGGTGAAAATGGAAGAGATGATGAGGGAAATGAAAGCAACGAAGAAGAAAAGACGTGATTGAATGTAATGTCAATGAAATGGGACAAAAATTGACTACTGGGGAAAATTTGACTATTTTCCAGGGGAATATATTCAGCTTCAGAACATGACCTCTCCCAACATCTTCTATGCAGCTCTTTCAGATTAAGAAATTGGCTCACTAGGTAACAGTCAAAACCTTTAGAAGCTCATTGTATTCATTCCTGGGAGAGTGAACTTTGCCCTGAGTCATGTACATTTGCCAGGAAAGGCCCGCAATCCCTGTACCAGCGGATGAAAGATGACTCCAGACCTTGCTTTTGAAAGAGAGGAGAAGGCAAGGGGGTCAACGCTCAGAGATGAAGACCCTTTGCTCTTCTTTGCTGCTGCTTTTATTGGTCCTTCAGGATAATCACAAATCCTTATCACTTTCTCAAGCAGTGATGTGTGGTAAGGGGTCTTACTGAAACCGGGAACATCTGTTTATGGAAACAATACGATACGGTAATCTGCGTGTTCTACAAGTTCTGCTACATATGGCCCAAGGGACAGTCTCTTAGATCACAGGGCGGCTGTTTGGTCTAGGAAAGCTGCGGGAAGGCAACTCCACCGGGCATTCCTACGGCCCAGCGGTCACGCAGGCCTCTGCATTCCAAAGGCCTACACCTCCTCTGAAACCTTCCCGGCCCTCAGCGGCCTCAGTGTTACATTCTAGCAAGCCGTGTATTATGGCTGATGTCATGCTCTACATGGCATTTAGGTAGGCGGGGAGGTCACTGGGCTGATTTTCGGGCTGTGAGAGCACCAGAGCCAGGCAGCAGAACCGCAGAACTTCATGGATGTTGAAGATGCCACATGACTGTGCCCTGGGACACATTCCTGATGCGACAAGCCCAGAGAGAGGACTCTCGGGCCTGTCCTGGTTTCTGCTGTACCCGGGGTCTCTTGGCTCTTAGCAGCAGCCCAGGATCCAGCATCAAGCGTTCTGTCTCCAAGAGCACGTTGTTTTTTGTTTTGTGGTTTTTTGTGGTGACACGGCGAGGACCTCTCAGATCAAGTCGGGGGAGTGTTTTAGGCCCTGTAAACGTCAAGGAAATTGTTCACATATTTCTTTTACATCATCTTCATGCTTTTTAGAGATAACAGATTTTCACTCCGTTCTACAGCCTCATGTAAATCAGTTTGATCGAAATGTTGGTCAAATTAAAAATCCCACTTCAGGATCTTCTCCTGTGATATTTTTGGGTTTTGTGAGAACTGCCCTTCTTAGCATCTTCAGAATCAAATTGAAATATTCCAGATTTAAATCCATCCATCCTCAATTCTTCCTTTTCTACATTTTTCATGGTTTCTAAGAACGTAGCTCTTTCTAGGTTAGAACTGAATATTCCTAAACTAATTTGGTGATCGGAGGGTCGTTCGTCTGGACGTTAATTCAAAGGTGCTGAGGAGGAGAATGTACAATCCAGGTGGACATTCCGTGGGAGGCGTCTAACTCCTCCAAGGTACTTTTAAGGTGACACTGACTCATTAAATTGAATTTTAGTTTTCTTCCAAACTTAGGAGTTTCTTCTTCCTTGCCACAACTTCATTTAGGATCTGGCTGTCTTCTGCCTCTCCTCCACCTCCTCCTTCCCTTCTTTTTCCTCCTTCCCTTCAAAGACCCATTAAAGAGAAGAGTCCATGTAAGGTCACTAGGCAAGAGTTATTACAAAGGGGGGGACAAGAAAATGAACTTAGAGAGCTAAGATGAAAAGAGAAGAGATGAGAACAGAGTTGTGAGAGGTAAGAAACAAAAATGGCATAGGCTGATTTGGGTCCAGTCATCTGAGAAAGAGAAGTGTCCCTGAGTTGGGAAGTGTTGGGGTAGATGCCCCCTGCCAGCCACCACGCAGCGCTGTGCACTGCTTGGTTGCCGCGTGGAGTTGGGGGCGGGGGACGACAGGTGGTGGGCAAGTCAGTTATTCTCCGTACAGGATGTTTGCTAGACAGATGTTTGATCAGCCTGAAGTGCTCACTGGAACAAAGCAAGGATAAACAACCAAACCTATCCTGGGGCTTGTCCCCATACATTTAAAAATATATTCGCAACTTGTTTTAAATGGAATCCAAACACTGAGCAGGATTTAGACGGTAATGTTGGTACCCTTGGCCCGGCCTTGAGAACTGATTTTGAGCTTTCTGCCTGAAAACAAGCTCAGAATGAACCAAAACTTCCTTTACCCTTAAAAACAGAAATAAGTTACGGATCTGCTTAGAACTTCTTGGAAAAAAGGCAGAGTGGAAAGAGAAGCTATTTGGTTAAGAGTCATTTTGCTGAGTTCCCTCCTGAGGTAGAACAGAACCTTCAAGAATTGAACAGCGTGGTAGACATGCGGTTCGAGAAGATGGCTGGCGGTGAAACTGCTGCTCAGTGGACTATGTCAGGTGGTGGCGATTTAGATCCAGGGAGGGGAGTGCAGTGCTGTTGGATCTGCCACCGCGCTAGCCCAAAAGATGTTCACTGTCCCTTCGCTTCCATACAAAACTGTCCACTTGGTGTCCCTGGGGGTCACCATTAAGTCCCTTATTCTCTCTCACGGTGGATCCTCACTCATCTTTCTACATTGTCGCTGTGTTCTGCCTTCATGACGAGTGTGTCCGTTCCCTCTTCACACTCTGAGGGCATTTCCAGACCAGTGAGTGGCAGAGAACCAGGCAGAGTTTAGTCAGTAGGTGACCCAGTGGGTATCAGCCCTGAACAACGTAAACAGGAAGAGTCTGAAACTGTGGATCCTTCCAACACAGGAAGTCAGCCTGAAGCCAGCCTGCCTCCAGCGGCGCTCAAAGGTTGTTGATCTCTTGAATATTAGCCTCATCATTCATTGATCTGACTTGGCTTTTACAAGCGACTACATATCAAAACCTAGAGGGCATTCTGTAGGTCAGCACATTCTAGTGTAGATATTGTTTATTCAAGTGTTCTTTGTGTTCCTGAAGGTGACGTTTGTTCGAGGACTTGAAATAACCAAGGGCTTTTGTAAATGTCGTACAGCAACAAGTCCTAATGGCCCCTCTGCTCCTCCACCCATCAACTCAACCAGATTCAGTGAGTGATACAGAATGTGTGGTATGGAATCTTGTAGAATTCTTGGGATAGGCTGGTAGCAGAATTGATGAGATCATGTATGTTCTTAGAATGGTCTAAATATTGACTCAGCTCATTCACCTCAGGTTTAGTATGTATTCCAAGGGTTGGGAGAGAGAAAGAAGAACCCACAGATCGATTTGTCCTAATCTGGAACCTCCTAGTGATGGCTTTTATTCAAAATATTTCTGGCTTCAGATGTTTTGAAAGAATTCTTGCACTTCCTGAAATGTAATGCTTCTTGGAATAAGGAAAGGGTTGGAGAGCGGATGTAATGGATCTGCCCTCTGTTCAGTGCTATACTTTTAATACCTTTCTAAAGTATACCATAGTCATTATTGGTGCAAGGACAGACACAGAGACCAACGGAACAGAGTAAAGAATCCAGAAGTAGACTCGCTCATGTATGGTCAACGGATTTACATTATGATTCAGCGAGAAAAGGATGGCCTTTTCAACAAATGATGCCAAAGCAGTTGATGTTCTTGGGGGTGGCGGGGGGGATGAACTTTGACCTCTACTTCATAGCATACACAAAAATCAATTCAAGACAGGCCACAGATGTAAATGTGAAAGATAAAACCATAAAGTTTGTAAAAGAAAACGGGGTCTTTATGACCTTGGGCTAGGCAAAAATTTCTTTTAACAGGGCATATAAAGCACTAATCATAAAAGAAAATGTGATACATTGGACCGTGTGAAAACTCAGAATATCTTAGTTTTAAAATTATGCCACGGGAAGAATTCATAGCATGTCTTCAAGGCCTGTAACAGAAAAGCAGGCTGGAATTCTTCCAGGCGTTCTCCAGAATGTGCCCCCTGACAAAGACCAAGGGCTCTGCTACTCGTTCTGACTGTAGGGAGACACATGCAAGTTAAAATAAGTGGTTTGTTGTAAGGCTCGGGCACTGAGACCTCACAGTAAAAGTCTTAACATTCCTTGTGTGGTTTTAATACATGAGAGGCAGCTTTGTTCCCGAGCCCCTCCACGACTGAACACTAGAGTATTCTTCTCGGAACAATCTCTTGAGATCCCCTGAGCTTTGAGGTCATCCTGACGAGTCTGTGTGTGGGAAGGAGGACAGAGCCACACGGAGGCCCGCAGAGAGGTGAGCGAAAGTAGTTCAAATTCCAGCCAGATCCGGTTCTGCGGTAGCCCCTGCCCCTGGGGTCCCAGGACCCCGGAGGAAGCTGGGATGCAGTCAGGCCCCGCCCGGCCCCGCCCTTTGCGGGGTCCTGTGTTGTTCAGAGTAGGAAGCAGGGGAGACAGAGCCAGAAACACACACAGAGCACGGCCAGACTCAGCACATGCACATTTGCAACTGAAAAGCCAAGACCGGGGCCAAGATGGATGCTTCCTCTTCAGATCTGCGGTTTAGAGGAAAGGAAGCGCGAAATATATTTAGAGCTTTCCGAACTTTGATTGTTTTGCATTCTTACAAAGGGGAAAAAATAAAAATACCCCGAGGGATTAGAAAAAAAATCAGCATCTAATACTTTAGATGAGTGGGAACAATGTTATATGCTGGAGTCATTTCCTTTCTGTTTCAAAAAATTATTAGTGTGCTGGAAATAGCCTGTTGCAAAAGGGGAGATTTTGTGTCCTTTGAATGCTGATTATGCCAGAAAATTTTCCAGGCCTAAAGGGGAAGTTGTCCCTTTCCCAGGACACTGATGCAAGATGACGCGACGGTCAGCCGTTTTATTTGGCCGGAAGACCCAAGGCAGTGGAGAGCTGAAATTCGGAGGGAGTGATTAACTCCTTCATCCAGGAAGTGGCACTGAGCACCGAGGACGGGCCAGGTTTGGGTCTGGAGTAGGGTGCTGTCATACCAGGAAGGGGGTGTGCGGAGGGCAGCCTCCCAGCTCTACCCCCCTCTTCTGTGGATTGTCCCCCATGTCTCTGAAGGGCCCTATGCTTGAGACCTGGTGTTCAGAATGAGCAGAAGTGAAATATTAAATACAACCCACTAAGAAGAAGGTGTGAGTGTCTCCTCTAGAGCAGATGCTAGGAAGCCCCCCACCCCCCCCCAGGAGCAGTAAGCAAGCACAGCTCTCTCTGTGTCTGTTGGTTTCAAAATGCTGCATTTCAGAGCTGGACCCACAGGTGGGTTCCTTGCATGAGCACCAGGTGATGTGTAAAGGACTGAAGTCAGAGTTTCCCTGACATCATGTTCAGGCATTGGTCGGCTGATTAGAACAGGTGTCAACACTTCTTCCATAAAGGGCCCCATTGTAAACGTTTTAGGCCATATGGCCCCAGTCACAATGGCCAGACTGGAGGCATGGCTGTATTCCAATAAAACTTAATTTATGGACACTGAAATTTGATTCTCCTATGATTTTCCCATCATGAAATATCCATCCTCCTCCCCCAACCATTTAAAAACACAAAGACGTCTTAGGAGCCAGGCAAAAACAAGCGGCAGGCCCGATTTGGCCCATGGGCCATAGTTTTGGCCAACCCAAGGACCTCTCTAGTAACAAAAAAGATGCATCCCATTGATGTTGGTCCTGTAAGGACCTTCTTACCAGAGGGGATATATGGGACAGAGCAGGCCTAGAGAGGTGTTCCAGAATTGGGGGGATGGGCAGGTATCACTCTGGGCTCTCGCTGGGTGGTCTCATACCTGCTGAGGCTATGTAGGCAGTGCCCCCTCCCAGGGACCTAGACGCTTAAGAGCCCGGGAAAGACGCCCAATAGACCTGTCTCTGCTGCAGTTTACCCACTGCCTCCCCCAACTGAGAAAGCCCTCTTCCTCCCGGATACCAGGCCACTTCTGTTCAAAGCTATCTCCTTGCAGTCTCCCAGGGCACACGGCACCCTACATTTCTGTCTTAGATGAAAGTCGTCGTTCCTGCCTGATCACCTTGACTTGTTGATCTTAGATCCTAAGGCTTCTTAAAATAGGGCTGCCATCTTTTCTAAGTGCTCAGCACATTTTCAAATAACTTCTTAAATTTTTTTTCTTTCATTACCTAAGAAGTAGTTGGTTATTACCTCCCTGCCAAAAAAACAGAAATTCTGGTAAACAAGGGTGCCTGGATGCCTCAGTCGGTTAAGTGTCTGACTCTTTATCTCAGCTCAGGTCTTGATCTCAGGGTCCTGAGTTTGAGCCCTGCATTGCTACATAAAAAAAGGGAAAAAAGGAAATCTGGTAAGCAAAAAGGAAAAATAAATATTTTGGAACTAAATTTCATTATATTAATTGGAACATCCCAGATAATGCGAAACAGCTGGTAAATTTAAACTATTAAGCATGATTTAAACGAGGAGAAAGTTTCATAAACAATAAATTTTTCTTCCTACTGATTTTTGTTTGTTTAGATAGATGCATTTCCAAAGCAGAGCTTAAAAATCATGCTGGTGGCAGGGGGATGCCAGTCTGGTTTTTGCAGTTTGCTTTAGATAATTCACAGAGGGGACAGCCCCATAAACAGAATCCGATATTTACTTCTAGTCTGCTGACTAATATTAAACCCTGTTTAAAAAGATGTGTTTGGCTTTGTGTTCTCTCTTGTAGGTCCTTCCATTGTGACACCCCCCAAGGACATTTGGAATGTCACTGGCGCCCAGGTGTACTTGAGCTGTGAGGTCATCGGAATCCCAACCCCTGTCCTCATCTGGAACAAGGTCAGTGGCACAGATTTCAGGAAGATCCCCTAGACTGAGGAGCTCCTCTCTCACTATGCAGTGATGGCAATAATCTAAAACCTTTAGCCTCTTCTATTCCCTGCTGTCCTCAAAAGGGAAGCCTTGTGGCCATCTTCCAGACACCTCCTCTGCATCTGTTGAATGATTTTACTGACCTCCAGAACAGTCTCCGCTCTGCTTTCGTTGTCGGTGCCTGAGCATGGAGCCTTAGGAACTAGAAAACTATAATGCTGAGCGCCCAAACCCACCCCGAGTGTGTGCGTGTGAGCATGTGCGTGCAGGAATGTGTGCGTTCCCGTCGGAGGCAGTAGAGCGTAGTGGCCAAGAACGTGAGTCCCTGAACCAGGTCGCTGGCATTCTAAGCCTGGGGTTTCCTACTCCGAGCACCGTTCACGTTCTGACCCAGATAATGCTTTGTTGCGGGGCTGCCCTGTGCTGTGAGGGGTTTCGCAGTGTCCTGGCCTCCAGCGGCTGCGTGCCAGTGGCACCAGCCCCAGTAGTGCACAGTCAAAAGTGTGTCAAGACACTGCCAAATGTCTGCTGGGGGAAAATCGCCTAGAATGAGAATGAACGCTCTAAACCTCAGTTTCTTCCTCTGTATGATGAAGGTAGCATATAATTTTTGTGAAGATTGTATCAAGCGATGCAGGTAAAATCCCGCGGCTTGTTCTCAGATACATAGTTAACACTCCGTTGATGTTAGCGGCTATTCCTGGAAATAATCCCCTTCGCGTGGCATTATCTTGTGTAACTTCATATTCGAAGGATAACCTCTTCCCAGCAAGCCCGTAGAAGGGAGAAGAAAACACTCATTTGCCAGATCAATCACGGTCATACTGGACATTATTTTCCATGATTTCTCTTTTTGTGCATTTTGACTCCATTAAGCCTGACAACCATGCTATGGAGTAAATGTCATCAAACTTGTGCTAACAAAAAGGAAATAGAGTTTAAGTGAAAAGCCGTCACCAGATACCTGGTTCACCCGCCAACAAGCTCTCAGATGCTCTCTCTTACTTTGTTTGCTGGTATCTGACCAGAGAACCAACTTCTGGGATTCCAGAGGATCTTGGCTCCCATCAGAATCTTTATGTCGCAAGTTGTAGAAACTCTCTTCAAATACCTCGAGCAAGAGAAAGGGAGGGCGAGGAGTGGTGATTCCAGCCTCTAGGGCAGCCGGATCCAGGAATGCAGTATGGTCAGGACTCTGTTCTTGATTCTTGTTTTGCTTCTACCTCAGAAAGCTGCCTCCACACTGTAGGCAGCGTGGTCACCGGCAGCTCCAGGCTCCATTATTATCGCCCCTTGAAGACTCCAGAGGAAAGAAAGGGCTTCCCCTCTCCCTGCTGCCCTGTAAATCCCACAGAAGGACTCAGACTCAGGTTGGGTCACCTGCCACCCCCTGGCTCCCCCGTATGGCCATCTGGTGGAAATCAGGGTGACTGCAAAAAATGTCTGGGAGTAGGGGTGGGCAGACCACCACCAGCTCTGTTACTACGGACCTTTCCAGCTGTAACTTCTGTTACAGAGGACAGTGAAGGGGCGCCCCGTGGCTCAGATGATTAAGCATCTGCCTTCGGCTTGGGTCGTGATCCCAACGTCCTGGGATCGAGCCCCATACTGGGCTCAGCGGGGAGGCCTGCTTCTCCCTCAGCCTCTGCCTGCCGCTCCCCTGCCTGTGCTCTCTAGCTCTCTCTCTGTCAAATAAATAAATAAAATCTTAAAAAAAAAAAAAAGGGGACAGTGAAATTTCACCTCAGTAAATTAGTTTTTGAAAGGGGAGCGAGGAGCAAGCAGTCCAAGCGGAAACGCAGCCATGGGTGTGCGCCTTCGGGCAAAAGCTGCTGCTCCTCCCCATTGCCTATGCGGAGGCTCCTGGTTTGTTCAGAGGGTGGAGTGGAGGAACAACTTTTCCAGAGAATATCCATAAAAAGCTCTGTTGCAGTTCTCTAGGGATGATGCAGTGAGGAGCCAGCGTGACCCAAGCGTCCGGAGCGTGTGACCGTATTGACCAGTCCGGCAGAGGATCATTTCCTCCGTCCTTGCTCTGCCCCACCCCTAGCTAACCTACATACACACCAGGGGGAACAATCTGCCTTGGGGATCTTTCCCTTGAAGCTTTTGGGATTCTATGGGGCAGAGCCATGGGCTTCCCCAAGGATTTGTGGCAGGAGGGAGGGGTGCAGGCAGGACTTGCCAGAAACTAGCAGAACCTGGCTGCCAGGCTCTGCTGAATTTTGTCTACCTTTGTAATGTAATATGCCACATGCATGACCTAAAGCAATGTTATTTTAGGCAGCCTGTGACCCGCCAGCAAATCCTCAATTCAATGTAGGGATCACAGCCAGCGTTTTCTTTAAAAATAAAAAGTAGAACAGAAAAAATATCTTAAGGCATCGATCACATTTAGTAAGGGTGTCATGTCACACTCTTCTTTCGTATATACCAGATCCCAATGCCAAACATATTTCTTGCTATAGGCCGTGTCACCGACCTGAATAATTAAATAGGCCGTTTGTTTTCTCCCCACTGTCCCTGTAACCAAACAGTTAAGAATACTTTTTGATTATAAATGAATATTGGAATCTCAATTGTTAAGCTGAAGTTCAAAGGTTGCAGGTCTTTCTTAAGAATTCTTAGCAACAGCGGAGCACGTTTAGGGAACGAGCCTTCTCTCTGAGCCACTGAAGGCTACAGTGGCTTCCACAGTTGGTGCGTGGTCTGTACTTTCTGACCTGTAATTACCATGGGATGTTAACAAGTCCCAGTACTTTCCCAGCAAACCCTCGCCTATAAAGATTCCAGGAGCAATATTTTCAAATGGGGAAACGAACTGAAATAGCCGTATTTTAGGCTGAATAGCCTTAGCCCCCAGGTAAGTCAGAGATGATGTTCACAGAGAAGATAAAACACCGAGAATTCCATCCAAACCCTTGGAGTTTCTGAGACTGAGGCTCCCTATTCTTTTCCTGCCCGAACAATTTTTTTTTTTTTAAAGATTTTATTTATTTATTTGACAGAGAGACAGCGAGAGAAGGAACACCAGCCGGGGGAGTAGGAGAGGGAGAAGCAGGCTTCCCGCAGAGCAGGGGGCCTGATGGGGGCTCGATCCCAGAACCCTGGGATCATGACCTTAGCCGAAGGCAGACCCTAAACCACTGAGCCACCCAGGTGCCCCCTGCCTGAACATTTCTGCAGATTTGGGCTTTCATGACCTCTAAGAATTTTTTAAATTTAGTAATAAGTGATAATGATAATATTAGGAGAAACTCTCCAAAGATATAATTAGAAAGAGTTCAGAATCTCCCACCTTCTTCCACTCCCCGAAATAACCAGTGTGGACTGCCCTGGTTTTTATCTTTCTATACCCTTACTTGTGCCCATGCACCAACACATATCGCCAGTATGTGCGGCGAGGTAGGAATAGAGTGAGCATATTACCGTGAAATTTGCTTTTCTCGATAAATACTTCAAGGGCATCCCTCCAGGTCTGCTTCTCAGTAACTACATGATATTCCAGTATGGGTGTACCATAATTATTAAACCATCCCTGTATTGTTTCTGTTTCCAGTTTTTGACCACCTTAAATAATATACGAGTATATACATATCCCTATATGCAAGTGCTTTTATTTTTTTCCCGTAGAGGAGTTTCCCCCAAAAGATACATGACTAGGTAGGTCAAAAGATTTGTTTCATGCTAGTTTTAAGACATTCGCAGATTACTTTCTAAATAGATTGTAGCAGTTCACACTCTCCCCAGTAGTATATGGGTGCCATTTCCTGCATCCTCACCAGCACTGAATATTGCCTAACTTTTTAATTTTTGTTAATGATGGGCAAAAATATCCATTCATTATTGCTTTAATTTCCTTGACTACATTGAGAATATCTTTTTTCACACCATAGCATTGAAATTTCTTTGTGGATCAGCAATCTTGTTTTTTTAAATTTTAATTTCTTAAAAGATTTTATTTATTTGAGAGAGAAAGTGCGAGCAGGGGTTGGGGGTGCGGAAGGAGAGGGAGAAGTAGACTCTGTTGAGCAGGGAGCCCAAGCCGGGCTCAATCCCAGGATCCTGAGATCATGACCTGAGCCAAAGGCAGACGCTTAACCAACTGAGCCACCCAGGCACCCCTAATTTTATTTTTATTCCAGTATAGTTAACATACAGTGTTTACTAGTTTCAGGTCAATTCCATACATCACCGGTGCTCATCACAAGTACATTCCTTAATCCCTACTGCTGTTTTACCCATCCTCCCCCAGCCACCTCCCCTCTGGTAACCATCAGGTTGTTCTTTGTAGTTAAGGGTCTGTAGGGGCACCTGGGTGGTGCAGTTGGTTAAGCATCTGACTCTTGATTGCAGCTCAGGTCTTGATCTCACAGTCTTGAGTTCAAGCCCTGTGTTGGGCTCCATGCTGGGCATGGAACCTACTTTAAAAAAAAAGTCTGTTTCAATGGTCTTTTTTTCCCCCTTTGTTCCTTTGGTTTCTTAAATTCCACATATAAGTGAAATCATATGGTATTTGTCTTTCTCTGACTTCTTTCACTTAACATAATACCATCCACATCGTTGCAAATGGCAAGATTTCATTCTTTTTATGGCTGAATAATATTCCAGTGTGTGTGTGTGTGTTGTGTGTGTGTGTGTGTATACACACACACATCTTTATCCATCTATCAATGCACACTTGGGCTGCTTCTATAATTTGACTATTGTAAATATGCTGCAATTAAGATGGGGTGCATGCATCCCCTTGAATTAGTGTTTCTGTATTTTGGGGTAAATACCCAGTAGTGCAATTACTGGATCATAGGGTAGTTCATTTTTAACTTTTTGAGGAGCCTCCGTACTGCTTTCCACAGTGGCCGCACCAGTCTGCATTCCCACCGGCAGCACATGAGGGTTCCATTTACTCCACATCCTTGCTGACACTTGTTTCTTGTGGGTTTGACTTTAGGCATTCTGACACGTGTCCGGTGACATCTATTGTAGTTTTGATTCGTATTTCCCTGATGAGTGGTGTTCAGCATCTTTCATGCGTTTGTTGGCCATCCATATGTCTTCTTTACAGAAATATCTGTTCATGTCTTCTGCTCATTTTTAATTGGATTACTTGTTTTTTTGGGTGTTGAGTTGTATAAGTTCTTTATATATTTTGAAGAGAATATTTTCATATTTGTGTGTATTTTATGAATTGCCTGTTCAAATATCCTTTACCCATTTTTCTGTTGGGTTGTTTCTATTATTAGTTCGTGGCTTTTTGTACATGAGAGAGATTGACCCTTTCTCACATATTACGATTTTTTCCCTAGACAATCATTTTGTCTTTAATGGGTTACAATGGCTGGGGATTTGAAAGTTTCAACAGACATTTATTTTATCATAAACCTCTTCTGAAACTTCACCAAAAAGGCACAGCAAGTAGGTTCTATACTGCATAAATGTCCTTTAATGGTTCCCTGAAATTCAGTGAATCCCTGAAATGTATTAACCTGTAAGAATCAGACTGTTTCATCCTGCTTCTGTAACCATTGGCACTTTTCATTAATTGCTTATCTGCAGTAGCAGGATTCAGGAAGATGTTGTTGCAGCTAAAATACAGAGAGAGCTGAGATGACTTCCTGGGTCTCCCCCTGATTCTCCCCCTAATTGACCCTTCATGGTGAGCAGTGACTGCTAGGCAGTTTCTTCTACCTAGATTTCTAAAGTTCAAACTCTGAAGCACTTCCAGACCATTGCACATCTGTCAAATTGTCTTAGAAGCCACCTTTTTTAAATAAAAATTTACCATGTAATAATTCTTGACATTTTACATGTTTTCTATGTGGTGTGTAGCTTTTTACAATATATTAAAAGATGAACTCTGTTAAATATAAATATTCACTTTCCAATGAAATGCTTGATGAGCACAGTTTCTGTGTACATAGGGGATCAGATTAACCGGCACAGAACACTCCTTACCAAGAGCGACATAATCTGAGGACCAACAGCTCAGTTGCTGAGATTCAGTATGCCATGCAGCAGTGTTTTTCTGCTCTGGTCACATACAAAGCTCTTAGAGAATTCTGAAATTCACTGAAGACCAGAGATATGTTACTTTGGCCACTGAATCAATACTTAAACCATTGTTATAACATTTTCAAATATTTCAAAATCTGCAGTAGCATGAACTGTTTTTGCCAGCTACTGGGGAAAAAAGATGCCTACCGAGTTTATCTGTTTTGTCTTGATAGCACTTCTGTGCGAAAAACACTGATACCTAATTTTCTCTAATAGTTGCAGTAGGGGCCAATATCACGGGAAAAAAGCAAGCAAGTAAAATCCAGGCATTTCAAATCAATAATGCTAGGGGTTTTTATAGAGTAGGAGTTAGCCTAGGTCCCTCGTGGTTTTCAGAGCCCAGCCCAGGTGTCACACCACAGAAAAAATAAAGAGTAGGTTTGAAGTTGAGACAAGAAGCTTAACAGCCTGGGGTCAAAGGAGCGTTCTGTGCCAGTTGACCTGATCCACCATGTACAGAGACACAGTTCAAGTATTTGACTGGAAAGTGAGTATATTTAACAGAGCTCATATTTTAATATATTGTTGAGAAGCAACACACATGTAGAGTATCCATATTCTGGGACTCAGCATTTGCTTAATAATTAAAATGAAAACTACCTGTGAGATTGCAAATCCTTTTTTCTAATTAGAAGTAGTATCAGTAAACAGCAGCCTAGCTCTTAAAGGCGGCCTGGGATGGAATAAACAAACACTGCTTCGTGTATCCCTTTGATCTTTTTTAAACCCATCCTTATCACACTCCTTAAAACATGTGTACTCTGACTCAGCAATTCCACTTCTAGAAATTTGTGCTAAATGTGTATGTACAGAAGGGTTACAAGCAAATTTTATTTTTCCATATATTTTTGTGTATTTTCCAGAGTTTTTATTATGCACACAGTTCATGAGGGGGAAAATTAAGACAAAGTTCTCTATTACCCTCAAACCAAGGAAACTGAATGTCTTCTTAACCTATCCCTGATCTCATCATGACACACAGGGGTGGGCAGCAAGCAGCTTTTGCCATTAAGATAATGGTGAAAGTGTGTATTTGACTGGCATTTTTGTTCTCAGGTCTTCAGTAAATCATTAGAATGAACCCTTAGCCCTCAGAACAAAAGGAATGGTATTGGTTTTGGACTCAACCTGTTTTCCATTATAGAGGTGGTTGCAGGACTTGGGCTCCTACACAAAGTCCCAACAATTAAACCTAGCACTTGGTGACACAGTTTGTCAAACACGGCATGGCAAGCCAGAGAAAGCTCAGCTAAGAAAAGCAGATTTACAAGGGCGCGAGTGAATGATGGTAGTCAGTGGCAGTAAGGTATGATGGTGTGTATTCCCCACGTGTGCAGAAAAATACATTAGTTTAAAATATATAGAGGGAAACTGACAGGAAGAAATTTTTAAAAATCTGTAATTATTCAGGAAAGAGTAATATAGAAATTGCTGGGTTTAATCTAGTTAGAAAGTGTGACATATGCCCTGTACAGTTCTAAGAATGTGGCTACTTCCAAGCTGATAATTCAGTGCAGAAAACTCAAGACTGTTTCCTTTTTTTTTTTATAGGTAAAAAGGGGTAACTATGGAGTTCAAAGGACAGAACTGTTGCCTGGTGACCGGGACAACCTGGCTATTCAGACCCGGGGTGGCCCAGAAAAGCATGAAGTCACCGGCTGGGTGCTGGTGAGTACCGACAGTTGGCAAGGCTTTCGTTCCTAGGATCAGACATAGCAAACCTGGCAAAGGTTGGACGTATGCGCCCTGCCAGACGCACCTCTTCGGAACAGGCCTACCAGGAAAATGCTACTCCTCTTTTGGAGGGAACTTAAAAAAGAGCTAAGATTGGTTGAATGTTTTGGAAACCACCACCAAATAAATGATAACTTTTTCTTTTACGAATTCAAAGCAGGGGGCGCCTGGGTGGCTCAGATAGTGAAGCATCTGCCTTCAGCTCAGGTCATGATCCCAGAGTCCTGGGATCGAGTCCCACGTCGGGCTCCTTGCTCAGAGAGAGCCTGTTTCTAGCTCTCCTTCTGCCTGTGGCTCCCCCTGCTGGTGCTGTCAAATAAATAAAATCTTTAAGAAAAATAAAAAAATTCAAAGCAGGGGCGCCTGGCTGGCAGTTGGTAGAGCATGTGACTCTTGATCTCAGAGTCGTGAGCTCAAGCCCCATATTGGGCCTAGAGCTTACTTCAAAAAAAAAAAAAAATCAAAGCAAAATCCTTACAGGGAACTAAATGGGCCAAGCATTAATTATTTTTACTTGACCTTTGATCCTCCTAAATTGTACTTACACCCTATCAAGGTCTTACTCAAAATGGTATGTGCACCTGATCAAAGGCGAGCCATGCTGTGTCCTCGGGGTGTGACTCCTGGCAGCACCCACGGGGCAGCAGTCTGCCTGGCAGCACAGCACTTGCACTGTGCTCTGAATCCCCTATTCAGCCTAAGAAATCATGACCTAACTGAAGCCACGGGGAAAAGTGAGGACTGCCACAGAGGAGCTAAACATCCTTTTTCTTTCACAGGTATCTCCTCTCAGTAAGGAAGATGCTGGAGAATATGAGTGCCATGCATCCAATTCCCAAGGACAGGCTTCAGCATCAGCAAAAATTACAGTGTTTGATGCCTTACATGAAATACCAGTGAAAAAAGGTAAGTAATAAATCTCACAACCATTTAAGGACTAGTGCTTTTGTTGAAGAAAGAACCAAGGATGAAAGTATCACACATAACTCTTACTGAAACTGTTATCCACAAAGGCATGCCATCAAAATGGAGAGCACAGGGCTCTAAAAGAACACCTGGATGGTTGACGGAATGCTCCTGTTAGGACTTCAACGCTCTCACCTTATCTCACATCTCAAACTGGAACGGAATGGCTTATATTTCCCATAACTCTCTATCCGCATGGCAGTCTTCCTTGGTGTTGCAACTACTATGTAAAATTTCCATTTTAAAGTAAAGTAAAGGATTGTGAGCAATTTTGGTCCTTCACTTTGAGCTTTTATAAGAAAAAGCCAGAAGGGAGAGTATACTGGCAAGGACCCAACTCTCTTCTGTTTCACCATCAAAAAGCTTCCTCTCAAGCACCTCTCCTGGCAGCGTCAGAATAATGCTATTTTACGTTTATATACTTCACTACTTTACATTTATATACTTCTCTTAGACTAATGTCTGAACTGGCTTCTCGCAAACCAAAAATAACAAAATTTACTCTCAGCATCTGCCGACCCATCCCCCGGTGCAAATCGCTCAGCTGCAGTATGGCCAAGTCGAGTAAACACGGCTTGGTCAGACTCTCCTCAGCCAGGCTCTGTAAAGCCAGGTGACGAAACAGCAGGAGCTCAGCGTGGTCATGTCTGTGTCTCAGCTCCGCCCTTAATTATCCTGCACTTGGAATGCTGAGTGAATAAGCTTGGTGACGGGAAGGTTCCTTAGCCTCTTCATTTCAACTTGCTTGTGAAATGAGCTCTTCCACTTCCGTAACAAGGTCCAGGTCTTATGCATAGCCCAGTACAACAAAATCCCATAGCTCACGTTCAAGAGCAGTCCATCCTGTCATTTGTACACATTTTAACATCTTTGTTTATTTGGAAACACTAAAAGATACCTGAAAATCAGGAAGTCAACCACATACATTTTTTTTTTTTTTTCACTAGGTGAAGGTGCTGACCTGTAAACCTGCAGAATATATCTGTCTGCATCACTGAAAGTCCTGGATGAATAACTACAGCCCTGCTCTTGCCTAATAACCAAGTTTCTTTTTTCCTCCAATCCACTAATGCTTAGTTATATTCACTGGTTTCATAGAGGAAATCCCAAATAAAGGTAACACATCAAGACTATCTAAAAAAATTTATTGTCTATTTACAGAAGAAAAGCATGCAATTAAAATCAATAAAATGCTTTCTCTCACAATGCAGTACACGTTGTTTTTTAAAAAACCTTGAAGAAACAAATATTTACAAGTATCTTGAGACTTTCTTAAAAGAGCTAAACACTCATCATTCGAGGTGCAATACTCATAGACATCAGTTCCTGAAACAGCAGTTTGCACGCATAAGGCATTCGCACCAAAGAAATCTGGGGGGAAAAGAGAAGAAAAAGGTAATTAGCAAAACTGTATTTGAAGAGAACCCCACTTCGCTACCCCAGAAAAAGGTATAAGGTCTTGGTACTGTAGATGATAAATAAGGGCTGGGAACCCTCATCCTGCTACCTGAGCTTGTGGTGGTTCCTTCTCCTGAGAGGCTTTGGTATTTCAGCCTTCCTGCCAGACATCATAATTAATTTATATTCACCCTTCCCAAAAGATTTCTTTTAAACTCCTTAATTTAAAATGTTTAGGACTCCTCTGGGAAACAAACTGAGGGCTTCAGAGGGGAGAGGGGTGGGGGAATGGGACAGGCCGGTGATGGGTATTAAGGAGGGCACGTATTGCACTGGGTGTTATACGCAAGTAATGAATCATGGAACTTTACATCAAAAACTAGGGATGTACTGTATGGTGACTAACGTAATAAAAAATTATTAAAAAATAAAATGTTTAAAACTCCTTGTACATACCCTTATTTCCAAAAGATGGCCAGCTTAGAGAAATTATCCACTAAAACTGGTTTTTAGAAAAATTTGATTTTTCCCCTCATTTAAAACTAGGAATCTTATGTAAGTATTAAAACTGTGAAAATGTGAATCTGTTCCACCACACTGAACCATGTTGAGACCAACATGGTTCTATCCTAAATAAGTATCAACTGCCAGTAAGGTCTACACACCTGGGTTTTATTGCGGCAGCCCCGGCATTCATACGTATGGGTCCTTGTGTTAGCAATCGCCATTATTCCACAAAGATTGCAGACATGAACCTGATATGGATCTGATGCCTCAAACAATCTTTCCCTTAAAAACTGGGCTGCTCCATGGGCAATTTGACAGTCCCGTTCCATTTCTCCAAAACGCAGGCCACCATCACTGTTAAGGAACAAAGAACAGATTATTTTGTACTTATAAAGCAGCTTCTTCATGAATGAGTCTCCCAGGCAATCAAGCCTGAAATGATAAATGTACACTGGCAAAAGTAATGGTGAATGATAACGTTTCCTGAGAACGGCAGTGAAATGAAATGCACTGTTCAAATGGCCAAAAAGTGGATGCTCATGGCTTACCAGTCTTAATATACAAAATACATAAAACCAATGATTTTCTAATGATATTACCAAAAAACAAATTGTTGGTCAACTTTGGAGGATGATATACAATTACCTCATTATTTTGAAAACTGGTAAATAGAAACAATCAAGCATTTATCCTGACTATATGAACTATGTTACAAGGTAACCAGTTGAGGAAACAAAGTTTCTCTCTACAGAAGTATTCCAGCTATCAAGTGAAGAAATGATAAAATTAGAATCTCATCAATTTGCAGTCCCTATTTAATTAAGGGCTTCAAGTAATGATCACACATGGCTGCTAAAATTGTAAGACACAACCAGATACTGGAAATATACAACACTGCCTATAAGTATTACTGCAAGCCTTCCACTTCATCAAAGCTCAAGATCTAATTAGCTGTTTACAAGAAAAATAGGAATGTACAGCCCAGGAATGCAATCAGCAAAATCCAGAATGTGAAAAACCCTCCAGGGCAAACAATCCAGTTTCTTCAACAAATAAACTGCAAGGAAAAAAAAGTTGGAGGGCAACCCATAGATAAAAAAACAAACAAACAAACAAAAACCCTTCAAATGCAAAGCACGGATGTATTTGTATCCTGACTGAAATCAACAAACCTATTTAAAAATTATCCAATCAGGGGCGCCTGGGTGGCTCAGTCCTTAAGCATCTGCCTTTGGCTCAGGTCATGATCCCAGGGTCCTGGGATCGAGCCCCGCACTGGGCTCCCTGCTCTGCTGGGAGCCTGCCTCTTCCTCTCCCACTCCCCCTGCTTGTGTTCCCTCTCTGTCAAATAAAATCTTAAGAAAAAAAAAAAAATCTAATCAGAAAAATTTGAACATTGGATACTTAATAGTATCAAGGTTACACGTGACCCCTGAACAATGTGTAGGGGGTGCTGACAAATACAAATGATTCACTGAGATGGTTTCAGATTCTACATCACAGCTAACCTTTAAGAAACTATGACTTGTTTTGGCATAGCATCAGAAAATAATATCCACAGTCACCTAAAAAGATTAAAATATTCCTCCCTTTTCCAGCCACATATCTATGTGAGGTAGGATTTTCCTCACATACTTAAATATAAAAAATACTGCAATGGAATGAATGCAGAAGCAGATACAAGAATCCTGCTGTCTTCTAGTAAACTAGCTTATTAAAAAGATTTGCAGGGGCACCTGGGTGGCTCAGCTGGTTAAGTGTCTGCCTTTGGCTCAGGTCATGACCTCGGGGTCCTAGGATTGAGTCCCACATTGGGCTCCCTGGTCAGCGGGGAGTCTGCCTTTTAAGGGCATTAAGGAGGGCAAGTGATATGATGAGCACTGGGTGTTATATGCAACTGATGAATTACTGAACTCCTCTACATCTGAAATTAATGATGTACTGTATGTTGGATAACTGAATTTAAATTAAAAACAAAAAGATTTGCAAAAAGGTAAACCAATGTCACTTGTCACTAAATTTATTTGGTAAATATATTTTCCATTAAAAATGTTATTTATGGGTGGGAGTCCAAGATGGCAGAGGAATGGGAGACCTAAATTTCATCTGGGCCCAGGTATTCAGCTAGATAGCTATCAAACCATTCTGAACACCTACAAATTCAACTGGAGGACGAAGAAAAGAATAGCAACTCTATGAACAGAAAAGTAACCACTTTCTACAAAGTGGGAGATGCAGACAAGTAAATCTGAGGCGATACATGGGAAGGTAGACCACAGAGGGAGGGAGCCTCCGTCAGCCGGCTACCAGCAAGTGACAGAGCAGCAGAGCACAAAATCAGAACTTTTAAAAGTCTGCTCTGGTGAAAGGACGTTGCTCAGGCAACAAGGCATGGGGTGGAACCCTCCTGGGACAGTGTGGTCTCAGGAATCAGGGATCAGAAAGACTATGAGTTCCTCCAAGTACCTGCAACGCCCTTGCCTGCTTTTCTCTGAGGGCACACTGAGCTCCCCCACCAACAGCTCTTGGCTCCTCCGGGCCCAGAAATTAGGAGGCCGCCATTTTCATTCTTACCCTCTAAAGCAGTGCAGAAAGCTACAGAAAGCAAATCCGAAATGACTTAGCTGGTCGCTGGCAAGGGTGGTGCAAGCCCAGACCAAGTTTACAGATCAATGAGAACTGCAGAACTCCCAGAGCTACGGGATTACAGCACACAGAACTCATGGCTTTTTTTCTCCATGATTCTTTAGTCTTTCAACTTTAATTTTTTACATTTTCTTTTTTTTTTTTTTTGCATTATTCTTATTTCCTTTTTCAACCACCTTCTCAATTCCTTTAAAATTTTTCATTTTTACAATCATATTCTGTCCCTTCATTGGATTTAACCTTATTTTTTGTATATATATAAATTTTTCTTTAAAATTTTGGGATGCATAATTTAAAAATATTAAAAAATTTTAAAAAATAAAAAATAAAATAAAATTTTGGGATGCAGTTTCTTCTAACGGACCAAAATATACCCAAAATCTAGTGTATGGCTCTGTTCTATTCACGAGCCTGATCATATTTTTTTCTTTTTTCTTTTCCTCCCCAGTTTTGGGTCTCTTCTTATTTGTTTAGTGTATATTTCTCTGGGTCGTTGTTACCCTTTTAGCATTTTGTTCTCTGGCTCATCTATTCTTCTCTCAACAAAATGACAAAACGGAAAAACTCACCTCAAAAAATACAACAAGAGGCAGTACCAACTGCCAGGGACCTAATCAATATGGACATTAGTAAGATGTCGGAACTAGAGTTCAGAATAATGATTATAAAAATACTAGCTGGGCTTGAAAAAAGCATAGAAGACATCAGAGAATCCCTTTCTGGAGAAATAAAATCTAACCAAGTAGAAATAAAAAAGGCTATTAATGAGGTGCAATCAAAAATGGAGGCTCTAACTGCTAGGATAAATGAGGCAAAAGTGAGAATTAGTGACACAGAAGACCAAATGATGGAGAATAAAGAAGCTGAGAAAAAGAGAGATAAACAACTACTGGATCACGAGGGGAGAATTTGAGAGATAAGTGATACCATAAAGCAAAACAATATTAGAATAATTGGGATCCCCGAAGGAGAGAGAGGGGGGGAGAAGGTATAATGGAGCAAATTATAATGGAGAACTTCCCTAATTTGGGGTAAGAAACAGGCATCAAAATCCTGTTTTGGTTCAGAGGTTCAGAGAACCCCCCTCAAAATCAATAAAAATAGCTCAACACCCTGACATCTAATAGTAAAATTCACAAATCTCAAGACAAAGAGAAAATACTGAAAGCAGCTCGGGACAAGAGGTCTGTAACCTAAAACGGCAGAAACATTAGATTGGCAGCAGACCTATCCACGGACACCTGGGAGGCCAGAAAGGACTGGCATGATATATTCAGGGCACTAAATGAAAAAAATATGCAGCCAAGTATACTTTATCCAGGTAGGCTGTCATTGACAATAGGACGAGAGATAAAAAGCTCCCAGGACAAACAGAAACTAAAAGAATTTGCAATCACCAAACCAGTCCTACAAAAAATATTGAAAGGGGTCCTCTAAGCAAAGAGAGAGCCTAAAAGTAACATAGACAAAAAAGGAACAGAGACAATATACAGTAACAGTCACCTCACAAACAATAAAACAGCACTAAATTCATACCTTTCCATAGTTACCTTGAGTGTAAATGGGCTACATATGCCACAATCAAAAGACAGAGGATATCAGATTGGATAAAAAAGCAAGACCCATCAATATGCTGTCTCTAAGAGACTCATTTTAGACACAATGACACCTCTAGATTTAAAGTGAGGGGGTGGAAAACTATTTATCATGCTAACGGACCTCAAAAGAAAGCTGGGTAGCAATCCTCCTATCAGATAAATTAGATTTTAAACCAAAGACTGTAGTAAGAGATGAAAAGGGACACTATATCATACTTAAAGATCTAACAATTATAAATATTTATGCCCCTAACATGGGACCAGCGAATTATATCAACCAATTAATAACCAAATTAAAGAAACAGATAATAATACAATAATAGTAGGGGACTTCAACACCCCACTCATAGCAGGGGACAGACCATCTCAGCAGAAGATCAACAAGGAAACAAGGGCTTTGAATGACACACTGACCAGATGGACTTCACAGATATATTCAGAGCATTCCACCCCAAAGCAACAGAATAATCATTTTTCTTGAGTGCACATGGAACATTCTCCAGAACAGATCACATTCTGGGTCACAAATCAGGTCTCAACTGGTACAAAGAGACTGGGATCATTCCCTCCATATTTTCAGATCACAATGCTTTGAAACTTGAACTCAATCACAAGAGGAAAGTTGGAAAGAACTCAAATACATGGAGGTTAAAGAGCATCTTACTAAGAATGAATGAGTCACCCAGGAAATTAAAGAATTTAAAAAATTCATGGAAACAAATGAAAATGAAAACACAACCATTCAAAACCTTTGGGAGGCAGCAAAGGCAGTCCTAAGAGGGAAATATCTAGCAATACAAGCCATTCTTGGGAAAAAGAAATATCTCAAATACACAACCTAACCCTACACCTAGAGAATCTGGAAAAAAAACAGTAAAAGCCTAAACCAAGCATAAGAAGAGAAATAATAAAGATCACAGCAGAAATCAATGAATTTGAAAGAACAGAATAGATCAACAAAACTAGGAGCTGGTTCTTTGAAAGAATTAATAAGATTGATAAACCCCTGGCCAGACCTATCAAAAAAAAAAAGAAAAAGGACCCAAATAAATAAAATCATGAAGAGGAGAGATCACAGTCAACAACAAAGAAATACAAACAATTATAAGAACGTATCATGAGCAACTATATGCCAACAAATTAGACAATCTGGAAGAAATGGCTGCATTCCTAGAGACATATAAACTACCAAAACTGAACCAGGAAGAAATAGAAAACCTGAACAGACCCATAACCGCAAGGAAACTGAAGCAGTAATCAAAAAGCTCCCAACAAACAGGAGTCCAGGGCCGGATGGCTTCCCAGGGGAATTCTACCAAACTAAAGAATAATTAAGACCAATTCTTCTAGGGGCACCTGGGTGGCACAGCGGTTGAGCGTCTGCCTTGGGCTCAGGGCGTGATCCCGGCGTTATGGGATCGAGCCCCACATCAGGCTCTTCCGCTATGAGCCTGCTTCTTCCTCTCCCACTCCCCCTGCTTGTGTTCCCTCTCTCGCTGGCTGTCTCTACCTCTGTCAAATAAATAAATAAAATCTTTAAAGAAATAAAAAAAATTAAATAAAAAAAGACCCAATTCTTCTGAAACTGTTCCAAAAAACAGAAATGGAAGGAAAACTTCCAAATTCATTTTATGAGGCCAGTATTACCTTGATCCCCAAACCAGACAAAGACCCTAACAAAAAGGAGAATTATAGACCAATATCCCTGATAAACATGGATGCAAAAATTCTCAACAAAATACTAGCCAACAGGATCCAATAGTACATTAAGAGCATTATTCACCACAAACAAGTGGGATTTATTCCTGGGCTGCAAGGTTGGGTCAACATCCGCAAATCCATCAATGCTATACACTACACATTAATAAGAGGGCAAGAACCATATGATCCTCTCAGTAGATACAGAAAAAGATTCTGACAAAGTACAGCATCCTTTCTTGATTAAAACTCTTCACAGTGTAGTGATAGAGGGTACATACCTCAACATCATAAAAGCCATCTATGAAAACCCACAGCAAATATCATTTTCAATGCGGAAAAACTGACAGCTTTCCCCCAAGGTCAGGAACACGGCAGGAATGTCCACTATCACCACCACCATTCAACATAGTACTAGAAGTCCTAGCCTCAGCAATCAGACAACAAAAAGAAATAAAAGGCATCCGAATCGGCGAAGAAGTCAAACTCTCACTCTTTGCAGATAACGTGATACTCCATGTGGAAAACCCAAAAGACTCCACCCCAAAACTGTTAGAACTCATACAGGAATTTAGTAAAGTGGCAGGATATAAAATCAATACACAGAAGTCAGTTGCATTTCTATACACAACAACAAAACAGAAGAAAGAGAAATTAAGGTGTCGATCCCATCTACAATTGCACCAAAAACCATAAGATACCTAGGAATAAATCTAACCGAGGAGGCAAAGGATCTGTACTCAAAAAGCTATAGAATACTCATGAAAGAAATTGAGGAAGACACAAAGAAATGGAAAAACATTCCATGCTCATGGATTAGAAGAACAAATATTGTTAAAATGCCTACGCTACCTAGAGCAATCTACACATTCAATGCAATCCCTATCAAAATACCATCAACTTTTTTCACAGAAACGGAACAAATAATCCTAAAATTTGTATGGGACCAGAAAAGACCCCAAACAGCCAAAGTAAAGTTAAAAAAAAAAAAAAAAAAAAACCAAAGCTGGTGGCATCACAATACCGGACTTCAAGCTCTATTACAAAGCTGTAATCATCAAAACAGTAGGGTACTGGCACAAAAACAGGCATACAGATCAATGGAACAGAACAGAGAACTCAGGAATGGACTCTCAACTCTATGGTCAACTAATCTTGGACAGACCAAGGAAGAATATCCAATGGAAAAAAGACAGTCTCTTCAACAAATGGTGTAGGGAAAATTGGAGAGCCACATGCAGAAGAATGAAACTGGGCCATTTCCTTACACCATACACAAAAATAGACACAAAATGGATGAAAGACCTAAATGTGAGACAGGAATCCATCAAAATACTAAGAAAAACACAGGCAGCAACCTCTTAAACTTCAGCCACCACAACTTTTTCCTGGACACTTGCCAAAGGCAAGGGAAGCAAGGGCAAAAATGAACTATTGGGACTTCATTAAGATAAAGAGCTCTTGCACAGCAAAGGAAACAGTCAACAAAACCAAAAGACAACCAACAGAATGGAAGAAGATATTTGCAAATGACATATCAGATAAAGGGATAGTATCCAAAATCTTTAAAGAACATATCAAACTCAACCCCCAAGGAACAAATAGTCCAATCAAGAAATGGGCAGAAGACATGAACAGACATTTCTCCAAAGAACACATACAAATGGCCAACAGACACATGAAAAAAGTTGTCAGCATCACTTGGCATCAGGGAAATACAAATCAAAACTAAAATCAGATACTACCTCACACCAGTCAGAATGGCTAAAATTAAATAAGTCAGGAAACAGATGTTGGCAAAGATGCGGAAAAAGGGGAACGTTCCTACACTGTTGGTGGGAATGCAAGCTGGTCTAGCCACTCTGGAAAACAGTATGGAGATTCCTCAAAAAACTGAAAATAGAGCTAGCCTACAACAGAGCAATTGCACTACTGGGTATTTATCCCAAAGATATAAATGTAGTGATTCAAATGGGTACTTGCACCCCAAAGTTCATAGCAGCAATGTCCACAATAGTCAAACTGTGGAAAGAGCCCAGACGTCCATCAATAGGTGAATGGATAAAGAAGATGTGGTGTGTACACACACACACACACACACGTCAAAATGTGGAAAGAGCCCAGACATCCATCAGTAGATGAATGAATAAAGAAGATGTGGTGTACACACACACACACACACACACACACAAGAAATCTTACCATTTGCAACAACATGGATGGAACTAGAGGTATTATGCTAAGCCAAATAAGTCAATCAGAGAAAGACAATTATCATATCATCTCACTGATATGTGGAATTTGAGAAACAAGGCAGAGGATCATAAGGGAAAAGAGGAAAAAATGAAACGAGATGAAACCAGAGAGGGAGACAAACCATAAGAGACTCTTAATCTCAGGAAACAAACTGAGGGTTGCTGGAGTGGAAGGGGTCGGAGGGATGAGGTGGCTGTGTGATGGAAACTGGGGAGGGTATGTGTTGTGGTGAGCACTGTGTATTGTGTAAGACTGATAAATCACAGATATGTACTCCTGAAACAAATAGTACATTATATGTTAATAAAAATGTTATTTATGTTAATGTGTAATGGGCTTTTTTTTTTTTTTTTAAGATTTATTTATTTGTGAGAGAGAAAGAGCACGCACGAGCAAGGGGAGGGGCAGAGGGAGTGAGAATCCTCAAGCAGACTCCACTGAGCACAGAGCCCAAGGTAAGGCTCAATCCCAGGACCCTGAGACCATGACCTGAGCTGAAATCAAGAGTCAGATGCTCAACCAACCAAGCCATCCAGGTGCCCCCTTATTAGTGTTAATTTTTAATAAATTATTATTTTAAGTCCTAGTTTCAGCTTCTAATATGATTAACATCAATAGATATAACTCAAACAAAAGCTCTGGGCCCTGGAACCAAGAAATTTGAGAACCACTCTTTTTCGTAAACATATGCTGAAATATATTTATAGAAGAAACTGATGTCTAGGCTTTAAATCAGGAGTTGATAGGAGTGGGGAGATAAATGTAGTAAAGTTGGTCATTGGTAATTATTGATGTGGAGTGATGGGCACATGGGGGGTTTTGTTATACCATTATCTCTATTTTTGTATGTGTTTGACATTTTTCATTAAAAAAGGCTAATTAATAATAACAATGATGGTGATGCAGTTCTCTTACCGAGATCTACCCTCCATGGGCTGTCTATTAAGGATCTGAATCGGTCCCCTGGCACGAGAATGAATCTTATCATCCACCATATGCTTCAAACGCTGGTAATATGTGGGACCAATAAAAATCTGTGATGTGATTTTTCGACCAGTGAACCCATTGTACAGGACCTGAAACAGATTTTGAAGTACAGACTTAAAAATATTAAAAATATGTGCACAGATTATATGATTTCATTTATATGAAAACTGAAAGCAGATAAAATTAATATAAAATCAAGAGAATGTTTACCTTGGGGATGGGGTGGGGGTAATAAATGGAAGGAGACATGAGGGGGCATCCAGGCCTAAAAGGGTTCTGGTAATTTTCAAGATCGGGGTGCCAGTCACACAGGTGTGTTCAAATGTGAAATAAATTCATCAACTATGATACACTTACGATTTGTGTACATATTTAAAGCATGTGTCATACTTCAGTAAGAGAACTGATATTTTTTAAAAATGAAACTACACACATACAAAAAAGAATAGACATACCTACTAATGTTAAGAGCAAACATACCTCATTTCCTCTAAGATGGTAGCCATAATCAGATAATAGATTAGAAATCTTCTGCACATTAACAGCATCATTAAATGGAGTGGCATCACCAATTTCACCCTTGTTAGCTGACACCTTTTTAAAAAAAAAAGTAGTTTTTAAAGCTGAATCCTTCTGTTGCCCTTTATAAGTCTTTATCAATAAAAACACATTCAATTTAAAAAAAGCCTTCCTATATAGGAAAGATTTTGAACTTAAAAATCTGTGTTATAGAACGGTAATATTTCAAGTTTCATTTTATTAATATCTTAAATGAAACATTATTTATAACAAACTAATCTGCAAAAATTAAAACTCAATTATAAACCTTCAAAAAGGAAGCTATCCATGAGACCAGACACAAAAAGAATGAGACTCCCAACTATTTCCTACGGCTCAAAGAAAATGACAATTTAATGCCATAAAACCAAGTCACCCATGTGTTAGGCTACAGCCATTCTACCTGAACAAGATACTTAAAAATAGAAAGCCTTCGCTGAAAGATGTATGAATATAGCTAATAATATAGCTATATAATTATTAAGTTCACACTGAACTAACCACCAATGAATTAACTCATCTACAGAAAAGAACCAGTCAAAAGGATAACCACAAATGTATGCAGAGATTGGATGTCGTAAATTTTACAAAAATTCTGACTTAGCCAAATTTCACAAATTTTTGCTGGGACCAAAAAAAAAAAACCCACAATCATAATCAATTTAAAAGCAAGAAAATAAGTATCATACTAGCTTTTTCCAACAAAGAACCCTGACTCAAATATGAGAGAAATCACCTATCATCATTTTGGAAGAAACATCAGTTTGGAACATATATTTTTAAAGAAAATCTCTTACCTTCCCTTGAAGACATTCAATCAAGTGACCAATAGTCATGCGAGAGGGAATGGCATGGGGATTTATGATGATATCAGGGGTGATACCCTCACAGGTGAAAGGCATATCCTAGAAAGAAATTTTTAAAAGGAGACAAACGACTCTTAACTACGAACCTGGAACTGATCCCCCCTCCTCCGAAGTTTTCTATGTCCTCAATTCTGTTCAACACGCTCTGTTCATATTCTTATTCAACACTAAAAAGTCAAGCCTCAATCACCTTTGCACTTTAAAGAGAATTTTGATTCAATAAAATGTTAAACAGAACTGTGGGTTGGGGTAAGGGAGATTCAAGATACCTACCTCTTGTCTGTACTGAATACCACAAGTACCCTTTTGACCATGTCGACTAGCAAATTTATCTCCAATCTGTGGAATTCTAACAGAGCGGACCTGAATTCATACAAAAATAGTTTAGTTAACTTAAGCCAAACTTGTTTACTTTTTATACACAGCAATATGAAAAAGCTACACTCACCCTTATTTTACAAAATTTATATCCTTCCTGATTGAGAGTTACCATAACCTGATCCACAATGCCCGTCTCACTAGTTCTCAGGAAGGTGCTACAATCTCTCTTGGTATAGCGTCTATTAGTGCCCTCCAATTCATCTTCATTTTCAGGCAAGGTGACTGTTTTGCCTATAATAACATCATCTCCTGATACACGGACTCCAGGAGCTATCAAACCATCATCGTCCAGCTTGTCATAAATGGCATGCCTCATACCTATGAAGAAACAGACATGGAATTTTCTGAAATGGTACTACTATATAAAGTATTTAAAATGTCACAGAATCCAGGGCATCTGGATGGCTTGGTCGGTTAAGCACCCGCCTTCAGCTCAGGTCATGATCTCAGGGTCCTGGGATCAAGCCCCACGTCGGGCTCCCTGCTCAGTGGGGCAAGTCTGCTTCTCCCTCTCCTTCTGCCCCTCCCCCCCCCACTTGTGTGCACAAACGCTCTCTCAAATAAATCTTAAAACAAAAAAAAGTCACATAATCCCTCCAAAAGATTAAAACCAAATACATAAATCAGTCCCAAGTCAGAGAGAAGTTCACAGGAATCTTTTAACACCATAAACCATGTGTAGTAATAACACGATGCTCTTACTACAAACTATTCTGAATTCTAAAAAATCACTGGACTGAGCACTGGAAAATCAGATTATCTATATGCTGAGTGATTTTGGATAAGGGTGTTGCCATCTTCTGATCTCTTTTTTACATGAAAATATGCCCTCGGAGGGACTAGGTGGCGCAGTCGGTTAAGCATCAGACTCTTGGTTTCAGCTCAGTTCTGATCTCAGGGTCATGAAATCAAGCCCTGAGTCCTGCTCTGTGGGGAGTCTGCTTGGGTTTCTCTCTCCCTCTTCTTCTGCCCCTCCCTCCTGCACTCTCTCTCACTGAAAGAAATCAATCTTAAAAAAAAAAAGAGAGAGAAAAAGAATATGCCCTCTACACATATCCTCTCACAGAAATTCTGAATTTCATCTTACGTAATCTTAACTCCCCTGGACATCAATTCACTACTACACAGAACCACCCACAGGAAATGGAATAACAGAAAGATGACTTAAAAAACAAAACACATTTTACTTCACACGATACCCTCAGAAGTCAAAACTGTAGCAGATACACACATTTCCCTGGGACATCCTATCCATCCCACTGCATACACAGTTTTTAAGTGTCCTGTGAAAATAGTAACTAGATAATAAGTTTGAGTTTTTTAGAAGAAAGAAAAAGTGCTAGGTATTACCTCATTTATCTGTTAAATGTATACAAATATTGTGGCTAGACAAATATTATGGTCACACTACAATGTGGAGAGGGGGGGAGTTCCCATGCAAACACACACACAAACTGAGGGAGAGTACAAGTAAGAAGGGCTGTAGTGTATCCCATGAAATTACATGACCTCTCTGATCTCCTAAATACCCTCTTTAATGCAGGATCTACCAGGATGGAAGGACCTTAACAAGCCAACAACTATGTGCAAAGACTTTTGGCAAACACATAATTTTCTTATATATGAGCTCTAAGAATAACATGAAAACATACTCCCATGTGACAGGGGGCAGGCAGAGAAGGTATTAATTAGGAAAACCACGGTATGTTGACTCTAAATTCCATAATTTGAATGTATCACTTACCCTGGCATGTTTCACGAGTTGGCTTCTCAAAAACTTCTTCTTGATCAAATCCTTTTTTAGATTCCTGTTCTTTATATGATCGATAGAAGACAGACCTAAAAACACACGGTTGTAAAGGTAACTTCTATTTTCCTTTTATAAAAGAGCTTAGAACATACCGATAAACTTCACTTAATTGATATTGGGGAGACAATTTAAACCATGAATCTAGGACAAGAGTTTACTGTATTAAGAGTCAAAATTAAGTCTTAAATGCTGTTACATGGGCCACTCATGTAGCATCTGACCTGTAATCTTAACACGGCTGGATTATATGTGAGAAAGGGAAGGACCTGAAGTCACTAACTGCAACCTCCTACCTAAAATAAGAATCCCTTCCATAACACCCCCCAGATATGCTCACTCAGGATCTGCTCCAATATTCCTAGTGAGGAATTGATGATACTAAGCTATCACGTCCACCCTCTGGTCCTAGTGCTATCCTCTGACACTATACCGAAAAAAAATCCCATCTTCTAAATTTCCAGTTTTTAACCAATCTTCATATTCTATGTATTTGAGATTGTCAATAAAATAACTGAAGCATAATTTTTAAAAAAGTTTAAAAAAAAAACACTACAATTTTAATAGCTATTTATAGGTCCTAAAAGTAATAGGTTTATTTTTATTTCTTTAGACATTTCTGTATTATCTAAATGCAAACATGTATTTGCTTACCAAAAAGAGTAGGGGGTGAGGACCTCAAAATATTAGCATCTGAAAATCCTGAGACACAAGAAATAGTGTCTTCAGTCATTCATGACCATCAACCAGGCCTCCTGTTTTCTGGAGAGGGTACTGATTTCACCACATTAAACTCTATCCAGATATCTATAGAACAGTAAGTGCCTGCCAGATATCCACAAAGCTTCATGAATGGAGGCAAAAGAGTAAATGTCTTAACAGAAAAAGTTCTGTTGTCAGATCAAAATTTCCTCCAGCCTGACCTTCAAAACCACCAAGAAGTTTGGATACATACAAGCCAAACCTATTTTTAAAGAACTTTTTTCCCCTTTTCTTTTAAGAACTTTTTTTGATTAAAGTATTAATGTTTGCACTGTATCTGTGTTTTGAAAATTACTATAAACAACTGACCTGAAAAAGCCTCTGTCTACAGCTGAACGATTCATGATAACAGAGTCTTCTTGGTTATATCCCGTGTATGACGCAATGGCCACAATGGAGTTGATACCTGTAGTGCACATGAGAACATGCATTAAAGCCTCATCTGGGAAACAAAGAAAAATTGTTCCTTTCTTTTATTTATTTACTTTTGAAAAGTTAAAAATTCCTTAAATTTTTTATTCCTGGTACCACTACCATAATTTACAGGGTAATATACCTGATATAATGAAAAGAAAAAGAAAAAGGCAAAACTACAAAAGATAAAAGACCTCAGGAATGTACACCTGGGGCATCTGGCTGGCTAAGTCAGTAGAGCAAGTGACTTGATTTCAGGGTCATGAGTTCAAGCCCCATGTTGGGTGTAGAGATTACTTAAAATCTTTTAAAGAAAAAGAGGAATGTACATCTAATTGACACTGCATTGCACTAAGCAATAGCTGCATGTTTTGCAAACTGTGGCTATGGCGGTCCTACACAACTAAGGTTCCTATTTAAGCTGCAGTGACTTTTCTGACTATGGATCATCATTCCTTCTGCAGCAGATTTTTACAATTCCTTTAATGCATTTAGGACGACTCTCAAAGTAACCTGCAGCTTTCCTGACAACTCGCTGTCTCTCCTGCTAAGAAATGTAGCCCTTTTCTTCTGTGTTCTTTCAGAACCTTCTGCTATCATATCCACCACTTCCACCATCAGATCCATAACCACTACCATAGGGGCTACCCGAACTTCTTCCACCAAAACTGCTCCCCCTTCAAGGGTCCATAATTAGACTGCTGTTGTCCACTACAAATTCCAAAATCATTATAGTTCCCACCACCACCATAGTTACCTCCTCCAAAATTTCCCCCTTCACTGTAACCACCTTTTCCTCCACCAACGCCACCATATCCACCTCCTTTGGTGTACATATCCTGGACCCACCACCACCACAGCCTCCTCTACTACTATAATCAAGACCACCACCATCGTTGCCATCATCCTCTAGAACCACCTCTGCTGCCACCATCTCCACACCACAGCCTCCTCTTCCACCGAAGTTTCCTCCATCACCCATGAAGTAGCCACATCCACCTCTCCGACCTCTATGTGATCCAGCAGACTGCATTTCTCGTTTAGAAAGGACCTTTTCACCTCACAAT